>NC_060253.1:28229922-28878574 GCF_921293095.1 Ischnura elegans
GTAAGCAGGTCCTCCTTTTGATGGAATGCTCTCTTCGCTTGGGCTATTCTGCTAATTCTTGGGCTACAAATTTCTTACTTGCTTCTCCCATTGCTAGTGATCCTGCTTTCCAAATAACAGAATAGGGTAGTTTCCTAATCAAAGAAAACGAAATGCATTGATTGCGATTCCTTACTCACCATTAGTGTATTCATAATATACAAATTATTTGGTTTTAGAAATCCCAGTTTAGACGAATGGCAATGGTCAATTTCAACCTCATTTGAAAAAGGCCAGAATGGCGCCTATGCTACTCCACTGCACGTGCCGTCACAGGGACCTAGTTTCTATACGAATAGACAGGAGTTTTACATTGACTGAGATTACCAATGCATGCATGAGGCACAGGGCTCAGGGAAACATTTGTGTGTGTCAGTTGGACCACAATCCAATATCCAATGGATTAGCCAATATATATGGCAGCGTCATACTGGATTTAGCGTCAACACGTGTTATTTATCTTTGAATCCTGCTTTACCATAACAAACACAGTTGAAATTGAAAGAGGAAATGAGATAAGTACTGCCAAATATTAAGGAATTGTTGGTAGAGGTTATTTATTGCGAAATTACAATTATAATAATGTTTCCCATTGCCTAGAATAACTCCACCCCCCATTTCGCCATGGGATCTTCAGTTTCCGAGGATCCGAGGGGCGGATTTTAGGGGGGGTGTGAGGGGTTTATGGAGGGGTACAGGGAGTGCTTCGCATCGACGGCGCGGTGTGAGAGAGGAGGTTACTCGGAAATTTCCTGACCCGTTGCCATAGAGACCGTTTATTTTCCTCACTGTGTACGGCACAAAGACTCGGAGAGTGGGTGGCAACGCTTTTGGCGGGAAAGGAGGCCCCCTGGGGTGGGGGATGGAAATTCAACGAAGAGGAGCAAGCAGCAGATACAGTGAGTGTGTGAGTGTGTTTTTCCTTCCTTCCGCTCCCCCCCCCCAAATTCTCCGCTTTTTATGCTCCCTTTTTATACATCCATTTTCCGCTTAACATGTCTGCTGCGAGCTGGTTCCTCCTAGGGCTCAGGGCGCCATTTTGGATCACCTCCCACGCGCACTTTCCACCATTTTGTGACCCACCGAAATCACGGAATTGAGTAACGCTTTTGCTAATTTTTTTGTTCATTATCTCAGTTATCGCTCCCTAAAAATAGAGTAACATTAATACTAACGAATAAAATCCGTTGAAGCTGAAAATAGGTGTATCTCAGTGAAAAATAAAAATAAAAAAAGTATCTCCAAAGGTTAATTGAATTTTCCAGCCGAAATTCAATCGACAGAACTTAAGTTCAATGATGGATATAATGGATGCAACGTGTGAGCAATGCGTAAGTGTTACGAGGAGCGGGAGAGAAGGCTTTTAAAAAAATTGGAAAAAAGACGAAAAAACTTAATGGGACACATCATACGGCACCATAGGCTGAAGAATGCAACCGTTGAAGGACAAGGTGAAGGAAAGAACGGGAAAGGAAGATTTCAGAAGATAGTATAGAGCAAGTGATGAAATATATAATATAAAATGTTTATATGGAAGTTCAAAAAATTGGCCGATAGGAGTATTCTATGGACAGCTGCATCAGACCAATCTTTGGATTGATATTTGCTAATGATGCGGGCAACTAAAATGTACCACGAAGAAAATTAAGATCTCAGTAAAAGCTCCAATGCCAAAAATCGCGCGGATGTGTGCCGTGTATAAGCAAGTATGTTCTCTTAAAAGTGTAATAAAAAACTGATCCTTATTTCGGTTGAGAGCATACTATTTCATAAGTTTAATACAGAGTATTCGGAAACAGTATTGCATTTTAAAATTTATTATTTCCAATAGCATTTATGCCCACTAAAAATGTGATTTTTTCCTTGATTACTGCACCAATTATGACTAACATCTACTAGTTACACCCATTTGCCAGCATAAGCAAATGCAGGTATAATTAAATCAGTAAAACTAAGGGTCAAAGAATATAAAATAGGTACGGTTAAAAGGAGTTCTTCCGCTCCATAATCAATGCATTAGGAATCAATTTCGAAGGTAATAATGAATTGGAACCAATATAGAATTGGAAATTAATGCAATAATAAATCGTACGATATGAAAAGCTCCCGGTAATGCCAACTGGTCAGGAGCTGGAATGTAGCAACATTCCGATATCCAACAAACAAATCGTCTTCAGGGTAGATAGTGAATTCGTTCTCCTTATCATGTTGTTGCTACTACAAAAATTCACGAGAAAAAATTGCACTGTGCATTTAAAAACTCCGGAGGTGAAGAGGGATCTCAATAAATGACTCTTTGTCGGGCCTCCTTCGAGGTTATATATGTCACCATGCACACTCTAACCCGAGAGTTGCGATTTCATTCACGGCTTTCATCACTTTTCCAGAACTTAAGCGTCCCTCCACGTCAACTTTTAAGGAGATAAAAAGCATGACTAATCCGTCAGCGAGATACTATCAGATTATATCTTATCCGTTTTTAATCATTATGACTATATGTGCTCATGAGAATATTCGTAAGAAAGCGTTTAAATTTTTGAAGATACGCAATTTTTTGTTCTCCGCTAGTTAGTTCTCCGAAATTGGTATGTTTGGCCCATTTTTGCCATATGCTCCCTTCCTAACTCACCTAGAATATTGGTATAAAACTTGTTCCATATTAGGTGTTCGTTCACTTAGAATCGACATTACAATTCATTTAATAGCCTCGATAGATAAATTACAACGTACATAATATATCTACCCTATTCATCAATTCTCTCGCAGGCAGAGTATAAAAATAATTCACTGCTCAAGGTCCATGCACAAGACCGAGGAAAGGCTGAGATGCGGTGATTCGCTCCGAAAGAGTGCGTGACGTCATCAACTTATCAGCGAGAGGATTGAGGCCTTTACACGAATAAATCAAGGAGTAGGCGATGGACCGAAAGAATAAAAAAAATACTTCATGCTCTACCACAGTGCACAATTTAAAAAATATGTAGACATAATCATTAATTTTTTCGGCTTCTAATGTGTCACCTTTAAGGGAAAACGAGTAGTGGGTGCTCCCTTGCCGCTAGTCAGTCACTCCCTCAGACAAGTAGAAGAAATCTTCATTAATAATAAAAATTTGAATAATATGGCAGACGTTATAATTCACGTTTTAGCTCCCATTTGTCAACCCTAGCGAAAAACGAGTAGTGGGTGCTCCCGAGCCGTTAGTTAGTCACAAGAGAGGCAAGGAGAAGAAATCCTGCCGACGATAAAACCCGTCGCTAGGACGAGTTCTCGCGGCGGTGCAGGCCGACTGAAAATTCGCAGGCGGCCGCTTTTTAATGAGCTATTTAATTATGCTAAAGGTTTTTAATAATCTCGCGAGGGCAAACATGGGAGTGTAGAGTAGAGGGGTAGGGAGAAAAAGGGGTGGGTGTTACGAAGGGTGGATTGTAAAGGGAGGTGAGGGGGACTGTTATGCGTCTACCTCCCCACCCTCCCCCCCTTCCTCCCTCCCCCAGAGGTTACGAAACGGCCCGGTTACGACCAAACGGAGGGGTGGTTGGACAGGCGTGCAAAGAGTGGAGTGGGATGGGGTTTGGTGGTGGTGGCAGGGAGGTTCCCTGCGTGACGGGACATCAAACGAAAATTAAAACCTAGCGCGCGCCCCGGGCAGGTATTGGCGGGGCAAAATATACCCCACCCTTGTAGTGTTAACCACGGCCAACAGATGGCGCGAGCGAGGGCTTCCCTTTCGGAGTGGAGGGAGCCCTTTTATTTGAGGGGAGGGAGGCGCCGCGCGTAGCGAGAGAGGCAGGCCTCTCGGCTTGTATCTTTTCCTATTCGGAAGCGCGCTGCGGCGTCGGCCTTGCTTTGTTAGTTGGACCGGATCTCGCGTCTGCGGCGGACGCCATCTTACCCCGCGTTTGGGGTTTCCAGGCACCCCAACGCGGCCCGAAAGGACACAGCTGATCACAGGTGAGGCACTCTTTGCTTTTGCTTATCCTTACCAACCTAAAGAACTTAACTCCCGTTGTGCAACCCGACTCGATCTGGGCGGTAATTCGTGTTCTACCGTCGCTAATGAATAACGATAGCTATGATTTGATTAGCGATAGCTATCATTTGATTAGCAATAGCTATCATTAGATAGCCATTATAAGATAATAGAACAGCAATCGTAGAGAGGTCTCCGCTAACTTGAGTTGACGAACGCTAATTAAAACTAGGATATACACTGTGGATAATTATTCTGGTAATTACTAGCGGTTGCTTATTCAAGTTAGCGAAGAAATTAGCGACTGTCGCTACGATTTGTGTATTATCTTATTAGCGACGAAATTCCAGAAAAAACGCCCAGGTGGAATCCGGCAGAAAATTAACCAATTTCCTTAACCTTTTTATAAACATTCCAAAGAAGATATCATATAAAAGTAACCTAGGTTATGTCCTGAGAGGAGATGACGTATGTTTGAACGAGAATTGGTCCTCTGAACTACCTTCTACCTGTGACTTCCACGCCCACCTGTCCCGTAGTGCAACAATAGACCGGACCCGCCCCCTCAACAATGGGCGTGCGAGAGCTACCTACTCATTGTTTGCGCACCTGTACTTTTGTTTACTTTCATTGTTAAGCCTCGTGTGTTGCTTGCATATATGTGTGTGACTGTTTGTTTTGCTAATATTGCAGTGCATAAATTTTTGCGCCCACGCCTCGCAGACCGGCGGCGCGCGCGACGCGTTCGATTTTCGCGATTGTTGAAAATCGTTCCGTCTCGAGTGTGCCCCCCCCCCCCCCGCACTCATTTCGACCGCTCCCGCGCGTTCGTTTCGATTACTATCGCTCCTTCATTTTTTTTCGCAAGACCCTTTTTTCGCTCTTTCTTTGTTTCGTCGGTCGGTGGTGTTGATCGGTTAATTACGCGGGGAGATGAGGGGGGAATAGAGGAGAGGATAGTCTACTAATAGGTTTGTTGAGGCAGGTAGGCGTGTGGCCTGTTAGGGGAGGTAATGGGTGGAGGGGGGAAGGTAAGAAGGGGAGGAGGGTGGATGGTTGGAAGAAGGAAGAGGTGGAGGGGGGGAGAAATTTGGCCTTGAAACGTTTAACCCGGATTTTTACGATCGGACAGGTAATGCGTAAGTGTTGAGTTGTGGGGGAAGTTGTCTCAGGGCTTTGTAAAGGCAAAGAGATGTTGGTGGTTGAGGAGCTGAAGACTTCCTAGCATTACAGAAACATCTCCTCTTAAGTTTGCATACATCGCGAAGCAGTGCTGTAGTTGGGCTGTTACGGGCCGGTTCGGTGTACCCCCTAAAATCCAAACTCGATATAAGCGTACCCGTTAAACTTCCGTTTTAAATCTGTAAAAAAGAGCCCTACTGTAAATAGTCCCATAGATTTCAGAGAGAAAAATCGGAAATGATTATTTACTTGTTCAGAGTTATCTCGTGGCACAACTTGGAACTGATATTAGAGTTGGAGTTTTACATTTCAATCGCGGCTGGATGAATGATACATGCTCAGCTGTTGGCATATTTTGGTGATTACCGCCTAAATTTTTTCCCAACTACAGCACTGTCGTGAAGTGTATGCAATGCAACATAGAAGCGATATTCTGTATTTTCCCACACTCAGTGATTCGACCCGAAAGTTACTTTGGATATATTAGGGTAGAGTTCACGCCAGACTTAGCCAAAGCAGTGTGATAATCACTCATTCATGGTAGGGGGCCAGTTCGGGGTGTATGAAGACTTCGAACGGGGTTTTGAAGCTGGAACTCTTCCATAAGCAGTCAAGTCATCCATCGACTAATCTGCCACGATCCACAACATAACGGAATACCGTAATAACCAAGGCTAGGTGCACCATAATACTAAATAATGGCGCAATGGAACGTTTTAAGCGATCAAAAATACTTTCGACTCTAGGACGATCATGTAGTCACCGAAATGTCGTTTGCGGTGGACTATCTCATTTAGAGGCAAACCTTAGAGCGATTCACCAACATAATTCACTGGGAAAACACTAGCATCATCATGAAATTCAAAATGGTGCACAAAGGAAGCCCATATTTTCGTGCATACAAAAGGGGGCGTGGTGAAAATGTGATCCTGGAAGCTGCAGCTTCCATGGGTCCGTTAAAAATAAAAAGAGCTCGGTGAAAGCTCAACGCATCGCTATGCTAGAAAAAGCGTGTTGACAGCTATGGATGCAAAAAAGTAAAACGCTCGAGAAAGTGTAGGAATACATATTAGGATATAAGGGAACAAAGTATATTAGCCAATGCTGCTGTAGCAAGGGAGGCATCAGCAAATCATCTTGAGATATTAAATTTATTCTTCCTTCAATATCGTTATCCGAACGCGATTGTAAAATTACAGGTCCTCATTCTTATTCTGTTCCTTCATGTCAATGGGGAAAATTAAAATTACGACTGCAGAGAACGTTACGCATCAGTGGTAGCCTGCTAGCCTTTGTACCTCGCGCACGCCTTCCAAATTCGACGAGTTCTACGTAAGGGCTTAGCGAATGTTAAAAATGTCGCCACTTTGAAGTCAATACCGGAAATCGAAAACCATTAAAAAATTCAGCTGATAGAGGAAACGTAAGTTATGACGAAAACAATCTTCCTGATTCAGTCATTCTGTCATAATTATACAAATACCCAAAAGTTACCGCCCACATTCCATGAGTTGGTGACGTCATCTTAGTTCTGGGACATTTACTCATTTTGGGATCTCCTCATTGTGGAAAGGATTAGCTCACGAGAGTGCAGAATGATAAAGAACCACACGAGGCCCATGAAAGAAAACTAGGAGTAGTTTAGATGTGGTGATTCGTGCGAGATGAGCTTGTGACGTCATGAAATCGTATGCAAAAAGCTTACCATCATCGATTTTCCCTAGCAAATTGGTCGAGAAGAAGCAAAAACGGAAAAACATGGGTATTTTTTCAAAATCAATCACATGAATATGAAATTGGTATTATATGGCCATATTTTGGCCGTTAAATTCTGGTGTGAGGGTGGATGTCCATTAGTTATGAAATCAAGAAGTTGCTAATGCCAATGTATGGTATTCGTTTGAAAGATATATTCTAATTCGCACACATTAAAATCTAAAATATCACTGGTGGTTCTAATTTAAAATGAGTTAACCTCGGGGCCTAACGAAAGGTAAGAGCAGCTAATTATAACCCCATTGGGGGCGAATACAAGGTAGGGTATATGTACCCAAAAATTAGCATCTACATTCGTCACTGCATGGAAAAGTCATATTTTATCAAAAATCTTGACTTACTTCATCAGGCAAAATTGAGGCTTTTTAAGTCCTCTCTAGCATTCAACCTTTTTGACAAGCACAAGCATCCAAGTCCTGGGTTTTATTCAACAAGTTATCACTTACATCCCCTCCCAAAGCTCAAAGAAATTTAAAAATATCTTTTAAACTATTATCTATTTTTGGCATATGATAACTACATCTGCTTAGAGTTCAATTTTTAGCGCCAAAATGATGTAGAATGTATTTTCAGACATGTAATTTTTCAAAAGTTTTAACAGATTTTTCCAGGGGGGGAGGAATCGCCAACCCCGGCCCGTCAAACCCCCCCAAGGCATATTTCTAGCTACACCACTGCTACCCAAACGAGACTTCGCGACAAGCGAGAAGTCGCGAACTCTTGTTTGGCAGGCGATGATTTTACCCCGCCGCTACCGTGGCCGGAAACTTTATTTACATAATTTGTACAGTATTTTTTATTAAATGACACATTATTCCGTAACTCAAACGTTTCCGCGAAGGAAAAAATCAACAGATTATAGCCATAAGTGTTGTCCGAATAGTTTGCATTTATATCGCGCTTTTCATGCCTCTTTTATCTCTTCAAACGTACCCCCTCACCCCGCCTCCCCCCAGCCGTCCCAACTCAGCAGCCGAAATAAAAATATCGGGTTCAAGGGAAAGGGGAGAAAAGAAAAAAAAAAGACCGCGACGACAGTGAATAAATAATGCGACCCAAACCGGCCAGTTTATTGAACGCGTCGGGTCGGCTATGAGCAAACGAGTGTGTATGTATGTATATATTTGAAAAAAAAATGAAAATCGAGCGGCGCAAGGTCGAGGTTTTTTAAAACGCTTATGTCCTTTTTTTCAAGTACTAAAGGGAGAAATTATCTGCCTAAAGTGGCCCACTGGTTAATATGGGTTTTTTATGTAGGAAGCTGCAGCAACTAAAGTGGATGTACATTTTTAAATACAACGGAACCAATTAGATACTCTCGGTTGATTTAAATTTATTTTCGGCCGTCGTTATTTACTTAGATGTTTTCCAAATCTTGCGCAAATATGGAAGTGGGTAGAGGTTATAGAATTCATATTTTTTCCGGGAACGATAAAGGATTTTGACAGTTATCACCATGACCAACACAATGGACTCGCGTGTGGAAATATACATACATATATGGGAGGAAGTGTACATTTACCCTCAGGATGGACATACTTAAGCCTGAATCACACGATACTTGACCTCGAACAAGTATAAAGTAGCATTAGCAATTATCCAAGTCGACCGTCGACCAATAGAAATTAATATTTTAAAGCCTGCACTGCGATTGCCAATTGTTTATATCAACGTTTCAATTCTATTCCATAATTAGCAAACTTTCTCCTGGTTACACATCAAGGGCCCAAATAACCCCTGACCAACTACTGTGGAGCAGTTTAAGCTGTTTTTGCGACCTGTAATTTACCTACATGCCCAGGTTCTGCCATATTCCTCATATTCTTTACGGGTTTTGGATTTTTGCTTACCTGGTTGCAGTGCGCTTAATTTGTATCGCTACTTATTCTGTAAAAAGATTCATTCACATGTCAGTTTCTTTCCAGCGAACGGTAGGCCAGATTGCACGTTTACCTTTTTCCCTTTTTCGACTACAACATTGCAAATATTTAGCTAGCCGGACTTTGATTCGGGCACCTACTAAGCTAAACTAGTGCTTCAGTATTTAAATTTTAATTTTAATTAGATATGTAGAAACTCATCTGCCTTGAACTAAATTGTTCTATTGGGTAATCGAATGATTTTTCGACCAGCTATACGCACAGTTAAGCTAAATATTTAGAACAATTTGTGTTAAACTCGACCCTGCTGGTTCTCCAGGGAAGAAATATTATGAGATTTCATTCCTGGGAGAATGGAATAAAGATTCAATTTTTTTTACGTTGGACTCAAAGCCTAAATACTACTCAAGGAATTTGAGCTTTTGCTGAGTATAGATGGGTACGTATGGGTTATTGAGTTTTTTTTCTACGAGTTGGTGGGCGTGGAGCTTTGCCTGACGATTCGCATCCTTGAGGATTGCACACATTTGGCAGAGTCCCCGAACAGTCTTGCCAATCGTATTTGCATCTGTTGCGGTGCAGGTTGACTGCCCTACTTCACTACATTTAGAACCACGTGCAAGCTGCGAAAGAGCTTCCTCAAACATCATCATCATCAGTCATTAACCCTATAAATTGTTTGACGCAGCTCTCCACTCAATTGTCATATCAGCTTATCCTTCACACTTACATAATTCTTCTGTTTTTCGTACTCCGTCACCTGCTTTAAGCATCTCATCCCGACCCTTCCTTAGCAATTCTAGCCTTCCACTAGTTATTCAACGTCAGTTTTTATGAGACCATCAAGCCTCGCAATATCACCAATTAAGACACCTGCGTATTCTACTCAAGGATTATTTTTATGAGACTTCTTTCATGTCCTAATCTTAAAAAAACACCTAAAATACTTACAACGCGAGACTTTTATGACAAGGATTTACATTAACAATCATATTGTCAATCAAACTTCCAAGAGGTAAAATACATTGATTATTAAATGAGCAAAAATATGGTAAATTTAGTGATGCATTACTCAGTTCCGTAGCCAGAAACTGAATCTGGGACGTCGAGGTCTATCAGACTTCTTTTCACCTACTGGCAGCGCCGTAGGCGCGAATGAATGAACTGTACCGGTGAGCCTATCAATCGGCATCTAACTAACTTATATATAAATTAGCAGGTAACTACTACGATATTGGTCAAAAATAACTAATTTGAAAATAATGTTCAATGCAACATTTCGTAAAGTGATTCTCAATAAGAACCAAGATATTTTATTATTTAAAACCTCAGGTTTGAAAATAATTACAAAATCCGCATTTAATATTTTTTCGATCGTAAAACCATTTTAGCCCTAGGGAGTATCATTGTAACGACTTCATTTCTGTATAATATGTCGATAATTCTGTGGTAGAGAGCTTGTGAAATACAACTTTTAAAACCAATTAAAATATTATAATCAACCACTTTTTTCCAACAATCGTACTGTAGTTTTTAGGGTGTTCGTTTTAGGTGAAATGATATTTAGGTGATATTTCAAAGATTTCGACAGTCGAGTTTGACTACTTCATTATTGTCCAAGCGTGACCAAAAAATTGCTCAATTAGGCGGGCTAAAAGTGAATTATTTATGTTTTTTTTAACGGTGAGTACTGATTCTTTTTTGCGCTGGCATCAGCATGTATTTTTTAGTGCTATACGGGTTTAAATTTTTAAAATTGCCACTGACACTTCCCATGGCTCTGTTTTATGTTGCTAGCCCTCAAGATGGCGAATAAATCAACGGAAACGTCGACTTCGCTCTCATTAAAATCGTTACCAATGCATCTAAAAAAGATTCAACATAATGCTTCATTACCGCTTAAATCCGCGACACGGTCCGGAGCCGCATGAAATTTGAAGCTATGCTGAACCTAAAATCATACCGTTATTCTTAATTATCTTCCAAATAACTTCCATGTTTACAATCAGTGAAAGGTGCCTCACAGAACCATATAAAGTGACTTTCAGGTTTTACAGAAGGGTTGGAAAAAGTTGACGTCATCACTCTTCACAAAATACACTTTTTTCAATCACTTTCCGTCAACATTAGAATCAATTCATATTTTTAAATTAACTCTAGATATATAATGACTCGGCGAAATGCAAGCAATTTCGAATGCAAACAAATTTTAACGAGTGTACACTCGTAATTAATCATCTGCATCACGATTTACGTTTCATCCACAATTATGATATCGCTTCAACAAGTTGGAAGCTTTTTTTTTTGGCTCGTAACTTTATTATTGCAATAATTAGTCGGTGTACTTTCATGAAAAATTGACAAATATTCTTTTTTGACAGATTGGTTGTATTCTATGGCTCTATTTACATTCCATAGCGAAATAGTTGCGACACGAAAAGAGTATCGGGATAACTTTAAAAAATTGAATTTTAATTTACACATTACCTCCGTGCATATCGGCTGGATTTCATAATTATGGCATTGAACTTGACGTGATACATGTCACACTATCGACGTTGCAAGAAACGCCAAATGTAGCTATTTATGCATTGTTCGTTATATTTGTATTATATATTTTTTCAAAAAATCACGCATTGATACTCCTCGTAAATATTTTTCCATTTTCTCTTCACAACCATCGACGGAAACTTTAAACACTATTAGCTATTAACTCACGAGTGATAGTATAGCCAGTCAAAATTTAGCTGCTATATATCAGGATGACATTGTGCCAAATATGTGTGGTTTTATGAGTAGAATATTATGGTCCAACAAATCTTTTTCCTATTTCATCCTTGAATATCATCGTGTCTGAATCTTGTGATGGTGAATATTGCACAGAGGCAGTGTAATATACACGCGTATCAGGTTTTAACTGTGGAACTATGTTATATCATTGTCAAAAATGAGACACGCTAATGTATCTAACGGCATCCCACGAGGGCATAGCTAAAAATTTTGATCGGGGGTGCTTGCGAGGCATGCGGATATCTTATACTGGCGTTTTATTGTCGATTCGCATGCATCGGAAAATCATAAAGATCCATAATTTAGCTATAGATTTCGTTTGCATAATGCTGAAAGCTAAATTAATCGTTTGTTATTGAAAGAGATGAAACATAACTAATTCGAAAAATGGAATGTTCGCGGAAAATGTTCGAATGGAAAAATCGCGGTATTCATTGCAAGGAAAAACCAGGGGGCAAGGGCTGTGAACCCCAAATATCCTCGTCCTGTCCAAGAGCCTAGTCATAGAATTCTATTGGATGTATTTAACGATTTCGCATTTCTCCGAAATTCAAAAATTTTAGGAGACTAAAACATATATTCTATAGTGAACATTAGATAGATACTCAGGTAAATATCCACTTTCGCTAATATTCGTAGACGGTTGCACCTCTTTACACACTTCACGATGTATGTAGTCGTTCTCAATACTAACCGAGACCAATTAAGTCACAATGTTTGTATTTTTCCCTTAGTATACCATGAATTAGGTAAATGGTTTTGTGAAAGTTATTTTGTATCTTGCTCTCGCAAAGCGACTCATGAGATATGTGGCATCAGTGATTCCTAATTCCTCCTGATTCCTAATTAAATTTTTTAAAGGCTTACTCCTTGTTAATTTTGAAATTTTAGATTTCTCGAGCAATTATGAATCGTTTAGAGCCACACGGATATATCATTTTTGAACTTTACAATATTTATAAGTACGACAGAAACGATAAATTAAGAGACGTATTTTTACCGAACAGATTGCTAAAGGAAATCGTTTTCACGACTACAAAATACTATAATAAATACTAGGTGGGTGCTTGCAACTCTTTTTTTTTGTCAACGGATGATGTCCGGTCCTATGACGCGGCTTTCGGGGTAGAATGCTGTTCTAGATGAGAGATTTTTGACATGGGCTATCGATTTCATCTCCCGGCTACGTGAACCGAAAAAAATATGAAAACAAAGTCTTCACGAAGATAAGCTCGGAGCTCTTCGTACGGGGACGACTGCCTATCATCCAATCCAACGAGGAAGAAACGCCGGCCTGTAAGATAAGGAAAAACAGCGTCGCCTAGGCAACGAGCAGCGACTCGCAGGATCCCAGCAGCGCCAGCTGGCGGTAGAGCTGCGAGGCTCACGTGCCTGGGCGGAATTCGCGGAATCTCGTCTTGGCAAACGTGAATGCGAGATGGAGGATGAGGGTGGGGGTGGTAGGGAAGGGGGAGGGGGGAGAAAGAGAAGGGAGAGAGCGAGGGGGCGGGGCCTGGAAGAAACAGCTGAGCAGCGATACGGAAAATCAACGCTATTGCCGCGCGGTGCTCTCTGCAAACTCAAAGAGTAAAATATAAACAAAGGCCACCTACATAGCTACATCTGCGAGGTACCGTGTAAGCTACAACCAGAATGCATGGCGGGGGGTGATTACACACCGGGCATGGAGAACTCATCCTATCTCATGCTAGCCTTAATTAGAAACGCGCTCGCTTGCCGGACACGGGCCATAGGACAACGACATGCGGTTTGACCAGACATTAGGGATTGCTAAGCATATGAATTAACCCTCTTAGTGCCACGGGCCGATATATCGGATTTTGCTCCAGGGGCGAAAAGTGCCACGAGCCGATATATCGGCTCGAGCGTAGACCGGATTTTCAAACTAATATTGTCGTAATAATTAAATTTATCCTTTATCCAATGTATTAGAATATTATAATCAAGAAATAATTCCTTTTTAGTAAAATCAAAAAACATCACATTGATATCTTAAATAGTAACTTCATATTGTGTTTTTTCATAAAGTGCTACAAAATTCTTAAATTTAGGTTGGCACTTTTCGCTAGAACCACCAAATTTCGGTGGCACTAAGAGGGTTAAAGTATTAGTTAATAGTAGGTGACAAAAAGTTAGCGCAGTAACTCATTCATGGATGAGTTATAACATGTCCAGAAACCAGGCTTGGCAAGTGAAACGAAACGAAAGTCAAAGCTAGTAAAATTATATAGTTTCGTACCAGGGAGCGGAATGTACAACGTTTCATGGGAGTAAAGTTTCGTTCCGAATCGAAACTAAACTCCTTGGGGACTTTAATTTCCTGTGGGAGCGAAACTAAACCTAGGCCTCTCACTTTCGTTTCCTTCCGGGTCGAAACAAAACATTTTCGTTTCGTTTCTCTTGCCAACCTTGCCAGAAATGCATGTCTGTACCTCCATATTCGATCTAAATTTGTAAGCATTGCTAATTATTCAAAATGGAATGAATTTTTTTTAACTCTCACTGACAACAAGTAAGATAAGCAGCTACGTTATGAGGTTCGTACACTGTACTAAATGAATTGAACATAAAAAGTACTGAAACACTAGCATCTCATCGAAAAACTGAGTGGATATCAAAGTGAAATCAACCTCAGGGCTATAAGCTAATCATAATAACGAAATTACAAATAAATATTTGGCTTTAAAAATGCAGATATGACATCAAGTAGTAATATTTCATATTTTAAGACCTATAATTATGTTAACAAAAGTATAAAAAAATTAGTACTTGTTTCACCGCCGAAACATTAGAGAACAGATGGTCCTGGCTGGACCTAATGTTGTGCGAAGGAAAGCGAGACATTCGGCGCATCTAGTGATAAATGGCATGGTAGCGATTTTACTAACGTAAATGTATGAAAATATACCAAGTTTATCCGTATCTTCATTTCACTAATAAGCAAATTTCATTTTATAGCTGGATATTTGCTATTTTTTACATTCCGTCTGGAAGCCGCTGATTTTAACACTTTTTTATTTCCCAATTTCTTGCTTTCCTTAAATATTTTAGTCACACGCATGTTGCGATGGATTCTGTAATGTAATACCACAGCGGACGAATTCTTATCCATGCTATTTGGTTTCCTTGACAATGTACTGCATCTTAAATTTCTAATGATTATCAATTATTCAAAATCAAATTATTATAATAATCTTAAAACCTGTTGATGGATACTAAAAAAACTTTGAAAGATAGGAGAAAATTTACATCCAGATGTGTATGTTTAAAATACCGATAGAGCGAGGTAAACGCTTCAACTTCGTAAGAGTTGATACACCCCCAAAGAAAATATAAACCTGAATTCGTGAATTTCACACGCCTTTGCTTTAGTAGGTGCGGGCTCTACCCACGCCAATCAAAGCTAAGATAGGAGTTGACTCAATGGCTGAGTAAATGGTAAAAGGTTCGTACAAAACACGATTCTTCAACCACTTTACAAAATGATATGATAGCGGATCAGGGTATCACAACAAAGCCACTGGAGCGCTTTCTATTCCGTATTTATGGCCGAGAGCTTATTATTCCGATACATGGATTTACTGATCAGTGCCGTAAAAAATTCTGCATTATTTAATATTTGAAAAGGTATGAGTGAATTATGACGTTTGGCGTAAGCTTTTTCCTATGCATTTTATTTTCGACTGAGCCCTCAGAAAAATACAATAATCAGGAATTCGAATTCATTTTTGAAAACATATTGGAAACAGATTTCAAAATTAGTTACATAATATCTATCACATGTGGAGATATTGTGGAAGTTTTTGTTCTGTATATTTTCTATGTATATATTATATGAATGCGTTTCACACGCCTTTGCCTTAGTAGATGCGGGCTCTACCCACACCAATCTAAGCTAAGATAGGAGTTGATTCAATGACTGAGTTTTCGAGTTTATCTTCCGTGTTTCTCAGGTTGTTCATCGCCATCAAAGCATATACTATCTGATAATTTTTAAATAATTCGTTGTCTCGGGCGTGACTTTATGGAATAGGCTTAACATGGTGAAATGTAAAAAACTTTGCAATTTTACGTAAATTAAAAATTGTACGATCTGGGTTTTGATCTGGATCGTAGGTTATCATCCGTTGACGATGAACAGATTTTTTTTTACTTATCCTTGCTTTAAATCATAAGGAAAATTAGTCAGATATTTTCATGATTTCGTCCGTAAAATTAATAATCAAATCGCTTCGTCTTCCACCCGAAATCACTCCAAAAGAAGTAATGTTTTCGATGAAAAAATTTCCCCAAGGCAGTCGAAATCCTCGACGTGAGACGTCGAAACCACAGGTCGTACAGCATTATGTGAAATTCAATGTTTTTTATATTTCATTAAGCAAATTTTAAAGCTATAAACGATATTCTCAATGGGAGTCGCTACCAAATAATTATTTAGTAAAGCCAAAACACCACTGCACCAGCGAGTGTTTCTGATTGGACTGAAAGAGTTCGAACCTTTGCAATGCTTGTTTCTTTTTTTTTATACAGCCAATCCACCCTCAGTCCAAGCTTAGTTTATTTATACATATCCGCTCCTTCCTCGTTCTCAAAATTCCAAAAACGTCCAATTTTTAAGCTCGGATTTTCCCCGGCGGAATGTATATTTGCTCGAGGACATTCTGCATTTGGGTGCATTATTCAACCGCAGCGGAAATGCAAGCGATGAGGATACGTTCAAAGGGGATATTTCCCCCTACAGCCTATAATAATGATAACATCCACATGTGCATCCAGGGATTCATTGAATGCATGCAGTAGGGTTGCTGCGATCGTATATACGGGCGTCGTTTTTTAATCAGACCCCAAAGCAATGAAATGACGATCGCAGAGCGCCGTGCACGGGATCAATGGAGGTTGGGGACGTCATATTACGGCCAACCAATGACTGATGCAGAGGGAGGACAGGAGGCCTGTGGGCCAGTAAGGGCCCCCTTGGGGTATTAAATTTACACTAGATCAAATGATAATTTTTTTTATTTGTCGACTATATACATGAGAGGACAGCCCTTTTGGACCTTTAATTATTATTAAATAAAAACGTAATGCATTATAGAAACTTAACCATGAGGTAACTTAACTAAAAATTTACACAAATTCTTGCTTCAAAAACTTTGAAAAATAAATCATTGGGAAAAATTAGTAATGGGACAACTTTGAAATACTGTTACAAGCCTCAAAATTTACGTAACCTCCCGGACCTCTCTATTATGGCTGGTGCTTTAACACCCGCTACCACACGCCTTTTAGGCGGCTTACGGGGTAGTAAGTTGGTGCTGGGAGGTTACCTACATGGTTCCCCATCTGGCCCCCGAACCCCTTGTCCCTATACTGGATCTGCCATTGTGGTCGGCTGTATTCTGATTACGAAAATGCGCCTGCCAGGTTTTGAACCAGAGAACCTTGGATCACCAGTGAAGCGCTCAATGCATTATGCCTACATGCTCTCCGGTTTAAGCCCTGAATTTACAACATTTTGGGCGCCTGGACTCTGCTTTTTGACATTTTTTCGGACGTCATCTATGAAAGCAAAACAATTTTTTATTTATTTTAGGAATTCGGTGTCTCGGAAGTGACTTCATGGAATGGACTTAACACATGAAATCTAAAAAACCTTGCAATTCCACATAAATTTAATCCTGAAAGAGCTATGTTTCGACGTTACAAGTCATTATCTGATACATATGTATCTGCAAGACAGAGAATAAATCTTTGCGAAAATTATTCGTTCCTTGATGTCCAATTTCAGCGCTACATCAATAAACTTGATAAGCACAAAGTACCGAATTACGTATCAAGGATTACCAATAAATATTCTCTTGTCTCACCTTTTCCGTCATTTGACTTTAGGAGGACCAATTACGCATTAAAGGCCAGTCGTATTTTGTCTTTTTTATCGCGAACGAATCAGTCGTTTAATATTTGCGATATCCTCTTGAAAGTCTAAGGGTGTGTACACAGTAGAAATTTTTCGCCATTTGCCTGCATCGCAAATGCATAAATTTTAATTCTGGAAAAACACATTTAATGAAGAAAATTTTAAAAACTTAATAGACCGGTTTCCTACCATTTGTTTGTATCGTAAATGCAAAAATTTTACATCTGAAAAAATACCTTCAATTAAATATATTATAAGCTTTAAACTTGAGCGACCGATTTGCTGAAAATGGTCTACCTCATGTATCTACAAAGTAAATTTTAAGGTAACAGCGCAAGTTTTAATGGAATAATTCGTCGCGAAAAAAGAGTGGTTAAGCAGGAAAGATTCGCCCTCTAAGCACCCATACTAATGCGTACAATTATTCAATATCTCTGGTTGCCATGGCGGGCGTTCGTTGGAAGGGGCGGGGGGTGGTGGGACGTGCTGCTTGTCTCCATGCGTGTGGGTGGGCGTGCTATACCGCCCCTGGCGCTCCCAGGCAGCCGGCCCTGGCTCCCGCAACCCGGGACCGATTCCGAGAAATAGAAGGCGTGGCATTGGAATGGGTGAGGTTCCAGGCTAGACCCTTGCGGGACGCCCCTTCATTGGGGAAAATTAAGCGTTCAATCGCCTCGCTCCCGGTCTATCACAACGGATGCATGAATACTCATAAGTACAAGTACATATATACACAAGTATCTGTAATAGTTACTGAGTAATCGGTAGCCGCCTTTGTACAGGGTTATCATGAGAGAATGGTGCGGTTTTGAAGATAGTTTTAATTAAAACAGAATTATTACTAATCAATTAATAAATTATGTAAAAAAGCGCCGAGGGGACCACGGCTTAAAGTTTCATCCGACGGACCCGGACGGAGTGTTGCACATCAATTGCTCTCCTCAACGCGCTCCGGCAAGGAACGGAAATCTCTAACATCCTTTCCCTCCTATATTCCAATAAATTACTTATACCTCACCATTCTATTATGAAAATCCTGACTTAGGTCGAATTCCAATCCACTTTGGGGTATACTAGGCGTACTGAAATTTCCCCAGTTGCCAGAAGTCGCGTCACGTTTCTCGACGTAGGGCAAACTTCACAAACAGTAAAAGACAGTATGGCTGGAACAGATGAAGGCGTAATACGAAGCCTATTTAAGAAACATAGCGCACACAGACCAAACGTATAACCTTATAATTTGTTGTAATATATTATTTTATCAACCTAAACTGAAATTTTGGGCTAAAAATGTTATTAAAAGAAAGTTCATTTATGGTTAAAAGCCTCACATAGTATACTTATTTTTGCAGCCATAAAATTAACTAATCAGGTGGAATTAATCAGCGGCAGCAACAATTCACGCACTTGATATATTTTAAAACTCACGAAAACGCTTATCAAGTAATTGCATGTTTTACTCTTTGGCTAATAAGGAAGGGAATCATATTTTGGTGTGAGATTAGTTAATTTTTAATACGACACTAGTTCTATCCAGAAGTGTCTTTATAATGAGCAGTTTGTAGAGTAACATATATGCATAAAAGATTTCAATTTTCCCTTAAACACGAGTATGTTGATGGAACACCTGTTATAGTAATGATGAAGACCAATATCATACTAAATTCAAAATAAGAGCTCATTATGCAATAATGTCAGTCATACAGCGCTTTACCACGGAAATATCAGGTAGCCAATTACTAGACGTGAAAAGTTTATAATCGTGCGGAATACCCAGTGTTTTCGCAGCAGATTGTGATTCGTGGTTTTGAAAAATCCCACCCATTAATAAAAATCAAAAATTTTGCCTTCATTGCATTCAGTAACCTACTGCTGGAATATTTTTTTCTTCAAAAAAATTAGGTAATTTTAGTTAGATACACACTTTTATTTCATTATTAAACAATTATATGGTAAAAGTTAGTAATTTATCAATCTATTTAAAAGTAAGCGGGTTATAGACCATGCAAAACAACTCAGAGAAAACATCAACTCAAATGTGGGTATCTCATCCCGCCAGAATTACTCAGGGTATTTTGAGAACCTCGATAACGTAACTCGTTGCGGATTCAAGTCTTTTCTTCGCGATATTTCTGCCTGATTAGACGGTTGTAGTCGACGGAAAAACAGGAAATACTGTCCTTATCACTCGTTCAATATTTTAACGTCAAGGTTGTGGTGATAGCTGATTTTACCCTAGAAGTTATCCGGAGTACATCGTAATATGGTGTGATACACTTACCAATGGGGTTAGGAGTACGAATTTTATTACGAAAATTAAGAATAAAAGGTTTGACTAGAAATGCCAACCTGTCTATGGAACACTTTGGTCGACTCTATTCCGCTACCAGTCGGCGCCTTGCCACTTATCGATGTGGCGCTGTTGGCTGTCATAGTGTTGTACCTGTTGCTTGGAAGTCAACTGTGCTGACCATTACATCTAGCGATTTGATCGATGGATTTTTCTTCCTCATAGAGTAATCCTCCAAAATCGCTAGAATAGTAATGGCTTTGCCTGGTTTCGCTATTTAGTTGGGCCCTCTTCGCTTCTGTAGCGTTGAGGTGTTTTCCCCCGTCCCATCTCTTCCGAACCTATCCTACCCCAAAGGCGTCGACGGGTCCCTATGGCGGCGGCGCCTCTTTCCTTTTTCCTTCCTCTCCAGCCCCTCCCCGGGTGATCGGGCATGTAAGTCTCTGGCTTGGTTCCCGGCCCCGGTGTGTTGTATCCCTGAAGGGCTCCCCTAGAGCCCTTAATCCATTTGTATCTGTTGCTGGTTGCCAGAGTTTTGCAAACGAGAACCCATGCTTTGGGGAGGCAGGAATTAACTGTGGCTTGCCACTGTTTGTATCACGGGCTGTTTTTGGTCCGTTTTTGCAAGTTTTTCGCCCGCAACTTTACGCACTGTCGAGCCACAGCGTTGAGACCAAGTCTAAAATGTGCGTGCAGAGATGCAGCGTCGAAATCAGCAAACTTTTTTTCTGCAGCACTTGGAATGCTTGAGATAGAGCCCTAATGCGCAAAAGGCAGACAGACTGACTCGCTACAATCTTAACATGCATAGATAGCGTATTTAAAACGATTGAAAAGAAATCCTTTTAATCGCAAATGAAATGAAGAGCAGTGACTTTTTTCTCCGTTCGTTCTGTAGCAAGATTTGGGTTACGGATGAAAGAGAAATTATTGCCATTCACGCTGATACTTAAATACTCTCACATAATTTCCATTGAAAATATCTTTATTTCGAAATCCCTTGTTCTGCTCTTTTACATTTTATCGATTTTATAACACCAACACTATCTCTCAGAAGAGATTTTTAGGAAAAAAATTAAAGAGCTCCAGATTGTGACTCAATTTCCGGTGCAGTTATACATATATTTTTCCCACAACTAGTTGAAATGAAAACTAATATTTAATAATTATTATAAACAAGCTGAATTTTGCAGTATGATTTGAGACTTAACTTGTAAAAATCATTCTTTGCAGAAAATCAGCTTGCGAGTGCTCAGGTTTGTAGTATATAATAATTTTAATAAAAATAGCATCGAGATATAGTTTTGGAAGTAATATACCTCTTTCTTCCGAAGTCAAATAAAAATATGTGGAGAGACAAATGAATGATCATCAGAGTAAAAATGTGTAAAGCTGTGCATAAAAAATCAAGTGATGGTTTACCATCGACTTGAAGTAAATCTATAAAGTAAGTTTAAAGTAAACTTACAATCATCTACGTGTATTCCTATAAAAGACAAAAGGATTTATCTCCTTCAAAAGTTTAAGCAAAACTGTTCCGGTCGAGATATATTTGCTTAAATTCTCATTGAATTTGTAACCATCAGATGTTTGTTTTTTTCAAAAATTCTCTTTAATTTCTTTAAAATAGAGTTTTATTTTCTCAAATCTTCAAGAAACTTTCCATTTCCCTTTTCTCCTCAAATATTATATCCTCCCTCCATCAACAACTCCCTGACAACATGCAATAACGGCAGACATTAAAAATCAACGTCAGTATTTAAATGTCAAGTGTTATAAATCCGAGGAAGCCAATAATATCACACACTAAATAGGAAATAAACAGCTTCATTTGAGGGAAAGTAGGATCATGAAAAAAATATTTTTTTTCGAAATTACCAGCGGGGGAAATTAGGGAGTAGATTAAATATTTATATCAAGATTCAATGAAGCCATTAACTGCTGCTTCAGTGCCTTATATATTTTTTAATTCGGAAATTTTTTTCCATAGCTTGTTTTTTTTCGTCGTCGACACACCTCGAGTGAAGGGTTTCCCGATGTTATGGGGTGACACCTCTCTTCCGTCGGGGGTGATTGAATGAAGAAAAAAATGACTATCGGACACTGGAGTGGAAGTGCCGGAATCAATTACTCGCCTCGAGTGGCTGTTTTCATCCCCGTCATCGGAAATTTTAATCGTGAATGTCCCGAGAGATAATGTTTACGGGAGAAAAAGCTCATTTCCTGTGAAATTAAATTGAAACGATCATTCTAATGAGTTAGTCGTGGATAAAATAGGTGTGGTGTGGCTTGAAAAGGAGTGTTTTTATTGATTGTAAATTGCTGAGGCCAAGCTTTCAACAAAATAAAATAGATTAATATAAATGGTACATTATGAAAGGATGCAATGAACATTGCCATTAAAAATGCGCATCTCTTCTCTCGTAAGAACGGCGTTAGATCTGTCTATTACATAGAATTTTACGAATCAATCATATCAATAAATGGTTAAAAATAATTACTTCACATTTAAAAGGAAACAAAAAAAACTATCATGATTGAGGAAACATGGCAAAATCTTTTGCCATTAAATCTTTCATGGGGCAATGGAAAAATAATTTGCCGCCCCACTTCCTGTCAATATAGCCAAACTACATTACACGGTCAATATATTTTTATCGCCGTTTAGCATCCCCGGAAAACAGATAAATATTTGTATTTCAAAATTCTTAAAAAATGATTTTTATAGTTATTTGATGATTCTAAATGTTCGCACGTTTGAGAAAGCTGAGATGTTACATACTAAGTGAGGTAATTCATTCCCGTGACAATATATAGGTACACTTGTAAAATACCCTTGACAAAACTCGATTGAACATTTATCGGGGATTCCATGAAAAAAATAAAAATATCCATTAGGATGAGATTTTTACGTCTTTCTTTGATCCCTCCTCCACTTTTAACTTTAATTTTATCGCTCGCATACATTCGCTTTAAGCAGGGAACAACTTTTTTTGGGCCCCGAAGACTGGTCGATGGACGGACTGCAGTGCGCGGAAGCAAGTTGAACTCGATCCAAAAATTTCCCAAGGACAGAACCGACTTTTGCAAGGACATTCGCGTCGCGGCGATATATCTTCGTAATGCATTTCGAAGCGCAGTGGTTATTTTTTAAAGACATTTCGCAAGCAAAATCCTTGGACATGTTTAATGTATAGAGTAGGAGCCATTAGTACCGCCATAGCTCTAAATTGATGTAAAGTAAAACTCGCTTACATCGATCACGCATGTAACGAAATCCCGCCTATAACGAGGTGAGTTCCCGGTTATTTGGACTTACCATGTGATAGTCAATGTTAATTTCCTCGAATGTAACGAGTACGGATGATACGAAATCCCGCCATAACGCACTATTCTTTGGTGGATTGGGAAAATGTTACGGGCCGTTTGCTCGAATATTGACGATTTATGAAATATTAGCCGGAAATATTGTGGTGTGCATAGCAAAATTATTTATTATAGATACAACGAAATCCCTTTTGAAAAAAATAGAACGATGGTCCCCTGAAATTCGTGAAATGCGAGTTTTACTGTATTGATATGTTGTATCACTGGTTATACAATTGGCATTAAAACAATGTAATCCAGGATAATTTTTCCTCGAGACTGTTTATTCAGCTTAATTAAAGGCATTTTTACAGTCTCCCATCTTAGGTAAACAATGAAATAACTATTTTATTTACAAGGTATGATTTATAAAGATTTTCTTTGACACTACTAGATCCAAGCATTCATTTTTTTACCCTAAAGCTTCTGTTTTCGTATTAATTTACGATCCAGGATATGAAATAAAACGGAGTACCCTATGATTAATGTATGCAGTGGCTCAGAGAGGGGGGTTTTTGGGGGATAACCCTCCCCCCCAGAGTTCAGAGAATTATTTTATAAAAATATTTTAATTTGACAATTTTTTAATTAATATTTAGGGGGACGGATATTACTCACAAAAAACATCAAATTATTCAACAAAACGACAACACAGCCATAAAAATTCATTTTGATTCATTTAACTCAGAATTTTTCTGGGGAGGGCCCCCGCACCTCCCGGTTACTCTGGTGGGTATTCCATACCCCCCACACCCCCAAGTTTTAATTGCACGTAAAACTGGTGCTTACTTTGCATTCACGACCTAAGGTCTGAGAGATCTTGAAGAGCCTAATCAATCAATTATTTTTTCTAAGCGTTTGTTTTTTTCCCCCTCTCTTCTACGCTGAAATGTTTTCCATCACACATTTATTCCCATAATTTTCCAGTTAAATCTTATTTAGTACCCTTTCGAATCTGTCATCAAAATGGTAATTTCCCCTCTACTCTCCCTGTGCCTTATCGTTGATGTTTATTGATATTCTTGACCTGTCGGTATTTGACCTAGAATTTATGTAAAATTGCTAAGCCAATGTAAAGTAATAATAATAAATTCATTTGTTGTTCTAGGAGTGAACACTTTTGGAACATAAAGTCAACCTACAATGTGTGCGTTAACAATAGACATGAGGGTAACCATATAATCATTAAAAATATGAAAAAACTCAATTGCTTCTTCGAAAACTCATTTAACATTTAACAAATAAGTAAAAAATAAATCAATTAACTCAGTCAGTAAAAACGTAACAAAGCTCAGTCTATTAGACACAATAACAAAACTCAACAACAACTGGCATAAGTAACAACTTTGTCAGTCAGCAAATTGAAAAAAGAACTAAATTGATTCCTCGAAAAAATGAACATTAATCATATCAATAAACGGATAAATGAATTTAATGATCAACATTAATGGGTACCTAACTGGAAAGAAAGTGTGTGACAGTCTTTCTCTTAAACATTTCCAGTGGTATACTGTCTTTTACTAATTAAACAGTAATGAAAACGACGGTCATTGATATGTACTAATATGTATTACTCTTCCTCTTAACAGCAATGGATCCGGCTCCAATTAACATTTTCCTGGGGGAAGCATCGGAAGACGAAGACATACTTCCGTCGGACGACGACTCTTCGAGGGAGCCGGGCGCCGCCAAAGACGAGGAGCAAGACTCGACAAGTGTCCAAGGAAGTGATATTCCATCCGAATTAGAGGACGAGGACGAAGAAGAGGAAGAGGATGTGAGGATAGAATTCGAGCAGAAAGCTGGTGAAAATCGGAAAAGCAGGGACCATTACGTGGGCAGGAATGGGACGACAGTATGGTACAAAGTGCCCCGTCCAAAGTTAGAAGGACCTCTAGCGGGCCCACCGGAACCCTTAGGACCAAAAGGCGCGGCGCTGGAAGCCGATTCTTTGGTTCAAGTGTGGAAGTGTTTCGTGACCGACGAGATGCTGGACATAATCGTGACCCACACGAACGATAGGATTTTGCAGCTTTGTAAAAAGAACAGTGCCGGATACGGACACGAATTCACCAGCAGGACTGAGATATTGGGTGCCATAGGGCTCTTATATTTAGCAGGTGTGTTCAGCACTTCCAGGATGAAGCTGGAGGAGTTTTGGGCCGAGGATGGGAGTGGGGTGGAGATATTTAGAGCCGTCATGTCCCTCGATAGGTTTAAATACATCCTGCAGAACTTGCGGCTGGCCGGCGGGGCGGACTACGAATGCAGGAAGAAGATGGACAAGCTAGCCTGTGTCCGTCAGGTGCTCGGACTCTTTGTGTCGAACTGTGTGAACAGCTACTCGATCGGCGACTCCGCTATGTTGGACGAGGTTAGGGAATCCTTCCGCGGCCGGTGTTCCTTCAAACAGTTCATGCTCAACAAACCGGTCCACTATGGGTTCAAAGTGTACGCTCTGTGCGACGCCAGGACTTATTATACCTCGAACCTTGAGATTGTCCACGAATCTCAGCCCGACGGGCCGTACAAAACGGACAACTCGCCCCAGGAGATCGTCAAAAGATTGGTGGGACACATTAAGGGAACCGGGAGGTGCGTAACGTTGGACAACTTCTTCGCCAGCGCGGATCTGGCAAGGACCCTGCTGACGGAATACAAACTGCACATGGTCGGTAGCCTGAGCAAGAAGCGAGGAGAGATACCGCGGGAGTTCCTGGACCTGAGGAGAAGGGCTCCGTTCTCCTCGGTGTTCGGGTACGCCGAAGGGATGACCTTGTGTTCCCACCTCCCCGAGAGCGACGGAGTCCTGGTGGTGCTCTCCACGAAAGAACAGCACCAAGTTAGACCCGACCTGCCCAAGCCAACTGGTGCCGGAGATACTGGAGAAGAAGATGAAGTCTGCGAGGTCCCTGAAATGGTCACCCACTACGGACTGAGCAGTGGAATCGTCGACGACGTGGACGAGATCTTCGGCAAGTACACAACCGCTCGAAACTGTAGGAGCGTGTCCCTCACGCTGCTCTTCGCGATGCTGAACGTGGCCGGCTTGAACGCTCAAATCATCTACCAGGAAAAGCTCGGAGAATGCTTGATAAGGCGGAGGTTCCTCAAAACCCTGGCCATAGCCCTGGTCAAGGAGAGCACGCAGATGCATCCCACGACAGTCGACAACGGATCTCAGCCCAGGAGACTGTTCGTGTCCAATGTGGAGCCGTTGGTGAAGAAGATGAAGACGGGTTCAACCCGCTGTTCTTACTGTCCCCGAAGCAAGGACCGAAAGACGCACACCTACTGCGGAAAGTGCGCCAGAGCCATCTGCAAGGAACACTCCGAGTCAATCTGCAAAGAGTGCTTTGCCAAGTCGGAGGGGGTTTAGGCGGAATATTTCACGAAAAAATCCCCGTGTTTCGCGCACATCCGTTCATTGCACACATTTGCGCGTGGGTATTTATGCATCCATATTTCTCACTGTGATGTTTTTCTCCGTGAAGGATCTGTAATACTGTTTTTTCAAAGTTTATGCATGTTGATACAAATTTTTTGAAAACGCAATATTGTTTGTTACGAATTTACCAATGGTATGTGTGTTTTTAAAGGCAATAAATACAAAGAAGTGTTGTGAGGTTTATGAATTATCTGTTTCACTGCATTTCCTATAACGGCGTAGCTCAAATTCATGGAAAAAACCCATTTAACCCACTGCAAGTTTTGCAGGATTTTTCATTTAGTATTTATGGCAATCATGATATTTCTTCATTTTTACTGAAATAGATGAACGTCCTATCACGTAATCTTGAGCAAATGTTTCGTCAAAATAAATTTTTTTTTAATTATGTAGGCATGCACCTTCACTATGATCTCATTAGGGTGTAATCCGTAAAGATACCTGAGTTAGAAAGAGCTAAAATTCTGATTAAGGTATAAAGTATAAGTCTCGTTGGAATCAAAACCGAAGAGTCGCTGATATATTATTATAAATCAAAATAACATAAGGACAACACTGAATCTTTCTTAATGTGCCAATTTTAGCATTTTTGGGAAAAAATAATACGATAAAAATATCTAAGATTTTCTATCAAGCTACTACCATTGCCGTCTAAAAATTTGCGAATAAGGAGTAGGCAAAAATATAAAAAGGAATGCATAAAAAGCAAGCATAAGGGGACTTTGTGATAACTCAAAACCACATGTCGAATTAAAAGGTTAGGTTCTGAAAATACCTTTCTCACGTTAGCAGGCGATAGTATTCTAGAATCACCTTAAGATAAATGCAAACCGTATGCATAAACTGATCAAATATTTTTTATTTCACCTTTCTAACATCCTTTTTAGAGATTTGAATGCCAAAAAATTCATGATATTTGTAAATGTGTTCCTATAATCTGTAAATGCGCCAAGTAAAAAAGTGAAACTAGTGAAAAAATTCAACGCCACTACAAAATTTTCACGATCATAGTTTTATAGGAGCACAGAAGCAAACAGAGAAACTACTGCGATGTCTCCCGTATGAGATCAGCGCAGGGACGCAGCACTTGATCGTCCAAATATCATTTCATTAGTACATATAAACAAGAGACTGCAGCTAAAAATAACCAAAAGGCGAAATAAAACCCCACCTTCAGTATTACCATGGGAAATAAAAAACAGACAAGTAAATAAAAACTTATAACTACATATCTGTAAAATTAGGATTCTTTTCTATCTTCTTGAGGAATAAATTTAATTTTTATATAAATAATATTTCAAATCGAAAATGACAGTATGAAAAAAACGTTTACACTCGTAGTCAGCCTGTCAGACCCTTCCAGTAACATCGGAGTTCGCCATTACGATATAGGTCCTAAGCTCAGAAGTCAAAGCATAGAATTTGTTTATATTTCTTCTGAGGCCGAAATCAGAGCGCTAAATCTTGCAAAGGCTCATCCCTGATTGGTACAATGACTTTCAAATTACGGCATACCATGTTTCCCTGAGACTCACGAAAAATAATCTCGATTGAAAAACACCTAGTTCCACGCTTACAGACTCCGAAAAATGAACATGACATTTGTCCTGGGCAAGGAAAGGACGAAAGACAACGGGAAAGAATAGAACTATTGAGAAAAAAACGTAGACATCAATTCTCTTCCTACAATGGATGGAACGTAGATGCCGGTATTTTTCCGATATTAGGAAAACGCAGGTACTTCAGCTTCCTTCCGTATCTGGTGGCCTGAGTAAATACTGGACTAAGATGCTTTTCCCATATTGCACATCTATAGCCACCTGTAAAACCCTACCATTTGTTTCCAAGCATTGCTCTTTTTTTAACCGATACTAATATATAGTGGCAGGAAAAAATAGCTTAAGGGTCATTGTAATCTATACACAGCCAATGCGGAGCTTTTAGAAGAAAATACTACGGAGGAATGAGCCCCCTAAACGGGTATAAGTAAAATCCGCAGTATCAGTATTCCGTAATGTCTTAAAATACTCACGCAACGCAGATTTTAATCCAACCTTCGTTTAGCTTCAAATTAGATGATGGAGGTTGCATCGCCACGACTTACCTGTAAATCAAGAAAAATAATATATTAGAAGTGAATGAAATTAACTTCACTTAGCTTTTACACATTCATTAAAAATAAATCACAATAGAGTTTTAAAAAATACTGACAGTCTACAGTGAGAAATAATTGGATAGGACTCTTTATGGCTCGCATGACTTCAAAATTAATGGAATTAGCCGAGAAATTTTGTTTTTGCCATCTTAACCCTTTCCGGTCCAGTGAGTCCAAATGGAATCACGTCGCTTTCCTGCTTCGAGCATCAATTCAAATCCCCCGCGGACTCTATTTAGCGTTAGCGGCCGTAGTACATAGTGCCACCACCAGGTTTTATGACTCGCCGTTCAAGAATAAATACGATCTTCAGCTATTGATGAAGATTGCTGCACATGTGCTTGTGAGTATTCTTCGGAGTTCATCGGCGGAGTTTTACATGAATGAAAAACGGAGGTAAGTGCAGTATTTTGACCATAAAAATTAAGAGCTCTTTCGACATTGTTTGACATTGATTATAAGAGATTTTAAGCTTCTGCGAGAGGAAATGTCTTTGTAATTTTATAAAATATAACATGATTCCATTTGGAATCAGTGGCCCAGATGTATGTGTTAAGTTTGACCGAGTTTGCAAAGCATCATTTTACTGAAAGTAAGCTCATTAGTTGAGATCCAACGAAATAGTTGGTATTTTAAATACGAATTAGAATTGACGGAACGTGTTAATTGAATATCTCATGAACGGAATTGTCTAATTGTTTTTTCAGTGTATTTATGTTTAGTAAAGCCACAGGGATTTTGGAAAATAGATTTTATTTTCACCGAATCATTTCCATTTCAGACGATGGCGACATCATTGACGACTAAGGAAATAGTGTACATTTTAGAAGGTGACATCTCTGATATTGACATCTCAGATGATGAAGACATCTCAGAGGAAAACCCGGATTGGCTTTTGAATAGAGAAGCAGTCGGACCTGACGTTATGAATACCGAGGTACAGGGTTTTCCGAACATCCCTGATGTCGGACTTGCTTTTGAAGTAAATAAGTGTAGTGATGATAGTGATGATGATGACATGCCTTTGGCACAACGTTATCCGCATCTAATGAACCAATCGCAGAGAAAAGTAAATAGGTCATTATGGACTTATGAAGACCTAGGTTATGTTGATTCCTCATGTGACTCTCAATTTTCACCACCTCCTGATGAAATTAGCACCCCATTTTCATATTTCAAGCTTTTTGTTGATAATGATATGATAAGTAATATTGTAGAGCAAACTAATCTCTATTCAGTGCAGGAAAAATGCCAAAATGTAAACACTAATGACAAAGAAATACATCAGCTCCTAGGAATTCATATGATTATGAGCATTGTCACAATGCCAAGTTACTCCATGTTCTGGAGTGAAAAGTCGCGATATGGTCAAATTGCAGATGTCATGTCTCGCAATAGATTCAAAACTTTGCGAGGTAATCTACATTTTAATAATAATGACAATATGTTGTCCCGTGATGATCCTGCTTACGATAAACTGTTCAAAATCCGGCCATTTTTAAATGCTCTAAGGAAAAACTTCCTGAAAGTGGAACCGGAAGAGCATAATTCAGTGGATGAATTTATGATTCCTTTGAAAGCTCATACAGCATTGAAGCAGTATATGAAAAGCAAACCACACAAGTGGGGAGTGAAGGTTTTTGCTCGTGCAGGGGTTAGCGGATTTGTGTATGATTTTGAAATTTATCTGGGCAAGCAAACTAATGTAAAAGAATCTGGTCTTGGAATCAGTGGTGATATTGTCATTCGGCTAGCAGAAAATATCCCTAAGCACAAAAATTTCAAATTATATTGTGATAACTGGTTTTCCTCGCCTAAACTATTCTCGCAACTAAGGAAAGATGGTATTTTAGCTGCAGGAACTATCCGTAGAAATAGGCTAGGGCAATGCACTTTGAAAAGTGACAAGGAGTTGAAAAAACAAGGGAGGGGTAGCTTTGATTATAGACTTGAGAAAAGTGAAAATACGTTTGTTTTGAAATGGCTGGACAATAAACCAGTGTATTTAATTTCCAACTTTGTTGGGGCTCATCCTGTGGAAAATGTTCGACGCTGGTCTGTAGCAGAAAAAAGGTACATAGACGTGCCACAGCCAAATATTGTTCGTGCGTACAATAAGCATATGGGAGGAGTCGATAAACAAGATATGCTTCTGGAACTTTACAGAACAAACCTCAAAGGGAAGCGTTATTACCCCAGGGTGATTTTTCACTTCATCGACCTCAGTGTTGTAAATGCTTGGCTGTTATACCGCAGACATTGTGAGCAATTGAAAGAAAAATATATGCCCTTGATTGAGTTCAAATTATCTGTAGCTCATGCATTACTCTACTTTGGTCCCAATATCTCTAATAAGAGAGGAAGACCATCTTCATCACCGAGTGTGGAGGGAAAAGGAGTGGCGAAAAGAACTTTTACACCACGGCCGGTGGCCGATGTTCGATTCGATGGGATTGATCATTGGCCTTTGCATGTAAATACTAAAAATAGATGTAAATTGTGCATAAAAAGTTATACGCGAGTGAAGTGCGAGAAATGCAACTTACCATTGTGCTTCTCCAACGAAAAAAACTGTTTCAAAACTTTTCATGTAAAATGATATATTTGTCCCCTGTATTTCATGTAAAAGGTAATATGTAATCTACATGAAGTTCAAAAATTTGTTTTATTAAATAAATTGATAATTTAACAATGTAATTTGTACATTATTTACAAATTTTATGTTGTTTTAAACCTGTATACTATTTAAATGAAACTTCAGTTAGAACGGAAATCATTGCTTTCAAAAAGGCCACTGATTCCATTTGGAATCAGGTCTGAAATTTTGTATTAATATATATTTGAACGCACTAAAGATTCTCTGCACATATATAACACTTTCAAAGTCATTTTAGTGCAGTAAATAAATTTTTTTGCTGCATATTCATTATTTGGACTGGAAAGGGTTAAAAATATACGAGATTCATTGAATTCCTTTATACGAATTATCGAATGCAAAACCTCTGAGAACGATTATAATTATACTATCTAGTAATACAACTTTCTTTTAAAGTTAACGACACATGCAACAAATTACTTGATAATTGCATTAAACATACGTATAGATATTAGTCTCCATCAAACTGAGGTTATTTCATAAACTTTGCGTCAGTGTAGTATAGGCACTGTGCCAAGCACGTTACGATAAATATGGATATAATAACTTCATAGAATATTGACATAATGACTTTCAAATTTATAATATTATATTAGCTCGCAGAGGGCAACAACGTACGAAGGGTAAAACACCGGATTTCATAAGTAAATAGTTTTTACTTCCATAGAAATATCAAACATAAGCATGAAACCGGTTTCACCGTTACGAACTCATTACAATCTGATTCATTACAGTGCATAATGGATATTCAAAACATTACATAACAAAAATATCACAAAAAATTTACATTAGTAATTATGTTGAGTTGGTCGTACTGAAAGGAGGATTGGAACAAGAGGCAATGTATATCGCCCATTTTTTTATTTATTCCGATTTTTGCGAGTTATTCTTCATCTTGTCGACTTAACTTGAGTCGTGTGCATGGGTAGGTAATTTTTTAGAATCGTCGTATAATTTTCTCTGCGCAGCAAAGTGTTATAATTATGATCACCATCATTATATAAGTTATCCCATCACAGTATTTATAATATCTGTCATTCGAAAGTGTTGACAGTTCATAAGTATTACAGAAGAAAGCACAGCTATGTTATCACCAATTAGCATCTTCGTCTTTCATGATATAATATTTTCTGCACCATTTCGCTATCATCAAAGGTACCTACAGTTATTTCTGATTTTTTCACAGGTCCATCTTTGATCGATTTCCGTCAGCTGATTCCATTCTCAATTATTAACCGCTCTTTTTTTGCTATTTCAGTACTTGAATTGAATAAAATGGGCGATAAAGTTCAAGTTTTCCAAATCGACTTCACATCTACCGAGGTTCCTATAGTTAAACTTGCTTCTACTCTACTGAATGAAATCGTTAAGATTGACTACATGCAATTGCTTTCTGCCGCAGTCCACATAAATACACTTATCGAGGCAGCTAATTGGTATCCTGATACACTTACAAATCACAGTTTTAAGACGACTTGCTTCACACTGGCCATAAACGAATGAAAAACTCCTTTAGAAGTACTAAGTGCATACCGAGTGCTATAAACATACATATCTCTCACCAAGTAACGCCATAAATCATTAATTTCATCGAAACTAGATCGATTGACAAATGCAATGACTCACGGGGTCCACGAAACCAGTTGATAAATTCACGTCTTTATCGATATATACAGAAATTTTATCATGCAAGAGCCTTGTTCTCTCAACGCGTTAGATAGAATGCAGCAACACGTCTACGATGTGCGTAATAGATCCGTTGTGCGACTACGAGTAAGCGGGGACGTTTCAGAACAAGTCAATATCGACAGGGTAAACCAGATATGAATAGGTGATTCCTAAAAGATGGCGCGTCAGAAATAAATCTAATCAGGACGGTTAAGAACATAAAAGTTTCGTAACCACAAAGAAACGACATTCAAACAAGTGACGTTCAGTATCCGTGATCGAAAGGATGACTACATAATTGGACGAAATATATACTTTAAAAGGACGTAAGCGAACTTGCTGAACATTGCAAAAAAATTCAAAATTATCCGCTCGACAATCGAACGCACGATGTAGCCATTCTTACGCTATCTGTTGAGAGCAAAGGGAATTTCTTTTATCCGATTTCTAGTCTTCGCCAGCAGGAATTCCCCGCCATTCCATCCTCGAGGTCTTTTTTTTAACCCTATTCCATTATCTGCGATCTAGTAGCCTCTCATGCTGCCCATTACTTGTACGAGAAGGTAAATAGGAGGGCAGGAAGAAAAAAAGCTTCTCTAAAGAATAACATGGGAAAAGGGGAAACCTGTTTCTGGGTTCGCATCGACGCGCTGCTAATTTTCTTCCGCTTCGTCTGGAATGAAAAATAAACGTCTACAGCGTTCCAAGGAGCGACTAGAGATAGTAATACCTACATAAGACTATGGGCAACTACAGTTCAATAGCCTCTCATTTGCTCATTCCAAGAAAGATTCACAAAAGAGGAGACAACGCATGGTATCTTGAGAAAATCTGAGAGAGAATTGCGTCTCTCCAAACTAATGGCTCAATTCGTTCGAAATGGACATTTTTTGTATGATCTCCGTGAAGGGATTTACTTTTCATTTAAGTGATAGAATAAAACTAAAATTTGAAATACTGACTCATTTTACAACAGAAAAAGTTATGATTATTTTTTAAAGAAACAAGAAGAAAACTTCGGCACCAATCCCAAAACAAAAATTGGTCACTTTTTTACGTTTATTGTAAATAACTACAAAGCCGAGACAAAAATTTAAATACAAAATAAAGCTAATTAAATTATGGTAAAAATGTTCCTCCTAATTTATTCTATAGATATAAGCTGTGGCTAACGGTTAACAGAAAATATAATTTTCTAATTACACATCATAGCACACGAATTACTGAACATTAAAAGATGTTGACTTTTGTAAGACCGTATGACGAGCAGCTCGAAAACAGCCTCCTCTAGCAAAGCAATGCAAATATAAAAAGACAAGTATAATAAAAAAATTCTCAAAAAAGGTATGTTTTTTTCATTAAAGATGAATTTTGCGAATTGGAGAAAATGGAATACATGTGGACAATCGTACGTCTATGGTATTTGATCAACGTTTAAACTTAAATTTACCTACGACAAACAGAAAAATCCGTATTTTCAAGCACAGAATTATTATCGTGAGATGTACGAGCATTTGGATCGAGATTACGGCACTCTAGTTTGAGTCCAGGAGAACGCAAATGATTTTCTCCTCTCAAAATTTACCCAATTTTTTCCACTAGTGGGCAATCCGTAAAGGCTTACCGTTGGTTAGTCCTCGATTCTTTAAAAGTTTTAGCCGTCATCAAGCATCAAAGTGTTCAGATGGAGAATCTATAACAAAAAAAAACTTGTTTCTCCCTGGCTTACCTGACAAATTAAACCTGTTTCTGGATTCACACTCCGACATAGTTAAACCCCAACCACCGCATCTTGAATGAGGAGAAAAAATCGGAAATGTGTCGCATTTCCACTACATCAAACCTGAATCTGTTTAAGTTAATATGAAATAATAACATTTGAAAGATGTAAAAACATTAGCCACATAGAAATGCAAGCTCCAAGCAAAGGGCCGCTGTGAACAAATAAGAACTGCACATAACAGTTCTCGCATCTGTCTTTATTTGGCTAGCAAACAAAAATTAAGCAAATACTAAAGGAATCAACCGTAAATTCCACATCAATATAATGCTTTTCAACAATAAATTGAGAAATTGTGCGCGAATTCCGCACCGAAGTTGTGTTTTTTGCTGTCGCGCGCGAAAAATGAGTACTTATTGTTAGATGAAAGATTGAAAGAATGCGAGAAAGATTGAAAATGAGGTTGTTTTTAGGATAATTGAGGTACTAAGCTCGATTAAATAGAACTACAATATACATGAATGTGTACACTCTCAAGGACTCTCAAATTTATTTTATCATAAAATAAATAAATGATAAAAAATCAAACTTCATTCAATGCCACAGACGAGCTTAAATATTAATGTTGAAAGCATAAAATCAAGTTTCGTGGTTGTGAGCCACATTCCTAGCAAGTTGGTGAAAGTACAAGCTTAGGAAATGTCTCACTCAGGCGCGCTAACTGGACGTAATCATATTTTCAGGGGTTGAAACTGCAGTCATAAGCATCCAAAAGGCACATGATCTCCCTGAGGTTTTAAACAAATATGATATTTGCGTCTGGATAAGGTCTGGCTTCAAAGGGCCATTGGGATAGCCAAAAGCATTTCCATTGAACTCTGAATCCCTAGTACTTATCCCCGACAGAATATCTCGGATCAAAACCACATTAGAGAGAATGGAGTTCTGTGACATCGATAGACGACTGCATATTATAAAAAGCAATCTCCAGCATGCATATCCAGTTAATTAACACTAGCTGGAAAGGACTTGACATTTTCATCCAAACGGGACGTTCAAAGTCAAATTTAGCTGATCATATACTATCCTTTCCTTTAATTTCAGTTGCTTAACACTAGCTGGACAGGACTTGACATTTTCATCCAAACGGCACGTTCTAGTCAAATTTAGCTGATCATATCCTTTCCTTTAAATCCGCGGTCATGCATATTTTTGCACATATTTCCTAAATACATGCAGAATATTTCGCAATTTTTAATAATTATATAGGTGTGAATAAAATGACACATTAGCTTTTAATAATATAAAGCGACAGACACATACGATGTTGTACAATTAACTTAATGGAGAGTTGTGTCAAAACAATAGGACTGTTGGTGATGAATCTGACGAGTGTCATATTGCAACTGAAATGCGCTAATTATAATATATTTCTATTCCAGCTACCTTTGAATATTCCGCACCTCTAATTAAGCGCGAAATTTTTTAAAATATTTCTCCAGCCATAACAGCTCACTGTAACAATTTCCCGTTACGACGGGAGAAAAATGATGGCTGTGAAATAGTACTGGACAACAATGCTTGTTAATTTTTTTCTTCTAATCATGACCTCATTTATTAATGGTAAAATAAATCTTGGAGTGTAGGTTAAATGTATATGATGCAAAAATAGTTGTAAGCCAACGTCTCAGTTTATTTTAAACTATGATTAGGGCCATGAATGAAAACATGAGAACAATATAATTTACTATGATATACAATATTTTTGCATAAATAAATGTTACGTAGGAGTTTTTTTACAATAATATAATTTTCAAAATATATAAGGCGAGAATACATAAAAAATTTGACATACCTTAGCTTTGCACAACTTTATTTATATTACGTTACAAGCTATTGCCAAACCTAGTTACCATTAATTTTGATTAATTAAATAAAAATAAATTTTGCAAATGTTTTCAATGTCTGTTTTTTATTACAACTCGTTGTCGAAATCAAAAACATGGCCATTGCTTATGCTATGGCTAGCAAGAGCACACAGTGTTATACCACCTCTTACTGATAACTTGTGTTGTGAAATCCTAATTTTTAAATATTGTGCTGTTTGTCCTATATATAGCAAGTGTTAAAAATCGAGGCATGAAATTTTATATATTATATTACTTTTCAGATTTTTAGGGGTTTCTGATTTTATTTTTGTGTATAGGAGCTTGTTTAGAGTGTTATGATTTCTGTGAGCAATTTTATAATTTATTTTATTGAATACCTTCGTAATTTGTTCAGATAGTTTACTAATATAGATAAACCTGCGGTATGGGGATGTTGAACTTAATGAATCTTTTTTATTTAGTGAATTTTGAAGTCTTGTTGAATAAACGAAAATAAACAGAAAGGGGGTCATGCAAGTAATAAAAATAGTGGCCCTCGCTCCCGATTTTTCGCCCTGAATTATTATCAAATGCTTCGCAATTTGTGTTAATTTGATTTGCGCAGTAATGGTAGGTGTCGTCGCTCCAGATTTTTCTTCGTGAGTGATAACCTAGGGCAATACGGTAGTTTCCTTCATCAAAGAAAACGAAAGGCAATGATTGCGATTCGTTACCCACCATTAGAGTATTCACATTATACATATTATTTGGTTTTAGTATTCCCATTTTAGACGAATGGCAATGGTCAATTTTAACCGTATTTCAAACAGGACAGATTGCTGCCCATGCGATGCCACTCCACGTGACGTCACAGGGACCTAGTTTCTATACGAGTAGATAGGAGTTTTACATCGTCTGAGATTACCAATGCATGCATGAGGCGCAGAGCTCAGGGAAACATCTCTTAATAATCACCTATTAAAACTGGCTAAGGTCGGAAAGTTTTCTTCGTTTGATAAGGTATTAATAATCCTTATTTAAGCCAAGCGCTACCAGCTAGCAGGGTACTCAGCTACCTGCTAGCAGCCTGCGTCGTATCAGCGCTCAAAGCCTCGCCCCAAGGTCACCTCACTTGCGGCAGCGGGAACCAGAACGACGTCACACGGGCTTTTCCCAGCATTCATACTTAGCCGTCGCGTTTTCGCGCGCTTGAAAATTTTCACTTTGCATTTAATCGCGAAAAATAGATATCGTCATAAAAAAATCTAAAAGCGTGAAATACGTACTCCAGGAGTAATAATCTTTCGATTTAGGCAATAAAAAAATATTAGGAAACCACCCTATTGTGTTTGTAATTTGTGCTTATTTGATTTGGTAAAAATGATAAATGCTAAAAATGAACACTTCCCTCTTAACACCCATGAAGCAAATCCAAGCATTCTTTTCAACTGGGAAAATCAGTCGGCACACATTGGAACGCGTGATTCAAATTTTGTGTTTCATCCTTTTCGGCAGAAGTGAAAGACAAAACTTTATCCATGCACGCAGCAAGGATTTACCCTTTCGCCATATGTCTGCACCGAACGACCCCACACGAGTGAGTGGTGAATTATTCATTCGAAGGGAAACGTTTCGGAATGATTTCCTTTGGCCTTTTGGGGGGGCTGCAACAGAAACAGACGGATGCGCGCACTAAAAGCACTAGCACTGAACCAAGTGTTGGCGGAAAGAGTGGTTGTTTGTGCACGGTGCAAGCACGCCCACCACAAGCCGAGCGAGCGAATTCGATGCGAACTCATGTGGGAATTTTAGATATTCGCTTAGATGTCGCTATCATTTCTTTCTGGCAAAGGGAAGGTACAAGAGTGTCACCACCAGATTGCGTTCAAACAATTTGATGGGAAATTAAATTTTTTTAATGTGTGTGTACTTATTCAAGCTTCCAATGCGCTATAGTTTCGAAATAAGATGTACTAATAAAATGCCTAATTTATGGAAAATGATATATAAATCTAGTACATTCTAATCCGCAAGCCGCCAAAGGAAGCGTATGGGTGAGGGTGTTAGCGACACCATCCGTAGGCTAATAAATAGACGAAATGCTCCAACAATGATTCGCCTAGCTTTTATAACGTAAAATACGTCGAGTATCCTAACGTTTCGGAATGATTTCATTTGGCCTTTGGGAAAGGTACATTAGAAGGGAGATAAAAAGTTGTCACCTCCAGACTGCATTCAAACGATTTGATAGAAAATAAAATTTCAACAGATGTGTGTGCACTAATAAAACGCCTAACTTATGCAAAACATCTATACTACCCCACAATTCCCTTCCATAGGCGTATAGCGGGGGGTGTTAGGACACCAGCCGCTGACAAATAAAAACCAAATGCTCCAACGAAGTTCGAAGAGTATGGAAAGAAGGATGAAGAGAAACCCGGCGTCGGCATTAGCCTGCTCTAAACGAAATACGCCAAGGAGACCATGGCTTAACGTCCCATCTGACGGACGGAGTGTTGCGCTTGAAATGTTCTCCACATAACATCCAAGCAGGGATCGGGCAGTATCAGAAAATTCTCTGCCACCGCCGGGATTTGAACGGAAGCGCAACAAAACAACTCTTTAGCCATCACACCAAACCATTCCCCATCATGCAAAAGATAAAGGTGAAGTGGATCAGATATGTTTTACCGGGAAAGGGTATTTTTAATACAGTGCTTTTGAAGTTTTGTGCTGTTTGGATGCGAAGCGTGGGCCTTGAGATGAAGAAATAGGAAAAGGATAAAAATCGTTTGAAATGTGGGTATGGAGAAGGTTGCGGAGAGTGAAGTGGGTGGATATAGTGAAGAATGAAGACGTGCTGAAAAGGCAGTGAAGTTTTCTCGGGTTTCGCACCGGGTCAGATCCTCCATTTCTCCTTCCAACGTTTCGATGGGCAAACCAGAATATTTTTAAGAGGTGGTCCCATACATGGCTTAAATTAAAGCCACAGTCTCTGTTGATATTATTGCTGTTTTTTCGAATCTGAATGGATTTTTTTACTCCGCTGTCCCAGCATCCATGAGATCGACAGAGAGGTAAAAATACGAGGGGACTGGCAGCCAATCAGGAGATTCTGAACCGCCCTCACCCACAGAATTCTGTATATATACCCCGAGGCTTTGAGGATTGGATGCCCTTACTTTCCATTATATTAGGATTGCAATGACATGGATGATTGTGCTAATACCGTTCGCTCGGTTAGCAGCCAGCTTTGTGGAATTTGGACACCGAGCGTTTGCACGCAGGACGGGTTGGGTCGGGTGAGTTTTTGGTGGTGGGCCAAACTGCCCAGCATGAAAACGAGACTGGGAGACGACGCGACTCCCGCCCGCCAATCAATTGGACGAGCGCGGAGAGTGTGCGAGGGAGAGGAATAGAGAGAGGAAGAAAGAGAAATGAAATCCGGTGGCTGCAGAAGGAGGAGTGAAGACGTGACCACAAGTTTGGGATGACACCAGGAGAGACAAGTGTGCAGAAGCTGTTACGCAAACGTTACGTAAGGACGATCTTTTTATTAACATACCGTTAGCTTGAGTCACTTTGGCCTAGCTAGGTAACATTGGCTTACACTCTAAAAAGAGATTTCATATTTTCAGTTTTTCAGTCAGCATATTGTCATAGTGAATACTGTTACCATAGTCAAGCATCTACGTTAAAAGTTACATAAGAGTGATCCTGCCTTGTTAACATACCGTGAGCTTGAGTAACTTTGGCCAATCCGGGTAACATTGGCCCAAACTAAAAAAAAAAGATTCAATATCTTCAGTTTCTCAGTGAACATATTTTCATGCTGAATATGTTACCATAGCTGTAACGAAAAATTTGAATAAGAGTTATTCCTTTATTAACAAACCGAAATTTGATATGATATTTGGAGGAGGCGACCGTCAGTTGTCATTTAATTCATAAAGGTAGGGAGTTAAGGATGGAGTTGACCTTACCTCTCGAAAAACAACGGGGAGAGCCAATCATTCTTATGCCGCTGCATCCCTAATTGTTGCTTTTCCAATTGAAACCATGGTATTTTACCAAAAGGTGGTTTTCTAACATAATTTCTGACAATAGCATTTGAGGACCTAAAAGAGGGATGAGTGCAATTTTTTTGGAGATAATTGCAAATAATGGTCGGTGGAGTTCACAAAATTGTTGTATCTAACAAAAATATACATGTAAATCACTGAAATTATACATATGTGCGCATATATATGCATATCAGTGGTTCACTTGTATCCCTTTGCCACATCAGTACTGCGTACCCCGCCAACAATTATCGGTACCTATCTGCAAAAATAAAAAAAATGCCCTTATTCCTCTATGCTTCCAAGGCCCTAAATTATCCTATTGCTTTGTTACCCCCTTATAGGTGATTCCTAAGTGGACCAATTTATCCTTAGGGATTTGTAATAGACTTTGCATTAGCATTGGTAAGACATTGTGTTAGGAGGGAAGGAAAGGGAGCTAAGGATGGAGAGAAACCTGGCGTCGACATTAACCTACTCTTAACAAAAGGTACCTAGGCAAAAGTTGCCGCCATTTTTTCATGAGTTAGTGACGTCATTAAATTTCTAGTTCATTAGTTAGATCAAAGAGACAGATTTTTTAATAGAAGAATCAATCACTAGAATGGTAATGACTACGAACCACATGATACGGATGCGCGAGGCCGAAAAATAGCGTAGAAACGGTGAGCCACTCGGCGAGAGTTGGTGACGACATGAACTTATCAGCGATAGGTGTACGCCCGTCGATATTTCGCCGTAAATAGCTCGAGAAGTATGTGACGGTTTGATAGGTCGGAAAACGTACTCATATCTTCACATTTTAAATTCTATCGCTAAAGAAAAATATAAAAAAAGTGGTGAACGAGTCGATTGTTACACTTTGCTGTAAATATGGTTATAATCGCATATTTTGTTCGAATAAACTATTATATCGGAATGAAAAGATTTGCGAAGCCTTTGCCAAATCTCGATGAAATGTGCATTAAAACAAAGCATGAGATAATAAACAGATTTACAGCCAAGTCAAGCAATTTGAAGCAAGCAAGCCCATTATAAGCAGTCGTTGTGGATATTACCATATTCTCTCGCAGATTCCTCCTCCAATCGACATTTTTGAGCAGTTCCCCTGCGTGTTCCTCATCACTAGTCAAACCACCTTTCACGGAATAAACATGAGTTCGAGGCCTGCATATCATTGCAACGTTGCCGGCTCGTTCGTCAACAAAGCACGAGTGCGGAGGCCGAAGATCGCGAAGAGATAGCCGGCACGCGTGCCGCAGTCGTAAATGTGGCAACGTCGAGTGTCGGCATAAGGGAAGTGCCGCCAGAAAATTCCCCCATTTCACTCAACCCCCCTTTCCTCCATTCCACACCCAAATGCGAAAACACACGCCACCCAACGCCCATGCATTCGCTTGCATTTCGCATTTCTTTTTTTTTTTATTTTCACTTCCCTCGCACGAGTAAAAGGCAGCACACACACTCCACCCCTTCTCTCGTTCCCTCCGCTTGCGCGGGTGGCAAACGCGCATGTAATATCCACTGCAACTCAGCTTCCGTCCCATTGATTCCGTCTGTGATTGGAGAGTGTACCTTTCTAAATGTTTACATCAGATACTTCAGCTAAAATACGAGAAAATCCGTATAATAATAAAACCCACCTCCATTAAAATAGACTGACTGATTGATACAAATTTTTGGGGTTCAGGAGATGAGATACGACAAAATGTCATGCATTCAGCGCACGCTGATGTAATTTATCGTAAGATGGAAAAGAAATTTCTTGTTTGGTGCAAAGTAGCTACATCTGACTTGTTATTCGTTACGATCCCGTAGCGTCATAATGATGACCGTGAAAGAGAATTCGGACCTAGACCTGCTGAAATTAGGAATAAATTATAATTTTTTTGTGGTTCGCACTCATGATTGGTAATTCTATAATTGAGAATTCCACACACCATAAAAAAGCCATTAATACTCATATGTATTCTATTGTATTAAGCAACTGGATAATAGTAAAAAATTACGATATTTTGAATAATAAAATATTTGGTAGCTAGTCCCTGGGGTGACTAGACTAACTTTCATGAGTTATCCAGTAACGCTTCTAACCTTTTATTTTAAAATGTATGGTGATTTAAAACCTCCACAACAGTCAAGAAACATCATTTTTCTAGTCACTATATATTTCATAGTATATTTTAAAATTTATGGTGATTTAAGTCCTCCGCAACAGTCAATAAATGTGATTTATCTAGTCATTAAATATTTCATGATATGTTTTCAAATGTATGGTGATTTAGAACCTCCCCAACAGCCAAGAAACATCATTTTTCCAGTCATAAAATATTTCATAGGAAGTTTATGATGTGATTTAACAAACTTTGAAGCTTAATCTATTAACGCTTACAACCTTACGCATAAAAGTTTGCTAAAATTATTCAAGCATAACTTAGTACATGAATGTTCACTTCAAAATGTATGGTGATTTAAAACCTCCGCAACAGACAAGAAATGTGGCTTTTCTGGTCATCGAATGTTTCATGATATATTTTAAAATGTATGGTGATTTAGAACATCCTCAACAGCCAAGAAACATCATTTTTCTAGTCTAGGCAAGTTAATAGTCATTAAATATTTCATAGGAAGTTTATGATGTGACTTAACAAACTTTGAAGCTTAATCTAATAACGGTTACAAGCTTACGCATAAAAGTTAGCTAAATTTATTTCAGGCATAACGTAGTACATGAATGTTAACTTTAAAATGTATGGTCATTTAGAACCTCTGCTCCATTAATTAAGGTCCATTAAGTCTGGTTGAGGCTAAAATTGTAGGTAGATATTAAAAGACCTTTTTCCGTATATTAGGCCGGAAGGGCTGATACATAAATCCTCACGCGATTACACATCCAATCCCATTGCATCTCCCCTTGTGTATCCATTTGCGTGAGAGGAAAATGCGCATGTAATATCACTGGTCAGGTTTTTTTTCTGCGTAATATATGCGGCGGGCCTTTCCCTCGGGCTACAACCTTGTCGCGTTGGAAAGGCTAGCTACGACCAGTAGAGCTGCACATGGCGAGAGTAATTCTTATTCACTCCCGCCCGCAGCAAAAAATCCAAAAGACATAACATCATTGTTGTAGTTCTTATCAATCAGATCGCATTTCATGGTTTTAAAAATGATAGAAATAAAAAATATTTGCATCTAAATTATAGGAGTATTGAAAGTGCTCATGAAAACAAAACTTATTAATACAGAATTAAAAAACAAAAATGAAAGCGATGAAATATGTGTCCGTGAAAAACTGAATCTATAATTGATTTGTTAAACTGATTCGCAATGGAAATAATAAGCAAAAAACCTTAGTATTTATAATCATTATTTTCTCGATGATAACTACCAATAGATAATAGAGAAATAATTAGGAATGCTCGAAAAGCATCCTACAAAGCTGTGAGAATAAACATAAAATTTGACGGAGACACAAAATAGCGCTTAAATTTTCAATAACTCGCCGCTAAAAATTTATTGCATCCAGTTAAACAATGCTTCAACTGCTCTAAAAAGAGGTTGCCAACAACAGTTCAGACAGCACGAGATATTCATTGCGGCGTCACAAACAAGATTCTGTGACCCTCCTGGTCCTTTCCGAAATTCGTAAAAAGAATAAAATTACGTGTGGGGGAAATTCAAGGCTGAAATGCGGTTGAAATGGCTCGAGGAAGATATTTTAAAAAGAAAATCTGTCATCAAGAATGTCGGTTTGGAGGTCGAATGGCTTTGTTGGAAGATTCACCTGAGAGAACTGATGAAAAATGTATCGACTTGTTGGATTCTCACTGTTTAGAAGGAATAGTCGATAATTTCAAACATATTTAAGTCAAATTGCCAAAGAATTATGTAAAATTGTTTTATGCCATTTATTCTGACCGATTTGAGTACTTTAAAATGATTATTTAGGTCATTGAAGTGTCTGAGCATGAATTTAGAAGCACAATACTCTTTGGATTCGAGGTATCTATGTGAAATAACGCTAATCTAATTCTACTCACTAGGGTGTGTGAAAATAAGCTGTTAAATCGAAATTGGATTCCAAGAACATCACTTACGAAAAATAATGTGCTCCGGAATAGGACCCTTCACCTATTTGATTTTTATATCGAATGTGATTACGTTTGGGAAATAAAGACAATCGTTGGGGATGCGAATGGTCCATTTGCGACGAAATATCGGCGGCTTCAACCCTTCTCGAATGCAATGTGATGACGTCTGGACCTCATAACGAGCCAGTCATCGCTCCTTTTTCTACTTATAAGTCTTTACTATTAGTCTCGTGTGCTTATAAATTGTTTCAACTCTTGTAAGCGCTTTATTCCCTAAATAAAAGATCCTACATGAGCTAGTTAAGGAAGCAGAACTTTTAATGACGTCATCAACTCATGAAAAGAGGGCGAAAACTTTGGCATTATTTTACTTATAAGATAACTGCTGGATATTGTTTGTTTTCTTAACTTATCTGTCCCTACCACCTAATCACTTATGTTAACAAATATCGAATTCGGATGATTCCATAACGAAAAAGCTTTTTAATACGGAAAAAAATAAAACCGAAAAGATAAGTGTTCAAAAGCGAGAACGGCCGGACCGACGTCACTTTCTCCTATTAACTCATCAGACCATCACTAACGCCCATGCATCCATTAAAACTGTTGAGAGGATTCATTTTCGGATTCATGGAATGCAGATAAAAGCGAGATCGAGGTTCCTCCAACAATAGAGTGCCTCGTTGACCCATTTGTCAAATGGATTCACTGATTTACGACATAAAATCCATTTGCAATGAAAATGAGGGGCATCGCGGTGACACGGGACGCGAATACAGAATCCAGCGATGCAAATGAGGGAATTGCAACCGCTGAAGATAGGAATCGACTCGCGATAAGGGAACAAAGTCCGTTTTGAGAGCAAGCCCTCTGAACGGAACGTCATGTCCCGGAATAATTGAGGATTTGGGAATTCAATATCAAGGGCTTCTAGGAGTTTTTACGTCGCGACGCCTTGAACACCAAAACCATATCATTTGGTTGAAGAAAACGGCCGATAAATTGTATCCGTGAAAAAAAACAAAGTTTTCATTAAAAGACGGTCGGTTTCAGGAATTCATAGTAACATATAAAGGAATAGGGTGACAGACATTTTTCAGAGGTTGCCCATCATTGGTAAAAATAAAAATACAGTGGAACCTGGATAATTCGAACTTCTACCATTCGAAATATTCTTCAATTCGAATATTTCTCTTGGTCCTTAGCATTTTGTATTTAAAAAATGCTAAAAATCTTGAATAGTTCGAATTTTATTTTGGATAGTTCGAATTTTTGGTGTGTCGAATCAATCAGGTCAAAATCAGGTCAATCAGATCAAAAAATGTGTTTTTCTTTCCAAAAACCGATTACGATGCACTAAAAGTTAAAAATAATAATCTTTTCATCACTAGGAATGAAGAGTGGATGACAATTCTTAATCACCTAACAGACTTATCTTCACTCATGTCTAATACATCGAATAAGCTTCTTTGTAGACTTCCGGGGAGATTTTTACTGTTGGCCATTATTCCTCCGGGTTTCCTTCCAGGTTTCCTTCCGGGTTTATCTATTTCTCCAGACAATATATCGTCAACGTTCCAGTTGACTTCCTCGCTAAACCTTCTGTATGGAAAAATGGATCTGACAGGCAAAGCGATAATGTTTTTTCATTTCTTTGTGCCACTAGGAGGCATAGACCATTTACTCTTATAGTAGCTTTTTGTTTCGACATGCCCTATGCAGCCTTTTGTTTTTTGCATTTACGCCGACAGATCAGTTAAGGATTTTTCAGGATTATTAAGCAAAACAATGGAACAATATTGAAAAATAAAACCATTATTAGATAAATAAGATAGAAAAATAAAAACACTGATACTAAAGAATTCACTCGCTAAAATACATTACATATTATAATACTTAATAGCCTAAGGAGAACGCAAAAAAATCGCACCGTGGTGGATCGGTCCGGGGCCATATGACGGTGTGTGAAGGGATAAATAGATGTCAAATAAGACATCATTTAAGTGTTCGTTTCAATTTCCTTTTAAACCTTTTTTATACCGCTCCCTCCGCAGAGATTATTAGTGGGTGAATAGTTACCTCTTTCAATTTCCAAATATTTTTAATTTCACCGGATAAATTTGATTATTTTTGGATTTAGGATTATTTGTGATTGTGTAAGGTTGTGATGTGATTGCGAATGCTATGGAATTATGCAATAATTCTTATCACATTAGGCGCATTTTTATGCACAAAACTGTATGTAGCGACCATCTCCATTGATAAAAATATCTGGTTTTAGTCGTTGAAAGTACGTCGCCTTTTTTTAATTGTGTAAGTCCTAAACAAGAGATGAGTACTTAAGATTGTCAGTACAAGTTTTTTTTTAACAGTATTGACTCCGCGGTAGGTGTTAATAAATACTCAATGTATAACGTGAAAATTGATTTTTATTTCCTTATCCCAACATTGAACCCACCAGTGGGATTACGAGCCGGCAGATCACTGCAGTGGATCTATGCAGTCATTCCGTGAGAGGGTTGGTTGGGCTATAGACCAGAGGGGGCGGGACTGCCCGGGGCGGAGTGAAAGGCAAGAGAGGGCGCGATTGTCATATCGCGTGCCCTTGAACGCAAATGCGCGACCCTTCTCCAACACTCAGGTCTGGAAAGAGGGTTGAGATTGGGTGGGATACGGAAACAGTGGGATATCGCGGAAAAATACATTAATTATGCAAATTTCCTCGCAATATTTAGCACTTACCATGGTGACCTTAGTACTGCAGATAAAAATAATTCTTATTAATATTGTTTATTAGGAGCGCCACTAAGTTCTCGCTGCTTTTTTAATGAAAATACAACTTAATTGTGAAAAAATGGCTAAACTATTAATTGGTAAACAAATCATTTTAACTATTGTCCATCGCTAGCTACAAGTTTTGCCTATTTGTGGCAGAGCTCGAATACAGTAAAAGTGTGCATCTTTTGAGGCTATCCACGAATCAAGCCATTTTTTTCGTTTTCTTCAAATTAGTGCAACTGCTGATTAGTAAATTTTAATTAGTTATTAAATTATGTATTTAATTTAATTAATCATTAAATTAGTTATTAAATAGTACTTAACAGTTATTAAAAAATTTTCACCTCTTCATGACAATCTTTATGTTGCTTGGATATGGCTGAAACAATTCTGCAGGGAATCTATTTCAATCGTTTATCGTCGAATCTGTTGACACATGAGAACTTTTTGACGCTGGTCCTTCGAGGGCGACATTTCATCTTGTATTGCTGATCTTTCTCGCTTATAGAGCTGTGGTTCTCAATCTTATCTCGTAGTTCCCTCGCAAGTGAGCGCAAGAGTGCGCAAAGCTTATTTGTTTTTCTTCTCCGTCCAAGTGAGTACCATCCCAGTACTTGCAGCATTTTAGTGTCACTCAGTGCTGACCATTTCCAAAAATGTGTTATTTCTTAATCACCGACCTTTGATGCGAGGAGAAGGCGTTTCGTATCATAGCAAATAATTAATTTTGCTCTTTTTTTCATACGCTTATTTAGCGGTTAGATACAGAGGTTTATCACGAGGTTTGAAAATGTCAAACTACGATATTTCAAAAGGCGGATGACGAAACAAAACGCCCGCAGCAAAAAATAGCAGGATTTCACGTGGCGTAATATAACGCCCAGAGTAGACAAAGTGTTAGGGAATTAAAATATACCCAATGCCGTAAGAATAATTGAGAATGCACTCCGAACCGTTGGGTTCCAGCGGTTTTCCGACCTTTTAAGCTCAGCAATCAGATGATTTGATCAATGGAGATGGCCGATACTTTATCACCGTTGATAAAAATAAATCTAATTCGGTAAGAATTGTTACATAATTCCATAGCATCCTATTTAAACACCAAAATGACATCCTTTGGTAGACGAGGATGGCAGATACATGCGATAACCCCGTTGTTTTAGTTAATAAGGCACAGCCACCTTAGCTACGGTATTCTTCCCCATATCTTTCTTCACCTACCCTAGATACTTGTCCTTTGGCCGATAAAATCGTAAAGGTTATTCAGCTCATACTTAAGAATTCTAGTCTTATCTCACCAATTTCAAGTTGTTTTTCTTAAACTGTCTAGTCAGCACACTGCTCTTTCTATCATCTACGGAACTTGAAACCAAACCTACCAGCAAGCACTGAATTAAATACTTTTTTAACACAATATTTTGTGCTTCCCCTGATTACTTAACTATCAAGGGTTCCGCAGTGACAACGTGATTCAATGATATCCAACTCTCAAGTCACTACACCAACCTGATCCCCGATATATCTACTTAATTTTTGTGCCACGTGCCAAGTATTTGAAAACGCACTCAGACTGCAATGTAATGCCGTTTGGATTATAGGAAATGATATAACTCGACGAGTACCTATTGTTTTGCAGCGCAAAATCCTCTTTCGAAACAGATAATGTCAGTGAATTATAAAAACATGATATAAAATATTAAGTTCACCGGAAAAGCTCTTAGCAAAAATATGCATGAATTACGCAGGTAGGAGGATGCAGTGACTATGTGCAGAAAAACGTGCTCAGAGAGAATTCGTATAATGCAGTTCCGTAAATCCTCTTTCAGAGATGAGCTGCATTATTTAACCCCCAAGTACCCAACGTACCGCGAGGTAAACAGATTAAAATGTTTTGTATTTTTTTAATGCTCTAATAAATGCTGTGGAGCGTATTCATGTTAATACTCAACCACAAAAATACACATTTGCAGGTAAAAAAACATTCGTGGGAATTTAATTTTTCATATGAATTCAATGATAAACTCGAAGAAAGGTCGGAATGAATACGTGGAGAGTCTCATAATGCGCCAACATACCTATGCGTAAAAATACTAGAGAGAATCAGGAAACTAAGGAAGAGTCAAGCCTGTTTTTCTTTGAAGCATTTTATAAACACTAGAACAACAGCGATATGAAGAAGGATTTGGAGCTTTCCCGGCGAATGATGTTGATGAAATCTTCACGGAAAATCAGCCGGGTAAGGATGGAGATTGCTGCCAACGTTTCGATGGCCTTCTCTGCCAACGTATTCAAGGCGAATGATGGGCCTAGTTAGTGCCGGGCTTGTATACACCGTTGGGGAGGTCAAGCCGTCTGTGATTGGTCAGTTTTAGGTCTCTTTCCTCCTCTCAGCTTACTCATTTATCAACAATAGCGATGTGCTTCTTGCTTACCAATAAAGCCTACATCTCTATCTTGATGATTTCACTATTTAAATATTTCTAGCCTTATTCTAATTTCGTATGACAAAGGATTCACCGAAAACCTTTCGTTATGAAGAAATCAATTATCTCCATTATCTTCATTACGTCCCCATCTACTTTTAGGAACTATACATAGAAAAACAAATTTTTATTTATTTTCCTTTATTTACATCACCCCGAAAACAGAACTATTTGGCCTATATATAGGAGGGTTTACAACAATTATCGTAGGATAACCTCAAACAATATAGCTCTGGCTAGGAGAAACCTACCCAGGCGGGCAGGCATATACTGTACCCTGCCACCATCGAGGCCGGCTTCTCTAGAACGTCAGTATACCTTATTTGTCATTCAAAGAGCTCTCAGAAATAACGCAATCGATTTCAGAGTTTAAACATCTTCCGAATCGCCAACTGTTACGGTCCCTCAAAGAACAAGGTCAGCTGATTCGGTCTAGAATTCGCTTACAAAATAAATGCAACATAAGAGAGCTTCGAATTTCTTTATTCTATAAATTCGGGAAAATAACTCAATTACCTTGTCACTCCTGTCTGATCTAGAAATAAAGTTGGGATTCTACGACGTGATGTTCTCCATGCCACTTCTGTAAAGTAGCTATAGTCTCTTACGGCTTCTAAGCTGATAAGTCTATAGACTGCTTAGTGCTCTCTGTTCTCTCGTGGGTACTTTACGACGAATCGTGCCTATTTTATTTGAATATCATTTAGGTTATGCATTAAATCTTTACTTAATTGTCCCCAGTTACTTTGTTATTATTAAAAGTTAGTGAATTGATCGAATCGGGACCAATTAATTGGCCAAATTATGAGACAAGGCTGCTTGATAGAGACCCAAGCGCCGAAACAAACGACAATAACGGCAAAACAAGGCAACGAATGAGTGTTGCATGGAACTGTTTCATGCTGCAAAAGACAAAACACTCGCAAAATTGAAAATATTAGCGACGAGACGTTTTGAGTGAATAGTCACCTTAAGCATGTCGTCCATTTGTTAAATTACGATGACATTATTGATAAATTTGCAAAATATTTCCAGTGAAACTAAAACTTTTTTTTAACTAACCTAGACGAAAAGAGTAGAATAATTTTCCTTAGGTGGCTCAAGCACGCGAAAATAAAATTCTTCAAATTCAAAAATGAGAAAAGATGGTAACTCCCGGGAAAACATTTAAAAGATGGATTTAGGAGTATGAATAGATAGAGACAGCTAAAGGAAGCGTGAGTCAGTTATCTGGAACCAACAGCTGGAAGATTAAGTAAAATCACTCCAAGTTGAGTGAGGGTGTGCCTTATGGGTCCGAATACGAAATCTGTGCTGGAATGGGTAATGGATTGGACCCTCGAATACGGATGGCCCCAGGTTATTTACCGTCCCACTATGCATTAGCGGACACTGAAATAATGCCTTAATTCTGATGTGTATTTAAAAGAATTTTCACGAATGCGATGATTAATTATTCATTCCCCTGGAAATTTTACGTGGCATATACGTAATTAATTCCCTTTCGATCCATTAAAAATTTAATCGCAAGGGTAAAAACACTGTGTTACCGGAAGGCCAATTACCCATCGTTCTATCGTCCGCCAAGGTTCTTGGAAATGAATGGGACCTGTCATGGTGTACCCAAGGGTGTTGCTTATTTTTTATTTTTTCTCGGATTTTTGATTTCTAATTATTGGATCTCTTAAAATATGCTATAGGGTGCAGAATGGATATCCTCAAAACTTCAGCCCGATTTTTAAGCATTTATAGGTTACTCTAAGAGCATAAATGCAATAACTTTCAACTTACATGCTTTAAGGAAATAGCATCTTTTCAGGGGATAACGCACGATTTTACACCCCTATGGAAGCAAAAGTCGCTCCATTTTTACGTCCGCTCAACAGTTTTCGAGGAATACAATACTTTTCCGCGAGTTAAAGCCGCGCGTCACACCCCTAACGGCGAGCTGGTCGTTGGCGGGCAGCATTCACGGTCATCTGATAGGTCCTGCGCCCCTCACTGTCTTACGCCACCTCGTACCTTCCCTAACGAGAGTTGGCGGAAGAGGGGAGGAGTAACTTAAAAACATGCATTGTTTTACATCGTTATAAATTCAGCAGACAGTTTCGTCGCGATTAACCAGAAGAGATGGAACCATTACGAATGATGTTTAGAGCCAACTATGTGTATGTATTCTTATCCAAGTTTACACAGTACCCTGGTGAATTAACATTGCATTGCTTCAGGAAATACTAATAGACTTCTTCAGAGTAACATGGTGAAAATCGTACCCGCGGAGAACCTCACTATATTTTGAGGTCCAACAAAACCGAGAAATTAAGAGAGAAATTTTTCCGAAATAGATTGAAAAAAATTCGTTTTTCCCCCGAAAAATAAAGGACTTTAATAAATGATAGGCGTAATTTTAATAGAGAAATTACTTTCTATATGAAAAAGGCTGGTGTACAAACGGTAACGTAGCCAGAATTTTGAATTGTCGGGGATTTCGGCGCCCTTCGCGGGTGAATGGAAAACAACCCAGTGCAAAGGGGGGTCCTGATAATTTTTTTTTGAATACTTTATTAAAATAAAGTATTTTTTATTCATTGAGGTCTTCTTACCCGTTTTTGGCTCCTCTTTTAAAGGCTCAAGGGGGGTTGTAACCCCGAATAAATCCCCCGTGGCATAGCTAATGGGTCCTAACACCCCCTGCCACACGAATTTTCATGTCGCTTGCGGGGTTACATGTAGATGTAGACCTAGTAGAAGTAGTAGGAGCTTTGCAATGGGGGTAGCGGAAAGTTCAGGGTACCGAGGGGGGTGGGGGAAAGGGAAAATGAATAGTCACTTTTATGTCCCTTAGAGAGAGAGGGGAACTTGCTTGCTGGAAGGAAGGGTCGCGAAGGGCGACATGCACCTTCAAAGGGACAAAGGGTCGGTCAGGGTCGGAAGAGATTTCAGCGAGATCGAAATTACATCGCGCTGACGACCATCCGGAGTGAGGGGAAAGGAGTCGGTCGACCTTTTTATACAAACACGAGTTTTTTTCAAGAACAAAGAAAACTGAAGCAAAAATAAAACTGAAAAAAATTGAAAAATTACCTCTCAACGTTCAATATTTATTTTTGTTTCACCTGTGAGATCTCCAATCTTGGCCTCTTGAATTTTTTTTTATTTTTTCACAAAAAACAAGCAAAAATGAGAAGGGTAAAAAATGTAAAAAACACCCTCTCACATTTTTATTTTTTTATTTATTTTTTCGCCTGTCAAATCTCCCCTCTTGGCCTCTCGAAAAGTTTTTACATTTTTTTTACAGAAACAAAAGGAAAGAAAAAATAAACTGAAAATAGTTGGAAAAATTCACTCTCACAGTTTTATTTTTTTAACATATTTTGTCCTGTCGAATCTCTTTGCCTCTTGAAAAAATTTACGAGGGCCCAACTAAAGGGGATAAGTTCAAATCCCGTAATGAAAGAGTGAGATGATGGCAATTTTGAAAAGCCACCCAAAAGTTTAACGAGGTCGTAGGGCATCTCCGCCCCATTCATTTTCATCAAGACACGGGGATTATAGCTGTCAAATCAATCGATTGACAAGTGGCAATATGTTTTTCATTCGAGTCATGGGCTTAGTTACTTATGACTTGGTCTGAAATACCACACCACACTTTCTCAATTGTATAGTTAAATAGCAATGAAAAAGATTAGAAAGTACTCTTCATATGGGGCTAGGTGAATACGCATGGCCTGCTTTTCGAGCGGCCCTACGTATCGAGCAGAAAAATCGATTACGTCAACCCTTCCGCAGGTAAGTTGATGACGTCACGAAGTCATGCAAATTGGATTCCCTCTTCTCAGTTACTGATCGGCCTTGCGCGGTTTATTTTCTATACTATTGAACGATATTATCTCTCAATTAACCGTACTCCCGGACCAGGTCAATGAATCAGAATTTCAATTACGCCACCAACTCATAAAAATTGGGCGACATCTTTTTAAAATGTAAATAAAAGCCAATAGGAGATATTCGTCAAAGGGGAGATGGTAAGTATCTATCGCCTGCTTTTCAAACGACTCGAGTCGAAAAAAAAGCCGATGGCGTCAACCATTCTGCAAATAAGTGAGATCACGATTTCATGCTTAGTGGATTCCCGTTTCTAATCCACTTCTCTGTTAGAAGTTAGTTTGAGTTAGTGACCTTCTCATGCTGGTTGCGTACCAAATGCGGGCACTTATGTCAACAATTCGTTTATACGGAGATTCATGATCAAAATAATCACTGCGAAAGCTAAAAGTTGTAATCAAATATTAATGTCACTCACACCCTTCTCAAAGGTGATCATAACGAGAAGTGAGGGATAATAGTTTATAGAGAGCCCATAAAATAGAGAAAACTTATTATCCATCGAAAACTTTTTATCCGTTACTCATGTGTGCGTTCGAAGGAGACATAATAATTTGGTTGATGTAACGAATTAAAACCAATATTTTATAAATGGAGCAATATCAAATCGCCGCAATTTTGTAATTACCTTCGTGTTTACCCAGCTATAGCCATTTCAATTTTAAAACGAAAGACTCGTGGTGTTCACAATGCGAAAGCTAAAAAAAAATATCGTCCCAACAGCGCCACGGAGCAACTTCGTAAGCTACATCTTCGGTAGATGTCGACACTAGTAGCAAAAAACAGAAGAATGGAGGGCAAGGGGAATATGCGAGTAGGAGCGTGAGGAAGAATAAACAGGTAGCAAGAAAATAATAAAAAAACACGTGGTCCGGGGGTAGAAATCGAAAAAAAAGAGTGGAGAAATCAGAGTCGGTGTGTTTGTGTGCTCAATATTTGGCGGGTATGTGCTGGTCGCAATGGAGGGAAAATATAGGAGTGGAGTGAACAAGGAGATCCGAAAAATAAAACCAAGCAATGTTCTGTTGTAGGTACTCTTGGGCAGTCATATTGGGCTGAGCCAAGAGATTGTTAGTTCGGAGATATATGGGGGATAATGTCTTCTACATCTATATCTACATAATACCCCGCAAGCCGCCTAAAAGGCGTGTGGCAGGGGGTGTTAGGACACCAGCCGTTTACAGCTAAAAAAAATGAAATGCTCTAGCGAAGTTAGGACTAGCGATTATTGAAGTCCTTTATGGTTCGGGGAAAAACGAATTCCCATATCTATCCGTTCGGCAAAACATCTCTCTTAATTTATCGCTTCTATCAGACCTGGAAATATAGTGTGGCTCTAATATTATGTTCTCTGTGTCGCTTTTATAGATATCCATTCCCAATTGTTCAAGCAAACTAAGCCTAGCACGCAGCCTTCGAGTCTCCAATGGCTCCCAGTATAATTCGCTTAACCTCTGGGTAACGCTGTCTGTACGCCTGTAGCAGTTTTTGACGAAACGCGCAGCCTTCCTTTGTATTTTATTCAGTTCGCGGATTAAGTCTTTCTGCACCGGATCCCATACGCTCGCATATTCAAGGTGCGGTCGGACGACAGCGAAATAGCACCTTTCGTTTACTATGAGGAATATGGAGGGATAAGTGATTCCATTACACCCACAAAATAGAGAAGACATTCGATCATAAGAGTCCGTTTGAAGTAAGCATAATAACTTGGTTAATATTACGAATGAAAAACTAGCTTTTAGTCCCGGAGCACTATAAAACCGCTAAATTAAGTGTGAAAGTTAAGTTCTGAAGGTTATTTCCTTACATTAAAAAATTTTTCAACACTAAGTGGAAGCTGTCATTAAACCGCACCAGTTCTTTATATTTTACACATCGCATGATCATGACAACAGCGATGTCGCACAAGTAAGAGTTATTCTATAAATAAAACGGGTTCAGTTGGATAACGACAAGCGCCGCGGCGCGCCGTTGCCCTGGATTACTGGAGTCCTCCCAACGTTGCGTGAACGTAACGCTTCGTTTATTCTTAAATAATTTGAAAACCACTGTTGTCAAATGCACACAATTTATTTCAGTAGCCTTGAATAGAAATTCATCATTGCATCTGTAGATAGCTATCATAACCATGAGCCTCAGACTTTACATAATATGCAAAACTTAGGAGATAACTTAAAATAACGACTTACCATGAACTGAAAAGGTCATTGTAAAAACAAAAGTTATTAAATTTGTTCAATATAAAAATTCATATAATTTTAAAAAGCATTGAGCTACCTATTTTAAAAATATGAACTACATATTAACAACAGATACGGAGAAAAAATAACTAAATTTGCCTTGCGTTCACCTAACGCTGGGAAGAAATGGGTTAAACTAAAATAAGATTCCAATCAATTGCATTTGTAGATCATGAGGATGTCAAGTGAGGTTTTCATTTTAACATTTAAAGCAACTACTATGAACAAGCTCAACAACGGTAACATAGTGATTAGTGTGTTACACAGAATAAGTTTTTTTTTTTAATCTGTCATCAGTTGTTTACGGTTTCTATAAGTAGAATCGCCTCAGTTATATTGCAGAGATCCACATGAGGAAAAGATCAGCAAAGGACAGAGTTCATAAAACGAAAACTCCATGGCAACAGGCGCCTGGGCGCCATCCCCTTATATTTTTCCAGCTCTAGGTCCTCCCCAATCCCCTTTCGGGACTTCCACAGCTGGGGGAGCGCTTTAGGTTTAAGAAATATCACCTTTCTCGTAAAGAATGCCCTACTAAAAGGAGCATAAACTCATATACTCTTGAAATTTGGTTTACGTTGGCCATTATTTCGGAGAATATAACTAACCAGTCCCCAGAGAAAAACTTCAGGGTGAATCGAATGAAAAAATTCAAGAGGAAAGAGTGGAATCGGGAAAGAGTCTGCATTTCGCCGCGAATTTAAAGATAGCTCTACTTTTGCATTCAACCCCAGTATTCGCTAGCCCTAAATGGAATAGGTGAATGATGATACACATTATCCGTCCCCTACAAAGTGCAGTCTTTCAAATTACATCATCTTCCGAGAATTCTTCTATATTCCATAAAAGATTAGGTAGTAAATAGGGTATTTTTTTATGAGAAATTACAAGCTTGATACATACGTCATCATATTGAGATTTTCACTCTGCGAATATGGAAACTACAAAAAGAAGGATGTCACAACCGCATAACTGTTGAGATTGATAATGAAAAATACCATCCTTTGATTGAAAATCCCCATTTGATTAGGTCTACCTACTGCCTTAAATAAAGAGAGCATTGAGGTTTTCTGAACGTATGACTTCCCCAAGCCGTGCTATGCAGCTTTTTTAAGCCGCTGTGGGGCAATGGTCTAACAGGCAAACGGTCTTCTCATATTTGAGATTAAAAACTGCATACAACAATTACAGTACGATTTATTTACTTTATTTTAATATGAAAGCTGTTATTATTGTAAAATTGAATGATTGAGGCTCCATAGTACACAAAACAAAACTAACTTAATGAGAACCACATTAAAAATCTTGTCTATTTTTTAAGCGTCTGGGGCCCCCGTGCCCCTTACTAAGTGTGAACTAATAGACGCACTTTTCAATGTATCACTCCATATTCGGGAATGATAAACCAAGTTAGGATAATTACGCCGTGAAAACGAGAAAAGTGCATGGCAATTACGTGAAAATGTCGTAACGTGTACTCCTAACTATACCATGTTGGGAGTCGGCCAACAAAAAACATTTTCCCCAGCTAAATATTCTGGAAATAAACATTTGCAATTTTCCACGACTGTAAAATTTTAGTTTGATTCCTAGGTTTCGATGTGACTACGCCATCTTACAGTTTTACTAATCAAGGTACTAAACAGGTTTTTGTATCTTTTACCGAACCATTTTTGTGACTTGAAGAAAATTGCAAGTGTTTATTTCAATATGGAAAAATTCCTCTTCATCGCGCTTGGATCTTCGGATTTTATACATTTCAAAAATTAAATTTTGACAATACGAATGTTTACAAAGGTCTTTATGGCCAACATTTTTTTGTGTATGTATTATATGATGCAGCAATAAATACCACTATATAAATTTTAAAAATGATTACTGTGCCTTTTTTTAATTTTCACAGGCGAAAAAGATGTCATTGGTAGCATTTCCTGACACATTTTCCTTCGAAAATTAAATATCCTTTGGTCTCGAAAATGTAGGCTGAATCCACCACTATCAGCATCATTCATTCATCTATACATGTAAAACAGGATATCTGTTTGTCTGTCAGCTACGCATTTCCATACGGTTGCACGAATTGTAAACAAAGTTACGACGTAGGTGTATCTCATGCTTCCAAAGCCCTTAGCGCTACATTTTGTTATATTCGAGGCGTTTTAGCGTCGTTTTATCATTACCATTTATCAGTGGCGTACATATACGAGGGATGAGAAGATTTATCCCCCCAAAGTCTCAGAGAAATCAATTTTTTTTTAAATATCGTTTGGATTTGATGTATAATAAATTCATCTGCTTTAAGTTAAATTTTTAGTGCCAAATTGATGTAAAATGCATTTTCAGGCATGTTATTTTTCCAAATTTTTCCTGAACTCCCCGTTTCCTGGGGGCGGGGGGGGAGTAGCGCCCACTAACCCTCCCTCATCCCCCCCCCAAAGCATATTCCCAGTTACGCCACCGCCGTTTATTACGTCGCGTCATACAACTTCTGCGAGTAGACATCCTGCCGGGTAGGCACACATCTTGACACTCTCAGAGGTTAAACATAACTGTAGCGATTCTACATTTAACTATTAATCCTCTTAGAGTAAAACGTTTTGCTAGGATATGCGTTCACGCGATATTTTTGATCTACGCACATACGGACACATCAAATGATCACTTTTGTAGAGCGGTGTATAAGCTGAACTCATGCGCGGTGTACGGAAATAATTCGTCCCATTGTTTGCTGTAACATACATGTGTATACCATCACCATACCAGCTTCGTTCCTCTACCTAAAAATCTTCTATGTGACCATGAATTCCAAGTTCCAAGTTTCCTACTTCCCTGGGTACTATCCTTCCTTATGCCGGGAGGCCTGTTGGTTTCATATAATTTCCGCCAAGATATTTGAATTAGGACCCGCCCAAGTAGTTCATGACACCTCCGTAGATGGCGCAGGGGTTGGTAGCTCGAAAGAAGGGTCGCATCCCCCGATTCGGAACGACTCGCATTTGACCGCCCGCCGTCTTATAGGCACTCGATTTTCCGAAAGGAATTCCCTCCCGCCAAAAAAAAAACGGAAAATGAAAATAAAACATGTATACAGCTGTCGTACATCGCCAAACTCAACCCATACGCCGAGAGCCATAGAGAGAGCAAGCAACCCCCTTCATTTCATCCCTGCTAACCCAACGGAAACCCCTATTTCACCCAAGGGGCACCAAAACCCCGATATAACTCGCCAGGTCGTGGCGATTTCCCCTGTGGCATACCCCTTCGCGTAAAAAAAAAAACACGCCGGCATGCGCAGGAACTCGGAATTTCGCACCGGATTTCTCTTGGCGTATACACGAGCCTCCGCTCCCCTCTGCTTGCCGGTCGAAAAAAAAAATAAAAGATTAAATTTTCTTCCACTAAGTGGTAAGAGTCGGCTTCTTTCATCATCGCCGAAAAACCCCCTCCGCCGTCGAAAAAGGGGATCCCATTTGTACGAATACCGTCCTAAGTTGAAACGGATCCGGGAATTATTTCAGAAGGGTTGGGTTGAAATATTCGCTTTCAGGAAGGGGTTTCAGGGAAGTAAGGGTTCTTCTCTCTCGTATGGTTCGAGGATATCACTTCCCATATCATCATCTTCGTACTACCCCATGAAACCATCTTACTAACGCGTGGCGTGGGGTATTTGGACAATTGCCGTTTACAAAGAAAAGTCAAGTTGGAATGAAATCACTGCTGGCAAGGGAAGGTCGCCAAGTTTCACTACTAGATCGCGTTCAAAATTCACAGTAAGATATATAAAAATGGGGAATTTAAGAGGTAAATTGTTTTTCTCAAGTGCTCATAGGGCCTTAGTTTTATAAATATCATATTATAAATAATATTAGAAATAGAAAAGGACTTTCATCATGTTAAATATCAAAGATTTCCACCGATTTACGTATCAGTACTTACGAAACTGTATCTTTCATGCATTAAGTTTACTGCAACAACCACATTAAAAGGAAAAAATAAATCCGTGTAGAAGGTAAGTCGCTACGTCATTGCATTTGCTATCGCAAGTTATTGATTCAAGGTGTCAAATCTCAGCATTTCCCTTACTGATAACTTTATTTTTTGCAGAAATGATTTTTTTCCAAATCGGGGTAAGCCAAGGGCCGGCACCGAGAGTGCCCCTTGAGTTGCACCCCTGGAGGGCCCTGCCTCGTTGAAATGCGATTTGTCAACTACCGTCATGAATGATTTATAAGACGAGAGATGGTAGAACGCCTTTGGGATCGAGGAAGGTGCCAAGGCGCACAAGAAAAAGGGAGGAAAAACTTCATATTGCATACACGTGCTTCAGTTTCTCTCATCCCTCAACTCGACATATCTCACCTTCTGAAACATCAACAACAACGATAAGGGAACCATAAGGTTCCGGGGTATGTACGGAAATCTTACTTTCTCTGTTAGTGTACAATCATAATCTACACATTGAGGTCGAAAAAAATTAGCTCTTTAATTTGTTGTTTCTGCCAGAACGAGAAGCATCAAGAGGTTCCAAGATGATGTTTTCCGTGGCTCTGTGGCAGATATTACTACATTCTACCCCACCTGTGCGGTTGCTAGGACACCAGCCATTTCCGAAAAAAGTGCGTATCTAAATGTTCTGCATATAGAGTTACACATGACATTTATTTAAGATCTTCCTTTTCGGGAGATAATCAAATTCTTAAATCTATCTGTTTCGGAAACTATCTCTCTTATTTTATCCCTTTTTAAACAAAATAATAATAAAAAAATTTTTTGTAAGGTATTTAAAATATGAAATTTAAAATATTATTTGCCACAAAAGAATCAGAAATGCACATGAAAAAATGGTGGTCATTGTGAGGTTCTAACATGTTTCTCTCTTCATCATTCTTCAAGATATGTGTTCATAATAACTCCAACAATCTAAGCTTAGCTATTCGCCTCCGAGAATCTAACACAGCCCAATTCTTGCGAAATCTGTGTTACGCTAAAAGTTCGCTTTTAGTAGTTTGACGAATCACGAATCTTTCCTTTGCATTTTATTTATTTCAGGGATTAAATCTTTCCTCCCTGAATCTCATATTCTCGGCGCGTATTCGGTACAGCCGAAGTGTGAGGTAGCACATCTCTTTCGCATTTTCATCACAAAATATTCCAACACAACGCTTGACGAATACTACCTTCTTCTGAGTTCTGCCAAAAATATTTTTATATTTGCTACACACGATAGGTCTGCGTACACACTAACTCCGAGAATGTTGATTCATCTGACGCCTTTATGTCAACTCACTTGAAAACATTCACATGGGAATGGTTGGACGATATGGATAGCAGAATATAATTTTATTTTCAACAAAGAGAGTCGAGAATGAAAACAATTCCAGGGGTGTAAAAATATTATCAAGGCGAACATTCCTATAAAAAATTATTCCTATAAAGACGCCCAAAAATCTCTGTAGCCATTATTATTGATAAATTAATGGAAAAGTTGATATAATATCTATTTTTTAAGATGCAAATACACTTATTTCGGATGATGTAGAATAAAATAGCGTGTGGGAGGCCAATGACAGCTAAAATTGCGCAAAAAAAAAACCAAAAAGTTAAGTAGCAGGGGACAAGGAAAAATTGTGATGCGGGATATAAGCGGAAAGTTGAATAACTTTTACTGATTACTACATTCAAATTTTCAGATAACTTTCAATAATGACATAGTATTGCTATTGGGTCTCTGAACATAAAATATAGGGAATGGAAGCATAATAATAGAGACAAATAGTATGAAAATATATTTTTTATCAGCCATTTCCTATAAACAACTGTATAACATTCAATCTCCCATTCCGACTCAGAGGATGAAGATTCTTCATACTCCACAAAATTATCGTCTTTCATCGGAAGGCTCTTTACTACAACCGTTAATTTTCTCTCGACAGGAGAAACCCGTAGATTAAGTTAGGTAAGTACCTGATGAGCCGATAGATTTCTGCCTAAATCAGATCATAAAAGCGTCGGTCCCGTATTTTAGTTTTACAAGCAAAAACCACAACCTCTACCATTCCTCCACCTTTAACTCCCAGATATTTTACTTCGTTTGACACGCAAAGGTGCGGTAACATGGAAATCTCCGAAAAATATGAAAAAATTTTCCCATTCAATTTCGTATTCCCGTCTTTGTTCCTTGGCGAGTACCAGCGGATTATGCATGGAGATTTAACCGTTCCGGGAAGAACAGAAGCTTTTTTACTCATTCTGCATAACCGGGCCACCTGAAAAACAAGTCTTGCTTCCTCTCACTGAGTAGAGTAGATCCTAAGGTACGAAATCCTGCAGGCTTGTATAAAAGAATGCATAATCCGGCTTACCCGGAGCGGTCGTCGTATAAAACCACTGATTACTTCGCTCTTCTTCCCACCGACGAAGAGGACGAGCTCGGCTTTATGAGCATAAATACAGCGCCGTCGGGGTGTAAATCTTACGCTTACATCGTTCATGTAATTTAAGCGGTCTCCTCGCGTTTGAGGAAGCGGAAATTATAGTACGCAAATGAGGTCGCGGCAGTAAGGCTTCCGGAATGATTTCAATGTTACACAGAATGCGCTCGGGCGGTCTGGGGCGATTGAGGGCCCTCGGCTGGGCCTCCCTTACCGGGGGATGCGAGGGTCATCCCCAGGAAAGTTTTAGGAAATTGCATTCCCGGAAATGGATTTTGACGTTATTCTGGCACTTAAACAATAGACAAAAGTAAAGAAACAGCAATGTTGTGAGAAAAAATACTGAGAAAACTGGAATTTCACAGCTTATACCATTTAATAACGTATTATGGTTATAATATATCTATAATTTAGTGCATGTTTTCCTTAGAACTGCGCTGAAGCCTAAAAAAAAAACTCTAAGAAAAAATTTCCGAACAACCCTTACAAAAAAAAACAAGTTTTCTTTAGCAACTGACGCATGAATTTTTCTAAACAATTATTTTATACTGAGTATTAATGCAGTGTAAAGCAATTTATAAAAACGTAGAATTTTATAATTGAAAAAAACTTTTGTTCAATTAATATGAGTCTTTTTCATTACACCTTTGATATACTCCTCACGTTAGACACGAACCCTTTGTGGGCCAATACCCCCTAAGCTCGGGGCCCTCGGCGATTGCCAACATGGCCAAACAGCCCCCGAGTGTATTTACGCCGGAATTTTTAGGATGAACGTGCAAAAATCAAAATTGCAAAATACAAGGTGGTTCGAGAGGAATCTGCAACACTTCAGGAGGTGGTAGGGGAGACAATTTTAAGCATTTTTTGTCCAGAAATATGGGGTCGCACCTCCTTAGTACGGAGCTAAGGCAACGCGTAAAGCATGTTTTGGATGCACATTATGGGTTACCATAAAAACGGTTTTCCGTGAGTATCCAACTTTTCCGACATTTAATTAATAATACTCTGGGTTTTTAGGTTTTTAAGTATGCTAAATAATTAAGGTCGGACGAAAATGTGCGATTGTAATTGATGGGATGAAAGGCGAAGGGGTATAAGTGATATTTTTCGCAACATAGTTAGGTAAACTTAATTGTTAGAAAAAATACACAAAACTTGGTTGCCGAGGATACGAGTGAGTCTCTGTTATGTGCTGGCATCGAGCGGAAAATCAAATGCACCACTGAATATCAAATTGATGTCGCTTGCTTTCTACACCTAATTTCTGTACCTAACTCTGTGTAGAAAAAAGAAATCACTTGTACCCCTTGGCTTCTCAACCACTCAATTAATAGTAGCGGGCGTAACTTTGTGGAACTCCTTTATCGTAGGAATAGAAGATAGGTCGAGAAGTATTACAAATAATGTAAAATCTTGAAAATAATGAAATTTTTTAGCATCAAATATATACATGAATTTTCGCCAACTCTAACACAGCTATGACTTATTCCAATTTTCATGGCATTGCATGCATTTCATGGTATGCATGAATTTCATAGCATTCATGCAGCGCATATGAAAGCCTCATATATGTCGCTATGTAAATTTATTTATAATATATACTGGTACTTTGTACCACTCCTTTTCGTTCCAAATGGGGTTTTGTATCTAGCGATTTTGAACATTTTTTGGCTATGCGCTTGTGGTTTGAAACCTCAAAATATTATTTTTTGTGCCTTTTTGTATCGAGTCTAATCCCTGGTTTTTGTTTATGTTGAGAGAAATAGGAGTAAAGGTATCAAAGGCATCAAAAAAGAAACATCACTTGTACCCCTTGCTTTCTCACCCACTCAACTGCCTAAAATAATTTATCTCCAAATGGGTGAGATTGAGTAATCGTATTGTTGATATTCGCTCAAATCTCTCCTTTATTTAAGCTCATCGATTATTTGTTATATTAGTTACGGGCTCATTAACAAACTACCTTTTATTTTAACTTCGATAGAGCTCCCATAATAAATAAACCTATATTTTTATATTCTACACTGACTTATCTACGTATTATCGACGTAAACTCTTAAATTCACCGTTTCGAAGATAAGTAAGTTGATGACTTCACGAACTAGTGCCCAGCGCGTAGCCTATTGAAAACTAGAGAACGAACCTCGCTAGTTTTATCGTTTTTCACACTATTATGAGCGATTTATTCGTTTATTACACCTAAATGAGTTAAATAATTGGAACTAGAATCATTCGCCTCTCCATTTTACATGGAAATTTCGGACCTATATCCCTTTCCATTTTCTTAAGTTTTCATTTCCCTATTGTTTCACATAATACGTAATTTTATTACAAGATTCATATCTTTGTTTGAAATTTGGATAAATTTAGACTTTTTGTCACATGATATTCATTTTTAACACATTTATTAAATGGTTATAAACAATTTTAAAATGCAACAACGACAGTCACGCTGCCAGCTCAGGTTCGCGGGCTCTTTAACTTCAGGAAAATCTATACAGGCCGGCGAATCACCGGTTATTTACCCGCATGGGTTAAATGACGTCACCAACTCATGAAAAGTGAGCGATAACTTCCACATCGCTTGAAGAGAGAATGGAAGAGTTAAATAAGGAAGATTTTCTTTAAATCGCGGTTAATATTCTATCCCTTCTCGGATTCTTTTAATGGAATGTGATTTGGGGTTTGACTAAAAACCCCATTAAATGCCACGGAATTTAAACCCTACGCTTGCCTCACTTATGTAATTTAGGCGGTCTTCTCGCGCTTGCGGAAGCGAAAATTCAAATGAACGCAAATGAAATTGCGGCAGCGAGGCTCCCGGAATGGTTTCAGTGCTGATATTCCCCACGGTGCATCGGCATGCAATGGGTGGCAGCGGCAAAATAGAAATCTCAACGATGAGCTCAATTAACTGTGTCTGCTCGGCATTCTTACGTTATTTTTCCACATTGTGTACAACTGGAATAATAAGACATCCTGGATTTATAACGGCTCGCGTCCCTTACATTTTGGAAAGACGAATCGCTTTTTGTCAGTATTTCCTCAGCATAGTTATTCTGGATTACCCTCCTACCAACATCAGAATATTTCCTGCTAAAAGGGATAAATTTTCTCAGGAGACCATTAAAATACGATTTTAAATCGAAATTAAGTAAGAAGAAACTTCCAGTTCACCCCCGGGAAAATTAATATTAAACGAAAGAAGAAAAGTGGTGCTTGGATTTGCGTGCATGTGGCTCTCAGTCGATCATAGAGAATCGTATTATATTAATTATATTATAACAAAAAGTTGTTCTGGTCGGAAAAATTTGGAAATATATATGAAATAGAGCAGTAGTCGTTCGCATATTTTCTTTCCTTTCCTAGAGCACATAATTAAAGAAGATTTAATGCTCTCCAGGCGAATTGACCGCGTGAACAACTGAAGCCAAAATTACTTTTGAGAACTATGTGAAAAGTTCTCGCGATCGACACCGGTTCAGGAACTGCATTACTGCCGAAGTTACGATGTTTGACTTGATTGAGCCCTGAGGCAGGGATGCCAACTCACAAAATAATATTCGGAGGGGGCACATTCGGGGGGGATCTTGCCCCGGGAAATTTTATAAGTAGTGAGTTTTAAGTTTTTTAAGGAATTTATAAGAGTCATATGATCAACATTAGAACCCTGATACCTCGAATCTCGATTTCTGGACACTCCGGGGAAAATTGACAAGCCTGAAACATTTTTTCCTCAAACCCATAACGAATATTTGAGGGGGCTCGGGCCCCCTCATACCCCATGGGGTAGGCGCCACTGCCCTGAGGACGATGGTCAAGTCGGACATCGAAGCATTGGAAGTAATGCAGCTCCTGAGAACTCTTCACTCAGTTCTCAATAGTAACTTTTTTACATTTTGAGGCTAATGTTGGTCAGGGTGTACCTACTCTACACAACACGAACGTTACACATAGGTATCACAAGCTCGACAGGTCTTGTCCCTCCACTAAAAGTAACCAATGCGATCGGGTAAGAGGAAGGAATGGGTCCTCTTAATATACCCGAACACTTCAACTGACAGCAGCAAACTGGCTCACCAGTGGAATCGGACACCCAGGGCGGGCCCACATAGGGTTCACTCAGTGGCGGCTCGTGAGTCAAATGCTCGGGGGGACACACTTCACCGGGGCGTCAAAATGTTTGAATATTTTGCCTATTTTAGTGAGTTTTTATGCTATCTTGGTATTAAATTTATTTAATTTAAAATAATATAATTTAAATATTTACAATAATAAAATTTAAACCAAAACATGGTATTCTGCGACTCTGCAGCACCAAGTAGGCGTAGCGGCGATGTCATCTCACTAGATACTTCGCTCCGCGCATGCTTGAACGGCGTCCCAAGACATCCATAAGGCACGTGCTTAGACGCGTCATAGCAACAGCAGCCCCCACTACTACCACTCTTCATATAACTGCATGGCGATGGAATGGGACGTTCAGGCCAGCGCCCCGCGGCTACAAATGCGAACTTCTCGCACAATTTTTGCTTGTTTTTCCTACATTTTCGATGCAAGCGATTGAAAATAACACTTTGGTTAATTAGATGTATAATCATAATTGAATGGGTATTTATTTTTTTTTTTTCAAATATTTGAAGGGGCGGCGTCCGAGAGTCCTTATGGGTAAGTCGCCACTGGGTTCACTCTTGAGGACCCGGAACCAAGTCAGAGCCTTTTACGCCCGCGCCATCTCAAGCGGGGAAGGACTGAGGAAGGAAAAAAGGGTAGGAGGCAATGCCGCGACGAGAGCCTGACGACACGTCCAAGGAAGGAATAGGTGTGGAAGGGAAGGACAGGGAATACCCGCGCCGCTATGGGAAGGCCGGGGCCCATTACCAGCGAAACCATGATTTACTGTAACTACAGAAAAGAAAAAGAAACCCAACAAGGAAGGAAATTTCTACGACTTTTCGTAGATCAACCAACTCACCAGTGCGAGGTCGTCGAGCTGTCCCAGCCAGTGGTTGAGCAGCTTCTCCGGATCGTCCTCGTCAGGGTGCAAGGGGGCGTGGTCGGCCTCATCTTCCTCCTCCTCCTCTTCCTCCTCCTCGCCCTCCTCCTCCCCCGCCTCCTCCTCGCCGCCAGAGTCCAGCCCAGCCGCCTCCAGACGCCTCTGACGCATCCGAAGCGACGAAGTCGAGGAACAGGTGAGCGTGGACGAGCCGGACGAAGAGGAGGAGGTGGTGGAGGTGGGCGTGGAGGGGGGTCGGGGGCCGGGGGTCAGAGGTGGGGTCATCAGGGGGTCCTGAGACGACTGCTGCAAGGGGGGCGAAGGGGGGAAGTCCTGGAGACGACGCGCGTTGCCCAGCATCTTGATATTCTGCAAAGAGAGGAGAGACAAGTGTTAAAACGGTTCACCAGTAATAGGCACACTTTCAACAAAAAGTCAATGGTTGAGAAATATAATGAACAAGGTGGAGAAAAATCGTGTCACAAAATTTAAATCCATAATAGCTGACGCCATTAGGAATAGAAATTGCTGCTATTTTTTAAGCCGCAGAAAACGCAACCATTTTAAAACGACAGAAATCCAAGCGCTCTAATTGGCGGCGAGTTTATCCTGTCCAGAGGTGGAACTGTACAGGGTGGAGAAAAATTGTCTCTCGATATTTTAGCCCTGGATAGCTGCTTCCGGTAAGAACCAAAATTAATAATGCATTTTAGCTTGAAAACGCATACCTGATAAACCAAAGAAACTTTGAGCCAAGCGCTCCAATTGGTCGCGAGTTTGTCAGGTTGCCAGATACTCTGGACAAAGGTAATTTTTCTCAACCCTGAAATCCTTGTGTAGGCTTCCGCGGTGTGGTGAGGATTCAGCGTGGAGGTTTCCTGGGCTACTACCTCGTAGATTCATCTCTGCAGACGACAGTTTCGCCGTCATTGCAGTAGGCTTCTTCAGGTCAATGAAGTGGATATCCGTGGTATCGCCCGTCGCTTATACACCCCGTCGGAAGACGGTGTCTTCTCATTGGCTGGTTCAGGAGGGAGCCTGCTGCAATGCAGGCCAAACTGTCGTCTGCAGAGATAAATCTACGTGGTAGTAACCCCGAAAACCTCCACGTTTTTCTCAACCCTTTTTAGTTCCACCTCTGGACTTAAGAGACCAATCGTAGCGGCGGGATGGTGGAAGGAAAAAGTTACCGTTCTCGATTGCGGCGGGGTACTGTACTCGCTTGCAAAATTGAAGACCTAGTACCGCCTGGGTAGGCAGCCCCATCCAAGGCATGGATGTTTGTGACCGCCAATCGTTATTTATTATAGCCCCAGATGTAAAGGCCAAATAGTGCCGTTTTCGGGGCATTAAAGATAAAAAAATACAAATCTCGGCGTCCACTCTTATTAAAAATCTCCACCTCTTTCAGCCGGATGTCTTCTCGTGGCTAGCGAGCACTAGAGTACGTCGAAGGGCGGAGGTAACTGTAACGTGCCTAAGGATAAGGAACACCTCGCTCACGCACTATTTTCTTCTCAGGGAGGAAAAAAACACCGTCCTGTCATGGCACGTATGGTTTGCTACTGACAATGATGTATAACCTAACGAAGTGCCAGTAGTACAGGTTATTGGGCGAAAAACACAGAATAAGTTGACAGTTAGAGAATTTTTTCAGAAAAAATGAAGCAACTGACCGCATAATACATTTTTTGAAAGTGCCAAATCTTCGTAATAGTGCAAAGATACTATGTCATTCTTTAGTAAGTGTCGACCTTGGCAATATTCTTTCTCGTGAACCAATAAAATTCAACTGGTAACAGTAAGATATGAAAAGAAACAAATAAATATGAGACTATTCCACTAGCATAGATGTACGGTTCAACTGTCTTAAAATGAAATGTCGGTCAAACAGTAAGCAACATGAGTGGAGATTTAAATAACTGAAATTCCAAAAAAAAGTTAAAGGTTTTCTCATCCTGTTCTGCAGTATAATTCTTGCATTTCGGCACCTCGTGCGAAAGGCCCCGACTAGTTGCTTGTACCGGAATACAGCAAAAAATGATAAAAAAATCCTTAAACTTTGTAAACCTTTGGTTATTATGAATTTTGAATCCATCTAAGCTGTACGTTTTGGCTACTGATCAAAAAGTCTTTTGCTCAAATGTTTGAACGGTTCCTCAGTAATGACACAATTTTGAAAATGTGACGATGGTCAACATATGAACATTCACAATCGGTAGGACTATAATAATCGTTGGGATAACGGGGTGGCCTTGTGTGTTGAGTGCTTGGCTACTGATCGAGAAGGCCTATGCTCCTATGCTGAAAGTAATTTAGGGAACAGTCCACCAACATAGATGCATATTCAACAATAAGGCTATGGTCAACATATTGAACATCGACGATCGGATAACTTATACCAGAGGGCGGGAGTATGAGGTAATCAAGTAAATAGAGTGCTTGGATAGTGATCGGGAGGTCCGGAGTGCAAGTCCGGTAAAAGCATCGTCGAAGGCACGTGTGAGAATGGCTCCTAACCACATAGGCGTACCCAGCGAGGGGCAGAGGGGAGGGGGCAGCTGCCCCCCTCTAAAGGCAAATATCGCAAAATTCTTTAAGCAAAATCAGTACTGAATCGAAACGAATGCATTCAACAAATTTTTTTTAAACCCACGAAATATTACATGTGGTAGTATAAGATATATAACTAAAATGAAACAATTTTTTTCAAGGAAATAATGTCATAAACTAATGTCACAACTTGGTTTCCCCCCCCCCCCTAGACCATGGCTTACCCCCCTTCTAGACCATGGCTTGCCCCCCCTAGTTATAATCCTGGGTACGCCCTTGCCCTGCTAAACAAACTTGCAAATGGAGACCGAAGGTCAACATATTGTACGCCTTAATTCTTCTGACTTGTAATGAACGGTGTGGGAATGTATAGAGGAGGGTATCTAGCTACTTATCCCCAGCTCACTTTTAGGCCCAGGTCCAATTCTAGTAAAAGCCTTCTTTCAAATCAAATACATGTCTACAGTTTCTTCCATTACGCTTCGTAATTATTTAAAAAGAGGGAGAAACAATTCATCATCTTGGATGACGCTGGTGTGTTAACTGGAGAGGCAAATTTACAGAGAAAAGCATAGATGACAAAGCCTCTCTCCCTGGCAGTAAATCTAGTATACGCCCGTTGTCAGACCGGCCTGTGCAGATTAATTAATTCCCAGACGCCTCTTTCTCTCACAGCCTTATAAATAATGATCAACGAAGATATCCTGTTGCCCACAAATTTTATCACAACAGCGAACTATGCGTGTTTCAATTCTTACACAACAATCTGTACTTTTACATACTGATTCGGTTCCACGATATCTCTCCGCAAAAAGTTGACTGCATGCAATAAGCCTTAATCGAATTTTCCGAATATCTACTAAAATCCCAACATTCAAGCGTGATGAAGTGGAAGTTTTCTAATGATGAAGAATTTGGTGCTTTCCCGGCGAATCTTGTTGAAATGGAATTTTTCTACACTGAAATAAATTCTTGCAATTTTTCACGATAATAAAATTTAGTACGACCTGGGTTACAATGTTAACTTATCTTATTATTTACCTATGTTATCTTCAAGATACAAATGGTGTGTAGTGCATTCAATTTTAACTAGAGTGTAGGAAGTACCCTCCTCTCTCCCCTGACTTCCCTTCATTCTAGTTAAAAATATTATAAATTGAATGCACTACACACCATTTGTAACTTGAGATGATGTAGTAACATTGAAACCACATGTACTATATTGTATAACCGTGGTAATTTGCAAGTATTTATTTCAATATAGCCTAGAATCGCTTGCATGTCAAATTCTTAAAAAATTGGGTCGATTTCGCTTGGGGTCCGTACCACTGTGCGCCGTGCAAACGTGCCCACCATAGACTCGTGACGCCAGTGACTCCAGCGGGAATCGTGCGCACTACTTCCGCCATCCTCTTTCCATACCCCGCCTCCCCCCCTCCTCGCCCAAAAAATCGATAAACAAGCTGCGCACTCCGGACCACTCTATGCAAAAAATAAAAATAAAAACAAAGTAATTACCGTACACGCCGGCGTTGCATACACACAAAAATTACGAGTGGAGGGGGAAAAAACAGTCGCATACACTGGGAAAAAATACGTCAGTCAATTTTTTTCGGGGACTTTAAAAGTCGGTCGTTTCTTGAATGAAAAAAAATGCTCGTGCGAAATGAATGAATGAATGATGTTGAGGAAGGTGTCTCCGGCGTGCGTAGTACAAGGAGTAGTAATCTCTCGGAATTAGCACCATGAGAAGGCTTTCCGGCTTTAATTACTACGAGAAGAGTTGACCCGCTCGGCATGAGCTCGTGACGCCATCAACTTTCGAGATACCAGCCGTTTACATATAAAAAGGAAATGCTCAAACGAAGTCCAACCTAGCGTTTATCGAATTCCTTTATTGTTCGGGGGAAAACGAATTAACATACCTATCCTTTTGGTAAAATATCTCTCTAAATTTATCGCTTTTCGGACCTACTAATATAGTGGGGTTTTACTAAAATATGTTCTCCCTGTCTAACTTAAAGACATATGCTCTCAATTGCTCAAGTTATATAAGCCTATCGCGCACACGCCGAACCTAATGGCTCCCAGCCTAATTCGTTTAATATCTGCGTAACAGTTTCTGTACGAACGTAGGAGTTCTTTTTGCTAAACGTGCAGCTTTCCTTTATATTTTATTTAGTTCACGGAATAAGTTTTTCTGCACCGGATCCCATATATATTATTTTGTCATCAACATCTTAGCCCCAAATACTTACTTTTATTTATGGGAATGTTTGCCTCAATAATATTTTTACACCCTTGAAATAGTTTCCACTCTCGATTCTCGTTTTGCTGAAGACAATAATCTATTCGACCATCAATTTCGTCTGACCATTCCAATGTGAACATTTTCATTTAACCCTCTAAAGACCGAACTAAATTACCTAATGATATTTATTATTTTTTTTGGCTCATCCTGTTTATTTTACAGCTAATAAAAAGATATTGTGAAAGAAAACAGAACAAAAATTTTTAAATGCGTTTTCAAACATGTTCCCAAATGGGAACACGCCACAAAATTTTGCTGTTGCTTGAAAAATAAATATACACTTGACCAAAAAACTAAGTTCAACAATGAATAAGTGAGCATTTGTAACTGGAGAGCGAGTGTTTGGAATAATGTCAAATAAACCGCATACTCACTACTGAGGTGATGAAAGTAACCAATATATACGCAAGTCATGTGATTCACTTTTAAAAAATAATTCCATACTTTATACACATAACAAAATAAACTGGTTTGAGCGTTACTTGGCGGAACGATGAAATGTTCATGGTGAAAAAAACCAGTACTATTCCACAAACTTTTATTTTAACTGTCAACTAGTTTCGTCATTTTCAAGACTCTTGATAATGACGGTGTAAACGTCGAAACTAGTTGACAGTTAGAATAAAAGTTTGTGGAATAGTACTGGATTTTCTTTCAACATGAACACATAACAAAAGCTATAAAGGTAATCACAGTTACGAAATATAATTTTCATGAATTTTTACCAATCTGTTCCCAAATGAGAACATTGGACGTTGAATGGTAAAACATTATTTGCTGAGGTGGTGAAATTGAAACTTTCATTGAAGAGTGAATGTGTAATGGTGAATGAGGAGAATCCTCTTTCGATTCCCCAATTACTTGCACCAAGACCCGGGCACTTTTGATGCTTACTCTACCGCACAGACCCCACTCCGTTCGGAGGCATCGAAATAATATTTATCCTCCCTTTTGGTCTGCCGCCGACTATCCTATCGCTCTCCGAAGATATTGCAGCGTGACCGCGAATGAAAGAGGTCCTGTGTCCGCGCGGCATCTCCGCGTCGGCCGCTTGTCGAGGAAGAAGGGGTCGCACTATCAGTCAGGCCTTTGTGCTCCGTTATTTTTTTTGTAGCCCACGCTCAGCACAGCGCGAAAAAGGACCACCAGACGCCGAGGTCCGCACAGTTGGCATATCGAGATCAACGCCCGCTATTATTGAGAGAAGGGAGACAAATCTTGAGGAGTAGAACCCAAAGTACTTCAAAACCTTAGGCCACTAACTACTACGAGTATTCCAAAAGAGGAATCTCCAGCCTGCCTTTTGAGAACAGTAGTAGTAGTTCCAATTTCTCGATGTTTCCGGTGCAACCGCGTCGGTTTGTTGGTGGTTGCACCGGAAACATGGAGAAATTGGAACCTGAACACCGCGGGAATCTACGTAGTCACAGTAGTAGTAGTATTGATCGTTAGGGTGCGCCGACGGCTAGGTCATTCTGCACCACTACTCAGTCGTTAGATTCAAGTCGTAAACTAGAAGGATCGTCACTCCATAATTTATTTATATAGATTAGAAACAATTAGACATTATTTATAAAAATTTGAATTTGATTAAACAGACCCGTTTCCCTGAGAAACAAAATTATACCATTCAGATTAGTCGGGTTGTCTCCGAGGAGGGATTCAAGGTCCCCCCCCCCCTATATTGAGCCGAATCCGCGCGTCACGGTATTTGTCGCACTCTGTCACTTTTGAGAACAAATAACCTTTAAGTTAGGTTAAGTTAAACTTTTTAAGCTCGTTATATTAGACCAGGGGTCTCCAATTTACTAGGCCACGAGGGCCACATTCCAAGTTACGAATCGCCCCGTAGTCCGGATAGCAAATTTGCCGATGACTGAAGTATTCGATACCAACGTCTTCTGAAGTATCCGGTGGCGTATTTCTTCTTTACGAACAGTTGAAGGCGACTTTGACGTGTAGTACAGCGCTGCATTGCTCCTAGTGGCGTCTCACAGAGTTACACGAACGAGAATCGCGCGCTACTTGAAACGAGTTCGTGGGCCGGATCCGACCCACGGACCGTATTTTGGAGACCCCTGTGTTAGACCATCGTCAATGGTGGACGATCATTTAGCAGGATTCATATTTGAAATTGTCTGCTGTAAAGCATTTCACGTAGGTGCTAGGTGTGTTCAGAAAATAACGGGAAATAAATATTATATTTCTAGCCTGTTTGGAGAGTCAGTGCTAGTTTTTCCATGCATGCTCTGAAAATATAATAAAATTTTCAGCTGCATTAATATTTTACTTTTTCCGTAGCAGCCGCTATGATTATACGATATCGGCGGTTTTTGGCTAACACTTGATTGCTTCCTCGTGAATTTTAGGTCAAAAAAATACAATACTGTAAAGATTCTCCAGCCTCGATATTCTCCAGGCACGGCTCTGACTGACTGCTCTCTTTATTTCGAAAAATAAAGAGAGACGTCATTTAAAAGCATAGATGAAATTAAAAGAAATCGCTGAAAAAGCTAACTCTATGGCTATCCCAAAGATCGAGTTTGAGAACTCTTACGAGGATAGGGAGAAGCACTGGCACAAGTGCATAATATCTAATAGGGACTATTTCAATGGCCACATGTAATGAATATATTTTTAAAATTAAAATTCCTGTTATTTCCTGTCGCTCACCTTGCATTTAAATAGGTTTGCCAAATCTTCCACTCGCGTCGCTTACGGGCAGAGCGATCCGAATTCGGCCGAGAATTTAGCTCTATATTTAAAGCTGCTTAGATAAGCATATAATCGTAATGACTTTGTCCATCAAATTCATCACTTTTCAATCCCATTCCTTACGACTGAATATATTATGTGGTACTTACGCCTAGAGGAATGAATTGATCGCTCTAACTCATCGCTGCGCTATGGTCATTTTTTGAAAACCGACTACAATGCATCAAAGAATTCAACGGGGTGGCCTGATGACACCCATATGCAGTCTCCTGGCCGACACTTCAACCCAAATACTTTCAATGCTCACCGGTGGTATTTTTCATTTTTTCGATAAGATTTTTTCTCAAGAATTTTCGTATGCCTTGACTTAAATAAATTGCAACTTTTATGTTCGATAACTCCAAGATTCAACCCAGAGGACAGAATCTTTAGGTGAGGGTAGAGCTCACCTAAACTGAACCACATAAGTGTGACTAACAAAAATTTACGGAAAGGATACCAGTTCCCTGCCCTGGTCCACCTCACACTTCAATGATTTTGGTTGAGGTATCGGAAGGTTTTACAAGGGATTTGAACTCGGGACCCTCTAATCAGCAGCCCAACGCTCTACCCACTGGGCCACCACACTCCCAAATGTAAATATCTTTTGACAGGTAATGGAACTTGGACTAATATGTTCTGGCTTTGTACCACTCCAAATATTATACTTGTAGAACCTGATTATTGGTATCCTTAGCTTCTTTATAAACTTCTAAAGCCCTCACTAGTTGAAAAGCTAAGAAACCCATACTTATTAAATATCACTTTACCGAAAAAAAAGCTATCATCTATTATTGGAGCATTAAAATTTAAAGACCCTCAGCTTCAACAATATTGAAGGAACATAAGCCAGGATATATGACTAGTTATGGGGCTAAGTATGTAGCTATAAAATGGTTCAAAGTTTAGTAATGATTTTTAATCTACAAGAACAGTTAGGGTGGACAGCATGGTCTCAGAGTCGCTAAAATCTTAGAAAATTATCTGTTTAATAATTTTTAGGATGATAAACTTGGAGACGAAGCGAATGATACTTTGATGCTCCTTTGTACAAACCACATTAGATTGGACGATGGGCACAAAATCAGGTAAATGCATATAATTATTTATCAAAATGAAGCTTTCTCTGGTCTTCTGTAGGGTCTTTCGAGATTGAAATCCGTTTGGTGCTGTCATTTATGTTAAGGTTTGTGAAGTTGAATTCAAGGGAACTCTTCCAATGTTCAAATGACGTCACCTAATTCTCCTCTATTCCACGGCGTCGGGAGGCACGCTCGGCTAAAGGGACACCTGCTAATCCTATCGCGTATTTGGACGACGAAAAAATGCTTTGTTTGAATTTACCTCTTCAGTCAAAAAGTATCTACTACACTGTTAGGAAGTAGGACGCTAATCTTATATTCCACGGATAGCGCCGTAAATGAACTCTGCATCTCAATCGTAATTATTCCAATTATTGTCACCCCTCATTCAACAGAAATGCTAATAAAGCAACAATGAAGGCAAGTAACGTTACCTTCTGAATGATTTTTGGCCCTCTTTTCCACAATACTATCAATGCTTAAGGGTATAAGAGCTTGAGTGAAACTATTTCTAGTATAAATAATGCTAAATGAACGGAAAATGGCACTCTTCTATCTGAAAAACTCTGGTTTTACAATCCTTAATGTTAAAAGGATGAAATACTTATTCTTGACAAAGATATACTTACACAGGCAGAGATACCGCTTTACCTCCTTCGATAAATGATCGGATTAAAAGAAATGCCGTGTACTGTAAATAGAAATGCGACGATAGCAGTCGCCTTTATCATGAATACTTGGCGCCGTAAAAATTGAGACTTCCGCCTCAGAGATGAGCGGCAGTTAAGGCATGTTCCTTTCACTGAGAAGGGCGCCTGGGTCCATCAGATACGAAAACCAATCCCCGGACTCAATTTGAATGGCAATTATTGAAGCATTTGGCGGTCCTTGTCTGAATCATCTTCAGCAACTTCAGCTTGATTTAGTCCCAAGTAGTCCCAATACTACCCCGCTGGCTGCGTCCATAGGCGTGTGACGGGGTAGTTAGTACACCAGCCGCAATAAAAAAACGCGCACTAAGTTCCTCCTAGCATTTATTAGAGTCCATTATAGTTAGGGTGAAATACGAATTCCTATACCTTTTCGTTAGGCAAAATATCTCTGTCATTTCATCATTTCCGTCGAATCTAGAAATATAGTGAGGGTACACGGTAAGGTTCTTTGTGTTGTTCTGAAAGATATTCATTATTGATTGCTGTAGCAATGTAAGTCTATCGCGTAGACTCCGACTTTCTTCTGCAAAGTCATTCTTAACTGCGTGGTATACCAATATAAGGTTTCTGACTTATTTCACTCCTACTTATACGAGGGTTGGTAGATAAGTCCGTGACTTTTAGGATATTATATATTTTTTCGGCCAAAAAAATTTTTATTGTCTTGATGAAACAGATGAAACAGAATTTTTTTCTTTTTAACTTATTTAATTTTTAAGTCATTTTTCTTCAAATTGATATCAAATCTGCCCAAAAGCTCCGAATAATATTCTCCAGTGATTTTTTTTTACCATTTTCAAGGTATTCCATGAGAATGACACCGCATGTATCCCAAAACACTTTGGCCATGACGTTGGTAGAGCCTACCACCTAGCCTTCCTTGGCGCACGTTCAGTCAAGGGCCATAAAATTGTACTTTACACCTGAATATGACGTTATTTTAAAAAATTGGGAAAATGTAATGTTATTGCATTTATACTCTTTGAGCGACCTTTAAATGTTAAACAATTGAGCTGAAATTTTTAGGATATCCGTTCTGCACCCCCTAACAAATTTTAAGAGGTAGAAATAAAAAATGAAAAACCAATGGCCTTGATTGCTCTTTGGTTTCCGGTGTGTTGCAATGTATCCATTTTTCATCCAAGGTTACGAAACTCCCTCGGACTGGAACTTAACATCGCTAAACACTCCCCTGAAGTGGTCATACAATTGTGCTCATGCTCAGGTGTGAGCAATTGTTGCACCCATCGCTCGAATAGCTTTTTCATGTCCAAATATTCATGTAAAATGTGATGTACCCGCTCATTTGATTTGCCTACAGCATCAGTCATCTCACAAAACTCATTCTTTGAACTTCCAGTGTCATTCCATGGATTGTATCCACGATTTCTAACATGACGACCTCATTCGGGCGTCCTAAACGTTCGACGCCACTTGAGCTTGTACGGCCACGACGGAATCCAGTGAACCTTCTTTAAACTGATGCTGCAGAGTTTCCCTAGTGTTTACAAAGTCTTTCCTTGGCTTCAGTGACAGTTTTTTCGCGCAAAAAATAATGTTTAGTTAGCACTCGAAATTCACTTTTTTCCGTTATTGTAAAAATTCACAAGGTAGTCTGCATTCAATGACTGTCAAACGCAAACTAAACGACACGTCGCGACGGAACTAGCTCAAAATTCCATAACTGTTAACCAATAGATGGTAACAAACGGGAGTATTGTAGTTTTTATATTAACTACAGTCCGGCCGCCGAGAGTTGCCCGTTGACAGTTAGAAGGGGTTGGGGGCAAGGTTGCCAGGTAAGAAAGGGAAACGCCCACATCACATGTAAACAAAAGGGTTCCGTGAAGTAAGCAGCCAGAAGGGACGACGAGGGTAAAGGATCCAATGGAGGAATCCTTTGTCTTGACGATTCGCAGAAAGGGCTTGTTTTGGTGGTTCAGGCTTCATATGCATGTGACAACGTTGTATGACTAGGCAAGGGTGTGAGGTGCATTTGGGGGACAGCGATTGATTGCAAACCATGTTGGCGCAGGGTTCTCCGCCCCTCCTTTCAAAGTACCATCGGGCAACTCTCGCCGGCTAGACTGTAAGTGGGAAATTCAAAAAGTCACGGACTCATCAAGCGACCTGTTGAGTTATCATCTTCGTCAGGAGTCAAATGTTTTCTTTTATTTGTTTTTTTGGTTTTATATAAATTTAAAAAAATGAAATATTTTACGCCTGATTATGGTGATGACTACTCATCAAAGCCCGGGTCTCTTAATTCAAATAGCAGTAGTATAAGTAGGATTAAAAAATTTTCTATCTCCCAGCCAAAATTATTGTAAAAGCTGCGTAACGCCCTATGCTAGCTCGAAGTAGTTTTATTTTACGAATCGCGCAGCTTTCCTATTAGTCCAGGAAATGAAGTATTTTGGCTTGTAATTTTTTCAAACTGAATCGATTTTCTTGAAATTTTCACAATAAGTAAGGAATATACCAAGAATCAAAACCTATATCATGCCGACGGGCGCTTTTACCCTGGGGGTGGTTTCCACCCCATTTCGGGGGTGGAAAATTTTAATTATATTTTAACCACAGAAATCGATAGAGAAATAACTTCTAAGAATAAAATGATCCTACCATTTTTTGCGTCAAATTAATATTTTTCGAGTTATTCGCGATTGAAAGTAACTGTTTTTTGACGAAAAAATCAACGATTTTAATCGGTTATAGGCCAATAACTTGAAAAGTATTAATTTTATTAGGAAATTGTCAGTTACAAAACTGTAGCTTGCAAAATATTAAATAAATACCTTATTTTATATTTCCTTTATGACCAGTTCGAACCGAGCTACAACTTGTTGATGGTTATCTTTTGTTTGTTATACGCTAAATTTGAAAGACTCAATCCCAAAAAGCGGGAAAAATGTATTTTTCGAGGAAAACTTATGCAATCTGTTTTAAAATATTTTGAAAAAAACTTTCTTAAAATGAGAAAAAAAAATTATCATGTGATTAAAAAAAGATCATACTTTTTTCTGCGAAAATATCAGTGAAAACAACTCCTTATTACCACACTAGTCCAAATTGATCAATGCCCTCCAGAATTTCTCTTTATTTAAGTATTGTTTATTGATCCTAGAAGTTTGTTTAATTTACAATTCTAAATTTTGAAAAAATTGGAGGTAAAAGTGAACAGCCATTTTCTACAATTTCGTTAAAAATGCTCTTTTTTTCAAAATAACTCCAAAAAAAACTGGAGATATGAAAAAAATGCTACAGTAATAAATTTTAGCTTCTTTATTTTCAAATATTTTGGTGTGTTTAAATTTTCTGTACAATAAATATTTGGTGAGATATTGATAATTAAAACCTCTATTTACAAGGAAACTCCACCTTATTTAAACCCTTAAATCCCTCCCATTTCAAAATTAAGCCCTCGAAAAACATTTAATTAACATGAACTTGTAGTCCTTATAAAACCCTACAAAATACTATTTAAATAAACTTTCTATCATAAAAAATAAAGGAGCTATGTTTGAAATACCAATCAAATCTATTTTCGAAAAATTCGAAATCCACAATTCAGAGCATAACATTCCTCATAACCAGTATATACTTTGTGGCTTATCCGTTCGAAGTTAACGATAAACTCAAATTTGCTACAAAATAAACACACATACACATAAGATGTATATATTCATACACATGTGTGAGTATGTGTTCTCTCGCTCACAGTGACCTATGTGCATGCATGTGGTGGAAAGACTGGAAGCTATACAGTCTCCATTTGATAGTGTTACATGTAATGTCTACATAAATGTACATTTATTTGTTTATGTTACGATGACGAAGTTTGTTCTGTTTATCCTATTGTTATATCTTTTCTGTGCTGTGATTAAAATCATCAGAGAAAAAAGTGAATATATAATAAAAGGAGTAAGAAAGTGAATGAGAAGATACAATGTGATAAATAATTTATATTTTTATGGTAAATAATTGTTTTAATACAGTAACCCCCAATAAGGGTTGAAATATTCTAAAATTATTTTCCAAACATAAAAAAATAATTATACAAATAATTTAAACTAAATTTTACCCGTATTTAGCTTTAAAATATAATTTTATAAGTTTTAGCTTTTACGGGTAGTTTTCACTCCTCAAAAATTAAAAGCGCACCTCGGCATAATATAGATTTTTAGGTAGGGGGTATAATTAGTCTAATCCCAAATTTTTGTGCAAATCGATTCTGTTTGAAAAAATTGCAAGATTTTGTCCTTTTATGAGCTTCATTTCCTGGACTATATCTATTTTATTTAGATCAAGGATTAAATCTTTCTGCCCCGTCCCGACGCCGAATCAAGGAATCTTATGGGATCTTTTATATTCATTTTATCTTCAAACCACCGGATACAGCTCTTATTAGCCATTTTATACCGGGGTATTCTACAAATGTAACAAGTAAACGTACACGAACAACCATGCCCTGGACCGGGGAAACCTACGCAGGCGGGACGCGAACCCGCGACTACCCAGGCGAGGACGTTACCCCGCGGCAACCGAGGCCGGCAAGAGGAGGGAATGTCATTATCAGAGGTTTAATTAATCCTGACTAAAAGTCAACATATTATCATAAACGCAGTTTTGACTGAATATATTTCTTCAGAAGATACAAAAAAAAATGCGAATTTAGGCCTCAAAGTAGTTGATAGAAGGTTGAAACGTTTTATACCACCGGCATCACCGCATTTTATACACAGATTTACCTGTCGTACTATAAAAGTCCTTTTGAAAAATAAAACTATATTTTTCGACCAAAATCAGCAGATAGAATAACTAAATTTATATGCATGACACTGTAGAGAAGTCAAACAAGGTATTAGGTACTTTAAATAAGAAAAAAACACATAGGTCGGCAATTAATTACGAATAACAATGTGGGTCTAACTATTCAGCGAAAGGCAGATACTGACAGTTAAAGAATACGCATGTTATAGTGGTAAGAAACAATGCATTTCGCAAATTTTGAAATTAACCGTATGGCAGAAACCATGCAAATAATCATTGAATATTCAATTTTGTAATTTTTTAAAGTGGCTTGGAAGTAGAGATAAAGCAATGGATAAAATTCTCTGATTGACTGGTCCAGATGAACAGATTATCGACGGCATAGCAATGAATACCGATAAAAATCAACAACTTTCAGATAACAGCGTATCTCACAGTAAGCAGAATGCAATTAAGTGATGTAGGTTATCAATCCCAGAGTATTAGCTGCAACAATTCAGACGCGCCTTATATTGGAAGAAACAAGGAATCGAAAGAGTTTGAAATCTTTCTATCACAGACAGCAAATCAATTAATTAACTAATCAAGGTTTATCCCGATTTACGCAGTATGATACGATAAATGGTCAACGTCTCTACGTCATCCGGGCATAAAAACAAACCATGAAGCTAAATAGACAGGTCCTCAATTTCATGAGCACAAATCACATTCCATCAGTAGGCCAAGTAAACCGTTTCGGAAGCTATATTTTTTATCGAATTCACAGTCAGAAGTTAGTATGAATGATAAAAACGGCTTAAATATGGACATTAATTATCCTAAAAAAATCATATAGGTATCCTAAATAATATAAAATAATATTACATCTTGCATCACAGATTGCTTTTGATTACAAGCACAGAGGTCGCCATCTCGAAGTCAAAAGTGGTAGGAAACGTTTGATACTCTGAACATCATTGCATTTTACAGATATCTTTTTTAATTCTGTGCCATTCTCAAAGTATATACACCTAAAATGTAATTACATTGCTAACATGTTACATTAAAATTAAGAAAATGGTGAAAAGAAAAAATTAAAATTAAATCGGTCACTGAAATAATTTTGTGATACAAAGTCTAAATTTCCAGTGCATCAATTCAGGTTTTTTGCATTATTAAAAGTAAAACGTAATCGAACAAATCTAATACATATTTTAAAGATACTCTGGGCATCATTTGATACTCACATAATCAATACATGTTTTTATGATATTGAAAGTCTCCCATAATAGACCAGAGGTAATTAAAAGGCTAAATAATCGCTGCGTCAAACAATCAAACGAAATACGTACGTCACTAGTTCCAATTTCTTCACCAACTAGGCAAAATTCCAAACTTTTTTTAGATAGGAATCGGGAACCAACACACACACACAGATACAAAACCAGAAAAGGATCGAACACAGTTATCGATTAATTAGTCGATTAATAATCGAAATTTCGACACTTGCGGAGCCTATAAACTTTCACTGAGAAAGGTTCCCACCACCAAGCACTGCAGGTTAGCAACACTGAGGAAATACTTCATGAGAAAAAGTCACTGAGGAGAAGAGGTGACTGTTGCGATATCTGGCGATAAACAGGAATCAAAAGATTACGCTCCACTGACACAGATAAACCAACCAATGTAGTAAACCAATAGGCAGCACCACTGTTTGATAGTCTTCCGCTGTCATCGCCTATTCTACACGGAGGTAGTATCAGCACTTGATTCCATCGCACCACTTCCTATTCACGAGAAGGAGGTTACAGAGAAAGAATGCAGCGGCATCAGTGAATAAAAATCGGGTGAAATGAACTCAAGTGTAACCAAGACGAACTTACTTAACAAAGTAAACTTTGATAAATCGTGTGCTGTAGCAAACTGGATTAAACTAGCAGGGATTCTGAAGATAATATACGTATATATGAGGATCATCAAATGAATCAACGTAAGAAGAGTAGAAAGAAGGTAAACCCAATAAATTTTACTATTCAAAGCTTTAAAGGGAGTAATAATATAGAATATAATAGAATTTGAACATACAACGTCGGAAAACAAGTGAAATCTATTTACTATACACAGGAAATAATTGAATTTAAAATTATAGACTGAGGAAAGTATTTTCTTGACGACGAGCTAATTTAATTACTAGATTTTGAATTTATCATGAAACGGAGTAAACTGGGTGAAAAAAATCAGGTTAAATTGAACTCAAATATAACCAACACGTGCTTACTTAAGAAAGTAAACTTTGATAAAACGTGTGCTTCAGCAAACTGGGCTAAACTAGCAGGGATTCTTAAGAGAATATAAGTTGATCGGATGCTCATTAAATGGGTCAACCAAGTGAGCAATAATTAATTTCATTAGCAAAATTATACACAAACATCCAAGTTAAGGCAAAGGCACTCTTATTCCTCTATGAAATAATGCTGGTACGAAATAAAAGCACTAATTAAAAAAGAATGTGCAAGAATGGGCGTCAACCTTCAGATTAGGATATAAAGAGTGCCCAATATATAAGAGGGCTCAGTGACAGCAATTTGTCGGAGACAATGAGTACTTGTTAATTCGATCTTCCACTGCAACTAACGTAAGACTAAAAATTTCAATTTATGGGCTGGATGAGATTCAACTGACTCTTTGAATTTCTATCTCATTTGGTCTTTGAATTAAAAATAAGTTCATTTTTTTGCGTATAAAAGTGGTTTAGTGATAAGATTGGTTGAAACTTAGCTAATTAGGTTATTAAGAAGATTCGGGGTTAAGGAAAGCCCAATGAAGGCCATAACTTGGTGCGAAACAACAATATCGACCATATCACAAGGCACGACGGCTTGATGAAGACAATAGTTAACTAAAATATAGACATCTAAGAAAACAAATGGAATAGGTGAGAAGGAGGTGAAAAAGAGGTGTAGAAAGATTAGCTGACAGGAGAAGAGAGTGGGTTCCTTTTATTTTTTTATTGCCTAAATCGAAAGATTATTCTTCCTGGAGTACGCATTTCACGCTCTTAGATTTTTAAGTGGCGATATCTATTTTTCGCGATTAAACAAAAAGTGAAAATTTTCAAGCTTGAGAAAACGCGACGGCTAAGTATGAATTCTGGGAAAAGCCCGTGCGACGTCATTCTGGTTCCTGCTGCCGCCGTGGGAGGTGACCTTGGGGCGAGAAAATGTGCGCCACTACGATGCAGGCAGCTTACAGGTAGCAGAGTATCCTGCTAGCAGGTAGCGCTTGGCTTAAATAAGGATAATTAATACCCTATCAGAAGAAGGAAACTTTCCGACCATAGGCAGTTTTCATAGGTGATAGGTGGTGGTCGTGTTTCCCTGAGCTCTGTGGCTCATGCATGCATTGGTAATCTCAGACGATGTAAAAATCCTATCTACTCGTAGAGAAACTAGGTCCCTGTGACGTCACGTGGAGTGGCATCGCATGGGCGCCAATCTGGCCTTTTTTAAATGAGGATAAAATTGACCATTGCCATTCGTATAAACTGGGATTTCTAAAACAAAATAATTTGTATATTAAGAATACACCAAAGGTGGGTAACGAATCGCAATCAATGCCTTTCGTTTTCTTTGATGAAGGAAACTATCCTATTGAGTGGAGAACTGCATCGAGCCTATCTTAGGAATGTTGACCAGTGATCACGAAGTTTTGAATTCTCGTTGTTCGACTCCGTTTAATGCCTCATAAACATGCGCATGTTACTTTTTACTAAATCCGATAACTTACAGGAGTGCGGAGTTGAATGCTAAGCCGCATAAAAACCGTGTCCTGTTTTTCCACCATCAACTTGGGTCTGCTAGAATAGTCTCTGATAAAGTAGCTCTCCGTAAAGGTGCGTTTACACTGCGTAACATGTTATGTAAACAAGTTACATATAACATGTTTTACGAAAAGTTCTAAATACGTGTAACAAGTTACATGTACCATTCTGTTACAAAACCAAAATTCGTGTTGCATAACAATTTTTTGTGTTCTTGCACGAAGTAAGAATATGTGTAATATGTTACAGAAAATAGGTGAGGCGCATGGTAGGGATAGCCAGTTGACGGGTGGGCTGGGACTGAATCTGTAACATGTTATTTGTGTATTTTTGGCTCCGCTGGACTCTTGTTATAAAAAAATGTTACAAGTAACTTGTTACACATAACATGTTTATATAACATGTTACACAGTGTAAAGGCACCTTAAGGGATGGTCTTCCAGGTATTTCTTTATTCAAACTATTTTTCTTGAACTTAATTCCACATACTTTACCATTCAAAGTTCTTAAGTGTGTAAATTTCAATAGAATGTAAGCCTAAAGAACGGAAAACAAGCAAAAATTACTATAAAACAGGAAGTAATTAACTTTATTTATTTCCACACCTCCAAAAACAGCACTATTCGACCCTTACATTTGGGTTTTAGATAACATTGTTAACAATTAACAATTTTACAACAGGCACAAAAATCCATGCCCTGAATAAGGGTAGCTTAACAAGACGGGACTCGAACCCGCAACCTTTGATTTATCAGGCGAAGAATTTACCCTCCGCCACCGACGCCGACATTTAAAAATAAAAGGCAAAGGAAAGTGATTCTTTGACGACCTGCTAGCTTAATTTCTAGCTTTTAGATTTATAGTGTGACGGATTAATCTCGGATAAGAGAAAGAGGATTCTGAAAGAAATGCATAAATGGATAAAGGAAAACACGACTCTCGCAGAATATTTAAACGTCCCAAACTGCACATACGAAGTTAATCAACGGAAAATCACGTTGTATAGCCGTAGAATGGGATTAAAACAAAGTAATACGCACTCAACTTGCAGCTTGTTAGTAATTTGACGACAAGTACAATGCGTAAACGCGAAGGATGAGGATTATCAAAAAAATATTCTGGAGGCGTTCGATGTGTGGAGTGGAACATAGGAGGTGATTTGGAGAGAAACGAAAATGGACGAGGAATTTAAAATTAAAGACATAGACAAATGTTTCCTTGACGACGCCCATTATTATTGCAAGTATCCATGAAATGTTTTTTTATAGTGATTTCTATTTTGTGGCTATTGTGCACTGATTTTTATATTTTTGCAATAATAAAAACTTTTCTGACCATATATTTGACTGGATGTTTAGTATTTAAGTTTTTCCGTGTTGCCATATGCATCTGATGGCAATTCCACCAAAAGAGCGTACTTCTGGGGCGCCTTATTTCATCCTATTACACGCGATACATATTGTGTGTTATCAATTACTCAAATGAATGAGATAAAATCAAATATAATAAAAATTGCCGAACATAATGGGTGAGGAAGTTTCTAAAAAGGATAAATAGTGCGAGCAGATTGAGGGTGAATATAAGTAAGGTGTAACAGCCACGTTACATATCTCACCATGGTTACACGATACATTCACATGAACATTTTAATGTGTGACTGCATAAAGGCGTGAATCACCGTAACAATTCTCACTATCGCACATAAATGTATGAAAAATAAAAAATGATTAGAGATGAGAAATAAAGAATAGAAAAATTATTAAGATGATTAACTGGTAAATGATTAGCTAAAAACATTATTACGAAATTCCATCGACGAAAAAGATGAAGCAAGTTAAGAAAAAGCGTGTACTAATAAAGATGCTCTAGGTATCTGTCTTCCCTACCTGCCAATCGGCCGTTGTCCTAGTAACCCTCTCCACATGCCCACGCATGCTCTAACGGAATAAGAAAGAAATATGGTTGTATACGAACTCGATACACCATTTCCGAATAAAAAGAGATAACGATGAGACAGATTCAAAGGAGACAGCTTGAGTGGAAATACGATAGATGGCTGGAAGCGTTGGCGGGACAAGGGCATGGGGTGTGATAGAATTAAAAAAAAAGAACAGCGGGTTGCGTGGGAGAGATATAAGGAAGCGCGGGAAAGCTAATACATGAGATATGAATGGCGCTGAGAGACGTTGGAAAAGGAAACGTTAGAGTCGCGCCAACAGCGGCTCCCCGCGGAGAAAACATGAATGACCAGCGTTGTTCAGAGCCGAGACGAGCGCCAATTCAATTTTCCATATCTCGAACAAAAAAAGTAACAAAAAAGTCTTGGCCCTACCTTCATATTTAATAAAATCCGGTCATCATGCTAATTTATAACTCGTCTGGCAAGATGTCTATAGATTAAATTAGGGATCAGTCGATTCCAATTTCTTTCGATTCTAATTCAATTTACGGTTCTTTCCAATCGATTCCCGATTATTAATTCCAATTCCATCGCTTCTTATTCGTACTAACAAGTGGAATATTGAGTTGTATGCAGCATTGCTGTCATTGAAATATAAGAAATGAATGTACTAAAATAACAAAGACAAGTAAGTGGCCCAAAAGAATTATAGTAATACATTATATCCTCAGATTTATTAAAACAATAAACACTTAATCTGTTTCAGACGTAAATTGTTAACTTAATAATGTAGGTACAGTGTAAAATGGCTCAGGTGTATGGTGGCCTTTTTGTCCCAAGTTTAAAGTCAATGTTCAAAAAATATTTTTCCTGGAATCGATGGAATCAGACTCCACTTTAGGCGATCAATTCTCTATTCCGATTCCGTGCCCGAGAATTGGTGAAATAGAGAATCGACATTTATAGATATATGAGAGTATGTCTGTTCATTTGTCCGCTATGCGTTTCCATACGGTTTCACGGATTGCGACTAAAGGTAGTACGTAGATGTATATCATTCTCATAAAGCTCTTAGAGCTACCTCTGGTTGTATCCGACGCGTCCTTCGAGTCGTTTTCTCATTACTGTTTGTTACGCTACGTCATACAATTTCTGTGGGCGAACATCCTTCCAGGTAGGCATATAGTATTGACACGCTCCAAAGGAATGCGGTGGCAGCTCCTGAGTCAAATGCTCGGGATGGTTAAAATTTTTGAATATTTTGTGTATTTTGGTGAGTTTTAATGGCTATCTAGGTATTAAATTTGTTCAATTGTAAATTATATTATTTAAATATTTATAATAATAAAATTTAAACCAAAACAAGGTATTCTGCGGCTCTGTAGCACCAAGTAGACGCCAGATTATAAAGGCGCCAGCCGTGACGTCGATGTCAACTCACAAGATACTTCGCTCTGCGAATGCTCGGACGGCATCCCAAGACTTCCATAAGGCACAAGCTTAGGCGTGTCATAGCACCAGCAGCCCCCACCACTACCACTCTCCATATAACTGCATGGTCATGGATTGGGAAGTTCTGGCCAGCGCCCCGCGGCTACAAATGCGAACTTCTCGCGCTATTTTTGCGAGTTTTTCCTACATTTTCAATGCATGCAAAGGAAAAAAACACTTTGGTTAATTACTTATATATATAATTATAATTGAATGGGTATTTGTTTTTTTTTTACTTTTTCAAATCTTTTGGAGGGGCGGCGTCCGAAATTCCTTATGGGCAAGCCACCACTGACGGAATGCATAGCTCAAAGCATTCTACACTTAAGATTAGCTATGAATACTCTAGGTGCAAACCTATTTGCCGGGGTATTCGTTCATATGACGTTTTTGGTCTACGCACGTATGGGCACACATAACTATCAACGTTGGGGAGCGGGGTATAACCTAATCCAGTGCGCGGTATTCGGAAATATTTTTTACCAGTATTTGCTGCTACGTATGTTTACCACCATCATACCTGCTTTTTTCCTTTGCCTAAAAATCCTGCACGGATTCAATCCACGGATTCCAAGTTCCATGTTTCCCACTATTCTGCGTCCTATCCTTCACGAGCAACACCGAGTGGCCTGATAGCGAATAATAATCAAGCATAAAAATTATTTATTTCATCATCTCTCATGTAAATGTTTCCATTTTGTCAGTAACTGTCCAGCTATTGATGGAGTAAATGCAATCAAATACTTATGAGTAATTTTTGACAGTAATCTACGCAGGGATAAACATTTACTAATTGTGAACAAATGCCTTAGAAGTGCCTTGTCCAAATTTTACTACTTACGAAACAAATGTCCACTTCCGGTTAAAAAAAAACATTTATCATGCTCTTGTTCATTCCAAAATCTGTCATGGTATAATCTACTGGGGCAGTGCATACAGGAACACATTCAAGTGTGCACTTGTATTGCAAAAAAAATAATTCGGGTCATATTGTCGAAAAATTCTCGTGAACACTTATTTCCGCTGTTTGTAGCCCTAAAATTGTTGCCACTAAGGCATTTGTATTTATTCAAAGTCCTAAAATTGTTTTATGCCAGAAGTAGCAATATACCAAGAGGATATGATAAATACAAATATAATTTAAGGAGTGAGTCATTTGTAGCAACAAAAAGACTAAGGTTAACATTATACAAATGTTGTTTTCTTTACATGGGGCCCAAGGGGCTCATTTACTGCACATTAAAATTGAAAAAAATTAAATCATCAAATAAAATGCTATTAAGAGTAAAATTTTCTTTAAGGCTACCAATGGTAGGCTGCTCTCATTTTCTTAATTATTTTTACAGAATTTTCGATGAGGTCGCTTCCGAGGTTAGGAAATTATTGCATAAAATTGTTTAATTCGTTATACTTTAGCTTAGCATTTTCTTACGTTAATTCACATTCGTATAAGCTCATTTCCAAATACACCTTTATAAAATGTTCTTTTCATGAAACAAATCTCAATTGGAACGCCTAAGAAATAGTCAGCCATCATTGGAATCGAGGGCGTACCTAGGATCAAAACTAGGGCGGGGGTAAGCTATGGTCGTTCAAGTCTTACCAATTTTGCATGGAAAAGGTGAATGAAACCAACATTTTAAGAAAACTATATGAGCTCTTTATTATTTTATATAATTACTTGCTTGAAGAAATAGTTTTATTTATAGCTACATGCCTTATACTAACATCATTATTCGTGAGTTTAAAGAAAATTTGCTGCAAACTTTCGTTTCATTCTAGTCCTGATTTTCATTAAAAGAAATGCGATTTTTGCTTCTAGAGGGGGGCAGCTGCCCCCTCCTGCCCCCCGATGGGTACGCATATGATTAAAAATTAGTTTAAGAAGCATTGACTTTTGCAAACATGTATTTTATCAAAAGAAATACTTGAAATATCTTATTTAACTAATGTTAATAACTCCCAACACATCTTGCCACATGTATTTCAAGATATAATTAGAAGAAAGGAGGTTGGGTATATTTTAAAGCTCCACTATGCTTTGAATTAAACTATCCAAATTGACGTAGCGAGCCTTTTGGGTTGTCCTCCGTGTAGATTCATCTTCGTAAGAAAGTTTCGTCGGCGTTGCAGCAGGGGCGTTCAGGTTTGATGCCGGCTGCAACGCCAGAGAAACAGTTGTACGTAGATGAAATCTACGCGGGGGATAACCAAGAAGGTAAGCTTCGCCTACTGCACCACTTCGCAAAAGCCTCCATCAATATCTCCAAATTGGCGTATGCCGAAACTTAACCCTCAGAAATTTAAGGACATTCTCTTTTTCCCTAACTACCCATTCACTTGCTTGGTAAAAATGTCCCCCTCCAGGATGTATTCGGCGCGCTAGCAAAAGAAGGACAAGCGTTGGTATGTTGTCAACATGGGTGTGAGGAGCAGAAGGTGAATGAGGATCTTTAAGGCGCCAGAGAGGATCTTCAAGGTTCGCCAAATTGTCGCTTGTCCCGTCGGATAAGTCGGGTCGAAAGACACTTATCCGCTCGATATATCCCTCCGCCTCTTCCCCTTCCGAGGACTTAATAGTGGGTCTGGGGGACAAGCAGGGGCCGATGACACGGTAGAGTTTCATCCCGAGTGAGTCTCAACACGCCCCTGTGACCCTATTGACGACATGTCCACCCCTTTCTTCCCGACCTCACCTCCTTTCGGATGATACCGGGAGCATGGAGGGGCAATGGTGTGCCATGTGCAGGAATGGTGTTATAAAAATGTGGAAAATTAAATTTCCTGCATTACTATTGCTAAAATTAAGAGTTTCGACACGTCAAAAAGATCAGATGAGAGTTACACCACCATTTACTTTAATGAAGAAGCAGGAGCAATTTCCACAATTTTAAATTTATTGGTACTACCGGTTTCGCTTACAGCATCATCAGGTACAATTTATCAAGGTGTGCAACGTCTTAAATAGGAAAGGCAGGATAAGACCTTGATATATTGTCCCTGATGATGCTGTAAGCGAAACCGGTAGTACCAATAAATTTAAAATTTTGGAAATTGCTCCTGCTTCTTCATTATGTTCCGTTTCCACTCCATCTCGTCTGAAACCTCAGATTATATACTATTTACGTAGCTTAACTGGCTAAAGCACTCGGCCGGAAATCGAGGGATCCGGGTTCGAATCCCGGTCAAGGCGAATGATTTTTTCTCTGTGGAGTTTTCGCACTACTATTTACTTCATTTATTTCGGTAAAATTTTCTATCTTGAGAGTAAAAGAGGACGTTAAATTCGATTATTTAGCGGCAAGGAGCATAATTTTTGCTTACATTAATGATAGACATAATTCAAATATATATACGAAGCGTTGATCCAGCATTTACCCTATTTGATTTCGGTGAAAGTTGCTATGTTTCGAGAAAAATTGACGATAATTTGATTACTTAGTGGCACAAAACATTGTCGGAGGAATAGTCTGTGTTCCAGTTTTTGCTAACTTCCACCTCATTCATTTCACGCATTACATACGAATGAATCTTTAGTTACGATGCTACGAGACGGATTCTCATGTGGATAAAACAATATGGACGCAGAAGTGGAATACTGGCAAGAAAAATGGTAGATCGCCGGATGGACATCGCCGGTCAACATTCCCCAAGATTCTGTGATGCCGAAAACGCTAATTTCGTACGACTCTATGATACGATCTGAGGCTTAGATAGCAAGTAAAGATGAACTCAAAATAAAAAGTAATCCTCTTAAAGCACTATTTCATATCCCATGAGAATTACCTTTTTAAATAAAGCAGTTTGTGTTGGAATAAAGGTCGCACATGTAAAGTATTTCTGGGAAATGTGCGAATAGACTACATAAATTGCATAATTTTCCCTTGGTTCAACACAAAATCTTGCATATTACATCGCTATATATCCTATGAATACCGACGATTACTTAAACAGCTAAAAATGGATGATTAGTAAAAAAATCGTAATACCTTTCGAAATTCTTTTTAATACTCTTGATTATTAAGGACATAAAATAACTAAGGCTGGACGATAATGTGCGATTATAATTTTCTGAAACAATCTCAAAATGGTTGAGATTGTGCAATAGTATTTTTGGCACACGCTCAAATCTCTCGTTTAATAAGCTCAAAGATTACTTGTTTCAGACAATTATAATCTCAAATTTTCGTCCAACCCTAGTTAATCAATTTTCTTAAAATCCAGAGAATTAAACAACATGTCGAAAAGGCTGGAGACCCTAGAAAAACCGTTTTCATGATAACTGCAAAGCGCATTCAAAGAAAACGTTTGCGTTGTCTTAGCTCGGTATTAAGGAGTTGCGACCCCATGTTAAGGGACAGAATATGACTTAAATTGTCTCCCCTACAATCTATTGAAGTATTGTAAATTCCTCAAGAAACACCATGCATAAGAGATCTAAACTTCTATACATACGAAAATAGGAATATTAAAACCAATACTTTCCTAAAATTGGATTTTTCTGCTTGGATTGAAATATAATTGCTTTAGAAAAAACTTTTAAAACCAATCATATTCCAGGCTCAAATGCCTATAGCCTCCTGTTTTCCAGAAGAATGGAATATTTGCCATCTGCCCCTAGCGATGGAGACTTTTATTACAACACCGATAAGGGGACAATAAAAGCTATTCGAATACCGTGGCAGCAGAATTGACAGCTGTCTCGGAGGCAGCGCCAAGACGGATACGGCTGGAAGCTCGGCTGCTCCATAAATTTTCTTTTGCTCCCTCACATCTTTCGCTGCCACCCACTCAAGACGAGACAAATCCCCTCCGTCGCGATTCCAACTCCTCCCTTATCTCAGCCCCATTCTCCGATTTCGCGATGCAGCTGGTCGAGGGATTGGGACAGCGAGAGACTTATTGATTAAGACGGATATTATCTGGGCATTATTGCTTGTCGGGGTAAAGTTTAAAGCGCTTTCTGTTGATACACTATGCCTACTTACTCGACATGAACATGCATATTAAAATGCATTAAGAAAAGGATATAAACAGTGGAATATCCCAAGAGGAGAAAGAATTCCTCAGAGAGAAAGATCGAGGTACTTCGGGAAATCTAAACATAGAAGCAAGGATACAACTTACCAGGACATGCATCTGGAGGATGGTGCACTAAGAAAGCGAGGCATAGAATATGACAGCAGCAGAGAAATTAAGGGTAGAGAATTTCGAAATGTGGTGCCACAGGAGATTTATGAGGATCAAATGAATCGCCCGAGTAAGTAATCAGGAAATCCTGAGAAGATTAGGAGAGAAGAGACGCCTCATGAAAACTTTGACAAGAAGACGGAACAACTTATTCAGCCTTATCTTGGGGCACGACGGCCCGATGAAAACAATTGTCTAGGGACAAATGGATGGAATTAATGAAAAAGGAATATATAGAATAAAATATATGGAGCAGTAAGGAAAGATGTGAAAGATAAGAAATAAGTTGGTGTGAAACGATTGGATGATTAGGGAATAGAGTGGAGAGCCACGTCAAACCAGTCTTAGGTTGTTGACCAGTGATAATGATGATGTACAAAAAATGTCATTATATATAACGCGCACACAGGAAACATAAATATGAACAAAGAAAACATTACCTCAAAAGATTGTCTATAAGTTATATTTTCACTGCTGTTTAAACTATTGCACCAGTGAAAATTTGGGTTAATTTGGAAAACACAGGAAGAAACTGATTCAAAAATAAAATAAATGACGATACTATTCGGTGAAAGCAACACCATTGCTAGCGTCTACAGAAGAAATCAAAACATGTGTTGATATAATTACATACATGAAAATCATTTTTTAATTGGAGTGACCTACTAAGAAATGTTTATAATACTATGGTTGCAACGCAAGAAAGTTTGGTTTTCCTAGAAAAGCGAGATTTCTCACAGCAGTTCTAGTCCGTGTTCTAAAATTGGACAGCAAATGTTTAGATAGAGACTCATCAGGCATGGTATTTGGAGTTGTGGGTAACTGATGGATGAATAGAAAACCAGTTTTCAGAAAAAAAATGTTGGCACACTAATGTGTGGAAAAATTTAGCATTTCCTTTCATTAATTCGCCCATATTTCTTGTTTGCTACCAACATCTACCATTGCCTAGATCTAAGAAAGTATTATAATATTTTCATTTGCATTCATTTTTTACTTTGTCACTGGCAGCCGCTGAGGTAGAAACGTGCTTCAATGAGCTCGGTGAGTTTTGGCTCACATTTCATTGCTAGGGGACTATTTTGAAGGTAACAACATTAATATAGGCAAACTAATAAAGTTTTTTTTTTCGAAAAAATAATAATCCCGTTATTTGATCAAATTTCATCGTATAAACTACAAGTATGAATCGCGAGTACACGCAATCGCCAGTAACAAGCTGATACAGCCAGGATTCTCAAGTACCACGAATCCATTCGTAGACTTTGATAAGCAAGCAACGTGACTGCAACTCATTTTAACACTTGTTCTTGACACAAAATGAACGCACCGAGCAATCAATTTTTCCGTAGAGAGGGATGAGCTGGTATCTCCAAGTACGTGTATCTGAAAGGAGTTCCTTGTCGGGAAAACGCTTTTCAAAGTGTCGAGAGACATTCGCGTGACAGAAGAGCTAAGACGTGAGGGAACATCCATTGCGAAGACGACGCTGACAGAGATTAGGCTGTCTCCGAGAGAAAGGGTTCCGCGCAGCCAGACCCTCGAAAAACAAATGCCGCACGATTTACCCTTCGCTCTCGACAACATTGCTCTCTGCCGCGACACCTACGCTACTAGATACCCGTTGACAGACCCCGTATATATCTACCTACACTTCCTCCTTATCCCTCTTTAAATGGTGGAACACTGAGCCGTACTATCAGAGAAAATAGTAAAGAAATATCCTCTTGCCTTCAGCATGATGTAGGATGAAATTTTGCCATGTTATTGGCGACATAAATAAGGGTATAAGGGTGAAAAATATCAATACCACATATACGCTGATAGACTCCGTATGTAACTACAACTTCTCTTTATCCCTCGTCGAATGGTTGAACTCTGGGGCGTTGTATTACAGCGAAAAGTAAAGAAATATTCTCTTGCCTTAAACATAGCGAATAATAAAATTCGCCATGTTATTAGAGATGAAAATGTGGAGGAGGAGAGGTTAAGATAAGGGTGAACACCTAAGCTGCTAGGTATCCGTTGACAGATCCCGGGTATATCTATCTACACTTACTCTGTATTCCTCTTTCAATGGTGGAACTCTGAGCCGTACTATCCGAGCAAATATTAAAGAAATATCCTCTTGCCTTCCGCAAGATGTAGGATTAAATTTTTCCATGTTATTGGCGACATAAATATGAGGGTGGGGATAAGGGTGAACAATATCCCTAATAGATATACGTTGACAGACCACGTATGCATCAACTTACACTTCCCCTTTATCCCTCATCAAATGGTGGAACTCTGGGGCGTTGTATTACAGTGAAAAGTAAAGAAATATTCTCTTGCCATAAGCATAGTGAATGACGCAATTTGCCATTTGTTGGAATGTAAATGTGAGGGAGGAGAGGTGGAGATAAGGGTGAACACCAAGGCTGCTAGCTATCCGTCGACAGACCCCGGATATATCTATATACACTTACTCCATATTCCTCTTTAAATGGTGGAACCCTGAGGCTTAGTATTAGAGCGAACAGTGAAGACACATGCTCTTGACTTTAGCATGGAGAAGGATGAAATTTTGCCACATATTGGCGGCGTAAATAAGGGGGGGGGGCTAAACAGCCCTCTTCTGTGAACCTTTAAAATAATAGAAAATATTCGAATTACGACAATCCTGCTTGTTTGAAGTATTCGTGTTGTAAATCATGTTTTATTTTTATTTTGAATTTTGCCTTTGAAATTCATTCAAACCATTATTGAATTAGTTAAGTTATTTAATTTATACAAAATACATACATTTTAAAGCAAAATTGCGCGGACTATCACCGGGTATGGTGTGATGCTGCATCTGATCCATCATATAACCAAGTTCCATATACACCGCTGCATGTTATGACAAACCGATGTCGACGTAATGCACAAATAAGATACCTATCATCGATGCCAGTCAGTGATATATAATTAGGGTTCATCATTCAGTATGTCACGTCGTCAAGATTGCATGACGTGAAAACGACTTTCAACATCATCATCTCCCTTCAAAAATTGATGGAAATATAAAAAAGGTCAATGCACATCGTTACCTCCACTGCAAAACCGCTCAACAATTGCCCACCGAGTCAAATTCGCTCATCCAGGATCCCGACAGAATGAATGCTCTCAGCTGCTAATACCCGGAGCATGAACGCTTACCTCCGAAGCTGGAGAATTGGAGGTGAGCGTTTATGCTCCGGCTATTATCAGCTGAGCGGATTTGATTCGGTGGATGATAGTTGAGCACTTTTGCAGTGAGAGTATCAACATGATACAAAACATAGAATGGGTCGACAGAGTGCATTTTGAGGAATAATTAGAACAAAAAGCACAAAAAATAAGGCAATAAAGTTAAAAAATAAATCTACTCAATGAGGACTCTGTGCTTGATTTCAGAAAAAAGCTTTTTCGCTTCATTTTGCGTAAGTTCAAACCCAATTTTCATGAGAAGAGAATGTAGAGGGCTGTCATAGAATTTCTGGTATGGAAATATTTCATTCACCTTTCCAACAATTGTGATTCGGGTGTTTATTATTACAGAAAAATGACCTATAAAATATATAGAATCAATCCCAAATTTACATAGAATTAGTGAGATATTTAAAGGCAAAATTCAGATGAACGTCTTTAAAAGGATGAACATAGAATTCGAAGAATAACAAGTGGAAACTATTTATTTGCACGCGGAGACTTAAGTTCATTGTTTACATAGAACACGGGGATTTGCCACTAGATTCATCTCCTAGATTTTGGTTTCCGCCTGAGAAAGCTTAACAGGCTAAATGAGGAGCAGTTTCGGCCCGCGGACGAGAATAGAACACTTCGAAAGGGGAGAGAAACCGTTAATGCATGCGGAAGACGAAGGAAAACTCAGAGAACACATGTTATCCATTCAAAACGCAGACATAAGCTTCCCAAGAATAAGAACACACAAAAAGGCTCAAGAACCATCACGAAAAAAGCGAATCCTTGAACACTTCCTGGCTTCTAAAGACTCAAAAAATTTAATTCACACATCTGCGTGCTTAACACTAAGTATTTAAAAACAATTTGTGCGTAAATTTGTCTATATGCATGCATAAACCTAAGCGGAAAGTCATAGATGAAAAAAACAGCCTAGCATGCTTCACTCTTTAGTTTAAAATTGGGAAAACGCGGAGGACATTTCTTATGCATGGCTCATCACTTTCATCAGCCATTACTCAGGCTTCTTTTAGAAGAATATTGAAAAATATTTTTTTTTACTACAAGAGTCGTCATATTTCATTCGTTTTTACTTCAAGTCTTGTATTATAATATAGCACAAACGCATATGAGCCTGCCATATGTACATGAATCCGAGCACTATAATTGTTCAAAGTAAAGCGTGACTACATGGAGTCAAGAAAAACTACGTGCCATTTTTAATACCTTTTTGTAGAAAACCGGTTATTAATGAATCGTATGGAGCAAATCTTCGAACTTAAGGTGACCTACCTTCTGACCAAAATATATAATCCACAGCACTTTGGCTAAAAATGTAACGCAACTCCCTTCAAGCAAACAATTTATCGTCCACGTACTCGACCAAACTACCCTTGCAATGATCGAATAAAGCCAAAAAGTATAAACGTATAACCATGCGAGTATTCCATTGAAATCGGTAAAAAATATAATATAACAGTATTCGTTACTGTCCATTAAGATCTATTAATCACTACGCACCTTTTCCTGTTCACATACTTAGCTGCGTAAGGACAAGGGTGAAGGGTGAAGAGAAACCCGGCGTCGGCATTAACCTTTTCTTGACGAATGGCGTCAAAGGGAACTACGTCTTAGCATCCCATTCGACGGACGGAGAACTGTACCTTAAGTGCACTTCCACATAGTACCTACTCAAGCGGGGATCGGGTTAACATCTAAAAAAATTTCTTCCTCCGGGGAGATTCGAACCCGGGCCCAAGGAGTACGAGGCCTACACTCTAACCATCGTTACAACTTGATCTCATCAACACTAAAAAAATTATAACTTCCGAAACAAATGTTTTGAGTGCATACGTCTTTAAATGCATGAAAGACTATGTCATCGTCAGACAAGACTGGAAAGATCAAAGTGAATCAACACACATAGAAAAGACCTCGTTAACACTTAAAAATGAACCCCTTAAGAAGGAACGAAAATAATTTTGAAAATAAAAATAAGCTCCGCTACGACGACTCCTCAAGTTACAAAGGAGAAGGTACATTTTAATGAATTATACATGAGAAGGAAAAACAGAGGAAGGAAAATAGCCGTCCCACAAAGGAGAGATAGTCTTCTTGCATAAATAAAACATGGGAACAGTAGTGCTCCAAGAATATTTACATTTACTTTGAGGTTAACTAGAGATCTCTTGTGACGCGTTTGATCTGGAAAATGTTTTTCTAAGACCATGGTTCCAACTCTATACCTCGGTAAAATATTTTTACAGAATTGTAAATGATAAAAAGAAACAAGGTCCTTGCAGCTCGCAGATTAGATAAAACACAACAGCGGTGATTACAATAATTTACTGAAAGGATAATCTCACAGAAATTGTACTATTTCTGCCAGAATAACATAGAAAAGACACTAAAATGAATTTTTGTGTCTTCCTCTCTCGGCCATGAAATACTAAACTAAATTTATTCCATGGCGGGGGTTTGATAAGTTTATTAACTATTTAATAATTTGAGCCCCGTCATTTTTATCATTGGAATCAGAAAAACGTTGGGAACATTATCAGCAGGAAAAAGTAGCCAGCTTGGAAGGAGCGTAAAGTATAATAAAACTGGTTATTTTAAAGGATGTAGAAGAAAGTAAAAAGTGATATAAAATTTAAAAATCATGACATTTGGAAATATAAAGCAATCATCCAAAGTATATGTTTTATGACGTATAGGAAGTTTGAGGCTTCTCCCTTTAAATGCATACATCTTAACGCACAAACGAACTATTTGCGGTACGTAGAAAATTACGACTGTAGGACTAAGGACTAATTGCAAAACTTGAGCAGCAGAATTGGCACCTCATCCATCGTCCTAAAAATTTTAATAAGTGACTGTACATTCTACATGCAGAAAGATGTGACATAGTGTTAATATTTTCTTCCAACTTCCCAAAGAAAAAGAAAATGATAATAACCTTCCACGCCGCTGTAGAGTTTCACTGAAGCAAAGTATATTAGTAAGTTTAATCACTGGCGTAACTATGGGGGGAGGGGGAAATGAGGGCATAGATCCCCCCCAAAGCCTCAGTGAAATGAAAATGTTATTTAAACTAATCTAGTCTAAAAGTAACAGAAGCAGGCGTTATGTAGTGGAATGACATTCTAAGTTTTTTTTAAATAACACGAAGATGGCAATGTTCCTCAAGTTTATTGTCCGTACAACGCGTTTCGACCGTTAGGTCATTATCAAGTACAATAATGAATGGTTGGTTATGGGGTTGTATTTATATGGAACGGATGGGTGACAGGCGAAGGGGAAGTTGGGGAAGGGTATGTGTCATTGGGTGGAGCGCTTCGGGAATGGTATGGCCAGGAGTGGGGAATGTCCAAAAAATAGTTGCTCATTCATTAGTGAAATGCCTCCTTCTTGCACAATTTCCAATTTCTCCAAAGTGTCCAATCTTCGGCCTTTCGACTCCACACAGAGAATAATGTTCAGGCGGTACGCCTAAACGTTCGGCCCTAACGACCAAATATTTTAATCGGTATGGGGCTGACTGAACTTTTCAGTGAATTCAACAGAAAAGTCCAGTCACACCAGTTTAGATGCTCCCACCAAAGTGTTTCCTGCGGGTGACAAAATGATGCAGTTGTTGCATAGGAACAATCTAAATAATATGACTAAATGAAACTTCATCAGAATGTCTGAATTGAGTCAGTGCTATTAGTCAAACACGACCAGATCCATAATCTCAACTACCTTCTGTGATGGAGTTTGGGTAAAACCAAGGATATTAATAGAGGGTTTAGTCACCTTGATAATAAAAGAATAGGTACTGTCTTTACAGAATTTGATTAATGTGACTAAATTGTTTAATTAGCCTGTTTGAAATTTTTTTATTATATTGGTCAAATGCTTTACTAATTTATCTTTTTTTTAACTCCCTTGCGGTTGGTGTAAAAGTTAACGTACAAGCTGGTATTTTGATTAATTTATCTCCCCATAAATAAGGTAGACAATAACTGGACCTTTTTTCGCATGAAGTTTATTTATTAAATATCTTTAGTACATACAAAAATATTTTGTTCATTCTCAAGTATTCGTGAAAACGGACAGCTTAACATTTTGCATCCAAAGCATGAAACATTTTCAGTGAAATCAACATAAAATGATGACAGATGATAACTCCATGATATTGTAATAAGTTGAGAATAAAATAGGAGACTTCATTAGAAGTATTGACAATAATTTAATTTTACATTTCCAAAATTGGGAGATCTTAACTCATTGGCACCCACCACAATACAAGAATTGTCTTTAAATTTGATACCGTTTAAAATGACATTTGTGGATGCTCTACACAAGCCTTGGAAAAAATTTGGCATCTTACTCTTAACTAGAGGAAAACAATGTATTTTATCTGCTTGAATGACATTGCAGTTTGAACTGAAAGTTATCCTTTTATGAAATCCTTTTTGAGATAGAAAGCGGTAGGCTAAACTTAACCAAGTTTTAATACAAATAGGCATTGGAGTGTCGATACGACTAGAAATAACAGTAGCAATTCGTTGTAACATTCTATGCCTTCTTTCAAAGCGCATACACCACGTATGAATTAGTGGTCCGCTGTTAGAACACAGCAGTTTTAAAGCATGAAGCGAAACTTGGGTTTAAAGGAATTACCAAATAACCTAATATATGTATAGAGAATGATGTTGAACAATAAGGTAATGAAACTGATCGATTAACTCAACTTGAATCGATGTACAACACAGGATTTCAACAATATCACGTAACATTAAGAAAAGTCTCCTAGATGGGTCGTCTTCAGGCACTAAATTTCCTATCATATGGGCAAGGCATAAAACGAAATTGATCATTTCACTGGCTGATATTCTAATAGACCCACGACATAGTTCTTCTTTAGCAATAGCGGCAGGTTTATTAGAAACCGTATCTCCATATTTAAAAATAATAATTCTAAATCCAAGCTGATCTTCGGCGCAATACTTCTGGGAAATTAAGTCTGACATAATATTTATAAGGTCATATTTGGCTACAAACTATGACTAACCTAACTAACTAAAACTATGACTATGACGACTTCTAAGATATCATGCATCAAGTCGAGGCTTCCCCCTTCTATTACGTTGAACCTTTCTACCTAATTCCATATACATTTTTCCATCATTCCAGTAAGAGAACAGTTACGCACTTCAACATCAGCATTGTAGGATTCAACAGTTCTCAATATTTCCTTTTTTTCTTCAGTGCATGAGCAGGACTCAGATTTAGTAAGTTTAAAAATTTGACAGATATAAGTAGCACTAAAGCTCTCTGTAAATCCAAGAATACAACGAAAACCAAGATTGTCATCAATAATAGATCCCAATGCAAAATACACTTGAACATTTCCATGCTCTGTCACAACAAAAATATGTACCTTGATAACTAAGAAAATTTAACCCTTCAATGAACTTACCAGAAATAATATGGTTGCTTGAAGAATCAAAAAAAGGATTATCGGGCTTCCAGTAAATAGAATGGAAAAACATAGTCAGAACTCTAAACTAGATATAAATTCAGAGGGGAGACATGGACAATACAGATAAACTGCTCCTAGTTGGTATAGTCCACTATGAGAGCCTAAAACAAATTCCAATTTCAAGATCATCAAGAAATAATAATACGACAATTACCAAGCATAACTAATTAAGACTAACAGTCTTTCCTTGGCGTCTTGTTCAAAGGAGGCTCGTCTCGCACAGAGTCGATGTTAGCACGGAACACCTTGCAAAATTTTAGAAACTGGTCTGGCGTCAGTAATATTTGTTGAGTATCTCATCTAGTAGCTGAAAGGCTACTTTGTCGATTTCTGCTCCTTCAAAGAAGTACAATGGTTAAAACTTGATAACTAAATTTAAATCAAATTAAAATTGAATTAACACCATAAATTAGGTGTTAAATGTAAGTTTCTGCAAAAAAAATACAAAAAAGAGGAGAAAAATACGCCTGCAAGAAGGATTGAACGTGGCCCCCCCGCGTTGTAACAACGGTCTCTAACAACTAGTCTAAATCGGTTACCATAATAAATATTTACAAAAACGCCGCAATATATTATTATTGTAAATAATCAACCTTTGTTTTGAAATGTGAATAAAATGTGACTACAGTCTCCATTTGTAAGTTTAAGAGGATTACTAAATGCACACAATTACATTACGTAGTTATATATCAGTATCAAACGTAGATGCGTAAGAAAACTTAATTTGCAGGCTTTTTTCTATCGCTCTTACGCACTAACTGGCAGAGCTTCGGTAACTATGTACGTAGAGCTTCAAGCATACCGACAGAAGATGAGTAGTGATGACTTCTGAACAGGGTTGACTAGACGTGTTCCATGTTATTTGTTGGAGATACTCTGGGTGATGCGACTAGACTAAGCTAGGGGGGCAGCGCAAAGCGTTTAGACAATCTACCAAAATACCTCGGATTACGTGGCAGAGTGTCCAATAATTGCCATAGAGGGGGCGGACTGGATAGCGTTTAGCTGTAACACCCAAAGTTGTTTTCTCCGTGCACGTGGACGATCTCCGGGTCAAACTCACAAGAATGTTTTTCCTCCAAACTGGCATCATTCCACTCTTTAATCCATAGGCTGGTGTCCCTACCCCTACAACCGGTGGAATTCACTAAAGAACTCAATATAATTACACACCTAGCTCTGGTTAACGGCTATAGTGACGGTTTAATAGACAGACTTTTAAATAAAAAACAACGTGACGTCGCCATTAGAAATTTGTGCTCCCTCGGACCGCCCCCACCCGTAACCAAAAAGTGGTGTAAAATCCAGTTTATTGGTGATTTATCGTATAAAATCGCCAAGCATATCCCGCAAAACAAACTTCGAACATGTTTCCACAATTCGATCACCTTGGGAAAGCTGCTTTGCCGCACGAAAGACAAGATCCCTCACCTCAAACAATCGGGGGTTTATAGAATCAAGTGCAACGACTGTAATAAAGTGTACATCGGTCAGACAGGCAGGAGCTTCGATACACGCATGAAGGAGCACAGGAAATGCTGGGAGAAAGGAGATACCACCTCTCTCGTGGCGAAACATCTCCTGGAGGAAAAACATTCTTGTGAGTTTGACCCGGAGATCGTCCACGTGGAGTCGAAAGGCCGAAGATTGGACACTTTGGAGAAATTGGAAATTGTGCAAGAAGGAGGCATTTCACTAATGAATGAGCAACTATTTTTTGGACATTCCCCACTCCTGGCCATACCATTCCCGAAGCGCTCCACCCAATGACACATACCCTTCCCCAACTTCCCCTTCGCCTGTCACCCATCCGTTCCATATAAATACAACCCCATAACCAACCCTTCATTATTGTACTTGATAATGACCTAACGGTCGAAACGCGTTGTACGGACAATAAACTTGTGGAACATTGCCATCTTCGTGTTATTTAAAAAAAAACTTAATCTAGTCTAGTTTTGCGATTTATTAACTACTAATTAAAAGTAAAATTTTTAATGCCAAAATGATGGAAAATATATATCCAGGAATGCCATTTTTCAGAAATTTTCCAGGACCCTCCGTTGCCTAGGGAGGGGGATTCGCCACCCCATGCCATCCCATCCTTCCCAAAGCATATTCCTAGTTACGCCACTGAGTTTAATAGTTTGACAACATAATTTGCGAGAGTTCTGTATCTCAACACGAACACAATATAGATACTTTTTGTCATAACCCCATGACTCTGAAGCTGAAGGCCATGTACTTTAATTATTGCGACCCATTTAATATCTCGGAATAATAACGCAGTCCAAAAAAAAAACTGCTTTATCTCCGCTGCATTCGGTCACAAACTCAAGGGCAACAATCGCATGGTCGAGGTTGGGTGTGGTCAGCCGTCACTCATAACAATGTGTCATCTGGCGCCAACACGCGATGGTCGCTTCGCACCTTGAGAGAAAAATCAATTACCTACACCTCTACCCACCATAGAAATATCATTACCTGCCCAATGATTGAGAAAATACACATTTCAGCCGCCACCTAAACAGACGGAAAAAACATTCCGAATCCACAACAGTTCATTTCACTTTGTTTTATTTGAGGAAAACCAAGGTAAAATAAATAGCAATAAGTGCTGTCATCATCATTATCACAGGTCAACAATCCTAAGATTGGTTTGACGCAGCTCTCCACCAGTGGCGGATACAGAAAATACTCAAGGGGGGGCTAAAGACATATTGAGTTTCCTTTACTTTTATCGTGTTAAAAAATAATCAAGTCGCAGGCAGAGTATAAGAAATTTTTAATTAAAGTAATTATACACATATATAAGACAATGCCATCTTATGATATAAAAAAGTCACAATTGTGGTTCTGCAATGTTTGGCAATACGGCCGGACCCGCAAGGGAGGGGCGCGCGCTATGATAAATAGCTATATATTTAGAAACAACTTCAGCATTAAGCTGGCTTTTCTTGGCTTAATTATTTTCTGAACTGATACTTAGGTAATCAACAATGTAGATGGCAAGAAAGTGCCCTCTGGCGCAATAACGACTCGACGAAGTCGACATATCTGGACTCTGTTTTACTAGAAAATTCTAATAAAATTGCTCATACGCTTCACGTTCGCTTTCCGTTCCTTCACATACTCACTCATTGGGTCAACCCGAAGGTTGTTTTGAACGGTATAAAGAAGAGCTCACCCAAAACTAAGCCACAGACGCCTTTACACGCAGAATGTAATTCAGTATCAATGATTGATAAAGGGTCAGTTGACTTCTCTGGCTCACCTCGTTCTTAGAGGAATTTGATTGGATATGTCCGAGGGCTTCATTCACGACTTGAACACCGGACTATCTAATCAACAGCTAAGCGTTTTGCCTACAAGTCAGAGTAGTTATATATCCTCTTTTGAATGGATTTCGATTTCAAAAAAAATATTCTATACATATTATCCATTAGTTACATGCTCTTTGATTTGAGGCCAGGATAAAGGCCTAAATTGTGCCCTTCAATGCTTCATCGGTTTTTTTCGGGGAAACTGGATATATCTATGTTTAAATATATAAACTTAGTAACTTCCACTCACTTTTTATTGTAACACCAAGACTGGTTTCAACGCTCGTGTGTAATTATCAAAGAAAATATATTCATTACATAAATTAGTGTGATCTATATACACATGATTAAAAATAGAATGTATTCATATACAAATATTCTTACCCGGATTCCTCCTGTGCCACTGATTTCAACTCCTCCCTAAAACGTCACCGGCACAATTCACCGCTCCACCACCTAAGTCGCTTTTCTAATATGGTCTTAAATATTTTTCTACTAATACTGTTCTTGAGTTATACAATTTTGGAATCAGTTTACCAATACAATCCGTTTGCGATTTTTGAGGTGATAAATAAAAAAATACGAGTGTATTGATACATTCCGGGTGAACCAATAAAAAGTATTAGGGGTATATAAAATAAAGTCAAATTATTTTTACCAAGGCCTCGATTTTTATTCTGCACGGTCCTAAGCAGCGATGTTCTGGATTAATACCACTTTTTTCATTGTGGAATAGCGACTTCGTCGATCGTCCGCGGTGCTATAAATAGCTTCGGGCGAAGTAATCGACGGTGTCTGTATCGCAAGCGGTTGTCCTTCACAGCAATTCGCTCTCCTTAAAACGATTCGCCACTTATCCTTACGCATCCATCTGCCCTTGACCCACGGGAATAGAAAGAGGTCGTGATGGAACGCGAAGCATATACCAAATCACTTCCAAACTTGTCTACAATAGCTCACGTAAAAACATCCCCTAATAAAATAAAAAGTAGACTCTTCTGGGACGGACGGCTTAGAAAAATAATATGACATTTTTAATCCACATGGAGACAAAAAAATTGTTTAATTACTGCATAAGGCTAAAATACCACACACAGCCAGGCATTTTGGGAGCTATACGGGTCGCTTACACAATAAGTTTGTCTATAATTCTCACGGTTCGAAAAAATGTATAATTCTTTAAAAATACCTTAAGTTTCATTAATACAATGCTAAATTTCATACTCATTACGGATTACTATCAAAACGGTCTTGGTTACCTTAAGTGTTTGACACCAAATCGAGTCCGCATTTTCTCATAGTTTTAAACTTTACGGGACCGGTAGCAGTGGTTAATATTATGCAATTATTATTAAGTAAAATTTGACATTGAAATATTGCCACTCAGTTTTATTTTTGACTCAACGCGTTTCGTTGCAACAAACATCGTTATCAAGTGTAACATGAGTTTTAATAGTTCTTCCTATAAGACCTGTATAAGGAAGAACTCTTAAGACTTACACTTGATAATGTTGTTTGTAGCAACGAAACGCGTAGTGTCAAAAATTGCAAAATTGTAGTGGAAATATTTCAATGTCCAATTTTACTTATATTAAGAACTTCCACCACGTCGTGCCTAACATCATAATGATATAGTGCTATTTCTTCAAGAATTTCGAATCTGAGGCCCTATAATAACAGAAAAAATATTTTTATATAGAATATATTTGACGCCGAAAAAAGCCATTTTTCTGCCCATCCTAATGCATAGTACCAATCTCCAATTCGTAAAGTGCGCACACAAGTACGATAATCCAGCTTAAAAAAAAGGTTGCTGTAGACATATCGCTACCTTGGTTTGACAAGGTTCTTACTGACATTTTGCAAAATTTGGTGTTTTCACTCAAGATAACTTAGGTTATGTTTCTCTATGTGTTGCACCGGTTTTTATTCCTCTAGGTAAAATAATAACAGATTTAGAACAGTGACAAAGTTCCATCTGCAAGGAGAAAAAACTAATATTTGGTGTGACAAGGTTCTAACTGTATTTTACTTATTTTATTACTCATATAAACATGTAAAAAATAAAATAAATAACATATTTTCTTAAAGTAATAATTACCAGTGTATCTAGTGGATCACTAGTGTATGTGCCAAAAATCAAAAATAAATTCCTATTATTAATAGAAATAGAGCAGTTTAAAACTTTGACAAGGTTTTTCTCAAAACCAGCTGATGGTCAGTTAGAACCTTGTCAAACCAAGGTAGCGATATATCTATGTTTCTAAAGGCATGCGGACCACGTCGCGCTAAAAACTGGCTACCCATTAGACATTTACAATCCTACCTGTCCTCAGACCATTTCCTGACGGCGAGCCCCAAAGCGGAGACCCTACAGGGATGGAACTTTTAAAAACCTGAATGTCAACAGGAAAATTTATTCTTTCCAAGATATGATCCAGTTTTTTCAACATATTTGCGATAAGAATAACTTCTCGATCGACGTTCTACGACTAATTTTTGCCTTTATTAGAATTTCATCTACTTAAATTTCACGAAAGCTAGGCAAAGCTGGAGAAAAGCCACCGCGCAGTTAACACAAACCCAAAATTTACCGTCAATGAGCAAACAATATTGCAGCTTCATTGCAATTTATTCCATAAGCGAATGAAAGTTGCTACAATTAAGAAAAATTTTAATTTGTTTGCAAGAGCCGCCGCATTGCGCTGCAGCTTGAGAAATTAAGTTTAGCTCTTTTAAAATGTAGGTTGATTAAATAATGGAATCAGATGATAGTGGGTTTTTTTATGTTAACAGTACCAATTCACAATTCTTACTTGGCGTTCAAAATGAAACAGTCGCGACACTTCAAATATCAATCAAACCAGTTTTCCGCAGATCAGAGTCTCTTTAAATATCGATAATCTTAAATTATTATTTGCCATTTTCATTGATAATTCATACCAAAATTAAAAAATACTTGCGAGAAAAGTTGATGGGAAAAAGGCATGGCGCACGACCTTTGCAGGAAAATAGATCATTTAATTAATTAAAGAAGTAGAGAGGGGCTTGAAAAAACTATTAAACTTTTATCAGATTATCAGCACAATTTATTAGTATTTATGCGATAGATACCCTTTGTCAGGGCAAAGCAAAATGTTTCCTGCAGTACTTTCAAAAGATGCACTCAGTTTTGAAAATTACACGGTAAGATTATGAAGTTTTGCATCCAGGTAGGTTCACTAGAATAAAAGATACAGTGTCCGGCGTGATGCGGTGGAAATCTTTGATATTCAGCTTATTAAAACAACTTGTCTGTTTCAATAAGCTGAATAGGTTCACTAGCTTTTGCAGCCAGATAATATGAGATGGAAGAGTTCAAAACCACTCACTATACATATCCTAAGAATGATCAAAATTTTGGACGAGGATCAAAGGATAAAATAACCGAAAAAAACCACGATATTTCCCCCAAAACTACTGCAGAATACGAGACGAGTGGAAAGAGTAAAGTTTTTACCACTAAGAGACCTTGCCATCGGTTACTAAATATTTTGTCCTTTCTTTTCATCTGTCCGTATAGGGCTAATAACCCGACGAAGTAATATCAAGGCACACCAATAAAGTATTCAGCGCGCGGAACTTCCTTTATCTGTTCGCCTCGACGTCCGCATCTCCGTAGCGAAATAAATGGATTTTTTAAAAAACTTTGCAGGCCTAAAGTAGGGGAGAGGAGTTTCGCCGACGCGAAAAGACGCGAGTTCGCGGTTTCAGATGCCGAGGGGCGATAAAATTCCTTCTACCTTGTATAACTGCGAACTTCTCCCGATTTCTGCTCGTCGTCGTCGTCACGGAGACTTGCAAAAAAAATATTTTTCCGACGCCCTCCGTTCTCCTTTTTTTATTATATTAGTTCCCGGTTTGACCACGCCACCACCGAATGGCGCTGCTCTCCCCCACACAGTTGGAGACGAAAATGTGGGATTTTTTGTTCCAGCCACCAGACAGCGAAGAAGGTTGCTGTTGATGTCTGCGATGAAATTCGACACTCCATCCTTCCAAACGGGACTCCTGAAGCTACTTGAAGTCCCAGAGTGCGTTCCAGATAACGACCTGAATCTTCAAAATTCACGGCGATGGGATGTTATGCGAGTTTCCCGCGCAAACTTCTATGATACGACATTGTCGCTATGCCAACGCAAAGATGTTAAATGGGGGAGGAATAACGTTTCACCGTCTTTCATTACATTGACATAAAAATTTCAATTAACTTCAGACTTCATTTAAAGCTGTAGGAAGTTTGTAACTTCCAAATAAAGAAAGTTTTCACGATTTTTACAATTCAGCTATTTATTCGCGTAAAATTGTCGGTGAATTTTCATTTATAAATAGCTAGAACTCCATCAAAATAAGCGAGAAACAACTCCCTATAATGAATGTAGGTGTACTAGCAATTCAGTTTCTCTGATGCTGTGAAGCTATTACAAGCAAAGACTAAAAAGATCTGAATAGCAAGATTTTATTTAATCTCCAAGTTTTTATGACACTCTGCGCAAAGTGACAGAAAGGCAAAAGAACTATAAATTTTCGTCCTGGTAAAATTCTCAATAAACCGGTTCTCATTTATTTTTCTCCCTTGTGACATCATGGCGCACAGTTATTGTATACCACCGGAGTAAGTAATAAATAGAACAACAACGTAATGCAAGTTAGAACAGACTGCACAAGCAATTCATGTGCAGGGGAATCCAGAGCAAGTAAACGAAAATATATTTTGAGATGATGTAAAATAAGTAACAAGATAGCTTAAATATCACCTTTAGGTTCATTCTAGCATCATAATAGGCAACCAGAAAAGTCAACTGGACCAATGAAATATTCCGAAAATCTTGATCTAGCAAATTATAGCATCAAAACCTACTGCCAACTTTCCACCAGTATTTAAGTTTCCTTAAACAAACTTTAAATCATCGCCTGAAGGCCGTGGAAAGATTTTTAAATATTCGTTGAAAATTGCCATATGTGTTAAATCACATTATAATTCCACTAGATTAAGTCTGAAATCACTCGCTATCGTGATTGGTCAAGTAATTAAATTTGCGGAGAAGTTTAAAGTCACGCCTTGAAAAGATTAGAATATACTCAAATCAAAAGATAAAAGGTCATCTTCAATGATGATAAAAGTAACTCCTCGTTACCTATGCATAATTAGATAAAAATCCTCCTGAACAAAAAATAGTCTAAAACTTTAGCCGGTTAAGAATTTTCTGAGTTTCAAGGTTAAAAAGGGTACAATTTTGCATAAATTTAGTTGATACAAAATTACTATTAGTGAAGAACAAGTTTGATAAGCACAAAAGTTTAAATATTAGACTTTTTATTAGAACGTAGGTCTCCACGGTGATGTTTTACTTCACATCATCGACCTAATGATGCTAGTAGGGTAGCCGGCGAAACGGTTGTCCATAAGCCAACTAACGTGCAAGATAACCCAAGAAATTTTCAAGCATTAATTAGTTTTCACACTTCAACAAGGATTCCACGGATTATGTTAATATTTTCTTATTTTGCTAAAATCTTACTCGATTACAATTTTCGTTTAATGATAATGTCCTACTTGGTAACCAGTGCGAAAATTTTGCACTCTCTCTCTCTCTTTCAGGGAATAAGTATGTTGAGGAAACGATGTAATTGGGTTCCAAACAAAGAAGAAGATGTATCATAAAATACTTTCTTTACTCTCGAGGGAATCTTTTAAGTTCCTTACACACAATATCTCTTTTAGAGAACGTTTAACATTCGTCATACTTCTTAGATTTCATTTCTTTCAATTCTGCCTGCTTCTGTTACGTTTCTATGGTTTAGTTATGGATTTTACGGATTTTTAAACATTTTCTTGAAGTTTAGAAAAATACATTGTGTGGAGTCGAAAGTGAAATTTGAGATTGAGATTTTAATTTTCGCCAGAAGCTGATGATTGAACGTTCAAAATGATACCCCATTTATACTGCACATACCACTGTATGTGCAGTATTATCAGGGCATATACGGAATAAGAGGAAAAAACCTTTCTGTAATAATACATAGGATGATTATTGTATTTTTATTGTGCAATGGGTTTTTGCCCACCAATTTTGTATTCATTTTAAGGAAACATGTTACCGTGATGAATCATACAGCAGCTGCTCTTGTTTAAAACTATTTTGTAAAATGTATTGCTGAGAATTTCTTTATTAATAATTGAATGGCAACCCCTACAAAAATTGTATCTTCTGGGGTGCCTAATGTCACAGACTATCTATACATCCAGGTGTAATTTTTGGGTAGGGAAGTAAAGGTCTTTATTATTATTATTATTCTGAAAGATACCTTTTGCCCTAAAAATATCACCCCACGGTGGACCACTAATTTTTTGCAGTTGGTTTTTTCCAATAAGGACTAAAGTCAATATCCGTAGGTTTTTCCCACGTTTGCCCACATATCTTTACACCTGGTAAATGGAAACTTTGTTAACTTATAATTTTGGCTTGTTGATTGAAAAGCATAATTCTATGTCTTTTTATGTAAATTCTGTGCATTTAATTTCATGAGCGTCTTGACTATATTTAACTGAAAAAAATAATGTTTGACGAGGGGTTAGATGGAAGATGGGACTTTCTAATAATAATATAATAATAAAGACGAATCTCGCCCAACAAAGACGAATTAATACTATTATTTTTTATTTTGCTCATATCAATAAAGGTTTACAATCGCACGATAAGTTCTCATACAGCATGTATAATCCCGGAGCGCTGCCATCTAACGTGGTAAATGATTTAGCCGAAGCAGAGAGAATTGCGGACCCAGGAGAGAATAGACGAGCCAAATTGAGACAACAAGCGTCAACGAGGCATAATGGGAGTGTGATTCGGAAAGCGTGGGGCACAATTACTGCTTTGCGGATCTCCTTGCAAGAAACATTTTTGACGTCGAGAATGCTGGGCTACAAATCTTTTTACTTCGTTAGTCCATCGTTAAACGACTAAGATTTTTTTAATTCCATTCGCAATGGTTTTCATGGTGAACTCAAGTAACGCAGTACGCAATAAGTAATGGTGCTAAATAACACCCAACAAGAAAATTAAACTGGAAAAAATGGTACTTTATATTTCAATTAAAATTTACTGCGCGATAAGTTGAAAATACATGGCGATTCGAGTCTCGAAGAAAGTGCTTTAAGCGATCTCAAATAAAAAATAGGTAACTAGTTTAAAAAATGAAGACATAATACGGAAAAAGGGACACTTACAAGTTTATCGGACGTTTCAGTGGGAAACCCCACTATTTTCAATCCGGGTCTATTCTAGTATCTATATATTGAAAATAACAATTCGCTATCATAATTCAATATAATAAAGCAATATATAATAAAGCAATTCCTTTTTTTTTAAATGATATTTTTTGAGAAGCAAAACATATCATTAACAAGTAGAAACGTAAATATAATATAGCGATATCATCCCAATACTTCATTTTAAATTAAATAAATGACATTAAAAATCCTGAAAATCTGCTAGGAGCTCATTTGGACGATTCTCTGGAACCATTCGAGGAAATCCAAACGACGCCATGGCATTAATTGTTGCGCCAGTGTATAGACACGCTTCGGGATAAGTAGTCTTGGTTTCCCAATTCTTAATGTGGTTCTGTCAGTGTGCTCTGAGGAAATTGGTTGTCAATTTACAGCAGGTCACTGAACTCAAAAAAATGGAATAACTGTCGCTCTGCACCGGGTATGGAAATAGTTGAGGGTGGTACGAGCCCTGTCAGGGTCCACCAAACATGGTCGGTGGCTATGAATTTGAATAATAAATTTATGGATAACGGATTTTGATGTGCAAACGCCGCAGCCGGGGTTCAGATAATTAATCCTTTACTTTCGGCGAAAAAAATGTAGAACGCTGAACTTTTAAGTATTTGCAAAGACGTATTTCGTCCTTTTGGTAGGGTGCATTCCCACGGGGCAATTCACGTCTTTTTGATTTATTTTAAGTTAGAGGAACAATATCAACATTTTCTAACATGAAAAGTGTGGAAATATGTTTTATATATAGCATACGGAACTGCGATATTAATTTTCTTTTCTACACCTCGGAAATTGAAATCTATCTTTTGGCCATTAAAAAAAATCAAAGAATGGGTAGAATTTCATTTTAAAAAGCTATTTTTAACACGAAGACATCGTTCTTTCAATCAAAAATAAAATAAAATGCACCAATTAAACATTTTGCCCCTGAGGAGATGAAGAAGACGATCGTTTCGCCATTTTTTCGTGTGTTCTTCTTCACTCTTTCGACCGTGGAAGCCAATGCCTCGTTCAGATTACGATTGTCCGAACGATCGTCCAAACGATAGTTGGCCGAACTAGCCGTGTGAATGCATGTCCTGATAATACTTACTGTAGTTCCGAACGTCGCCACTTTACGATGGTTAGGCGCTGGGAGACCGGAAGAGGAAGCGACAAGAGAAAGACGAAAAGTTCGTGAAGCTCCTTTCGCTCTATTTTTTTACATTGATTTATCCAAGCAAGGAAGAATATGGGTGGAAGAAAAATTATTCGTTAAATACACTTTGAACACAGTAATATCTTCACCCTGCATACTTTAACAGCCTTGCTAACCGTCAATTTCTCGTTCATTTTAGATGTCAGCACTAGAGGGCGGCACAGGTTTTAACAATCGTCGTGTGAATGCACGATAGTTCCAACGATTGTTGGAACAATCGTAATCTGAGCGAGGCATAAAAGTTTACGTTTAAACAATGTTCAATGATCCATTATTGTAGTCAAATAAACAGTGAGTAAAACGGAATATGTCACAACCCTATGGAGTTTCGGAAGGATTTCATATAATGCCCTAAGTTCTGAGTTTTACCTTTTTTGCGCCAATAGTAAGTTGCAATCTCATCCGAATTATGTGGGGTGAGAAAACATCTCAAGTGTGGATGTTGTCCAATTTATTAAAATAGAGCGCAATTCTAGGGGTCTTATTTTCAAGATGGCCACGTGCGCAATTCCTGGCCTCAATCAGGGAGAGAGTAACAGAATTCCATTGTTTAGAGTTAGGTGATGGTAGTTAACGAGTCAATTAGAGTTGATTGCGTGCTTCAGAGGATAAGGAATGTGCTAAGCTATGTTAGTCTCTCGCGCCGCAGGCAGCTATTAACAGAAACAAGCCACCAAGGCGAGAGACCTTCCAAACTATTTCTAGGACCACTATTGCCAGATTGGCGATCGGCCAGAGTGGCACTAAGCCGTGTCATGGAAACAAAAGGAACTCAAAGACTATTATGGTACGGTCTGATGAAGTCTAACTAGGGGAGTTTCCGATATCCGAGTCTCAAAATGAAAGCAAACTTTGTAGTGCTATAGTGCATAGGTAGCTGGCCTTTAAGAACCTCCCCCAATTGAGGTAATATAACCAATAGTTTTAGCAGAAAACAAATTTAAATATTAACAAATCAAATGCAATCCCTTCTGAACAACAAACCAACCATATCTTGCCGTAGTCTAGTGGTTACGGTGAAAAAAATGGGAAAAAATCAGATGCCGCAGGTAAATAAAAAACATTTCCACGCAAAAATTTTAATTTTCGGAGAAAATAAAGGAAATGTTAGTGAATCGCAGGCATGTGTAAAATAATAAGGAGAAAAAATGATGAAAAAATATAGATGAGGCTCGATTCAAGAGTGCTTTGCGTGGAAATCGATCACCGTAAGTACTGGAATACGACTGGATGAGCATTGTTGTTGTTCGAAAGGGATTGAATTTGACTTTTAAACGTTTAAATACCTTTGTTGAAACTATTGGTTATATAATCCCGAATGAGGTGTGATTCTTGGACAGCGCCCAATAGAATGTAAGATTTGATTTGAATCGGAGACTCATATTTCGGACACTCCCCTTGCAAGCTTCCCACAAAACTGCCTTATGACGGAAAAATAGTTCAGAATCGTTCTTAATCGGTCCATGCTAGGTGATAATGACCGAATAAAAGCACATCAAACTAAAAACACCGGGGGCCGCTATGGCGTGGTGGCTGGAGCGTTGGCTAGCCATTCTGCCGGTCTTGGTTCAAATCCCGGTGGTGACGGAGATTTTTCAGAGGATGCCCGATCCCAGCTTGAGTGCTATCTGGAGGACAGTTCAAGTGCACTACTCCGTCCATCCGAAGGGACATAAAGCAGAAGTCACATTGGTGCCTCCGTGAGACCAGGCTGAAAGCGACGCCAGGTGTCTCTCCTCCCATCTTACCCTACACTATCCTAATGTAGCAAATGACCTAAGCTTTCAATCTCCTCCCCCAAATACCATGCCACACCATACTTGAATCACCGCAGTTTCTTTCATTATGCATACCTGCTGTAACCACCGCTGTTGCTGTTGTAACCATTGCTGTAGCTGTTGTAACCATCTCGATACCTACACTGCATAAACTCTCAAAAATCGCCCACCGAATCAAATCCACTCATCTAGATAGCCCTTATATTACTAGATGAGCGGATTTGATTCAGTGGGCGATTGTTGAGCGTTTATGCAGTGGAGGTATCGATCTTTGACGTAGATATCCTTAGATCATGGATATTTACATTAGAGGATTTAAGGATACTCAATTTTTATAAGGAGACTTTAATGATATTTACGATTTTTACCCTTCAAAGTATCTAAATTTTCCGGATTTTTAAATTGCCTTAAGGGACGGATGTATGAAAATGTTGAAAGTGAATTTACGAAGTTTTGAAGTTTTCGCGGATCGCTGTTTACAAATAACTGCTTTATTTGCGCGAATTAGCTGTACTTTTTATCACATTTACTGTCGTTAATTGAATAAACAGATTTTTGTAACGGAGAAATTTGGTACTGAGTGGGGAGGAGATGCTGAAAACAACGTTAGATTATAAAATATTTGGTAAACGAGGTAGAGGAGGGGATAAAATTGGATTTTTTGACGGAATGAAAAGGAGTCGACCTTAACGTGAATGCCCATGAAGAGAAGAGAGATAGCTTCAATAATTCGAAAATAAACCATCCTACTCGATTCTGGGTAGAATACTTTAAAAAAATTTGGAAATTGAATTTATCAATAAACATGGGTAATTAGTCGTAATATCCATAGAGACATTTTTTATTTGAGACGATTATTCGCAAATACTTATATTCAATCCACATTCTCAAACAACGAGGAAGAGCTAAGAAGAGTGGGAGAAAAGAGAAGCCTCCTAAAAACCTTTAGCAGAAGACGGGACAACTTAGTTGGACACATTTTGAGGCACAATGGCCTGATTAAGACAATGGAGGACAGGTGGAAGGGCAAGGGACGGCCCCGAATGAGTTATATAGGACATCTTATAAAGGACGTAAAAGAGAAGAAATACCTCGCTATGAAAAGGTTAGCGATTAGGAGAGAGAAATGGAGAGCTGCGTCAAACCAATCTTAGGATTGTTGACTAATGATGATGATGATTCTCAATCAAAGGTACTCGTGAGGGCAGACATGAGTGTCCAGACAACCTCTCTGAATATGCTTTCGCCGTTTCCCTAAAATCGTATCGGAATGCATTAGCGGCCGGAAGGTACCTTGTCGCCGGCGATGGGGTCGGGGATGTCCAGAGCCCAGAGAGCAATTAAGTCCGCATTCTCGGCAATTTCCCAACGCCCACTTACCTGTGAAAGGAAGCAAAAGAACATGAGTCACAGTGACGAGTTTATTCAACCGTCTGAAATCCCACATTCTCACGCTAACCACCTCAATTAATAGCTGCATAACTGAATCTCCTGTAGCAATTGAATATTTCTTTAATATTTCCCCATAAAACATACATAAAAACATTTTCTGCTATCAGTCATACCTTTCATTTCACAAACCCCGATCTTATTAGAAATGCAAGAGCAGTATAATATGGAATAGAAAAATAAAATTTGCACAAATGACATTATAGATTCCTCAGAAATTTTATGCAATATCATGAGGCTAATAATTTGAATTTTTATAAATTATAATTAATATTGCCATTGAAATCTTGGGGAAAAAGTCGTTCGATGAAAAAATTACTGCTTTAATACGCTCCATTTGCTTTCAAATTCTGAATGATGTTTATATCCAAAGAAATGGTTTTTCAATGGATACCATTACTGTGGTTAAAATGAATACTGCCCTACTACTACTTGTGATAGGAAACACGAGCATGGGTCACAGTTAAGAGTTTATTCACCCATCTGACAAACCACATCCTATAGCTAACAAACACAACATCAAAGTAGCGTAAATGAATATAATTGAACATTGAATGCTGCATAAATACTTCCCCGTTTTAACATAAGAATATTTTTTTCTATCCATGTGCACCACAGTTTTCACCGAAACACCGCTCGGCTTTGAATTGTAAATACAATAACTAAATATAGCTTACAAAAAAATAATCAAATGAAAAGGAGAAATTTGAAAAAAAACAAAACGCATTAGCTTGATGAGAATATTTCTTGAGGCTTAAAAATGGAATTTGTTTACATTTTTGATCTATGACAGAGCATTTTAAATGTTGAATGATTAAACTGCTAGTTAAAATTTTACAGTGCATAAAATAATAAAATACATGCAGAAATGTTAATTTGACAAATTTACAAATCTATTTGAACTTTTACGAGGAAAAAGTAGCAAGGTAATTAACAATTAGGTTCGAGAATTCAATGTCAAATATAGCAAATTTAAGTATTGCAGTATAGCAATTATATACCACCCTTGGCGTCTAAGACTAGAGGTGTACCTTAAAACAAATTTCAACACAGAATATACAATGGGGCAGGTATAATATCTATGGAAACGTTGGATACCACGGGCGATCTAAATTGTAAGACTTAATTCAACTGTCAACGCCCACCGACTAAGGAGGTCAAAACGCTTTAAAATGGTTACATCTCGACCGTTATAATCTTGAGTTGATTGAAAGTACGTATAAACTATTATGCATGATTTAATTACGGTAAAAACTTTATTTTAAACAAGGTGATTAACTCATTTATTTCCTATCTTATTTCAGAGGAAGTCAAATTATTTCCTCGTAAACCGAAGTTAAAATGAGTTATTTTCTCAAATAAAAACTTCACGTTCGGCAAAAATGTCTGCTAGAACTCTCTGAAACGAATAAAACGAAAACAAACCACCCTGGAAGATAACGTTGAGGACCGTCTTCAACTAAAGGGGAGAACTGCCAAGCACCTTTAATCCCACAGGGTTATCGGAGACGAGGGCGTCGGGGTCTCGCTTACGGTGGACAGGGTGCAATCCCCTGAGGGATGGAGATAAGGGCCGGGTAGAAAGAACCCCGGGTGTGGAGACAAACGAGGGTGAAAATAAGTCAAGGGTATGGGGATGATAATCTGACGGAGGCGTCAACGAAGTGGCGACCACGGTGTCAAGCACAAAATACTCCATAAGCCAACAAGAATGATCGAAAGTCCTTACTCTCTCTTACATCATGTGTCCATCAATCATTTTACACTTAGGCGACCAACTATGAAGAAAGAAAATCATCCGTCACATACAACCCCGTCTTCTTAAGAATCGATGTGTAACGATACTTTGGGCACAAAAAATACAACAATAACATATAACTAACTACCGTACACAGTTGTGCGGCAATGCAGAGATAAAAAACCTCTGTATTCCTAATCAATTTTTTTTGCCGAGACATCATAGATAAATTTATTATTATAGGTGCTTCCAAGAGTAAATACCCGAACCATTTCGCCGCAAATATTGAGCATTAATGTGTATTTGAACTCTAAAACTAATCGTTATCATATATTTGCTTCCCAGAACAGTTTTTATCCATTGTGTTTTTTTATCCATTCACCACCATCATTTATATTTTTAAAAAGAAGAAGCCTTTATAGAAAAACTCTGCAGAACTTTTTTGTTTTGACTGCATTTTTCTTTTTCTTCGTCTTATCTTTTATGAGCATTCGTTGACCTGTATTTCGTCATGATGAACACTTTGCGTTGTTTTAACTATATCGCCAACAATTAAATCTATATGCTATAACGCTTTACACTTTCACTGACATTGAAATCCTTTTACTTCTACATAATACCCTGCGAGCCACACCTAGTATGTTTGGCAATCACCAGCATGCAGCCTGCGTTGGGATTTCCCACATGAGCACCGCATGGTAATAAAAACCACACAAAATAACAAAAACAATACACTTAAATTCATGCTGGTGATGTGAGCTCCCACCAAGCTTGTATCCCTCCAAAAACCACAACAAAAAATTCACTCACAATGGAAGCCAAAACTTGCCATCGGTACGTAAGTACTATAGTATAGCCATGCAAGGTTAGAACAACGCAAAGTGCCCTCTTTAAAGAAATGCAGGCCAAACAATGTTCATAAAAGATGAGATGAAGTAAAATAAGAGTGCACTGAAAACGCTGTGAGAACAAAGATATTCTGCTTAGTATGCTCCCAAATAATATAAAATAGATAAATTTCTAGATTTCTTAGAATACATAAATTCATAATGGTGGTGATAATAAAGATCGATAGTGGTGGTATATAATTATATTTTGGCGTAGAAGCAAACTGGGGTAATTAAATGATTACAAATGTTTTATATAAATAAACATATGTGGTTACAAGGTAGCAGAAGCAGCACCGTAAAAACGGATCATGGAAAGTTTTACAGAGATAAATTGAGAGAAGTATTTTCCCACGAGATCACCGCACTCAATATGAAAGTTACCTAAGAAAAATCATAACGCTACAAAAAATACAGAGTTAAATAATGGTTAACCTCATCATCATCATCACTGGTCAACAATCCTAGGATTGGTTTGACGCAGCTGTCCACTCAGTTCTCCTATCAGCTAATCTTTTCACACCTACGTATTTTTTCTCTTTCACATCTTTCTTTACTTGTTCCATATATTTTGTTCGGGGTCTTCCTTTTCCATTCTTGCCTTCCACTTGTCCTTCGACGATTGTCTTCATCAGGCCATCATGTCTCAAGATGTGGCCTATAAGGTTGTTCCGTCTTCTTGCTAAGGTTTTCATGAGGCTTCTGTTCTCTCCTACCCTTCTTAGGACTTCTTCGTTACTAACTCGGTCGATCCATTTGATTTTCATCATTCTTCTGCAGCACCACATTTCAAAGGCCTCTATCCTTGCTTTCTCCGCTGCGGTCATTGTCCATGCCTCACTTCCGTATAGGAGCATACTCCAGATGTAGGTTCTTATAAATTGTTTCTTTACCTGTAATTTAAAAATGATAGTGCCTATAAAACCTCATTTTTTGGGATTAACTAAGTCTCTAGGAGGTAATTTAACTCCCAAGCTTCCATCTTCAAATGATTGTGCCTCTGGATAAAGTGCGTACTCTTGATCATTAAGGAACAGGATAATGAGACCGATAGGTGATAAAATTACGTCATATGACAAAGGCCGGCGCGCCCGCTTTGCATCCGCCCGCTTCCGAAGACCGTTGAGTCCATTATGTCTTATGAAGGAAATCGTATTGTGCCCTTGGAAAAATTGGAACAATAAGACTAATGTGGCATGCTAAATGTTAGCAGTGTATGTAAGTGTAGACAACTGTAATTTCGCCTCATTTTTAGCGAATTATCCTCGACTACAGCTGAGTCTGAACAAATATTCGCATCTAACCACCGTGACAGGCGGTTGGACATTCACGCACATAACTTGATAGGAGAGGCGGGGTGGCAAATTGGGGTAGGTTTTTCCATTGATAACTAAAGTTGACACTTTATTTTATAATGTGGTGCTAAACACTTCGTGAAGCAAAGTGAAAAACACAAAGTTTTTCACTACATTATGTTAAAAATACGTGAAAAATAGGACATTTTAATTTCTTAAATAAAAGCAATAAAAATTATCGCTATAATAAAAAATTTTACTACTACGGATTCAAAAAATGTTCATTTTTATTATGTAATGATTTAAATTTAGGCATTTTAAAACATAACGCAGCAGTAGCAAAAAACTTGTCAATTTTTTCAAAAAATGGGAAAAATATTTTGAGATCATTTTTCATTAAATTGACAGACATAAAAAAATTAGTTATCAATAAAATAATTTCAGTAATGTGGTCACTGATCATTCTATAATTTGAAAAATTAATGGTTTTTTCCAAATTAAAAAGTGAAAAAATCATTTTTGGCCAGCTTTTTTCGATTTCAGCCCACTGTGCGGCGTGGGTAGGGAGCAAACACTTTTTAATGCAGTTCAAGGGCATACCGAAAAAAATGAACCTATAATGGAGTGTGAGGATAAATATGTGAAGACAGAAAATCGATAAACGGGATAGTAAAAAACTAAATGACAAAAAGAGAGTAAAAGAGAAGCATTTTCAGTGTGGTGCTCTTTTTAAAAGGCATTGATAAAAGAAGGTTGCTGTTAGAATCACTTATCAACCTCTCCTCTCAACTTCTTTCCACCGGGAATACTATATTGAAAGAAATAAAAAACTACTTCACGGAGATTTGTATACTGGGATGAATGAACGGCGGGGAAAATTCAGTTGTCAATCTCTGCCTGCTCTGATCCTTGTGAAGACATTTTCAGAAATAACAGGGCTTTCCCGTCTGTTACGCCATCTCTGCCCACTCTTACGGGATGGATTAAGATATATGCCACTCACGATCATAAATAAAATTTTCTCCATTCCAACCATATTCGTGAGTGTATTCCAATTTTTTGTGAGATGAACGCTCTCTTCATTGATATATCTGCTAATAAGTTATTAATCTACTTGGATTCAAAGATATCCATAGTATTCCCCGCGGTAGGTCTGGTATAATTTACTTAATAAATAATAAAATGAATTGATGATATATATATTCAATTAGATGAAACCATATCTCTCCGATTATGAGGTTACGTTGCTTTTAAAATTGTTTAAACAGCATTGAATCAGCGAGATAAAACGAAATGTCAATCAAATAGTATAACTAGCCGGGAAATGCAACAATCCGTGGCTCGATTCCCAGTTGAGGGGTATTATTTCTCATTCCAATTAATATTTTATGATAATCCTCTCATCAACGCTATCCCATTCACAAATACATCCTTATCCAACGCAATTCTCATCTTGGTGTCATTTCTGCTGTACCCGTTCACGAATTTATAATTGCATAAGCATCTTCTTGCATGGACTTTTAATTCCCAAAAGCAGAATGGGCTAATAGCTACTGGTTAGTATTGAAATAAGTCCGTGTTACAAGAATATCGAATCCTCCAGCCATTTTTTTTCTCCATGGATGACAAACACTGGACCGTTTGTATAGATAAACTCGATAAAAAAATAGGAACAGAGCTCGCATCTTCCTCCCAGCGCGTCCACTTTGTCTCGATGGGGTCATTCAAGCCTTCAACAGGTCATTCGGAGAGGATGAACAGGCAAAACAACAACGAAGCCTTGTATTATCCCGCCAAGCGGGCCACAATCTCATTGGATCGCAAACACGTCTCGTGGACTCAACGGCCGTTCCCATCGACTGAGGAATCAAAAATAATAAAATGACATCAAAAGGAAAAAAATTGAACTTTTGTTGTTGTTTAAAAATACCGAGCGTGACGGCAGATGACTTAATAAAGATGGAAATGGAATATAATCATAGGCAGAGGTTTGTATAGTCCACAGATTTTTATCGACCGATCTAGATTTCGACAAACTAAGCAATCCTAGAACAATAAAAGACTTCATCCCTACAAAAATTCAGAAAAAAATATACTTATTCCTATCTATTCCTACCTAATTGACCATTTCAGCGCTACATAATAATGTATGTATGCTCTCTGCATTTTTTTTGTTCACTTTACTTTATTGTGCATTTTTATTTTGTTAATGATGTATTTTTTATTTTTAAATGATTTCAAATTATTATTACAATGATATTAAACTGGTTAACTGAGTTGCTGGTTACTGACCTTTACATTGTTTAAAAACAATTTTCCAGTCGAATGCAACAATATGCGAACAATAACTTGCATTATTGTTCTAAAAATAACTATGAAAATTTAAAGGTGAAATAACATATATTGAGAGTTAATTTTTTCAGTCACAGAAGTAGACATTTAATCTCGCAAAAGATCGGAAAAATCCCTATTCATTAATACTCAATAGACTGATAGAGCTTATATGCATCTCTTATATGGATCTTAGATTGCAGTTTTCGTTTGACGGTCAGTGTGGAAGTAAACTAACAATAAAGACTATGTTTATTCTTAGTATTGGGAGGTAACTCCACTGTTTCTAGTAATAAAAGAGATCGCATAATAATCTTTCAGAGCGTTTTGCAGATTGTCGCTGGCTCCTTTATATTGCCATTTTAGCGTGTATTAAGATTTGGTTTACGATCCCATTCTAAAAATTCACTCCATTTTATTAGCGAAAGTAGGTTGGTTGTCATAGATTGTATTTTGGTATTAATTTTTATTTTTCCAACCATTTTTTTGCTTACTATGTGTCTTTGTTCAAGCATCCGAATATCCTCCTATCAAACTCTGGCCTTGCTTTTTCGTCTATAACAGATTTTGTTGCGTAGATGTCACAGGTTTGGGTGGTCAATAAAACCGATGTATACTGTGCGATAGCCGTCATTGCAACCCATGCGAGGAAAAAAAGAACTCAATTTTTATGGCCGTGGTTCGTCCATTAATGAAATAACTCTATTCGTATCTCGCTGCGGATTCAATTTTTTACTCCACCGCAGCACTCTGGTGTCTTTTTATTGGCGAAGCGCTTCCGAAAGATTCAACGAAAAAAGGCTAGGATCACCCTGCGTTGAAAGGTTTTCCCATAAACAGCCACCGGACACCAATTTGAGGAGCGGAGATAGTGCCGCTACTTCGTGGGATAAAATTCTCACTTTGCTCACTCGCTACGAGGTCACAGCGTGGCGAGCAGTCGAAAATGAAATAGTATGCCTTGAAATTCATTGCTTCTTTTTTTACTGTCGTTGCAGCGTTTGAGACTTTTTCCCCAATGAGACTACATAAAGCAGGCCCGATTCCATCAAGTAGAAGCTGGATCATTGTTTCCACCACAAATACTTATTATTTTTCTGTTCCACGTTCACATAGCTATAAATCAAAGTGTATAGTAGGCGCCTTTGAGGAATTAAAAAATACCTGTGATGGGATTAACTAACAAAAGAATTATCTGGCTGAAAACAGAAAACTGTTAAGCAGAATGCTATTTTGATAGTCAAAAAAATTACATGGTGGGCAGTGCAAAAATAACTTGAAACAGAAAAGGAATCAATAATCAAATTTTTTGTTCAGTAAAATGTATTAAACTCATGAGTATGGATCGATTGCAGAAAAAAATAACGACATAAGACTACGCAATTCGTACACTCAACGTAATTCATTACTGCACTTCTTACTTACTGCACCAATATCACAGTAGATGATTTTTAAAACGGCCACTATGTTTGCTATCACCCGCGTCGCATTCAAATATGTTTACTGACGTTGCCACACGCGTCGCTGATGGTGATAGAAATTTCGAGGGATAAATTAATATAATTAAGGTTTTTAACATTGAAAAAATCACATTTAAGATGATTAAATCTTTTGATTTCATAACTACACTATAATTTTACTCCTCGCAAATTTACTGATGACCAGCGAGACACAGATGATGATGACTGATGATGATGACTGATGATGATGACTGATGATAATGATTGATGATGGTAATGATAATAATAATAATTACAAATAATACCAATCATTATCTCTGCCACAGGAGTAGTGCCTCATTCAATCCATCAAGGTCTTCAAACTAATGCACTGCCGAAAAACTTGTTCATTACAATACAAAAAGCAGCAATTTAAATATTGGTCGGATTGTCAGGAAATTTTTCAACACAGAGTAAAAAGACGAGAGTGCTTGGTGACACCCGTACGTCGCCTAAAATCAGCAAAAATGCTGTGAAAATATATTTTTTAAATAATAATTATATCCGTATTGATATGGCAGAATTGCGTTCTAGAGTGACTGAAAATAAAGCGCATAGGCTTAGAATGCGACGTTCGTGCACATCAAACTTAACAACAGCGAGCACGACACTATGAAATTGAGCGATTTCGATTTTGCAATAGGAATTTTTAAGTCGGGATTTTACATTCGAAATCAAAATTTTTAAAGTCGAGAAAAAGAATTCCTCTAACATCGATTCAGCGGTTCATGCAAGTTTGAGCTGTAACTGAAAGACTACGTCATTGATGCCTCCACTATACAATGCCCTTGGTGGTAAGGGGTCGTCGAAATGCGAGCGGGGTGAAAAACCTCCACGACAAGACTTCCCCGTTTCGTTCCTCAACGCTGATGATGAGTGGCAGGTGACGCCCCCGACGGCGGAAAGACAGTGGAAGAGCGGCATAGCGTGAAACAGGACAACCGAGGAAGGAGTGATGGAAGATGATCACGAGCAAGCACAACGCGGAGGGGTGGGGGGATGTAGGGGAGACCAGCGGGAGGGGGGAGAAAAGTTACGAGGATTCCTCTTAAGAGCATTTCCATCGGACTCGGTTGTAACAACTCTCGTTGACGACGTCAAGAAACAATGAGTCGCGTGATAAAGCCTGAATCACACGATCATTTTCTTTCGTCGCGATAAGTGATCGCTACAGCGATCGCTTTTCGCGACCGGAAAAGTGATCGCTCTATACTCTGTCCATTTTATCTCTCCGGGTGAGCTGGTGTGGCCAAAGCAAGTGGAGATCCTCATCAGAGGATGTTTCTCGACATGTACTTTGCCTTTGCCAATCAACAAACAGTAGGCGTGTCCTCAGAGAGTCGCTCTCAGACCTCTGCTGAGTGAACATCGTGAATCTGCTCGTGGTGCAGTGTTGCCAAACCTCACGCGTTCTCCTTGTATGTGTCTGAGTATGCCTTCCACCAATGGTGGCTCATTCAGCGCGGTAGCTGACAATGTCATAGGCTTTTGGGAAAGGATTATCCCCAATGCCTTCCAAATGAGTAGGTATATTGTCTCGGCGCCGGGGCCAAAATAGCTGTGGCCACCTATGACTCACTCGTTTTGAGTGACAAAGTAGGGCGGCTATGTACTACATTTGGCAACGTTAAGTATGCTCCTCCTCTCTATCTCGGTACTACCCCTCCCCGATCAGATAAGCCCTCCGAAAGTGCCCGGGATCTTACGAAAGCTCACCCGCAGACATAAAGTGGACAGACTATAGTGATCATTTTTCTGAATCACACGATCCCTCCGTCGCACAGTGGGGCCAAACCCCACTTTAGGCGGACAAAAGTCAAATAATGAAATTATGAATTGGGTTTTCTAGCATATAAGGTTAAGTAACTAGATATTTGAACTGCATAACAGTGTTATTCACAGGTCGGTAAGTGTGCATCTGCACGTAGATATTAGTGCCAAAGTGAGAGAAGAGCGGAGCACTTGTCGCGTAGACACAGACGCCGAAATGGACGGTAGAATTTAAACTAACAAGGAGAGGTCGCCAAAGTGATGTTCAGGATCTGGATGCGGATGTTATTTTCTTAAACTATATAGGTAAGGTAGAAAAAGTGTCACGGCTTTCTTCCACATAGGCCCGGGTTCGAGAGATATGCACATGTAAATATTTCACGCAGCATCAGGTCCCTTGAGTAAGCGCTTCCTCTAAACTACGGCCGTGGCGGTGCGGTCTAGGGCGGTAGTCCTGTGAGTTTCAGTATGTACGTAAGTTGGTGTCCCGGGTTCGAGACCCAGCGCCGGCAATATTTTTTCTCTCTTCCAATTTTTGAAATCACTGTTACATTTTACCCCAATTCGTTTTAAATAGTTACTTCGCGATTTTTTTAATTTAATATCAATTTATGGATTTTAAACGAAACGAATTGTGCCTTACCACGCGAATTGGAGGACGTATATAAATACTTACGCGTGAATTTCCGTGTAATGTGCTCATCATGTGCACCGATGCACACCTCTGCCTCGCATCAATTAACCGATTGTACATCCATTCTTGAATCGTACCCCGGTTTTTGACGCGTGTGCCTCCACTTTCAATGCCTTTTTTACATTCCTGAAGCACCAGTATTTTCCAGCTTAAACGTTTTTTATTCAAAATTTCATTTCCACCACGCATTCCCTCCATTAGATTTCTAACCGCCCACGCACTGTCTTCCCAACGAATCTCGATCTTTACAACAAAATGTCCTTCCACTCACCATACGTCCCTTATGACCTGCCTTCTAGCGTCCTTCAAAGACTTCCGTCCCAACAACCCTGCGTCCACAACTGACCCTCGATAATCCCTGAATGAGGCGCCGAGGCCGAATTGTGTGAAAGCGGGTGCGAAAGGTATACAAAGAAGGCCTCGAAAACGGCTTGGGTAGGCTGCTGGAAAGCAGGATCATTTTGCTGGATGGGTGGAAGAGGAAACTACCTAGGGTCAGTAACTGAATGTGAGGATAGGCAATGGTGTTTATTTGTTGATAAGAAAGACCTGAGATTACGAATATACGAAGAGGCTATGGGAGCAATGGCTAGGGCGAGGATGATTAAATTCCCCGGAAATTCACGCGTAAGTATTTATATACGTCCTCTTATTCGCGTAGTAAGGCACAATTCGGAGTTTCGTTTAAAATCCATAAATTGATATTATATTTAAAAAATCGCGAAGTAACTAATTAAAACGAATTGGGGTAAAATGTAACAGTGATTTCAAAAATTGGAAGAGAGAAAAAATATTGCCGGCGCTGGGTCTCGAACCCGGGACACCAACTTACGTACATACTGAAGCTCACAGGACTACCGCCCTAGACCGCACCGCCACGGCCGTAGTTTAGAGGAAGCGCTTACTCAAGGGACCTGATGCTGCGCGAAATATTTACATGCGCATATCTCTCGAACCCGGGCCTATGTGGAAGAAAGCCGTGACACTTTTTCTACCTTACCTATATAGTTTAAGAAAATAACATCCGCATCCAGATCCTGAACATCACTTTGGCGACCTCTCCTTGTAAGAGTGCAGCACACTGGTCGTCTCGATTTCATTTTTTTAAATTTCACCCGATTGAAACAAGCACGAGAAATATAATTATGGCATTAAAATTCATATTTTGTGGAAAATGACCGTGGAGTAATTAATTATAAAGAATGAAAATTAGTTGATTTTTCTCAATAAAGTTTTTTAATCAATTAGAGAAAAGTTATATAATCGGACGGAATCGTATCGTGATTTTGACATATAATATTAATTAAAGTATGAGCTAAAGATTGTAAAAGAAATCAACTGCCATCGAGTTGCAGAAGAGGTGTTACGATAATAGAATTATTATGCATAACAGGCGAAAAGGTAATTCATCCGGCCGCTATGGCCGCATGGCAACGGCTAAACTATTGTGTAAACAATGTCAATCATGGAAAGCAAACGTAAGTACGCACCTAACGCATCCGCTTATGAAGTTTTATTATATATATTATGATTATGTTATGAGTAAAATGTGTATGCTATATGTATAATTTCCACTATTAGGTTCAAGTGGTGAAATTTTCTATACAAGGGAGGAGATTTTTGAAATGGTGAGAGACAATTTCCGAGACTCCGCGCCTTCCGTTTATGAAGTGCTCGAAAAAGTAATTTCCATACAACTGAGGCGTACTTATTCGATCCCGGAGCACTGCAAGCAGAAGATTAGAACTCTGTTGCACGAGTTTCAGCGAAGGTGGCAGCGATCTGGACGGGCGGACAAGAGCTTCTTGCGGAACAACGAGGGATGACTTCAGGTAAAATTAAACCTCTCTGATGACGAAGCTCCAAGTCTTGTAAAAGGGCGCCCAATCGTGGATTTCCGTGCGTCATGTGAGAGGACCAAGCGCAGGCGGGCAACTTCTCTGAGATTGAGATCAAGCCCGGAAGAGTTGGCCTACGCAGCACAGATGGGCTTCCAAGCCGAGAAAAATTTTGATGCTGCTGCGGTAGTGAGGGATGTCACTCTAACGCCATCGCAAGGGAAAAATTACCGACAGTCGCTCGGCGGGTTAGAGGCAGAAGCGCAGACCTTGACGCCAGAGAACGCATTGGGTGTTTACATCGACTCGGGCGTTACAAGAAAGGGGTACCAGAGTTTTCGCAATGCCCTAATGGAAATAAATGTAAAGGCCTTGCCGCCGTACAAGATCCTCAACTCAGTAAAAGTTACTTGCTGCCCGCGAAAGGATTCCATTGTGATAACTCCTTCCTGCGGAGAGGTCACCCTGCAAGCCTTGCTGGACCACACAATAGACAGGATTTTGCTGTTCCAGCGAGAGGTGCTGTCCACTTTATCTGCCGCATATATCCGTCATTTGCTGCTTATCTGCAAATGGGGCTGTGACGGGAGTTCTGGTCACAGTAACTACAAGCAGAGGTTTGTGGATAGCAATGAAGAGTCTTTGGATAATTCGAGTGTAATTATAACAACGCTAGTTCCGCTGCGGCTTTGCACTTTGCAAGGAAATACCGTAATATGGCAAAATCCGAGCCCATCTTCCCCGCGATTTTGTCGTCCTATCAAAATTGAGTTTAGAAAGGAAACAGTGGAGTCAATAAACGCGCAGATAAGCGAAATTAAGCAGCAGGAGTTGAAGTTAGTTGGTTATGAAGCAGTGATCAACGGAAAAAAGGTGAGCGTCACCTATAATCTCGCGTTAACTATGATTGATGGTAAAGTGTGTAATGCCATCACAAACACATCAACGCAAAAATGCCATATTTGTATGGCGACCTCGAAATAATTTAACGATATTGACAAAATAATGGCTCGACCTATACAAACGAAACACTTGCAGCTAGGACTTTCAACGCTACATGCCTGGATACGTATTTTTGAATGCTGCTTACATGTCGCTTACAGGCTAGATGTGAAGGTCTGGCAGATCCGGGAAGCTCAAGTAAAAAAGCGAGTCGAAGAAAGAAAAAAAAACATTCAGCACGGCTTCAAGTCCGCAATAGGACTGATAGTCGATCAGCCAAAGCAGGTGCATGGGAGCAGTAACGACGGTAACACGGCTCGCCGTTTTTTTGAAAATGCTGCTACAGCAGCAATGATTACTGGGTTGAATGAAGATCTCCTTAAACGATTCCATAGTATTCTGCAAGTGCTGTCCTGTGGGCACGATATTGAGCCAGATATGTTCGAAGAATACGCTATAGAGACAGCTCGGCTCTTCGTTAAATTATATCCGTGGTATTACATGCCGACCAGCGTGCATAAAATTCTAATGCACGGAAAACAAGTTATATCTGAATGCCTGTTACCTATTGGGTTGATGTCTGAGGAAGCGCAGGAATCTACCAATAAGTTTGTAAAGCTATTTCGACGGGATTACTCCAAGAAGTGCTCAAGATTCGAAACAATGCACGATGTTTTCATGAGGCTGTTGGTGCATTCGGACCCAATAATTTCTAGTGAACGGCCACTCCCGAAGAAAAAGCTTAGATCATGGAGCAGCGATGCCTTGAACATGCTGATGAGTCCACCTCCGATTACATCCAATGGCCGCGACATGGACGACTCTACATCGAGCTTGCAGTCAAGCGATTCGTCCAGTGACGAATAATTCTAATTTAAATTGTTTTATGCATTTATTGTTTCCTAATTTTTATCATTGTCATTAACGACCAATGCTCTAATGTTTCTTATCTCTTTTCTTGAATTCTGGGCCCACATATATTCTTTGTAGAGGTGCCCTTTACCCACTCTTCTTCGTTAGCGCACAGCATGCAAATTTTGTACTGTTTTGCTCTCTAAGCGCTGCTTTCGGCCTTATGCGCCGTATTTGGTTGTATATCATTTTTTTAGAGTTAACAATATGTATTAAATTCTAGTGTTTCGTTTCTATGCGAATTGAAAAATTGTACGCAGTAACTTCAGTACAAAACATATTTTTTGCATGAAACGTGAAAGTTTTTCGCTAAAGTGTTTGCTAAAATAATTTAGTTCATTTTATAAAAGATTTGTTTCCAACGACGATAAGTATTGACTGAAATTTTTAAATTTGATTCCATCAAATTTTGAATTGAAAAATATTTTTTTTCCTAAATTGTGAAAATAATTAAATCTGAAAAATAAAGCACGAAAAATCATAAATATTGAAAAATTGATGCTATATTTGATTTAAGCGGACTTTAAGACATATGTTTGCATATTTTTGAGTTGATAGTAGAATTTTTAGACTTTTGTCCACCTAAAGTGGGGTTTGGCCCCACTGTGCGTCGCCTTTCGCATCACTTTTGATATCACAGCTCGTTGTCATAGGACCCGCATAACGACAATATATAGCGTATTTGTTTAGCAATGTCGTTCCCACGATTGTCAAACGTTGCGCTGCAATCGCTCCATACGGTAATGCGTTCTGATTGGCTGATATGGGGTTTTGTAGTGATAGTGATGGTTTCAGCGACGGAAAAAACGACCAAACGAAAGATGAAAAAAGTGATGGGAATCCTCATCATTAGACTGATCGCGAAAAACAATTGCCGGCGACGATCGTCCGTCCGCACCTTGAATATGCAGCGAGCGTATGGGATCCGGCGCAGAAAGACTTAATCCGCGAACTGAATAAAAAACAAAGGAAGGCTGCGCGTTTCGTCAAAAACGGCTACGGGCGTACAGACAGTGTTACCCAGATGTTAAGCGAATTAGGCTGGGAGCCATTGGAGACTCGGAGGCTGCGCGCTAGGCTTAGATTGTTTGAACAATTGAGAATGGATATCTTTAAGAGCGAAACAGAGAACATAATATTAGAGCCACACTATATTTCCAGGTCCGATAGAAGCGATAAATTAAGAGAGATGTTTTGCCGAACGGATAGATATGGGAATTCTTTTTTCCCCCGAACCATAAAGGGCTTTAATAAACGATAGTACCAACCTCGTTAGAGTACTTCATTTTTTTAATTTTTTTTTTTAAGCTGTAAACGGCCGGTGTCCTAACACCCCCTGCCACACGCCTTTTAGGCGGCTTGCGGGGTATTATGTAGATGTAGATGTGGATCATTTGCGAGTGATCACTCTAGAGATCGCGATAGTAATCACTCGGAAATCACGGGTAAAATGATCGTGTGATTCAGGCTTTAGGGACAACCATTCTTGTTGACGATGAAATAAACAAAAATGGATGAAGTAAACAAAAATGGAGTATGGAAATAAAAGGGAGAAAGCAATCCTAATGTGGTGCTATAGAAGAATGTAAAGATAAAATGGATAAAAAATACCAGAAGGTAATGAGGAAATGCTTAGAAAAGTGGGAGAAAAGAGAAATGTTCTAAATGCCCTAAGAGAAAGGCGGTACAATTTGGTCACCCATAGTGACGAAGCTAAGGGTAATTTTAGGGGATAAACCCTCGCCCCAGAGCCCAGAGAAATTTTTAAGTTTAATCCATTTTAAGCCATTGGAATAAAATTAATTATAGAATAGTGTAAGGATTAATAAAATATCCCTTATAAAGCCGTAAAACTCACGATTTTGAATCATTTATCGTAAAATTTTCCGGGGGAAGGGCCCCCGCACCTCCTGTTTACCCTGGCGGGTACTCCATACCCCCTAACCCCCGGTATTAGTTGCACCTAAACCCCCCCCTCCCCCACCCGGTAGCCTTAATTCCTAGCTGCGCCTCTGGTCGGCCACATAATGAGAAAGATGAGAATATATATTTATCCATGCTCTGGGTATACCCTTGGAGCAAAACACAATTTACAATAATTGGTTCATCAAAAGCACAAAGTTCATGAAAATATCAAGTAATAACAATAATGTTCTTTGATACACAAATAATAAAGAAATGACACGTAAACAAGGATTGAAATTTGACAACACACGGAATATGTTGGCTGTCTTTTATGTCACATGATGAAAATCGTCGCAGGACTAGGGAAAGGCCTCGAACGAGTTACATAGGTTAGGGAAAAGATATTAAGGTTATACATAAAAGCGAAGAAATACGTTTATATGAAAATGTTCGCAGATATGTGAGTGGAGAGGAGAATGGTGATAAAACAAATTTCAGATTGATGAACTATGTTGATGACACAACAAGGCTGAACTCAAATTGTGAAAAGATTTAACTACCGGCGAATCGGACCCGAATTTCCAACTTCAAGCTCATTTTCAATGGATTTTACGTGACGGGTGCATTAGATTAAGATATCCCCAGAACGGTAGAATGTATCAGAAATGTTCAAATTCTGAATTTAGGCACCCGAGGGCAATCTGTACCGCTTGAATTTGTAAAATTTTTGTGAAATAAAAAGCTAACATTAAAAAAAAAAGGAACGATTTAGTTTTGAAATAGGGTTGTCAACAACTCAGGCCAGTCCCAGAAACTAAATAAAGGAACACGTTAGTTGTAACAAAAATATAAGTAGCGGTAAAAAAAACAAATCTTCCTGATTTAGTTATTCTGTCATAAATTAGAGATTTAAAAAATCGCGATAGCTTGCGCCCGCTTTATGAGTCGGTGACGTCATCATTGTTTCAGTCCATTATTTCGATTCAGAAAAGTTCACTGGGAGGAATGACTTCACCACGGGAAGGAATCAATTGCTAGAATAAAAACAGCCAACAACCACGCGATGCCGAGTAACGAAGATAGGTGACCCTCTCGGCCGGAGTGCGTGACATCATCAACATATCAGCGAAAAGGGTTAAGACCGTCGAATTTTCACTGTGAATAGGTAAAAAAATATGGGACGGATCAAAAACCGGACAACTAAGCCTATCTAAATCTTTCCTTTAATCTACCTCAATAGGCAATAAAAAAAATTCGGTAACCAACCAGATTGTAACGTATGATAAATTTTAATTCCGGGAGGAAAATAACATTCACTTATAGTATTCACGTCATAGCTTAAAATAATCCCTGAGAGGTGATCTCATTTCAATGGGATTGGTACGATAAAGAGCTTTTCGCCTTATTAGGGTGGCCGGACATTAATCACACACATGCTCTTCTGATAGCTTCTTCAACCTTCGTGTTCTTCGAGTTAGGCGCCAATGAAAAATCACTCGAAGCCACAAAAGGACCGCTTTCAGAAGCTATTATAGCCATACCGTTATATCAAATGGCGACTTCCTTAATACGACGACGAAGGTGACATAAAAAAAACGCGGTCGAAATTCCGATGTTTGCAAGTGGTCCAAAGCGCGTTATAAATGGCACACCTCCTCCCATATAAGTTACGCACGAATCGTATTTAGCCGGCTATTTCTGAGAATTCTGTCGACGAAGAACCAATACGAAGGCAGAATTGTCTGGTCTTTATTTTGATGTGGAGGCCAAATGGAGTGACTCTGCACAAAGGAGATTGGACTGACAATGGGAGACCACGTAGCTTGCGTCGAAACTTGTACAGACCTGATGTTTTTTTTCCGCAAAATGTTCGTAAGGTCTGTCTCCCTGGCGAAGTTCTGAGGATGAAAGGTACCTGTGGGAGACCAACCCTTTCTAGCGTATTCTTCCTATTTCCGCGTTCGGAATAAGTCTGCTTAAATACCCATAGACCATACGACGATCAAAACATTCTCCTCCTGCCTAGGCTTGCTGCATTTGAAATAAAATTGTAACCGGGCAAAATCGGTCAAATTGAAGACGTAAAAATGTATCTCCGCTACGGAGTACCAAACTAAAGTTTCCACTTTAAGAATTAGCGATGGCAACCACTACCTACTCCTCTCTGCCACTATAAATCATATCTCATGGTACAGAAGTAGCTATTAATAATTAATGTGAGGCATGTTAAACGAACCACATGAAAAATAATTAATTAAAACAACCAAACTAAAAACCCATTCATTGAAACCACCACCCATTCTGAGAAGTATAAGGCATTCCGAATGCCATTAAAAAATTGGCATTGAAAAAAGCGTAGCAAGAGTAAGTGGTCTACCTTTGATGGTAAAAATCATAAGAAATATCTCTTTGCGGGAGATCAGAGGGTGATGGAAGCTAGAAAAAAAGAAATTGGTGAAAAAAATTGTGGATAGATAACGAATATACGTATTATCGGAGGGAGATACGAGATAGTGACCGAAACTTGCTACTTTGTAAGCACATCAATTAGAGAATCACAGCAACAGCTCCCCTGAGGTCAAAGGAAGAAGAGCGTTAGCAAAGAAAGCCTTAACATTTAAGCAAAGTACTACACTTATAAAAAAGTTTACTGGTATTTTCTAAAATATCTTTTTACTCTTTTCAAAACTTTCAATCGTTAACTCAAATCATCAACGAGAATCATTCATGCAGTCCGTTATGCTATTGAGAATGAAGAACAACGACATTAAAATCGGATTGTAAATAAACAGAGGAGAAAATTGCTTTCTTTGGAGCTTTAAATAGACCATAAAATATTTTATGTCTTCGAAAGAAGACTATGTAACATGAAATTTGATATCTAAGGGAAGTCATTTTCAAATCTAATCTATAAAAATCCATTACTTACTCTTTCCAAAGTACTATATAAATTTTTATCCTCAGACTAAAATCACCGACTACATTATTTTCCTCTATAAAACGGAGACGTACTTCAGAGTTTCATTTTATAATTTAAATTCACCTGTACCCATCATATTTTATTCTTCATTTCAGCCTATTCTTTGATACAGAAAAAATGCTTAAATACTTTTCCATATTTATCCATATTCTCAGAACACATATCCCGGGATTTCTGTGTCATACAAGAATTATTTACCAAGATAAATTTTCAGGGCTAAATCTAAACTCAGCAACGAAAGCTTTATCAACATTGCTTTTAGCATTCATCAAGCTTCCTCAAAAGGCTGCTCTTAAGACTTAAGACCTAAATCTTCTTAAGGGTTCATAAAGATAAATGTGAATCCCTCTCCTTGCTGAGAATCTGACATTAAGTGTTTTTCATTGACAAAATAACTGTGATAAAAAAGTATTTCTTTGCATAAAAAAACTTTCAGCTACCGAGGTACATTCTGTATGAATTAAACATCGTTAAACACTCGACGTAGCCCTTGTCAATACCTCTAAGCTCTCTGAGCTCTAGATAAGATCCACTGATTCTTTTCCCAGCGATGGAAATTTTATAGCTCTCCTCTAAAACGTTTAAGAGAGAGTAAAAAAGGCTCTTGATATTATAATGAGACAGGAGAAGACTTTCGCTCACTGAATATATCTTAGCGCGTCGTTCACGGACTTATCTTTTAAGAGAGTTCCATTCACCAGGATCCTTTCGCTCCCTTGTCTTCGTGCCTGCCTTAGCATTATCCTATAAAAATTTGATGAAAAAATCCTCGCGACCATGTAAGAATGTAAAGTAGATAACGCTTTCGTTTCTACCATGAAGGGACTACCCCTCTTCAGCAATGTTTATCATCAAGGAATATAATAAATTTCGCTCTTCTAAAATACGAGGGTAAACTTAAAGGTAAGATCTCCTAAATCGTTGCGTCGCCGCGTGAAGCGCTAGGCGCAATTCGCCAACACCACCGTGTTCCTTGGTTCCTCCACAACCACTCTCGACCGCCGCGAAGCATTGTTGACCGCCGATGGTTGGCATAGCAGCTGTATCCATGGAGCTTCCCCTCACGGATCCGTCCAGGTTTGAAATCCGGACTGTCATACGATTTTTGACCAGGAAAAAGGTGGCACCTATTGAGGTTAATCGCCAATTGGTTGAGGTTTACGGTGAAAAATGTACGGATGTTAAAAACGGTGAAATATTTTCATAAGTGGTGCTACAAGATCCTTTTCGGCCACCCAAACGTCCACTGCCAGGTGGGTGCCCAAACAGCTCACCGAAGACCACCAGAGGTGGCGCGTGGAATATATATGGAAGAAGTTTTGCACCGTTTTGAAGAGGAAGGGGATGATTTTTTGGCCACTTTCCCCCTGTGATTACCACACGTTGCTCGCCCTGAAGAAATACCAAGGAGAAATGAAGTTCGCGACTGATGACGAGGTGTAAGAAGAGATCTATGCGGGGATCGGGTTGGTATGGTGGCTAGAGAGTTGGCTTCCCACCCGGCGGGCTCGGGTTCAAATCCGGGCGGCGGCAGAGAATTTTCAGAGACTGACCGATCCCTGCTTGAATATTGCGTGGAGAACATTTCAAGCGCAACACTCCGTCCGTCGGATGGGACGTTAAGCCGTGGTCCCCTTGACGCCTTTCGCTAAGAGCAGGTTAATGCCGACGCTGGGTTTCTCTCCACACTTCCCTCATGGCGCAAATGACCTAAGCTGTCGACTCGCCTCCTCCAAATACCAAACCATACCGGCGATCAATGCCACCCATCATAGCAACGCGGACGAAAGCTAGTATGACGACCGGATTCAAAAGTTCATGGTGCGGATGAGGAGAGTAATCGATCGTTAAGGTGACTACATCGAAAAAAAGCTGAATCCATGACATTTCCAACGATGTATCCTACAATGTAAATAAATATCATATCCAATGATTTCAAAAAAATTGGAGACCTTACTTTTAAGTTAACCCTCGTAGTTAGACTCATATGCATTAACGAATAAAATATTACTCTATTTCCCTTGATGTGATACCTATTTTGAGAGTATTCGGTCGGCCTGATAAAGACAATCGTCGAGGGACAAGTAGATAGCAAGAACGGAAAGGGAAGACCTCGAACAGAATATATGGAACGGGTAAAGAAGGATGTGAAAGAGAAGTAATACGTATGTGTGAAAAGATTTGCTGATAGGAAATTTGAGTGGAGAGCTGCGTCAAACCAATATTAGGATTGTTGACCAGTGATGATTATGATACCTAAAGTAAAATATGGTAAAGGGATCAAGAAATGGAATTGATTAAAAACAATATACACTTATCCACGGCGCCTTAGTTCGCCAATGGCAGCTCACCTCGCCTCAAAAACTTGGATTCCATTTACCCAAGTGTACTAGTTAATTCTAGCAATCTCGTTTTAAGCATCGATAGGTCGCCATAAAATAAATACAAATAGGTGAAAACATTTCAGGTACCCCGGCATAGGCTCTCTAATATGTCTCGAAGAGTGGTTCACTCATCGTCATCAGGGATCCAGGTTTCTTAATCGTGTCTAATGGGCGAATCGCTCGACGAGAAATTGGAATGTCGTCGATATCAATCATTTTCATCTACAACAGTTTAATGCTAAAGATCGGTTTCAGTACATTCAAGCTTCAGAAAAGTTTACAAGGCCGTACTTGATCAGGTTTTTCTGTTATTCATCAACATCTGAAAGAATTGGACGATATTATTGACCCGCTCTGCATGAGTGACTGATTATGAGAGGCCATTAACTCAGGCCCGCTTTTGCAATTCAATGAAAAATTTCCCTGGATGGAAGAGCTCATACTGAACTGAGAATTAAATTGTTATGAATTATTTCATAATAATTTTATTTACTCCTAAAATTTGATTTTGCGGCTGCATAACAAAGATAATAAAAAAGGAGCTTTAGATGGTCTGAAAGGCCATAGTACCAGATTTGAGCCTCCATCAAAATGACAAAAATGTATGCCAATAAAAGAAAATAATAATGCAGTAAATAATGTACGAATATTTTAAAGAAATAGCATCAAAAATAAATGTTCAATTATTTCTTGTGAGGAAAGCCAGTTTTTGGCAAGTCTTAATATTTTATTTGAGGGTTTCATTTTTTTAATTTTAGTTGGCATTAATGAAATAACTTTGGCCCCATGCAAAGAAAATAACGTTTATATAATGTTAACCTTTTTTCTATGTCTAAGATCTATTTGTTACCAAAAATGACTCACCCCTTAAATTTTATTTATATTCATCACATCCACTCGGCATATTGCCACTCTGGCATAAAACAATTTTAGGACTTTGAAGAAGTACAAATACCTTAGTGGCAACAATTAAAAACCTTTTCATAGTGACGTATTTCCTCTATTTTACATCCTTTATAACCTATCCTATGCAGCTCATTCGAGGGTGTCGCTTGCCCTTCTTCCCTTCCACCTGTCCTTCTACGATTGATTTGATCAGGCCATCATGCCTCATAAAGTGGCCAACTAAGTTGTCCCGTCTTCTCCTTTCAATTAATAGGAGACTTCTTATTTCTCCCACTCTTTTTAGCACTTCCTCATTACTGACTCGGTCTTCATCATAATTCGGTAGCACCACATTTCGAATGCTTCCACTCTTGACTTTCCCACAACATTCAATATACAGATCTATTGAAATATTTAATCAAATAAATGGGAAGGAGGACGAGACGATGCTTAAGTGAGTGAGTGAGTGTACCAAATCACATTAATAAACACAAATTTCAGCTCCGAGTGAACAACCCCACTCAATATTGTTATTGGCCACACCTGATACGCTTACGAAGTCATACGACTGCGAAAATTCCCCGTGACGAATCGCCTAGCAACAAGATATGATACTTCTGTAAGGCCCAGCAAGATGCAATCTCATTTCCGACACTCCTTTTTTTACGCGTCTATCTTCTGCACTCGCTCTTTTGAATCTAAATATATTCCCTCCTCCCTTATGCGGCGGCTCGCGGGGTTAGAGGTCAGAGTCCCCGGAAGTGACCTCTACCCGCCTTCCGCATCCTCTCCGTAATCGCGAGAGGGCACGGCCAGAAATGAGCAAATGATTCAGCAAGACCTCTACGTACAACAGTTCATTCTCGGGCTTTTTAGGTCTGTAATTTACAAAGTAATATACTGCAAGACGCCCAATTTACTTTGGGTCCATCAGGACACACACGTTTAAATATTCTATTTGATTCAATCATCCTTACCTGACCATATTTATAAATAATGTTTATCAAAGATATATTCTTCGACGCATTCGCAGAAAAATGGAAGGCTAAGGGACGGCCACGAATGAGTTACATAGGACAGGTTATAAAGCATGTAAAAGAGAAGAAATACGTCGCTATGAAAAGGTTAGCGGATAGGAGAGAGGAATGGAGAGCTGCGTCAGACTAATCTTAGGATTGTTGACTAATGATGATGAATATTTTTAAAAGTGTATAATTGTAAATACAGGTAAATATGGAAAAGAATTTACTCATCCCTGCGGCTTTCAGTATTCACAAAGCTCTCTAGATTGATTCCCACATCCAAGCTCCATAAATGACTTATATATATACGAGGTGTGTTCAAAAAATATCGCGACTTTTGTGTTTTTTCAAAAATTATTTATTTATTCATGAATATCTATTTTGTCCCCTTCAAAGTAATCCCCATGAGATATTATACACTTGTGCCAACGGTTTTTCCAATCTTCGAAGCACTTCAAAAAAAAAATTTTTTTTTTATCTTGTTCAGCTCCTCCTTCGATGCCGTCTTTATCTCGTCAATCGTAGCGTAACGTCGTCCTTTCATGGGTCTCTTCAGTTTAGAGAACAAGAAAAAGTCACAGGGGGCCAGATCTGGGGAATACGGTGGCTGCGGCATCATTAGTGTGTTGTTTTTGGCCAAAAAGTCGCGCACAAGCAACGATGTGTGAGCAGGGGCGTTATCGTGGTGCAAAAGCCAATTTTTGTTCTTCCACAAATCCGGGCGTTTCTGGCGGATTGCTTCGCGCAAATTGCGCATAACTTGCAGGTAATATTCCTTATTGACCGTTCTACCCTGTGGCAAGAACTCATGATGCACCACGCCCCTGCAATCGAAGAAAACTGTCCGCAAAACTTTCACATTCGACCGAACTTGGCGCGCTTTTTTCGGTCATGGTTCGTGCGGCAGCTTCCATTGAGATGATTGAGCTTTGGTTTCCACGTCATAACCATAAACCCACGATTCGTCACCAGTTATGACCCTCTGCAGCAAATCTGGGTCGTCGCGGACCCAAACCCAACCCGACCCGTCTCATGCCCAAATCATTGATAAAAATCGAATGGCACGAGCCAATCGATATGTTTAGGTCCTCAGCAACTTCTCTAACGGTGATTCGACGATTGGCCAATACCATTTTCTCCACTTCATTAATTTTTTCGTCTGTTGTTGAAGTGCTCGGGCGTCCGGCACGCTCTTCGTCGTTCACATCTTCTCGGCCTTCTGAGAACATTTTGTACCACCGATAAACGTTGCTTCGGTCCAAGGTAGCTTCTCCGTATGCCACAGTCAACATTCGGAATGCATCCGCGCACTTAATTTCGTTTTTCACACAAAATTTGATACAGGTTCTTTGATCCATGGTAAAAATCGAAGACGATCCAAAACACGTGCAAGCAAAGCAGCTGTCAACAATTAAGTAAACATTCAAAATGGCCGAGCTTGTCGGCATAAGTGACAGACATGAGTACCAACATAACGCCACAAAAAATCGAAATTCGATTATACGCAACCCGCGAAAAATTCAAAATTCGTGATACTTTTTGAACACACCTCGTATAATAGTAAATTATTGTAATTGCTAAGGTAGGTGCTGATGGAGCGTTTTTCGAATTGTCCCGGCTTGTCTCTCCTCTCACTGTGACCATTCCTAACACTTACATAACATCCTTCCATCAAAAACGGCTTTCAGCATCCCACATGCAGTACGGATAGTTGATTATCATATAAAGGTATTGGATATTTGGTATTATGACTTCCTTGTAACATGCTTCAGCCTTACGATAATATTCCGTATATACTTGTGCATTGTTTGTTTTGTAATAATGCGCATATGCTAACATAATTATAATTGTAACTAATTAAAGTATTTGGATCACACAAGGATTAGTAATTATGACTTCCTCTATAGTGCTTAGACCATGATATATGAAATTAAGTTCATTCATTTCTTTATTCTTTCGCATTCATATATACACCCATGTATACAGACTAGTAAGATTAATATTAACAGAGGATAGACTACTTGAAACAGACGTGCATACCTACTCATATGGTATCATGGCTTCCTTGCACTACACTTCTTCAATAAAATACTATTCAGTTTATTTCTTGTTTTGAAAGTGTAATACGCGCAATATTAACTACGATTACGAGTGAAACAAAATAAACCACACGAAAAGCAGAAAAATTTGTCATTATGACTACCTTGCTCTAGACCATAGAATACCGTTCAGTTTTCTTAGGCCAAGCGCACACGGTGTGACTGTTTTACAACTACCGTTGCAAACCAGTTGCGCGCGCAACTGTTTTGTGACCTCGACAATGTATTTGAGTGGGTAGGCGCACACGACGCGACTGGTTTTTGACGATCTCAAACCAGTCTGAAACCAGTCACATGCAGTTGCGTTGCAGACTTCAGTTGCACGAGACCACGTGGTGTTTTGGTGGTATTACGACGGCCGTATAGTGTCGATCTCAAAATGAATGATCAAGAAGTCAACATGAAGCTCGTTGGAGCAGTAGAGAAGCATGAAGTCCTGAACAAATACAAACTATCTGACGTCGTTGGTATTGAAGATAGTTCACAGAGTCTCTTCGCCTGACTCTGTGATAGTAAGCGCTGACGGCCAAGACAAGGGCTAAAAAACAACACGTGCCGCACTAAATAAACACTCCACTGATTGCACAAAGACGAAACTGATTTACAACCAGCCCTTTGTCATTACACCCGTGTGCGGACAGAAGTTTTGTTTCAGTTGCAAACTGGTTGCAGACGCAACTGATTCCCAACTGTGGTTACTAAATAGTCGCTCCGTGTGCCTTACGGTTTTTTTTCGTGGAAGGAGACACGCAAAAATGCGGACAAATACGATTAAAACAGATTTTAAAAAAATTAATCACTCGAAATACACACAATTTTCGAGGAGAACTCAGCATCAGCAAGGCACTTCGAAAACATTCGGGGTGAAAATCTTGTTAGCGGGACCACGAACCGGGGAGCAATGCAAAAAAATTAATATTATGCGTGAGAGAAAATTTTGGCGTGGGGGGCGAAAGGAGGGTGGGAAGTCCCGAAAATATATAATGACACCGTGCAAAAGACAAGTGCAAGTCGCTTTTATGAGAGGTGTGAAAGCTGAACCTTTAGAGCGAAGGTGTTGGAACGTAAATGCGTCGAGTACGTCGGGAACGGAAGGAAAGGAAAAAACAAAACACAATCGGTGGGGTAGAAAGGAGGGCCACAAACCCTTTTTCTTCGTCCACAGGGAACAGCCCATAACGAAGAGAAGAGAGAAAAAAATAACGTCGGGGAGAGGATGATTAAAAAAGTAGAAATGTAAGAGGGGAGATGGATGAATATTCACGGAAGAGTCGAAAAGTGAAAGTGTACACACACATTTCATTCCGCATATTTTTTGTACCGCAACAAGGAGAGCGTGATCGCATAACGTACCAACTCTTTCGTTTAAAAAAAAATGTTACTTTAGTTGATGCTCGCTCACAGAATTTCGCAGCAATGCATCGATGATGACTTACACCTATAAATTAGTCGACGTGATTTAGGTTATTTTGGCGATTTTTGGACACTCCCCACCCTGCTTATTGACACATCTTTAGGTTTGACTCGACCACTCCCCCTCCCTCTAATCTCACGTGCGATTGTTCAAAATACGTATTTTCAGTGTAATTACGTCAATATATACCTCAATGCGATGGAATAAATAAAAAACAATTTGTTTAATTATTTTTATTTATTATCAGTTACGAATAGTGTATAAGATTACTAAGATAGAAATTTCACACTATTTCTTGGGTAAAAAAACGTGCATGAATTACCTACCATGAGAAAAACTCCCCTGTACCGGAAATCGAACCACGGACCGTTGACTTTCCGGGCCACTGCGCAGACCACTACACTATCCAGGTTCCTTATTTATCACTGCAATTCAAGGATCGCAACGCGAGGGATAACATGGCTATGATAATTAAGGAAACTGGATAGCGTAGGGGTCTGGGCAGTGGTCCGGAAATCCAAAGGTCCGTGGTTCGATTCCCGGTCCAAGGGAATTTTTTCTCATGGCAATTCATGAATGTTTAGCCACCGTTCTCACGGGATGATTTGAAATACTACAAAAAATAACGTGCTAATTGCCAGGACCCCCCTTCCTCCCCACCTGAGATTTGATGAGAATAGGGTGGTTTCCTATTTTTTTTTATTGCCTAAATCGAAGGATTATTACTCCTGGAGAACGTATTTCACGCTTTTAGATTTTTAAATGACGATATCTATTTTTCGCAATAAAATGAAAATTGAAAATATTCAACGGGCGAAAACGCGACGGCTATGTATGAATGCTGGGAAAACCCTGTGTGACGTCATTCTGGTTCCCGCTGCCACAAGTGAGTTGATCTTGGGGCGAGGCTTTTAGCGCTGATACGACGCGACACAGGATGCTAGCAGGTAGCGCTTGGCTTAAATAAGGATTATTAATACCCAATCAAACGAAGGAAACTTTCCGACCATAGGCAGTTTTAATAGGTGATTATTAAGACGTGTTTCCCGGAGATCTGAGCCTCATGCATGCATTGATAATCTCAGACGATGTAAAACTCCTGACTACTCGTTTAGAAACTAGGTCCCTGTGACGTCACGTGGAGTGGCATCGCATGGGCGCCAATCTGGCCTTTTTCAAATGAGGTTAAATTTGACCATTGCCATTCGTCTAAACTGGGATTTCTAAAACCAAATGATTTGTATATTAAGAATACACTAATGGTGGGTAACGAATCGCAATCAACGCCATTCGTTTTCTTTGAAGAAGGAAACTACCCTATTGAGTGGAGAACAGCATCGAACCAATCTTAGGAATGTTGACCAATGATTACGAAGTTTTGAATTCTCGTTATTCGACTCCATTTTAATGCCTCATAAACATGCATATATTACTTTTTACTAAATCCGAGAATTTCCAGGAACGCGGAGTTGAATGCTATGCCGGAACCCCCCCCCCCGAAATATAAAAACACAATTTCTATCCTCCATAAAAGAAAAAAAGTATTGAAAAGTAATGAATTTAAAAAAAGATTTCTTTGACAAATGAAGTTTTTTGGACTATGAAAAGTGTTAAAATTAGTTTAAAACCCTCCATCTAGTACCCTGTTTTTGATATCCCCCCCCGGAACGACATTCCTGGCAACCCCACAGGGCATCCGGTAAGCATCTTCAAATACATTGCAAGCCCATTGACACTAAATGAAGGCATTTGAATTGCTGAAAGTACCTGCAACAGGCAGGGCGAAAACCGATTGCAACCAAGTCGTTGTGGTCCGGTGGAATTTTTTTTATATCTCGCAAGAAATATTCCGTATGAAGGACGTCGTTCACGCTCGTGTACACTGAGCCATTTCGACTGGTGGAAATTTTGAGCAGAAAAAACTCACCTTGACACTTTCCAAAGCTGTTTAAAAAAACTTATTTCACGATTTTCCCGTAAAAGAATGCTGAAGGAGAATGAAACTGTAAGTGACAGCTGAATAGACAAGACGCATTCCACAACCGCCACTTGTTGGGATAAATTTAAGAGAGAAATCTGAAGGGAAAATCATTGAGAAAGTCATTAATAGAACTTAAATAAGACTCCGTAATATTTCCTCTAAATTTATTTTCAGACTACATGCTTCGTTGTGACAAAACTCATTTTTAAGTTCATCTTCCAGTGATTTCAAGGAATATTATGTGTGATTTAGTATTGCGTAAGATTTTAATAATAGGGCCTCAGAAATCACCCACTAAAGTCCCAGACTCCTGGGGGATGAGTAGAGTCAGGCCCTCCAAAATGTTACTTGTTTGTTTTTCAGGAATAACTCGACAAACATGACCTCATACGAAACAGTTTAAAAGCAAGAAAATTACACTGTTGCATTTACGAGTTACGAGGGATAGCTACAATACTTCGAGCTCTGAAAACTCGCAATATAAACAGTCAAAGTACTTTGTAAGAATACACGAGGCCATTCTAGACCAGAATGTACGTGCGATGTTGAAATTATTAGTTTCCGAATGTTAGCGTACTTTATACGCCAGCGTGCCCACTCTAGGGTTAAAAAATTACGCATCGGAATCTTCCAGAGTGACATCATCATAGAACTCACTCTGAATCCGACTGAAAGATAAATTTAGGGAGATATCTTTTTATGATAAACACCTAGTGTCTCAATGCCCTACGTCACACTAATACCCATTTACATCTACAGACTACCCCGTAAGCTCTTTCAGCAGGCGTGTGGAGGGGGGTGTTAGGACACCAGCCATTTAAAAATAGAAAGGAATTGCTCTAATGAAGTACCACCTAGCTTTTATTAAGTCAATTATTGTTCGGAAGAAAAACGAAATCCCATACCTATTTAAAAATCCATTCAGCAAAATGCTGCTTCTTCACCGTGGCACGTTCATGTTCCCTTATCCTGGTTTTCATAGATCGTCCAGTCTGTCCTATGTAACATATACCACAGGGCATTGCAGTTGATAAAGTAAGCTTGAGATCTTGTCCTTCGGCTTAGGCAGAAGGTCGCTTGTTTTCTTGCAGCAAGTGAACCTGGTCTTCGCATTATGTTTGGTCAGAATTCTGGCGATTCTCTCCGTGGTTCCTGCTACATAGGAAACGGTTGCGTGTGAACAATATATCATCTGCGTATGATCTGCTGCTGTGATCTATTGATCATACTAAGTATCAAGGCCGTAGCCAGGGGAGGGATCAAGGGGGATTGATCCCCCCATCCGAAATGAAAAAAATTAAATAGATACTTTATGCTCGCTTGGTGCTCACACGACGATATTATATAGCGGCGCAGGGACATCTAGTAGTCCAATGCGACTTAAGTCAATAATTATCTAAGCGAATTTGTAGGTGCAGTGTGTGTAGTTGTAGTGCAATGTGTGAAATAATAGTGCTGTGAATTAGTAGAGAGGCGAGTGACTTATGCGCCTAATGAGGGACCGCAGAATTGACATCGACACCGAGGAGTTAATTCGTTTGGTCGCTGCAAAAAAAAGCTAGAAGGCTAAATTCAAATTTATAATAATATTTTTATATTTTCCTTTGAGGGTTTATAATAAATATGCATATTTGACCGTATACGCTATTTTATTTATCTTATAAAAATAACTTTATGTTTGTCTACTATTCCATAAGCCCCCCCGAAAATATTTTCTGGCTGCGGCCTTGCTAAGTATGATCAATAGATCAAGCTTGCGAAAATATATGCTCGGATGATAAGAAAAAGAGGTTATTAAGTATATGATAACATGTGGAATGTGAGTGAACAAAGTCTCAGACTCAAACACGGTCGGATTACGGTAACGGCATCACAGTCGGCAAAAGGGCAGCGTTAAAGGATCAATGTGCCCCTCATTCACGTGAACGCCGATGCACGATGTTTGCCCATTAAATCCTTCATCGCCAGATGCACGACGGGAGGAGAGTGAAGAAGACGTCTCTACTCCTATTCGTGTGTGTGTCTGGTCGGCGATATCGATTATCGATATGGGAATATGAGCGCACTTGGCCGCCACCGTGGAGTTGCGCGGGGGTGTGGAAAAAAGTGAGTGGGGTAGGTAGGTAGGTAGGCAGGCAGTGCTTCAAACAATCCGTGTGGTATCCCGGCCTTACGGACAGCGCCAGGCCCTGCGGCGGGCGAATATCGAACCACGTGATCCAGGGCGGAGCCGTCCTTACATTCCCCGGGAAACGGAAGTGCGGAGTGGCTGTTCCCGCCAATCGCATGGTCCCCACTTCAACCCCTGGGGCTGGCATTATTTTTTGTCATAAACTTTAATTCCATTTCCCACAAGTAACAGCATGTTCTAGCGTGAGCGTACCCAGCGAGGGGCAGAGAGAGGGGGAAGTTGCCACCCCCTAGAAGCAAAAATCGTAAAAGACTTTAAGCAAAATTAGTAGTGCATTGAAACGAAAGTATTCAACAAATTTTCTTTAAACCCACGAATGATATGCATTAGTATATGAGATGTAACTAAAATAAAAATATTTTTTAATGGAAATAATTTCATAAACTAATATAGCTGTTATAATTTTCTTAAAATGTTGGTTGCATTCACCTTTTCCATGCTAAAATGTCACAACTTGGCTTTCCCCCCCCCCCCCAAGATCATCATGCGTAACATTTTTATGACCGTGTGTTGTGCATGTGAGATTCCTCTTGCATACTGCACGATGGTGATTGATCACCCCCTGCCAAACACCCTAGAGGTGGCTATCAGAGTATTATGTAGATGTAGAAGTAAACCAACATGGTTCATCTAAGCCACAGGCCACACATCTAGTCAGAGGGATCCACACACTTGCATAAAATGCGGAAAATAATAAAATGATGCATAGATTACCAAAAAATTACAACAATTAATCATTTTACCAATATAAAATATTTCCAAAATGTGTAAACTGATTATATTTTAACTAGTAATAGCTAAGTGATAAGAAATGGTGTAAGCAATTTTTTACATCTGGCTTATTGCCAAGTGTAAGATAAAATATCTACAAAATGTATTATCTTTAAAGTTTCACCGAGAAAGTGATATTTATATTGGAGGTTGGTGCGATGGAGGTAGGTGACGAGGATTGTCTATTTTTGTGGTACCCCGGCCAACCATTCCCTAACTATCCCATATGTGTCACTCTATATTTCTGTTATGGTCTTCTGTACAAGAAACGTAACTGTGTAATTTTTAACAGAGGGAATGCAATTATGTTATAAATGTAACATATGTTGAATCTAGAGTCCAAGGGACTAGGTTCTTGAAATAAATGCTACCTATGTAGAATTTCAAAATGCTATTTCAACCTCAATTAACAGCATAGGTTCGGAGTTATCGTAACTACCAGTCCATTCCTAGTATATACATGGGGATAGTTGGACGACCTCCACAAGAAATGTATCACCGCGCACTTGCTCATATTAGTTCTTCGCTCCACACATTAACGTATTTTAATTCCGATGATAGAATTTAAAAGACAGAGTGATCACTAATTTTGCGGTAAATGACCGCGTCGTCAGCAAATAAACGAATGAAGAGGCTTCATTCATTATTTTCTTATTTTATTTCATAATTTTTTATTATATTGATCGCTAATTACACAATTTCTTTAAACTGCTGCTACAATAAAACCTTCAATTGTAGAGCCACCTTAAATATCACTTTCTTTTAAATTTGCCCTTAAATTAAGGGTGGTGGCTGCCAGTGGCGCAGCGAGGAGGGGTTTTGGGGGATAACCCCCCCCCCCCAGGGCTCAGAAACTTTTTAAGTTTAATCCGTTTTACTTAATTCGATTAATATTACTTACAGAATAGTGTAAATATTAATAAAATATCCCTCCGAAAGCCGTAAAACTCACCATTTTGAACTATTTATCTTAAAATGTTTCTGAAGGAGTGCCCCCGCACCTCCCCGCTTACCTTGGCGGGTATTCCACACCCCCAGACACCCCAGTATTACTTGTGCCTAAAACCTACCCCCTAGCCTTAATTCCTAGCTGCGCCCCTGGTGGCTGCGACCCCCCCGACCAGCTCCCCTTCAATTTCTCACTGCAATGAAGTGATCTTTCTTACCCGTATTACTTCACAAAAGAATCTTAAATATCTGGTTTACAATAAATTAAATACGTTGTTAAGCAGTAATTAAATAACGTGCATATAAATAAATATATCTAAAAAAGAAAGAAAATAAATGAGATAATCTTTAAGTACATGACAGCAAATCTTTCTCTCTCAGTAAAATTGCCTTTGGCCTGAAATCACGGAAACTTTTTGGTGTTTTCTACCTAATGGGGGTAATTGGGAACTGGAGGATCGCTCCCAACAATAGAGAGCACTGCTTCAATTTAGATTTCCCTCGTATTTCAAACGTTTCACACACCCCTTGCCAACCATTAAAAACATAAGTCAAAGTGCATACCTAACGCTCATAATTTGCGCACATGGTCAGGAAATTAGGGCCGAATTTGAGACGGATTCAACGAACGCGTGTGATGAAATCCAGAGCACTAATGAAGAGGGAGCAGAGAAATAAATCAGTCAAGGTTTGCAGTCCCCCCCTCTTTCGGACAAAATTGGAGGCTAATTATGGGTGACCCACCCTTCCCCCATCTGCTTGAAACGCGACGAACTAACACAATCCGAATAAGGGGGAGGGGGGGTGATCTTGATACAGGAGGAGATTCGGGTTTCTTGACACACCTTCTTCCCTCGGAAGCGTTTACTCTTTTTTTTTGAGGGTATAACGAGATACGGGAGCAAGCGGTAGCATGCTGATGAGATGAGAGGGGGACAAAGAGAGCGAGAGACATTTTGAGTCGCTCCAACCCTTTCGCTGCGGCAAAGTGTACTAAGGCAGAGAGAGAGAGGGTAGAATTTAACACCGCCGACATCGAGTAACAGGAGAAAGCTAGAGGGACGCATATCTGGCACTCGACCTATCGTCTTTTCACGCAGCTCATCACTCGTTTACGAGAATGGGAAGGAGAATGCAGAAGGTGAAGTGGGCGAATATAAAGAGGAACGACGAAGTGCTAGACAAGGTGGGCGAGGAGCGAGAGAGAAATTTATTCAATGATCTAAGTAAATATCCTAAATGCAGCAAATACATATCGAAAATGACAATTTGAGTAGCTATTAAATAATAACAATAATTTCATCTTTACTTTTCAAGTGAATTTAGGACAGCATTGCCCTCTCTTACAATTAACTTGATTGAAAATCACAAACATCCATGACCTGGATGAATGGTTATCAATCCACCCAGGCGGGATTGGAACCCGCGACCTCTAGGTTAGCAGTCGGGGACTTTGCCCCTGCGCCACCGAAGCCGGCAATTAAATAAAGCAAAATGAAAACGTAATCAAAAACTCACTCAGAGACAGACATTAAGGGCATGCAAAAAATTAGTGAAACATTAAAATAAAAATAAGGATGGTTTTATTACTGCTGTGACAGGTTACTATAACATTTCTACTTGAGTGGAGAGGAATATTCAAGGCGATGTACGGAGGAGATAGAATATTTGGATATAGTGGGTACTATGGTGTAAAAATCTGTGTTTAAGGGAAGAACATACTGAGAGATACAATGATTTTTTCTTGATGATGCCATGCAAGCATAAATGAAGCTAAAAAAATCGTGATGATTTGATATAAATATTGATTTTTTCAAAGAAGAAAACCATGCTGCTCATCTTCAACGATAAAGCCCCAGCATAAGTGAGTGATCTTCATTTTTTGGGTCGAGAGGGAATATAAGTTTTAAAACTGAGGTAAGTATGAGGTTAGTTTTAAGATCGTTTTTCCTCAAATTCATTTCATTAAAAATAACAATAAACAATAAGAGGGGAAAATATTATGACGACATGGACGAAAAGGATAAAGTCAGCAGGATCCATCAGTCCCGCTGAATTGGCCGTATATTGTCTTTCATCGCGATGCATCGCAGCGTAATTTTTATTTGAAATTAAATATTCTGATTTCCATGATGTTAAGTAAACGATGTATTATAAACCATACCGTTATAAGATTAATAACGTAAAAAAACTATCATAGACCACATCTGCTTTCTACGTCATTCTGCTGAATCACAATTAAACAAGGCCTTGTGTAAATGCACGAACGTCGTGGCCCACCAAGAGTTGATTATTCTACGCAACACCTATGAATCCCATAATATTTTTCTTACGCTGTAAATTGAGTTCTAAAGTTAACATTGTAGATGAAAAGAAAGCTTTACATCAAAATTTATAATATTAAACTGGCATTGAAGTTTCATTAATGACCTAGGGTCAAACTAATTTCACATAAAACCTCAGTACCCATTTAAAATCCTACTCCTAAAATACTTTAAAAGGAGCTTCCAAGTCGCTTATGATTTTTTCATCGCATATTATGAATGAACAATGGACACGGTAATCGGTATGAATGAAAAAGTACGAATTAACATGTTGATCAACAAAAGCATAGACTTGTTTATTTACGATTTAAAGTATCACCGTTAGAGCACCTGTAAAATAATTTAATATTTTTCAAAATAAGTTAAAGATTGAGGAGGATACCATGAAGGTTTTTTTCGGAATAAAATTCTTTTTCCTTTGTTACGACAAAGAAAACTGCCAGCTTTTACCTAATAATATTTCCACCACATTAATAATAATGACGATAATAAAGAAAAATTCTTCACTACTGAGCGAATCTAAAGAAGAAAATTACGTCAAGGCCTCTTTGTGATGAAGCTTTCTTAAGAACACAATTACTCCTCCATAAGGTCATTCATAATGGAAAGCAACTCTTTCAAGGGTACACTTCTTTAGAAATTGCCCCAGCCATTATACTCGTCATCTAGGCACGCACTCATAAAGTAATTTGATTTCTTAAACATCTCCAATTTGCGCCTTTGCTTTTACACAAAAAAAACGGCTTTCTTTTCCCCGGGAAATTTCACTGTTTTTTTCACAAATTTATGAACTTTATAGTACTAAATTGAAGTGGCAAATATATTTAATTTTTACGGAACATTACATCCATCCTTTGGACAGAAAATAACAATCAAATTCAGCTATATTCCACCGAAGTCATTATTTCAACAATGATATCTTCTTTCGAAACCAGGCTTCAAAAGAAACTGCAATACTACCGAATAAAATCGTGAATTATGATAATTGTCAGCGAACATACTTTGTGGTCATCGTAATCAGAACCGTTATAGAATCATACCGAGGATAAATGAATCACAGTACTAATGCAGGTAAAGCTATACTTGGAGATAGCAAACCCCTTTAACCAAAGGATTTTATCACTTGTCCCCAAAGAAAGTCCATATTATGTGTGGACTACTCTAATCCGTATTATCCAAATAATAAACAATGGTTCAGGTGAAATTTTCAAATCAAAAACATAATTTAGATTCTTTTGTATAGTGTGTGTCTCTCTCTCTGCCTATATGTCCAGCACTCGAGTCCATAAATCCACAATTTACCATATTTCATTTAAATTTCAAAGAAACCAACGTGAATTGATGATTGGTTCATGGTAAGCGGGAGGAAAAACGTGATTTTTAATAATCCAGGTATACTAGCGTGACAAAAAATCAGATTTCAATCCGATGATATAAGCTTTGGTATGAATTCTTTCTGGTTTTTAACCGCGTCAGGACTTCTGCTGCCGACGTTTCCATGGCTATATCTGCCATTGCTCTAAGTGCGTTGATACTGGGTTGGATTTTTCTCAGGTAAATCAACTACCTGAGGATGGTAGATATAGCTACTGAAAAGTTGGCAGTAGAAGGAAGAACTGGAAACTCGAAAATTTATCTCATTAGATGGCCGGAAAAGAATAAAATCCTATATTGCATTAATATTTCAGTTACGGAAGACTTCTTCAAGCATTCAGCCTCATATTTAAGAGCTTCATGGAGACCACTTTAAGAGATAGATAAATGGATAACTTCAGGCGTCACTTCAAGGAAATCTATAATAGAGAAGAAAAAAATAAACTAAGCCCTTTTCCACTGTAAATACTGTTTTCCTTGCTGCTGTCAGCATTTCCGGATCAAGGGTTTCTTCTTTATTATGAAATTCCACAATGTGACGCCTGAAGTTGTCTATCTCATAAAGCGATCCCCATAAAGCTTCCACATAGGTGGTAGAATACTTGAAACTGTCTTCCCTAACCGGATGATATATCCAATTTAATCGGACTGGAATATAGCTTTTGTTTTTCCTTAGTATGACAGCGCTTCAGCTGCATGTCCCATAAGGCAAAATAATAAATGACGTTATGGGAGACAAAAGCTTCCTCAGGTGAAATTTAAGTGGTACAATTTTTAAAGAAAAGGCTTATTTTGGAGTGGCACTTACTTGATATCGATCAATGTCTCCCCACAATCAGTCACGTAAGTAAGAGGAGATTTAGGCCACCGGGACTCACCTGAAAACATAAAGAATAGAGAGAGGTCAATGAAAATGCTACGGTAAAAAAAAAACATGAAGACAATAAAATTTCCAATTGGATAGCATAAGTATTAACTTCCTTCTGTAAACAGCTTTCCTTTTACGAAGGAAAAACCTCGATTTTTTTGTTTAAAAACGTATTTTTTCAACTAAAGTTGCGATGAGGCATGGAAGAGTATTATGGAATATATATAAAACGTGTCCTTCTCGTTAAACATGTTTAAAGAAACTAATTCGGACTTTTTGAAATGAAATGGAAATGAAAAGCACCTGAGAGCTTCTGCGAAGAGGATCTGACAAATAATTCAAACAAAGCGTAGAAAAATGCATTGAAAAATTGGCGCCTTTGCTTTTATACCAAAAAAATGGCTTTCTTTTCCAAGTGAAAATTTCACACTTTGTTTTTTTTTATTAATTTATGAACTTTATAGCACCGAATCGAAGTGGCAAACATATTTAATTTTTATGGAGCATTACATCCATTCTTTGGAGAAAAAATAACAATCAAATTCAGCTATATTCCACCGAAGTCATTACTTAAACCTTAACCGAATCCATTATGTATACAAAAAAACGAAATGCTTCAATAATGCATGGCAGCAGAAAGCTACCAATTTTAGGAGACATAGATGAGGATAGCAGCATACTTGGGCAGGGATAACCAAGCAGACGGAATGAAATATTGAGAAAAACCAACAGGAGTTTCCTCCAACCATTTTAGTCTTGAAATATTCACAAAGGTTCGTGGAAAGTACGGAGTAGTTTCTTTCACTATGATTAATGCACAGAAATTTCACGAATTATCGCCATCATCCACTAATTTATTTTGTCAATCTCATTTTTAGACCGATTGACAGCTTTTCAGAAGGAGAAAATAATAGAACAATGATAACGTACATAATCGTTTCAGGCTTGACGCGGTGGAAATGCGATATATCCATAATAAAATTTAAACTACAAATGGTGATTTCCACACTTCAATATAAAACTCCACTACCGAACATAGCAGCGACATTCTATGCCATTTTCATGGTGATGCAACTGATACTGTCTCATGTATTTATATCCATAGCCAAGGTAGGAGGAGGGGGTTATGAGATGGGCGTGAGGGTAGTTTGAGGGGGAAACATTTTGGGTAACAATCTGTCGATACCTCTGAATTGGTTTGAATGGGTGAGGGTAGTGCTCATCTAATTTTAAGTCTTAGGCATGTGAATAACACATTCAGGGTAGGGCGCGAGTTCCTTCTCCTGAGTCCATTCCAAATAAAACCAGTAAGCATCCATCAAGTAGCGGATACATATGGGGGGCGCAGGAGGCTCCCCCCCCCCCTTGCGGGTCCGCCCGTATAATCTAACGTTGCAGAACCACAATCGTAACATTTTTATATTATAAGATATGATTTTCTTGCATATGTGTATAATCATTTTAAATAAAAATATCTTAAACTTTGCATCTAACTTGATTATTGTCCACCAAGGTTCTTAGACTGTAAGGTTGCCTCATTCGTAACTGCGCATGCGCCGGCAGAAGTCACGTCACTGTAGACCCTGTATCCCAGCTGATCCTAGCCATTTCATTGTTTGCACGCTAGAAATTGAGAGATAATAAGTTCCTCAGACTTTGCGCCGCCTTGTGTTTAACGCGAATCTGAACAAATTTCCAGCAATTTCACTGGAAATCATCTTTGTAATCCACTACTCATAAGACGAAGTTTTTGTGGGTGAAGAGCGCCTTTAATCGTCGGATATGCCAGGCTCCCGTTGTACTGTGGCAACGTGCTCCAACAGAATGTCGAAAACGAAGAAAGCTGGACGGAATGTCTCATATCACAGGCGGATACTTAAATTGAAAAATCTTTTTATTGTATATATTAACTAATTGAATCATTGACCGTGTCTCGCCCCCCACACATGTGAAAAAAGTGATGAAAGTGAATCAGCTAGACAAACTAAGTGGATATGCTAAAGATTTCTTAATCAAGAACTTAGATGCCCCTATTGCATTGGAAAATCAGGAATTCTTCACTTTTAAGGCAAATTGAACTTAATATTTTGCGCACTCATTCATATAGGGACTATTTTGCAAATTCATCGTTTACCTCGTATGCTATGAGTAACATCGTGTGCCAATGGTAAGATATCAGGTAAACAAATTTCTGGTACTAAGTCTGTAAATTTGAGTCCTTTCTTATGCCTCCGAGAGCTATTGAGAAAATTTCGAGGCCACGGTTGCGCAAAATTGTTTATTAATTTAGGGACAGAAAAGTTTTAGCGTGTATAAAAATATTTATCAGGAAGCAGGTGTTAAATCGTAGTTCACAATAAAGAAACTTATGTTAATTTTAATCATAATATTTTATCTCGAACTGGTTAATAATAGCCTTTATAAACTTATAAATGTAAACTTGAGTCAAACCATATAATTTATGTACTTTTTCGCGTTTATATTTACCTGCAAACTGTAATAAAGTAGACTCTAACTTCTAATTAGGACTAATTCGACCAATTACCAATGTTCTGTGCTGTCTCTCCAACTTGGACAAAGCAATTATTAAATGTTTCGCCAAACAGAGGGCCTTCACAAGAATAAAATGTTTGAACAAAAAAATGCAACAAGAAAGAGCAACTTTGCCACTAAAAAGATTTTAAAAATTGTTCAGTAAATCCTTTTTCATAAATTCTTGAGTCTCATCATTTATACCCTCTTCAAAATGAACCTTGACGGTGGAGCTAAATTTCTACAACAGACTTATGATCGACCAAATAGCTGATATACATTAGCAAGTTTTTGTTTCAGCAATTGTCACTGAAAATTATCAACTTTGTTTCCTGCAGTGCTTTTAGGTGCTATGAAACATTTTTCTTTTAGGTTTTTTGACCAAAGGCTTCAGTGGAAACTTTCTGTGGGATTTAAGATAGAGAAGATTCCTCTGATTCGAAGGCTGTTCTCCACTCAAGCGGGCAACTATGGTGCTGTTTTGATAACGGCAATTGTTGGTCGTTCATTTTCAATTTCTAGAAATTATTTTACCAGGGAATTCTTATTTCTTTAAGCATAATATTGAAGTTAGTTCCGTTTCATCTGTATGATTTTTTGCTTAACGTATGATCACTTTGAATTTCTATTACGAATGATTTGAAAATGGTATTAACGGTAAATTTACAACTCTTTTCAATCTATATGCTTATTTTTTTCTTCCCATTGAAGTAAAGGATTTCAATCTCCTCTTGCATAATTTTCTTTACCTTATATATTTACAAAGCCCGGCGAGGAATGAAAACGAGCATAATTTCTATTTAAAAAGTGGCGGAACTGTAATTTTTGAAGCAACTAATTCGTTTTTTGCGTACTTTCCTCCCAGCCATATTAATATAAGTTTAAATTATATTGCGGAAGTAGCAAGGAAAACAGTGTTTTGAGAGTTCCAGGAAGGAAGTGTGGACACGGAATTAACTCGCACACCTTCCCTTTTCATCACTTTATCAGGAAATTTTAGCGTCTGAATACACGAATTTATCTTTTTTTAAATCTTAACATCATTATTTTCATAAATCGGAATTCAATTAAAAATTCGGCTTATAGTGTTCGATAGAGGGTAACTTCAAGAACTCGCTGCGGTAAGCAGTTACGCCCGCGGAAAGGCTAGAATTTGAAATGGCGCTGGAAGTTGGGTCTACAGTGACGTCAAGCCAATGGGAGCCCGAGTCGCGAATGAGGCAACCTTTACTCTAAGAACCTTGATTGTCCACTACGATAAAAGTAAAGGTAGCACAAGGTATCTTTCGCGCTCCTCCCCCTTGAGTTTTTTTCTGTATCCGCTACTGAAAACATCCCGATATAAATGCTGTCAAAGACCATGGAACTTATCATGAAAAAATAAAAAAGGAACGGAAAATAAATTTTGATATACTTTTGGACGTTACAATTGTAAGCCAACCTGGAGGGTTCGTAAGATGGACTGCCGTTAATCTGCAAAATACTGGAAGCTAAACCATATTCATTGAAAAAAATTTTCGTACAAAACTTGTAGACAATAAAATTTGCAATTTCATTATATAAGAGTTCATTTTCATCTCAATCAGTTTTTCTTTAACGGAGGAAGAAAATATGAAGGCTGATTACATAAATCAGGCAGCAAAGTGGGGTGTGGGTGAAGGTCGAGGTTTATTCGTCACGGTGGCGCTTAACTTTAACAAAGATGAGTCATTACAGGATAAAAAATCATTACAAAGAGCATCCGGTCTGTTGAAAACTTCAATAAGGTAGTTTCCTTCATGAAAGAGAATGAAAGGCATTGATTGCGATTAGTTAACCACCATTAGTGTATTCATAATATACATATTATTTGATTTTAGAAATCCCAGTTTAGACGAATGAAAATGGTCAATTTTAACCGCATTTGAAAAAGTCCAGATTGGCGCCCATGCGATGCAACTCCACGTGACGTCACAGGGACCTAGTTTCTATACGAGTAGATAGGAGTTCCACATCGTCTGGGATTACCAATGCATGCATGAGGCACAGAGCTCAGGGAAACGTGTCTTAATAATCACCTATTAAAACTCCCTAAGGTCGGAAAGTTTCTTTCGTTTGATAGGGTAATAATAATCCTTATTTAAGCCAAGCGCTACCTGATAGTAGGGTAGTCTGCTACCTGCTAGCAGCCTGCATCATATAAACGCTCAAAACGTCGACCCAAGGTCACCTAACACGGCGACAGCGGGAACCAGAATGACGTCACACAGGATTTTCCCAGCATTCGTACTTAGACGTCGCGTTTTCGCGCGCTTGAAAATGTTCACTTTTCATTTAATCGCAAAAAATAGATATCGCCATTTAAAAGTCTAAAAGTGTGAAATTCATACTCCAGGAGTAATATTCTTTCGATTTAGGCAATAAAAAAATAATAGGAAACAACCCTATTCTTTTGTAATTTATAATTCATCAAGAAATTTTATCATGAAATTTAACATGTACCATTAGCGGTACACGTAGCTTGTATTGCGCCTCTCTCGCCCACAACGCGAGACGGTGACTCACTGGCGACGAGTCGTGAGACGAAAACAGAAAGACGAGGAAGGCAAACAAAACCCGTTAGCTCTTATGGAGAAGACCGTAAACAACAACCGCAATCAGACAATTCTTTTTTTTTCCTCTCCTCTCCGCGGAGATCATTAGCCGAGAATCACTCCCCACGTCTTTCTCTCCAGCACCGCATTCCGCGCGTCTTTTCGGAGGGAAAACGATGAAAACAAAAGAAATCAACAATGCACTATTAGGAATGGGAAAAAGAGTAACTAAGGGAAACTGTTCCAAATGGTCTAAAAATATACTCGAGGTGAGCTATCAATTATCCTTGGGACGGCGACGGCCGCGTATTCTCGGAATACAAACAGAAGCGAAAACCCATTCCTTCTCATCGACCCTTATACTCAACTCCGTTGCCGCCAGACCCACAATTCCTTTCGGGGCGGGAAACGATCAACCCAAAATGATCAGGACAGAATCGAGTCTTCAAAAGGTATTCGATGTTTCGGGGGAAAATAGCTAACAGCAAATATTTCTTTCTGTAACTTAACTGTAAACTTTCTATAAACTGGAAAAAGGGTGTAATTCCGTTGAATAAATATTATTATTACTATTATTATTATTTATTTTTCCACAAGATTTACTTGGAGGTCTGCCAGTGTCGGGCCTTGCCAAGACGCTGCCTCAAGTTACAATACATTTAAACAATCTAACTGTTCTACATGTATCCAGTATTACAGATTTTTGAATGTTATACATTGTGTTTCTTTTAATTTTTAATTGTTCAATTCCAAAAATAAGTGAGGAATGTATTATTCCTGTTGATGATATTACTATGGGGATGATGGTGATCACGTCCTGTTTCCAGATAGTTTTCATTTGCCTTGCGAGGTCTTGATATTTCTGTTTCTTTTCCTCGTATTTCTTCTTAAGGCTGTGGTCAGCCGGAACTGCTATTTCAATTATTATTATTATTATTATAGTTATTATTATTTTACAGTCAATGGACCATATTTATTATTAGGTATTGCCTGCCTTGTGGCAGGACATGAGATTAGAATTAATGAATGAAAAGTCTACCTATCTATGGAAAAATAAAAGAGACAGAAAGTACAGCTGTTGTAGGAACTTTACTGCATAAAATGGAAGTGGCAAACATTTAATTCTTATTGAGTATAATATCTGTCCGTTGGAGAGAAAATAACAATCAAATTCAGCTATATTCCACCGAAGGCATTATTTCTACGAGGCTATCTTCTTTCAAAACCAGGCCTCAACAGAAAATGTAATACTCACCAAATAACCCAATTTCCAATTCTCCCGAAAAATTCACCTTGAAATCAATCAAAACTAGATGAACACATTCTCCTAAAAATTTTAGCATTAGCACGGAAGTTCTTTAAAATGTCTTCAGGTAAGTCGTTCCACTCCTTTATCCCTCGATGCCGGAAGGATTTTTTTCCAAGTGTCCTTTTTCTGATTTATTAACTTAATTTTGAACTTGTCATCATTCCTTCGTACGCAGCAGGGTGAGTCAACCATTTGACATATTTCCTTTTGACATTTTTTCAAACCCCAGAAATTTACCACCTTATTTTTAACTGAAATCATTACCTGAAAAGTAGGCAAGCGTCTTATACGAGTCCGCGTAACACTTGAGAATATACTGTTGTTGACTGCTTTTGCAGTGAACTTAGAACAAAGTTTCAATCCTCTGGTGCATGTTGGTGATGGATCACCCCCTGCCAAACACCTCTGTAGGTATGTAAGATTTTACACTTTCCCGGCGAAAAACATGTAAAAACTCTTCTCGGGATACCGCGCGGGTAAGATTATATGAGGGCGCCAATTCAATGTAATTTTATTCAATGTTTTAATGCCTCTGTAGGTACCTTGCATGGTAACACCTAGATGTAGATGTTTAAACCCAGTGTTGGACATTGGGTGAATTATATCGATATTAATAAATCGGTGCTCCATCATTCGATGCTCACCTAGTCGGCCTTCGCTCAACAATTGCAGTCACGTTTCCACGGAGACCCATCTCAGCAGCGACCACTTATTTTCTCCGCTGGACGAGCGATGATTCCGAGGGGAGGAGAAAGCAGGGAGGAACGGACGCACGGTCAGGAAAAACAAAAGAAGAAAGAACAAAAGAGCATCTCGACCCGCCCCCGACCATTAAAGGGATGAGAGAGGCGCGGTAGTTGCTAGGGTGATTCTCAAAAGGGTTGATTGTCCATAGATGGAGTTGCTATTCTCCCTCTCTTCCTAACCTTCAGCCACCACCTCCTTTGCGCCCCAAATACGATCCTCCCCTGCAAGAAGGTAGGCCCGGTTATTCAAAGATAGCACTTTTCGCAAATGTTATTTAAATAATGTTTCCCATCCACCGGACTTGTACCTTCAATAGATCCTAAGTAGTAAATGGTAGCAAATTATGGAATGATTAATCTAGTGAAATATCTCCTCCAAAAGAAGCAAATATTTAGACAAAAGCTCTTCAGCTACCTGTTTCTCAAACAAAGTTCACCTTCTGATCTAGTCCTACCATGATAAATGTAATTAAATGCTATGTTCGGAATATTTGCACAAAATATGTAACTGTATAATTTGTATATTTATTAGGAATAAATGTAACCTTATGCACTGTACAAATGTCATATTGTGATACATTTTTTTCCTGTGATAGGCTATAAATCGTCTTGTTGATTTGCTTGTACCACTTTATCTTTTCTTGTTTTGACTGTATTATTTAAAAAATGGACCGCTAAATACTGTTATATTTGCACGATGCGGACAATTATTCAGTTCTAAATTCATAGAATACTCATATGAGGCTGAGTAGCCTCCGATTTTGCCTCTAATTTTTGTTCAATATTCTTTGTTGGGATTACGAAATAAATTGCTCCTCTCTATCTCTCCCTTTCTCTCTCTATCTCTCTTAACTATAACAATTTCATCACGGATGAAAAGAAAAATTTGGGCCCTTAGATAGTGATGGAAAAATGTATGTTGATATCGATTTTTAATCGGAATGAAAAGCTCGACTTTTGCTTAAGCCAAATATTGTCACTACACTTCATTTAAACATACATATATATATTACGTGAAGTTCCAGAAAATAAAGCGCTGGGAGTAAACCAAAGTTGGATTAAAAGATGATGGTTTGAATTTATTATGAAAAAGGAATAAAGATTCGTAATTTTCGGAAAGCCCTTATTAAGAAGAGGACGGACATACCGACCAACTTACCACCCTATTCCAGCCACTTCTGAGTTCGCCAAAGTATGCATAAAATATAAGCACAAGAGAAATTGACAATTATAGCATCATGAAATGATATTGGAATCAAAATTGTCCTTCTTCATGCAAGGTCGAAAATACCCATTTTTACTATTAGAAAATTACCCATTGACTGTCACTATTACTTCAAATTAATAGCAATTTTTAAAGTGATATACATAATAGCCTCACTAAATAAATATAACATATTGGATTATGTTTGTGAATTTTGCAGCATTTTTTCTAAAGACCGACTGGGTTCACCAGTCGGTAGTGGTCCTCAGTTTCCACAAGACGGATTAAAATTATCAGACATTTAATGTGCTCATGGCTTCTTCATCAGAAAAAAACAAGCTAAGAGCATATGTCTGTATGGTATCGTAAACGTTCTTGACGCTGGGTCATTTTTCCAGCATTCATATTGGTCTGCAGCGTATTTTTCATTCATATAAATCAGAGAGAGAATAAAATTTATAGTAGTCACGAGACAATTTTAGAATGAGAGGAAAGTAGAGGAAAAATATGATAGAGAGGGGAATAATATTCAAACTTTCCAAAGTATATTGAGCCTAAATATGTCGTCGCTTTAGGCCCTGTAACTAGCACTCATTGTCAGACACCAGGTGACAAAAAAATTGAGCTTTCTCTTCGCTAAGTACCTCGTCTCACCAAAAACAATCTCCTTTCACGGTCACGCCCCCCAAGAAGGTCATGACCAACGCCTATTGACGCATCAAGGCTACCCACCTCTCATCCTTCTTTGACAACTGAAAAGGAACCCGTTGCCCCTGACTTCAACTCCAGTTAACACAAGAATACGCGATGGGTCATTTTGACGCATATAACCATCTTCAAAATGAAATTTTTCTCTCATTTTCCATCCTTTCCTCTGAAATTTTGCGACATATTGTGTACGATTACTGATACTATGATAATATAAAATGAATATTTCGTAATGAGCCGCAGAAATTTTTATAATGGATCTTATGCCTACAAGGACGGTACAGCGCCCTAACTTCGTTTTAAATAGTTTACATTCATAATTTATCATTTGGTAGTTCATAGAGTTAATAAATTTATACACATTAATTTTTACATTTTTGATATGCAAAATATTTTGCTTGTAAAAAATAAACATTAATTCTGGCTTTGATGACAATAAAGTGGACATCGCTGTCAGATTTTTATTTCAAGTTTATTTATTTTATTTATTTCCAACTTCCCCGTAAACAGCACAAAGAGGCGTTTACAACGGAGGCTTAACAAAGCACTACACAAACATCCTTGCCCTGGATAGGGACCACCTACCCAGGCGGGATTCGAACCCGCGACCTACGGTTTGGCAGCCGAGGACTTTACACCACCGCCACCGAGGCCGTCAAAATTGAGTTTTGGTGTACTTATTCCGGGTTTATCTTTTTAATCAAGTCTAAGAACCCTTTGCGGCTATTGATCATTTTGGTCCTCCCCCGTTGCCTCTCATCGAGGCCCGCTTTTCCCTTTCATTTTTTATGCACAACCAGGATATTCACTTATTGATCAAATAATACATCAGAGTATATAAAGAACAATAACTGAAATCTATTTATTCTATTAAAAATTTTTGTCTTCGATAATTTGGATTAAATTGATATGCGGGTGTTCCAAATCTCAATAATTTCCTCAAATCTTGGGTTCAACTAGGAAATTGCATTTGTCTCAGGAATTTTATTGATAGAGCAAGTAATTTACCGTCCAACATGCCCTATACCCTTCACTCAGCATCACGAATATATCGCAAAGAATTTCGATACCTTCTCTGCACCGTAGTTCAGCAATCGCCCACCCAATCAAATCCGCTCATCTACGAGCCCAACAAATCGCATGTGCTCAGCTAGCAATAGCCGGAGCACAAACGCTCACCTCCGAAGCTTGCAGAATCGGAGGTGAGCGTTTATATTCCGGACACAGCCAGCTGAGCGTATTTGTATTGTCGAGCTCCTAGATAAGCGGATTCGATTCGATGGGCGGTAGCTGAGCGCTTCTGCAATTTAGTCATTGATTGGACACTATGACAGACAAAAATGTGCATAATTCTAGAAAACTTAATGGGTCTCAATGACCAATGCCCATTCTTCTCCATTTCTCCATCTATTCCTATACTTGTCAAACTGTAGATACAACCCCAGGGGCACTTATACATCTACCAGGTGCTAAGGTTATTCTAACTTCGAAGTGGTAATAGCCCAAACGTTTTAGACAAGCCGCATTCGTACTACCAACCAAGGGCGGATCCAGGATTTTTTCTGGGGTACAAACAGGAAAACAGTCTCCTCATATTTGAGATTACAAATAATACACAAAAATTAAAGTGCGAAATATTCTCTTTATTTAATACGAAAGTTATTAATATGAAATTAAATGATTGAGGCTCCGTCATACACAAAACAAATCGAACGTAATGCTAACCGTATTCAAAATCTTGCCTATTTTTAAGCGTCTGGGGTTGGGGGTCACGTGCCTCCGTCCGCCTATGCTATCTACGAACAAATAATTCATGTGCATTACCAAAAACAAAGTGTGACTTTGTTTATACGAAGCTTTTATTCCTTGGACACAAAGAGAGTAACAACATATATACCTTCCCGAAGCATGTGAAATTTTGGCCATTTTGCAATAAAAATGCAATAGGGGATATCCCATAGAAGTATTTTCAAAACATATTCCTTTTTTAGTTTTTTTAATTTTACTTCGATTCCATTGTTTTTTTTCAGTGTATCTTTATTGTACCTATATTTTTTATGTATCAAAAGCTCATCTGAAAGACATTTTACTTTGCAACAATATGATCGATAGTAAGATTGTATATCTAAAGTGGGTATCTCTAACAGGCAATAGCCTCTTGGGTCACGAAAAGCTCCGAAATTGGTTTTTTATGTAAGATATTTAAATTTATAATTTGTTCAAGGAGCGATATAAGTATTATTTACGTAGTGAGGATGTCAAAATACATAAGGAACACATATATTTTCGAAAAAAGTTTTCGTGAACAAGAAATTTGTTGAATGGAGTACTTAATGATTTGGTGTGATAGCACAATAATATCGTCAGGAGTACCTACTACGCCCAACTCTCCAAGAAGTTACCATCCGATCAATAATACTACTATTTCTTCTTCCAGTCTCTAGGCCCTATTATCTCTGCCGGGACCCATGGATACGGAGGGAGACTTCGCCTAGCAGAGGGGCACTTGAGTCCTTGTCGAGTGGTTCTCCTTGCGACAATTCCATTCGTGAGAGCCCTTTTAAGAAGCACGGCAAACTTTCCCCGGCAAACATCGTCCGCCAGGTCATTAAAAACACATAAGCACGTCTCGAGACCTAGACATGCCTAGAATATCCTCAGAAGTTTTGGAGATTAGTCTGGAAGAAAGCGAAAATTTAGATGAGATCCACTTGAACGAAAAAATGCGGAATCCTCCATGCCATTACTCTATGCATGGAATTTTATGGTGAGATAAAATTTTTAAGATTTTTAATTTTCTTTAACAATACATAAAATAGATATGTACACAAGATATTCTTTAGGATATGGATTAATAACATAATTTTCATTCCATATTAGTGTCTCTATTTTACGTTTAAACATTTTTTTAACTGTGGGTATTTTGTATTGTTATATGTTTTATGTGGTAGTTTTCATTGTTTTTCTTTTGTGTACCACCAACGATAAAATTTGTGAACTTTTCGATGATCGCCCCATTACCTGTGTTGTTACATTTTTTTCATCAACTCTGCTGAAGGTGAATAATTTCACCAAAAAACTAGCATTATTTTGGAGTTAACTATACTTCATGACCGATATTCCACAAACAACACGACGCAGTTAAAAAAATTTCGTTATTCAATACGGCAGTCATTACAATCTGTCATATGGAGCAAGGAAATGTTGAAATAACACTGTCGAAACTATGATCGGAGATGTTGTCTAAGTTAAACTTGACAAGTGAATTTTATTTTCCTAAATACTGTGTAAGAGTAAAATAATAATCTCTAAACCCGGTTTTTTATGCACAAGAATGTCTATCAGATAGTATTTCGCCGGAACATTACCTTTTAAGGTATACTGAATCGCAGATAGCAAACATCGTTTCACGATCAAAAGGATATTTTCAACGGAGTGCCTGAATTTGTTGATGCTGGTCACCGCACATGGGCAATGTTAGTTTTGAAAGTCCTTGGTAGACAGAAACATTTCTTTCAAATAGGCAAAAAATGTGCCAATACTCAGTTAAACCAAGACGACTACTATCGGTGCAAGAAAGGTAGAACACTGAAATTTAAACATTTGTACGAAATTCCATCTCAAAAGGGTCGTAACGTATATCGCTCAACTAATTGTTTATTCGACTACTATCGAAATCATTAATATACTGTTCAAACGTAAACGCTTAGTTTCTACGGTCGAAAGAGTGAAGAAAAACACGCGAAAAACCATGGAAACGCCGAGACGGTCGTGAAGGCTATTCGAGTTCTCCACCGGGTAATCTCCTTCATGGCTGCCGACGTTTCGGGGTATGAGTCGTACTCTATCTTCAGGGCTGAGTGTCATGTCTCGGAAGGTGTTCGCCTTATATAGCGTGCCGGGATATCAGGTTCCCTTTGATTGGTCCTTGGTATTCGAATTTTATTCAATACGGGTTTCCATACGTTACTGAGGGAGTAACCGCCATCTCTATTGAAGTTTTTGTCCGTTAGCCGGATCTCTATGGCCTCCTTCGTAATCCTTTCCCAATAATTCTTTTCTCGAGAGATGCTCTTCACACCTTCCCAACGAATGGCGTGGTTTTGTTTGATGCCGTTTTCGGCCACTGCAGATTTTTCCGGTTGACATAGCCAGAAATGCCATTGATGCTCCTTCATTCTCGTGGCATTTGTCCTGCCAGTTTCACCCACGTAAACTTCACGTTCACAGGGAATCTGGTATATCCCGGGACTTTCGAGGCCACAGGGATCCTTGGTCGAATGCCGGGACGTTCGTCTTCTTCATCTCGTCACGGACAAAATATTTGATTGGTGCATTTCATCTTATTTTTTTAGAGAGAAAGACACCTTAGCATTACAAATACATTTTTAAGTTTGCCAATTCCTTGATTTTTAAATGGACGAAAAGTAGATTTTAATTTCCAATTTGTAGAATATTGCACGAATTTAGAAGTTGCGTATGCTTTATGGAGAAATATTTTCAAACTATTCATGTAAGGAAATGTTTATATTGTTCTCCCAACTTAAAATAAATCAAAAATACGAAAATCGCCCCGCGGCAACAGTAAGAAATGAAAGTCGAAATGAATTGAAAGTGAACTGCAGCGAATAGAAGGATATATGACACGACCCTGTGGAAATTCGGTAGAAATTCGTACAAATGCTTAATGTTTAGCGATCTACCTTTTTAACGGTGATAGTGGTGTCTTACCATTAAAGAATTGCGTCGCTAAGGGCAAGAAAAAAGTCAACAAACAGACAAAATCAGACAAATAAAAGTTTTTAACAGCTACACATAAGTCAACAATTGAGTCCACTGATCGAAATACGCCCTATATTAAAAGAAATAGGTCATATATAAGGGGGAAAAATTAGGGATACCTCAATTAGGAGTAAAAATGCAAGTTCACCACGCAAAGAATCTAAATTTTATCTAAAAACCAAATTAAAATATTTTTTACCATCAGTATCACAATAAAACATAATTTCATAATTTTCAATGGGCGCCATTTAATTAGGTGCCATAACGACTGCGAAATAAAAAAATACCAGACTACTTATTATCGTAATCATTGTTCAAAAATTACTGATTCTATGCTTGATAACCTTCGATGACAACAAAACAGATATATAAAAGGTAATTTACATTTTACTATCAAGAGGTAATCGCCCAGCTTCATTGCCACCACATTCACGCATGTGGGGCTCAGTTGCGTTAATGATTTTCTAAATAATAGCAATGACGATACTTTGTTATTTTTTCATCGCCATTATGGAGCCCTTCCACCACGTCATAGCTTCCAATTTCGACTTAACGATTTGCTAATTACTTCGCTGATGATAAATTACTGGAGATATATTTACGTTTTTTCTGCTTACTTACGGAATTTACAATAAAATCATCAAAACCGCCCGAAAATTATATTTAAATGGTGTTTAATAAATATTACCAGGATTTCAGAGCATTATTAATTAAATATACCGTGTCGCAAAAATACGTAACTCAACAGCATATTTTTTTACAAGTCATTTACCATGTTGTGGCAGTGGTTATACAATACATGCATGAGTCGTGCGTATAAGGTAACCCAAGTTTAACCCAACGTCCGTCAGATAGGACGCTAAGCATTGATCCTGTTGACGTGATGCCGACGCCAGGTTTCTCTCCACCAGTGCTTCCCTACCCTTTGTGCTAAATGACCTAAGATGTTGGTGTGCCTCCTCCAAAAAAAAACCTACCAAACTATAGACGATAAGGTACCAAGGCCAAGTACTTTTTCACTTTTTATTACTGTAATCCATTATTTCCAGCCAGATGGCTACCCCTTAGGAGTTGCTGGTTTGCTGAACGCAATCAATGTAGTGGTGTCTTACCATTAGAGAATTGCGTCCCTAAGGGCAAGAAAATAGTCAACAAACAGACAAAATCAATATTTTGGTCATTTGTTGAGGTTAATTGAGTCATGGCATTGCTTTAATTGGGAGTGGGAATATGTGAAAAAGTGATTAGTGCACATGTAGGGTTTATATGTTCATATGCTCAATTTGTCAGAAATCTGACAGTCAAGACGACTTGACTTTTATTTATTTTTTTACCTGGCCCAGATGAGGCCAGAATCCGGCCCCCTCTTCCTCTGGGCCAGGGCTCTTTTGCATAGTTAAATGTTCGCATTCAACACAGGAAATTATGCATAAAATACTAGTTGGGCGAAGCGGATGAGATTCTTCGTCGTTGGCGGTTGAATCAGGTCCTCTAAGCCGGTCAAGTAGAGAATGGAGCCGAAATCCAAATCGAGAGGGAGTCAAAAAAAAAAAGAAAGCCGAAAACCACGGAAGAAAATGTCTGGAGAACGACGAAACTCCGATTTATCACTCCACGCAGGTAACAGCATTTCTATGCTAGCATGGTGGTATTGTTAGGATGCACCTCTCTGGAAAGAGGGAACAAAACTGCGAATAATTAAATACCTCAGAAAAACCTCATTTTTGGTAAATAGATAAAGTAATTTTTTCTTTTCAGTGAATTTTATGCCTTTTAATGAGAAAATCGTGTAGTTTCAAATTCTTTTTTATTTTATACTGTCTCTCATTTTTTCTAACGGATTTTGTGCTAACTCCCTCCTCACACGCCTACAGAGTACCCCTACATTTCCTCTTGCGGGGTAGAATGCAGATGTAGACGCAGCATTAGAAAGGGTGGGGTGGTAGATTTTTGCGTTGAATGGTTTGGGGGTGATCATCCATGTGCGGAAGGTTGGAGGGAGAGACGGTTGCATGGAGACACGGTGAGGGTGGACGCTATAAGGAAGGCGTTGGTGCTGGCGGCATCTCCGTAGAAGGGCATGTCCGGCAGACCTGAAAAAGGCCATCTCTTGGGTGGGTGGGCGGGGGAGGAGAAGGAGAAAAATTCCTCAAAAGGTTGGTTGGAGGATGTGGTTGTCGTTAAAGCATAGGATCTGTAGGGCGTCTCCAACTTCCATCCCCTCTGAATAATATAAAGCGTCGTTTTGCCGGCGACGCATTTCCTCCACGGCGGCGAAGTGGATTGTCGGGTGGTTAAGGAATCTCCTCTTTTGTGGGATGGACCGACCGATCGAAGGGGATCGCACTCGATTTGAAATTTACTGGCCAATTTCCCACTATTGCGGCGACCCTATGTATCGAGGCTCTCCGGGCATTTTTTTCGTGTTTTCGAATTTATTTTTTTTTTACTCCCTCTCGATTTAGATTTCGGCTCCGTCTTGACTATCAGATTCCTGACAAACCCAAACATAGAATCTCTAAATGTGATCTACTAGCCAATTTCCAACTTTTGCGGCGACCCTTTGATACGAATTAGCTTTTAGGTACACGTAGCCTACGTGATCCTTTTAGATTGCTTGGGCTATCGAATATTTTCCCCCTATATCGAGGAATGAGATGAGGAAATAATGTGAGGAATGGAAATAAATTCAAGGGTTGGAAAAGGGCGATTAGTTTGTTTAAATTTTGCCTGCAAACACGTACCAATTTGCGTAATATCATTTCATTCATACAACAGTGTATTGATGAAAATATACTTTTTTATAATTGGTACTTATCAAAAATTACTCCTTTGAATTTTTTTATTTTAGTCATTTTCTGTTTTTTAGTCATTTAATGATTCGCATTTCTTTTCGCTCTTTCCAGAGAGGTTCATTCTAATGATAAGACTATGCATGGATAGACATATCCCTACTTGTGTCTATTGATAAATAAGAATAAGTATTTTTTACCGTCTTTTTATACAGTAATTACAAATTTTAGAGACGATTGCTTTAAGTTAAGTTTTCATTTATTTATTTTTAATTCTGTTTTTAGTGTGGCAACAGCAAAATCGTAAATGGAAATCTTTTTCTCACATGGTACTATCAAAGAGTATCAACAAATGTGTCATTGTTATCATGATTTATGTACCAGAGATACTTCGTAATAGTGGTTCTCGCTTCTTTTCCGTCCTTTATATTCTTAATGGTCATTTTAAAAGGGGAAGTGCTCAGTTTCGGAGCCAAAGAAAACAACTTAGTACGCGGACGCAGTGTGGGAATGGGAAGATATATATATGCGAGGGGAAGAAATGAATGAAATGGCTGGAAGAGGACTTGCGGGAGGTTGGAGTGGACCATTAAGGGACACTGAGAGAGAGAGGGAAACTTTATGTGAGGACTTCATATACATACACATATGCCTCCGTGAGCAGTGTGATGATGATATTGTCAAGAGTAGGAAATTAGTTTCCCTTTAAAATTAAAACATACCTCAGTTTTCAGACTTAACTGACTTATTTTTTTCACTCAGTATACCTAAGCTATAATATTAACCCAGAGTTTATATTAGCATCGAAGAAACCTTTTCTTCTAGATGATGCACATAGATATCGTACTTTTTTAATTTCACAAACTTACACACATCGATGGCTAAGTTCTATCAACACGTATCTCAAAAATAGCAACTTTACAGGAGAGCAAAAATAACAACTTTTTTTTATTTGCACATAATTTTCGTTGAAATTAAAAAAAAAATACATACAAACTGAAAAAAGCATGCATTTGCAACAAAGAATTGTTTTTTGCTTGAATTTTATTTTTTATTTACAGTATTACAGTATTAGCAGTATTAACTCAGACTGGCAACATTCTGAGATACGTGTTGTTATAACTTAGCCATCGATATGTACAAGTTTGTGAAATTCAATCCTCATCAGGTTCTGATGAACTTGATGATGATTGCCAGCCAATTGAAGCACGCGAGGGATAGTTGGCAAAATTAAAATTAAATAGGCAGTACGATATATTTGTGTGTCATTTAGTGTGCTGTTCCACGATATCCTTCCAGAAAAAAGTTAATTATTCTTATAGAGTTTTGGAAACGGAATATTTTGCTTACAGAATCAATAGTGCCCTCAATCGTATAATTCTTGTCTGCTGCAATACTAAATCTAGATAAAAACTTAAACCTAAGTAAAACATATCTGCAATAATTTTTACTATGCATGAACAGGAATCTTATTTTATTATTGCTATGTTTATATTTTTTATACATTTTAATAATGAAATTAAATAAGAGTGGGTAACAAGCTTCCTTAAAATATTGACATTACCGTCTGTCATCGGACTTTCTATTTTTTATACGAGTTCATATGCGCCAAAAATTATACCAGATTTGTTAGGACTCCCCTAAAAAGTCTTTTTTTAGATTTCTTTCGGACAGAAAATCTTGATAACATAATCGCCAGGGCCTCCATGTAACGTAATCTCAATCCCGGTTCTTTTAAACCATTTTAACCCAGAGATAGCACTAGGTATCCCAAACGTTAAGCCTCTCTGAATCCTCCTCACATGTCATAAGTCAGCGCCAACGTGTACCTTTGATCGTATTTTTTTAATCTGTTGTTTCCACAGCATCCACAATGTCCACAGCGATGTCTTATTGCTTATCGTCGAATTTGTCATGTTCACGTTAAAATGGTGCTTATTTAATTCAGTTGCATTTTCTAAAGATTAAGAAAAGTAATCCATTTTTTCAGTACCTAATGATGAAGTCAGCATGCTGTGCAATATGAGTTGCTATAAACGGCTGCCGTGTAGCAGAAATGATTTGTATTTCAAAGGGTATAATTTGCTATTCATCACTGGTCAACAATCCTAGGATTGGTTTGACGCAGCTCTCCACTCAGTTCTCCTATCAGCTAATCATTTCACTCCTACGTATTTCTTCTCTTTTACATCTCTCTTTACTTGTTCCATATATTTTGTTCGAGATCTTCCTTCTCCGTTCTTGCCTTCCACTTGTCCCTCGACGATTGTTTTCATCAGGCCATCATGTCTCAAGGTGTGGCCTATAAGGTTGTTCCGCCTTCTTGTTAAGGTTTTCATGAGGCTTCTCTTCTCTCCTACTATTCTTAGGACTTTCTCATTACTAACTTAAAGAGAGATGGCTCGACCGATCATTTTCTGGATCACACGGCCCCATATTTCGATCGCTTACTCCGTCACTTTCCGAATTTACAACTGTCATCAAATTAAAAGCCAAGCGTGGAGTAACAATCGCTGATAGCGACTGTGCATTCTGATTGTCTGAAGGACGGAGCCAACGATGGTTTCAGCGACGGAAAAAGGGTCGTGCTGAATGATGGAAAAAGGGATGGGATTCCCATCCCTAGAACCATCGGGGAAAATGAACGGGAGAAACGCTATTTTTTCCGGAATAACTGGAGCGATCGATGGAGATTTCTCTGGATAGGAATAGAAAAATGGTAGTGTGATTCAGGCTTAACCCCTTCCACTTCGATTAATTTTCTGAATATCGTGCTCCTATTCGCCATTCTCTTTTAAATGGTAGGTAATGGAATGATAGTTTATAGTTAGTAATCAACGTGGAACCGTGATATAAAATGTGATTATTAATCATGGAGAACACAGCTATCGCTACGCGAATAAAATCATTTTACTCCTATTAATGCACCATGTTTCATGAAATATGAATTATTTATGAATGTTTTAACATTGTTAAGCTTTCAAAATAATTATATTGTTCCTAAAAATAGTGCTAAAATTATGAAAATCCGATGACGAGGTACACTCGCCATTGCGCGGTTTGGCATCGAAAATTCACGACGAGATAGACTCGTCCATACAGCTCAAGGGGTTAACCCATTTTCATCCACAAGCGTACTGGTATGCGGCCTGAAGACGGCTACATACAACACAAGCGCATCGGTACTCATAATGCATAGTGATATCTATCAATTGATCCTGCTACTATCTAACGAGTTCATTTGGAAGCAAGTTTTCGATCAGATAGTGTACCTGATAGCAGCTACCATCTGGTGGCTATTTAAAAATAAATTCCATGGTAAATTGCCTTAGAAATACTTTTATTACTTGTAGACTTTATTCACCTGAAAATGGATCGAATTATATCCCAGGGGATGGATGAGAATGGATTAAGAACAGAAGCAGGGTCCGGAAAATATCTGAAACTTAATTAAACTGGGACTAGCCACGGTGATAACTTTACAGTATCACGTCCGGAAATTTCGGGAGATCCGCGTTCGATTCTTGATCAAGGCGAATTACTATTTCTCTGCGTAATTTACGCACAATCTCTGAAAGTTCTCCACCACCGCCGAGATTTGAACCCGAGCCCTCAGGGTGGAAAGCCAACACCATAGCCACCACACCAGCTTGATCCCCTCTCGCATACGAATAAATTTTAGCATAAGGTGGAGAAAATTTCCATCTCAATACCTCCCTTCTCTTCTTCTATTCCTATAAAACGTCGACCATCCGTCCGACTACCCTCAAAAGCCCAGCATGCATACATTCCTCAAACCCTCTTCCCTTCTTCAACTCCTCAAACATTCCTCTTTCCACTTTAACGCTCCGTTTCCCGCACCAACTTCCCAGTCCACTCTTTTCCTCCCTCTCCCACGGCCTACCACCTTCCCATATCTTTCGCCATTTGAAGATGGGTCTTGGGAAATTTTCCCCATACCGACGATTCCACCCCCAAAACCCGCCAACCTCCTCGTGGCCAAATTGAAGGGAGTAAAGGTAGCAGGCACGGATAGATAGGCAATGGGGGTGAGAGCCGCATTAAAATTCTTGCCTCGTTCCCCTTTTTGGCTTCCATACGCCCCTTTCCTTTCCTCTCCGTTAAATCGTTTCCAATCCAGCATATCCTTCTCCTCCCTCACTCCTTTTTCCCATTCCTCGGAAAATTCCCTTCTTCCCTGCGACCGTACGACGGAATATATATCCGTCGTTCTCGGTGCCGGTGGGGATAAGTCCTCGCCTACCACACCGAAGGTCACCTGTTCGAGTCCTGCCTTCAGGGATACCGACTTACAAAAAATGTTGGGGGGGCCCAAACCGGGGATCTGGCCCCGGGAAATTTTATAAGTAGTGAGTTTTAAGTTTTTTTAAGCATGCATAAGAGTCATATGATCAACATTAGAACCCTGATAACTCGAATATCGATATCTGGATACTCCGGAGAAAATCGACAAGCCTGACACATTTTTCCTTCACACCTATAATGAATTTTTGAGTGGGCTCGGGCCCCCTCTGGCCCCATGGAGTCGGCACCACTGTCTGCCTGGATAGGCTGGTCCTAATTTTTTTCCTTCTCTCTCAAGCCTTTAGAGAGAGGATATAAATGCACTGGTACTGGTGACCTTTTCTAAAAATTTCCTCTATTTCACATGGAATTAATACATAATCACTTATTTCAGTATAATTTCCTCACTGATTTATTTCCTTTTATGTCAATTCAATCACAAAATAGTCGAGTGTACGAAGTATACTTCCTCATCATCATCATAATTAGTGTTTATACTCGAAGTGGCAAATTTATACAGAGCGCAAGGTCTAGATCTACAAGCTCTTTAAGTTTTAGGGGTAAATGAGATAAATAAATATATATTTCCTTCCTCTCCTTCATTCATTCACACGCCATAAGCGCAAACATACAAATAAATTCATAGCTTAGGAGAGAAACGGATAGGAACACAGCCAAAAAAAGTACTTGGTCAATAGTGCTGTGGTAGATGGAAGAATCTAGAAATCAGAGTGTAATAATGCGGCCTGACTATATATATGTACGTATAATAATGTAGAAAACGCTTAAAGAAATAACTCTTAAATAAATTTAAAAAATTTAAACATAAAGAGACTAAATTTTATGTAACTATTTATTGCCTTAGTGCGGGCACACAAAAATACTTAGTAAAAATAAACAAAAAATGAAATTATGTAGCTTACGGGGGAGTTTGTTCTAATTTTTGAATGGGACGCATCCCATCTCTCTCAATGGAGGAGAGGAACATGAGTCCTGTTCCTTATTCCTCTCCCACAGCTCTCTCTCTCTCTCTACCCCTACCCAAACTCATGAAGCCATTTATTTCCTCCCTATCGTTGGGCAAACTTTCAAATCGTTTCAGGAAATCTTATGAGATTCTCTAAATGGGTCATGTTTTCTATAGCTGATGTTTATGTGCACGAATGAAGCAAGAATTCTTTCCGGGTTTTCCACCGGTTCAGGTTTTCTATAGGTAACGTTTCGATGCTCGACTCGCGCATCGAAACTTTGGCTATGGAAAAACTGACCCGAATTTAGCAGGTATTAGATGACGACATATGATGCATGGGATATAAACGTATGAGTACGTGAATGCATGCGCATATAGGGTGGATAAAAATTGTGTCACGAAATTTTATGGCTTAAATTATTTCAGGCATGCTTCCGGGAATCTTAACTGGGTCATGTTTTCCGAAGCTGATGTTGGCATGCGCGATTCGAGCAGGAATTCTCGGGATTTCTACCGGATAAGGTTTTCAATATTTATATCTTAATTTGTTTCCTTCCCACTGGGGGAAAATTCATAAATGGTTTTACATATCCTAATCTCTAGGAAAATTAAATGCCCAAAATCTACATGCATTAATAATTGACAAAGTTTCATAATTTTTTACTCTAGAACTACACCTTTCCATCAATTACTGTACATTTAGAAACTAATATTTTAACAATTTTCAACTATTAAATCTATAAGTATTTGAGCAGTACGTTACATTTTACCATACGAAATGAAGTTTCACGTTACGATAAAAATATAAAAAATTAAAATATCTCACTTCAAATAAATCAGTTTTCTGATGACGTATCTTTGATGTTCATGCTGCTAACTTTTTCCTGATATGCAAGTTTTATTCTATAGTCACTTTCATTTTGTAACAGACAGTGGAGTATAAGATGGAGGACTAGAGAGATTCCTTCAATATGATATCTCGTCCCCCAAGAGTCCGGAAAAAAGGGTTTTTTTTTGGGGCTCATAAAATATTTGGTCTAATCTTTAAGCACATTTAGGCCACGGAATAGAGTACCTATTCCAAAGCCGTATAACGAGGCTTTTAGAAGGTCTTATTTATATTGTGCTAATAAAGTGTTTAACCTTCTACCATTTCATATCGCCTTATAGTCATTCACGTTGTTTTTACATGAATTGAAAATATGGTTGTTCTCCATAGACAATATCGAAGAGTACTTGTAAATGATTGTAGATTATTTTAATATTGGATATTATTAGTCTGATTTCTGGAGAGTGTTTGGAATATTTCTATGCATTACGGTTATAAATGCATTTGTTTTCATTTGTTTTCATGTTTTATGTTTCAATCCTTCACAATATTCTCAAAGGAACATGCTTTAAAGAAAAGCGTACTTTGACTTATAAGTTATGGCAAATTCTTTGTTTTGGCCGCACCAGCCAGCTGTCAGTTTTTTTATTTAAGAGTTGGCAACCCCAGCACTGGCCCTTACCACAGGGGTGCCTATATTCCACCTTGTAAAAACTAAGCCGTTAAAATTTCATGTACCATAATGTGTATTAAAAATATATTATTATTACTATATTAAAAGTAAAAAAACGAGAATTCCGGAAACAGGGGTGAATTTTATTATTAAAGAGATTCTAATTCCCTTGATAACACCATCATCACACCAGCCACGGAAGCGTATGTATGACTGGTCCTCACATTAAATTTCCTCTCTCTCCCACTGTCCCTTAAGGGTCCACTCCAACCCCCCACGAGCCCTCTTCCAACCCTTTCATTCATTTCCTTCCCTCCCATTAATCTCTTCCCATTCCTTGCATTCACACTGCGCCCGCGTACTAAGTTGTTTCCTCTCGCTCGAAAACTCGCCGCTTCCCCACTTAAAATTACCTCAAAGAAGAGAAAAATGACGGTAAAGAAGTTCTTCGGAAATTCCTAACCCACACAAGCTATGATACCATGTAGCACATTCATTAAGAATAAAATCGTAGTGCCACCTAAAAAAATAATTTCAATTTTCAAGGATTTTGTTGTTGCCACACTAAAAAAAAGGAGTGAAAAAATCAAATTGACCAAAACGCAAATACCTCTAAAACATCTCATAAAAAGTTAAGTAGCAAAACACAAAAACCACAAAGACGTAACTTATGCTAAACAGAAATTATAAAAAGTTGTCTTTCATCAATTCACTTTGGTTCGCATGAAACACTTAAATTAGTATACTTATGCTGGCAAAATTTACAAACATTTAATGTTATTCGTTTCCTCCCAACTCTTTCATTTAGTTTCCCTGTTAAAATCATTGCCTCGTCTCATTCCTTGAAATTAGTGGAAAATACTCTTAACTACATCTAAGCAACTTTAAACAAATGCGAATGACAAAACAGTTGCTTGTAGTCAATACAATGTTACTCGTATACGTGTAAAACACACTACATACTAGTCTGTTTCGAACGATAAAACTTAAATATCGATTGCCCTCTTCCGATCCTTTAATATATTTCCTCCCTCCACATTATCAATTAATCTCTTCTCATTCCCGCGATTCAAACAAAGTCCATACTCGATCCTTTGCATATACTCCAATTTCTCCATCCTTTGCATGGACACACACCCATTAATTTTTTTGCTTTAAAAATATAACAGAATAGATGAATGGGTAACTTTTATCCTCCTTTATCCCTCCTAACTATCTATTGAATATTTTCGAATTTATTAATTACTATTCTTTCTAATGAATATCTTGTGAATACCATTCATTATTTACGTTTACAGGTATAAAAATCAAGCACCGGTCCCACTCTTGTTCAGTTATGCTACAATTCGCCAGGTGAAATTCGTTATGCATCAACATTCAAAACATTATCAGAGAAATTCTAATAGGCTCGATTCTGAATGAATATTCACCATCCTCGCCACTAAACAAATTCTACTCTGACACCCCCAGCCATTTGCCCTTTCAACGCCTAAAAAGGGTAGCACGTGGCCATAATTTTTCCCCTCCAAGTAGGAAAGGTTAAGGGGATGGCCGGCCAACCACGCCCTGCAACCCAGGCTGACCGCCTGAAGGTAGTTAAGAAGTTCTCACCCACTGCATTATGACACCTCCATCCACGGAAAGCTCCACATCCTTCATCTTCACACCCTTGAACCTTCTGTCTCCCCTACAGCCACAAAAGGCTTCCTCGACAAGACCTCTCCTGTAGAACCTCCCTACGTGGACCATTATCCAGCCACTAGAAGGGATGGAATAAAACAGCCTCCACGGAAAATAACCCTTAGCTTAATCAATAAAATGTAAACTATTGCCACCACTACAAAACAAAAGGAGAGTCTTCAATATCCGAAAAATTTGGCACCACTCGTCAAATTAAACAACTACTCAACCCGAATAACCCTCCTGTCAGTGGCGTAACTACGGGGGGGGGGGATTAGGGGATAACCCCCCCCCCCCCAAAGCCACAGAAAAATAAAAAATACATTTAAAAATATTGTTTATTATTGGCATAAAATAACTGCATCAGCTTAAAGCTAAATTTTAAGTGCCAAAATGATGTAAAATGTATTTCTAGGCATTTCATTTTTTTTAAATTTTCCCTTAACCCCCGTGGCCTGGGGGCGGTTCCCCCTCTCATGCCCTCCTCCCCAAAAGTATATTCCTAGTTACACGCAAACGCATAATTTTTAAACTACAGAAACTTTGTGCCAAGAAATCCTATTGCCCGCGAGTGTGCCTTGTTACCGGATGCTCTGAACCCCCGACCCCCAGATGGGAAGGCTGGTTCACTAGTTACGAGCTGCTTTGGGTACATCGCCAGCACGCAAAGCATTCGAAGTCATGGAGTTGCCCATAGCATCCGGAAACAGGGAAAACTCGCGGCCAATCTAACCGATTGCCTAACAGTTTCTGTAGTTTCAAAATGGTGCATTTTCAAACTAAACATAATCAGTAATTTTGGTTCCTACGGGCTCTTGGTCTCTCCAGGATTAAAATTTCGTGACACAATTGTTCTCCACCCTTTATACTTAGGCAGGTTAAATGTTTGGAATACGAATGAGCCGCACCGAATGCAAGTTATGATGAATTGTTTCCTCAATTCTTACGGATATATTGAAAAATTAATAACCCCCTGCTCTATTAGTGGATCGCTTTGAAATAATAGTCCCTATCAGTACGTTTTGACCTAAAAACATTGAATATTTTGATTTGTATTGCCATCAGCTACCCAGGGTTAAAAGTTCGTGACACAGCTTTTGTTCACCCTGTTTATATGTATACATATATGTACAGCTGCCGGTATTAAGTGGCATCATGTTTTTATTAACCGTGTTGCATGGTGTGTACATCTTGGAACTTGGATGGTGTACTTGTATCTCGGAACTAATAATTTTTTTCTATTCCCGAAGGCTTCAACCGGGATATGAACCCGGTGCCCTTCGATCAAAATCCTACCGTAATGCTTTTACTTTGTTACCACATGGGGGAGGAAAAGTGGCTAAGTCTAATGTAACACTACTTCATTGGGATGTATGCGCAAAACTCAGACAATCGGAGCGCGTGGTATAAAGTTTCTGAAATTTCATGATAATTTTGGTCCCCGCTGGCATCAGCCATAAGGGTTATAATTTCGTGACAGAATTTTAATCCACCATATATGCGAGGAGAAATGAACAGAGAGGAGAAGAAACGACGAAGTGCTGGACGTGGTGGGTGAGGAGAGGCAACATTTAGATGAGATACGGAGGAGACAGAAGGTTGGGATGGAGCGAGTAATTAGCGAGGAGGGAAGTTGAAACCGGTGTTAGAGGAAAGAATGTTAGGTAAACGAGGGAGGGGAAGGAAGAGAATAGGATTTTTTGATAGATTGAACGGGAGTAGGCCTTACAATGAATTTAAGAATGCAGTGCTGGAAGGAAAGGGAGGCTCCCAGATTACTTCTTTAGTACTTGAGCTCAGCGTGCCCCGAAACGCATGTTCCTGTCTCTTTCCTGCTATTGTGTGCGTGTGTATCTTTCCTTTCATTCTTGTGTCCTTGTCCATTTCTTCTGTGGGTTATTGGTGAGCTGCCCCAGTGCCATCTATTGGTTACTCTTGTGGGCCAAAGCAAAGGGAGTTTTCTATGTATAAACTCCCGACCAAATCACGGCAAATACAAGCGTCATGGTAGCGCAACTGGTATAGCACCAGGCCGGCAACAAGAAGGTTCTGAGTTCGAGTCCCAGTCAGGCCGCATTTTTACCCTCTGATTTCTGGCTTTTTTCCATCTACCACAGCACCGTTATCCTCGTCCTTTTTCGATTATATGTTCCTATCCCTTTCCTTATCTATGAATTTATTTGAATAATAATAATAATTACTTACGGTGCCTATATGATTTATCTCGAGCGCGATATGTTGTAGGATGAACTCTACGCCGCCGGATGCAGAGATTTCTCAGGCGAGGGCTAAACTTGGGAAAACCACCTTGAATCGCCTGCTCAGCACTTCTCACCTCCGTCTTTCTCTCCAACCCCTATAATTCCTTCTCCCCACCCTCCATCCACTATTTTCCCTCGTCCTTTTCTCCGTCCCATCCCCTTTGTGCAGTTTAAATTTCAAACGGTAGGCGGAGCATCTTTCACGCCCCGACGCCCTCTTTGTCAGCCAACAGATTCCAGCCAACTTCCCATCTCCGCAACCCTCTTCCATCACCCTCTTGCGGTCGCCAGCGCTCCTTCGCAGTTTTCCCAGCTTTCCCCCTTCTTCTACCGCACGTAAGACAAAAACGGACGGAGGAAAGGGTGCGATACCCTCCTACCAACTACTCCACGACTGCCTACACTATCCGAGAATACACTTCTTAGCGTCTCTCAGGAATCATCGAGGCAGAGAAAAGCGAATTGATCACTCTATAATATGAGGCATATTCTTAAAGTTAGGGCCGTTTGGTCACAGAAAAAAATATAGTCATATGAAAATATAGTCATATGAAAATATAATCATACATACATTAGGAATATTTGCGACATAGCCCTGAAGAAATTTCGATTCGTCAAGCGTATTGTGGGAAGATTTTCGGATAAGAAAGTAAAAGAAAGGTGCTATTTCCCACTCGTCCGACCGCACCTTGAATACACAGCGAGTGTATGGGATCCGGTTCAGAAAGACTTAATCCGCGAACCGAGTAGAATACGTGGGAAGGCTGCGTGGTTCGTCAAAAACTGCTACGGGCGTACAAGACAGCGCTACCCAGATGTTCAGCGAATTAGGCTGGGAGCCACTGGAGACTCGGAGGCTGCGCGCTAGGCTTAGATTACTTGAAAAATTGAGAATGGATATCTTTAAGAGCGACACGGAGGGCATAATATTAGAGCCCCACTATATTTTCAGGTCCGATAGAAGTGATAAATTAAGAGAGATGTTTTGCCGAATTCATACGAGTTCCCCCTGCACCCAGAAACTATACATGAAGATATCTAAAAATATGGTTAAGGGTTGCGATGCTAAGCAGCCGTTGGTGGACGGCAAACTGGGCATTAACTTCACCGGAAAAACTGATTATCACTGTGGAGTTCGCGAAGATTGTGCTCAGATCCACCAATTTTGATTGGAAAGTGTGTAATGAATTTAAAACACGGAAGAAAGAGCCTTGCACCACATATTCTGGAAAGGGAGGGTTCACATACGAAAACTGTGATTAGGACTCTTGCCCCATAAGAGGAGAACATTTGCCCCACATGAGGGGCAAGATTCCGAATCGTTTTTCTCTTACATTTTGATGGATAACGGCAGTTATTTATTTTTTTCGGCAATGGAAGATAAGTATTGTAATACATGTAACTGCGAACGAATTGTATAAAAACAAAAATTATTGTTTGAACATGAATGGATCATTTTCATAAATTTTTGCTAGATGCGTACCCTTTCCCCTCATTCCCCTACAGCTCAAGGAAAATTTCCACATTAAGCTTGAAAAAACGCGTGGCATCTGGAATACGGACTTAATTGAGAACGCAAATTTCCCGCAATGATTTTTCGACTCGCTTAGTTTCTGCCTCAGATAGATACGCTCGAGATGAGGCCTAAAAGACCGTGAGCATTCATTCTCACAAGCGCGGCTTTCACGGCGCGGGGGATTTTGTCGGGTGAAACGAGGTGTGGAGGAAGGCTTAAGATGCCGCCACGGCATCGGTGGCGCGAGAAGACAAGATACGACACGCATGAGAGGTTACATCCACTGCATTCGAGAGGGTCGCTTCATGACTGGAAGTAACTTTGAGATGGATGGAATGCTCATCAGCAGCGAATTCCTTCGGGCTGATTTTTTCTCTTTAAGTCAGGGCGCAGAAGGGAGGAAGGTGGTAGCCTACACAGGGTGGAGAAAAAGTTTGTAACGAAATTTTAATTTTCCAAAATAAGTATGAAACAGGTGACTTTGTTTGCATTCACGCGCACGGGTGTAAAGTCATAAACGCCTAGGGTGAAATTTTCCGTGAAAAAAACACTTGGCCAAGATTCGAACCCAGATCTCCCATTAATCCTTAACCCTTATCTACATGCGTCCGCGAGGATAACGCCAGTGCACGCTTGCGGCTTTTTTGCCGCACTTCAATATTTTTGGTTTTCCTAAACATACATTAAAATCTTAAGGGTTAAGGTATGCTACCAGTTTCATCACCAAGATATAAACATAGTGAATATACAGGAGAATGAAGGGCAAGAGTATGCTTCTAACAAACAATTATAAAAATTTTGCATTCAGTTTCAAACAATAATTTTTATTTTTTTGCACAATTTGTTCACTGTTACATGCTCTACAATAATCATCTTCTACTTCTGCATAAAAAATAAAGAGCTGCCGTTATACATCAAAATGTAAGAGAAAAACAAGTAGGAATCTTGCCCCTTACGTGGGGTAAGTTTTCTCCCTTTATGGGGCAAGAGTCCTAATCACAGGTGAACTTTCCCTTTTCAGAATATTTGGTGCAAGGTTCTTTCCTCCATGTTTTACATTCATTTGACATTATCCAATCAATAATTGGTGGCTCTGTGTACAATTTTCCACAACCTCCACAGTGATAGTTTTGAATTGATGAATCCCGAGTCACTCGTTAGCAGAAGAGTTAGAGTAGAAAAAGCAATGGTATATAGTGGGGTAGATGTCAGTGGGGCAAGAGTCCTCATGCGGGAGGTTGCTTTAGGACTCTTCCCTCATCGGAAATTGAAACACCTGACATGTCATAACACAACCACATGGTGAGCTGCGGACTACCTAGCTGCATAAATTTTCGAGGCAAAATAATGCATCTAAACGAACGCTACCAAAAACATAGCAGTAGAATAAACGCACATAGGACAGATAAAACCTACGCGTTCCTACAATGTAGATAAACGTTGCGTGGAAATGACATAAGCGATAAACTCACGTTCTGTCGTTCGATGTCTTCCACTGAACGCACCCCTGTGCTACATTCGGTCACGTCAATGAAACTGACTGACAATAAGTGTCATCGTCCTGGCATTTAAAAAACTATTTCGGAAAAGGAAACTTGCCCCATGCGGACTCTTGCCCCTCACTACTCTGCAGTATGGAGAAAATACTGTGTCATGAAATTTTTACCCCGGATAGCTGATGCAAGTATGAACCAATATTACTTATGACTTTCGGGTCGAAAACGCATCGTTTTTAAGCTACAGAAATTTTGAGCGCAGTGTTCAGATTAGCTACGAGTTTTCCCTGTTGTCAGATGCTCAGGACACCTCATAACTTCGAATACTCTATCTGCCGGAGATCGCGATGTGTATTCAAGATATTTGGCAACAAGACAAACTCGTGACCAATCGGAGCATATCGCCGAAATTTTCTGTAGTACTAAAAATTGTTGCGTTTGCAGGACTATGACCCAAATGACCTAACAACTGACACTGCCTCACCAAATTACTCGCCTGTGAGTGTTTATTATGTATTTACCTTCTTCAAATCACAGGGTCACCTGAAATGTATTGTAAATTACTTGTATATATTTCTGTCAACTTGCCATATTAAAAAAACAAAAAATAAAAATAATAAATATATTAATATAATGGCAAGAGCTTATTGTAAAAAAACTCATAAAAAATGAAAAAAAGAAAATACCAATTGTTATTTACAGAAAAAAAATTCAAAAGAAAAAAATAAAATTCTAGTAAAAATATATTTAAAAAAATAATAATGTATATAAATAAATTAAAAAAGAAATCAATTATATCGTATAACTATCTCCTTGTAATTGCACTATTTTTTAGTTTTAAGTTTCCTCTTCACACAAACAACATTTCAAACAACAACAGAACATACGCACACGTCACCTGTATTATTGTAATTCTGACTGACTGGTTGTGGTGAGAGTGACTCACCGGTACAGTAAATATCGATGAGCTTTCGGCGCGGCCAGTGAGTGACCGTCTTGATCTAAACATCATCGGTAATTATGGTTTCTGATAGCATCAGCTATTCAGGGTTTAACTTTCGTGATATAATTTTTATCCACCATATAGAGTAGAGCGCTTGGATACTGAACAATGGATTCTAATTTCAAATCCCGGGAGATGCAATTAATCACTGATTCAGCGATTAAACCCAAATGTTGGTTTTGGTAGGTAAGGATAGAGCTCATCCCGGAATAAGCCACTGGCGTGCGACTTTCTCTCATTCAGGATTGGGTTCCAACTCTCACTTTGAGAATTTTTTGATTTAATGCTTCTTTAGCTCGCAGCTTTAATGAAATTATAAAATAAATGGCTTCATAAAATAATTAACAAAAACACAGCTTAACAACTTCGTGAATTTTACGAAAACATTAACATATAGTTATTGTTGACAACTTTTTATAAATGCTACAGATATTTACGAAGTTTTGGCTGCAAGTAATATTTGAAAAAAATACAACTTATCGCCAAATTTTCCTTCTTTTATGCGAAAATCAGCATCGCATGACTTAAAGTACAAAGGCAATGTAAAACAGTGGAATATAGAAAATAAATATGAAATAGCTACACTAGCATTACTTTTTGATATACCTTTAGTTTCAAAAAGTTACATCCAGGTAGCAAAAAACATTAACAAAATGAAAATATATATTGTTCAAATATAATATCAAAATATATAATGACACGAAAAAAATATGATGCAGGAATCGCATGTCACATAATTTTTACGAGTGCATTAAACATGTTCGTACTACAAAAAATTTAAGAGCTTAAAATATTTCATGAGATTCACGCTATACCAAAGGCTAATTCAGAAAGTCAGAAAGTCAAAAAAATAAAATATAGACTGATAATTAGCGTATCCAAAAGCTAAAATAGGAAGGAGATCATTTTCGCAGTCCAAAAATATTAATTTAGGTTAGTAAGGCATGAAATTGGATCAATTAACCTACATATGCAAACAACGCTAAAAAAAACATAATCCAAGCGAAGGCAAAAAATTCGTGCAAAGGCCAGTGCCTTCGTCGCAGCCATCATTCCTCCACATCACACTTATGAAACTGCTGAAGTCTTAATTTTAAATACACAAGCAAAGGCAAATGCCTAAACATGATAGAAAATACCTTGAATTTCTTACATGCATTTTAAAATAGTATACTTTTTTGATAACTTAAAGTAAATACCACTAAGTCACTCAAAGAATACGTTAGGAATTTATAACTCATTCCTGATGACGGAGGTCATTTATAACAAAAGCAAATTCTGTTTTAACACATTTTTTTTTAGATTTTAACATGTCCAAAGGCTAATTAAAAGTGAAATATACCAATTATAGACCGCTAATTAATTAACGGGTAATAGAAAGAAGAGAGAATTTTCCGCAGTCCCTAAAATGTTTATGTAGGTTAGTGGTAGCATGGAATTGGATCCACTAACCCACTTACACAGCTCAACAAATATATTTTATCCAAGCAAAGGCGAAAAAATTACCCAAAGGCCAGTGATTCTGCAACGAACTCGTAATGTAAGCCTAGTAAGCTTTCCCTCGGATCGAATATGCCAGATGAGAAAATTACGCGCTCACCAAGTGGAAAATCGGTTAGGAACTTTTTGGCGTAAGCTTGGGTGCCCAATAAAAAAAAATTCAGGTGAACTCGCAAAATGAGTCAAGCGCTGAATTTATTTTCACGTAAGAGGTAAAATACTAAAGGGGTTGGAACGTTTAGCATGGTAGAGTCATCAGCATACGCCGAGGGAAGTATTGGAAAATAATTCTCTCTTCCCTCATAGCCGTCTGATTCTAATATCGAGAGGATGATTACAGAGAGAGATAAATCTGCACTCAAAATGCAAAAAACGCATTGAGCTATCTAGTCTATTTATTTATTAATCTTTATATTTTTTATACCTCTCTTGCAGTACATTGGAGCACATTGAGCTCTGTGAAGTCTCTAAGAATCGCCTATGATCGGATATATATTTTTGTGAGGATGAAATACTACAATTAGACCACAGCAGATATGCTGGATAGCAATGCGGTGCTTCAAAACATTTCACAGCACTAGTTGATGACGATATGTTGGAATCATTTTATCGGGGAAACAACTGAACAGATGGAGATTAAAAACTTCGCTCATACGTGCAATAAGCTATAGATCATGAATTTCACTCTCAGTTATTAATCAGCACGTAACTGATAGCTGAGAACAAATACATTACTTTGGAGGACAAATTCTGTTACAGATATATTTTCTGCTGCTTATCTTAGCAACTGCTATGAGCGGAAAAAAGAAATAATTAATGGCTTTATATTCATTTAGAAAATAATATGAAAATTCATCTTTTATATTATAAACGAAAATATCACCCAACAAACTTGAACCATCACTTTACGTGTACCATACGCAGGGCGGTAATTTTTCGTCAAAGAATGAAAATGGAAAAAATTGTAAATTTGCCTTTTCGATCATACAAAGGTAAAAAAACAACCGTGAAAATGCTCAAAGCGTTTGAAGTATAGTTTTTCAACGAGGGAACGCTCTGGAAACAGCCCTTCATATAAAAAAATAATCTAAATTTAATTGAAACATACAAATACGCAATTTATTTTCATATAACTGAGTGACCGCAGATAATTTCCTGAATCTAAATGGAAGTTAACTGTTTGGGTTTCTCCAAGAAATAAACTTTTACGCATGCTAACTGCAATAGTAAAGGCAATTAAAGGGATAAAGGGAGATAAATTATCCGTAACCAATCTCGGTGACCCTATTTGAAGCAATAATAGGAAGGACTAGCACGGACTTGTAAGGGTAATACACTGTTTCGAGAAAATAAACAAAAATTGACGTGCACGTAATGGAAATCTGGGACTCCGCCCCGAGGGCAATGCGAGATGCCCTCGACCGAGTTAATGCAGGTTGGACACAACAAAACCCACTCAATTCAGAAAAAGGAACGTTTCAAGAGGAGAAAAGCGTTTCCTGATTGCGAATTCAAGCACAGGACGGGTTGTAATTCCAGCGAATTCTTTTTCCTTCAGCGTCCAACTAACCTTTTTCGCTCTGCCTTGACCGAGAGGGCTCAGCATTAGGCTTGGAAACAATGAAGCGAAATGGAGGACAAATAGAGAGATTCGCAATTCGTCGGACTGGTCAGTCGTACCTTAATCCATATCCTCAAACTGACCACGGAACAATGTGCTCGGTAGCCAGTTCTATTAAATTGTCCGCTGTGATAGAGTTTCAAAAATGAAGAGACAATTATTTTTCCGTTTTTCGAAACTTCGCCTAGTTCTCGACCGATTTGCGAGGAAAAATGGACGGCCAAATCCATATCGTAAATAAGTTGATGATGTCTTGATCGACGACACATCGATCTTGTATATTGGTCCTGGTGTTATTCACTGCCGTTCGCACTCTTTTGAGCGATTCTTTTTCCCGATGGAAGGTTTACTAGAACTAGCAAATGAATACAATTGAAATGACGTCACCAATTCATGAAAATTAAGTGACAACTTTCGAGTTATCTAATTTTAAACTTGCGAAAGAATGTACGAGATAATGGATCTAACGTAGATATAAAGAAATTCAGTTTAAATATATGAATTGGTGCCGGCCGATCTAAATTTACTTATAATTTTAGCTTCAGAGGATACCATCTATTTAATAAAACCTTTTTCTGAGCAACATATCCTGATAAAGTTACTTTTACACTTAAAGCGAGAATTCAGGCAAAATGATAGAATTTTGCACTTACGATAGCATTATGTTAGATCGATATATGTTGCGGATCACTATTTCCCTTACTCGAAAAATAAATCGTGTCACATGGGATGAAATTTGAGATTCATCATGGCGACAATTCAATAGGATTCGTTCTTTCTCCAGTTGAATATAAATCTCAAATCTGAAAATCTCCCTCCAATTTACAAGACGCTAAAATATTTTTTTAATTCTCAGGGGAACTGGGTAATGATATTTGGTGCGGTGCACATACATACAGAAATGGTAAGAATGAGATGAGCAAACGAAAATATAATTAAGCAATAGGGTAGTTTCCTTCATCAAAAAAAACGAAAAGCATTGATTGCGATTCGTTATCCACCATGAGTGTATTCAAAATATACAAATTATTTCGTTCTAGAAATAGCGGTTTAGACGAATGGCAATGGTCCATTTTTATCCTCATTTGAAAAGAGCTAGATTGGCGCCCATGCGATGCCACTCCACGTGACGTCACAGGGACCTAGTTTCTATACGAGAAGATAGGAGTTATACATCGTCTGAGGTTACCAACGCATGCATGAGGCGTAGAGCTCAGGGAAACATGTCTTAATAATCACTTATTAAAACTGGCTAAGGTCGGAAAGTTTTCTTCATTTGATAAGATATTAATAATCCTTATTTAAGATAAGCGCTACCAGCCAGCAGGGTACTCAGCTACCCGCTAGCAGCCTGCGTCGTATCAGCGCTAAGCCTCGCCTCAAGGTCACCTCACAGGGGGGCAGCGGGAACCAGAAATAAGTCTCACGGAAAGATTTCCCGGCATTCATACTTACGCGTCGCGTTTTCGCGCGCTTGAAAATTTTCACTTTTCATTTAATCGCGAAAAATAGATATCGTCATTTAAAAATCTAAATGCGTGAAATACGTACTCCAGGTGTAATAATCTTTCGATTTAGGCAATAAAAAAATAATAGGAAACCACCCTATGGAAATTTTAAACATCAGGAAAACCTTTTTGTAAAAAATATGCATCGACTTCGGCCATAAAGAAATTCTAATTTTCGCAATGAATGATGACATCTATCCAATCCTCGTTGGAAAATCCCAATAGCAATTATTAATTAGTAGCAAATTAACAATCAATTATTAATTAATGGTAAAATTAGCAACATATCCTAAATTTATAGGGATTTAAAAGTTTTCTATCGGAAGTTATAATGTAAGAGAAGCAAGAAGATTGAATGTCGTAGGTAATACAAGATTCTTTTATTGTAACAATATTTTGAGTCCCTACTATTGTCTCTTTACATGATCTTTTTTTGTAATCCGATGACAACTTCAAAGTCAGGAAAAATTGAAGTCAGAGTAGAGATATATCTAGGCCAAGAATAATGTACGCAGACTTTCCCGGCGTATAGAAACGTGGAAGGTTACTCGGGAATTCCACCGGGTCAGATGCCTTGATGACGCTGGACAACTCGTACATCGAAACGTCGTCCGAGATGGAGTTGGGGAACCTGACCCGGTGGAATTCCCGAGTAACCTTCCACGAATAAATCTTGGACAGCACAAATAAATCAGCAATCGCCGCTTGCGCCGACTCCTACTTTTTTCGGAATTGAACTACTTCAACTTCACTGATATATCGAATGAAAACCTCAATCGATTCCCTAGTGGTTCCCCGTCGCTGTCAACGCGCACGAGTTGAGCCCGCACGAGTCGAACCTACTAAATCAGCCAACTTCGACACGTACCCACTTTAGTGCGAATTTATCTTCATGGTATGATATTGGGAAGAGGCGACTAGCACTTAAGGTCTTTTGCGCTGTGAGGGAAGGGTAGTTAAGGGAAGGATGGAGAGAAACCCGGCGTCGGCAATATCCTGCTCTTAACGAAAGGCGCCAAGGGTACCACGGCTTCACGTCCCATCCGACGGACGGAGTGTTGCCCTTGAAATGTCCTTCACACGATATTCAAGCAGGGATCGGGCAGTCTCTGAAAAGTCTCTACCACCGCCGGGATTAGAACCCGAGGCCGCCGGGTGGGTAGCCAACACACTAGCCACCACAGCAATCCGATCCCCAATTTGTCTGTACCTCATGCCATAGGAATGCAATTTTGCTTCGTCCTTGCCACTGTGAGAAAAAATTATTGACTAATCAAATAATCTCGCTCTAATAAGAAGCAGGTTACAGGCCTATAGCTTCTCTGGGGAATTGGGTTATAATAGTCGGAGCGGTGTCAGGTGTGTAGATACGGAAATGACAGGAGTGGGAAGCGAACGGGTGTCTTAATGGAGAGGAAAAGGTATGGAAGGAAAGAGGGAGGTAAAAGGTGAAGGAGTCGCTTTGAATCCCATTCCGAAGAAACCCAATTACCATATTCATGAGCCATAACCATTCCATCGATGCAGGAGCGGAGCTGTGACATGGCGCGGTTCCCCGGTTATATTTTTTTCCCTCTCTGCACCCGACCTAAGAGTGCCAATTAACCCACCCCTTATGAGCGAGAGAGGTTTTGAGAAGTTTCTCGAGCGATTTCATGAAGGACATACACAGCGCCATTGCGGACTCCTGGTGGCGTTTATTGCCACTCTTTAAGCTACTCACCGCTGTCGACTGCGCTATCGATACGTCGAAACGATAATAATAAATAAAGATTGAAAAAAAAGTTTACCGCGCAAAAACCCCATAATGTCGTCTAGACTCATTAAATGTCTCCCCTTTGTATCATACGCAGGGGCGACAACCTCGTTTCCTATTATACTGAAAGCTGCAATAATTTTTTTTTTCAAATCACAAACTTCCTTCCATAAGGCTTAAATACTTCGGCTGGAAACGGCCTTGGATGTGTCGTAGGCGTAGGAAAGATAAAAGAAAAAAATTGCCAACAATGGGGAGCTCAGGATGTAGTCCGCAGCATATCTACTACATAAAAAAATTTCCCCTCATTTTTTACTATAAACATTCCGCGCATGAAACGGCTGATGATAAAAACGCATACCTAACAATGCCCTTCATTTCACAGTAAAAACTCGTCCCGTATTATTTTTCGTTTGCGTTCTTTCCAGGCTTGTAAATTCCAGTATTTCCAACAATGCTTGTAATTTTCCACGGCTAGCTTTTCTGCTAGCATGAGTCTAACTACTACCTACCTATCACAGATTGCGTTACATTGTAATATATTTTCAGCTTTAATTAGGGTAATACGTCCTTTACTTACGCCAAAAAATCAGTTTCTGTACTCACCCATATCGCCAGAAATATTCATCCGTACTCTTTAGTTCGTTCCATGTAGTCAAGTACTACAATTATACATATACTAACTACTCCACAACGTATTTCAAAACCCATGTGGGTTATTGATGAATTATAATAAATATATTGTTAGAATTATATGCATTTGATAATATAAATATTAATATCAACTGATTGGCTCTCCACCAAAGCAGTGAGCCACCATGCAGAAAATAAGTGCACTTTAGTTCTTTTTCAGACGCAAAACATTTTTATAAAAAACTTTGGATTATTTCATTTTCACCAAAGCTAAATTTGAAGGGAATTCTATAACTCTGCTCTTTCTCACCATTAATTATTGCGGATAGACATAAATTTTCTCCAAACATTTTCTTTTACGCATTAATTATGATTTTAAAGCATTGTACAACCTGCCAAGATATTCCGCGTCACTTTTACAAATGTCAGATTTTTTCTTTTAATAAGTTTTACAAATTAAAAAAATCTATACCCGCATTTATTAATGGTTTCGCGTACTTTTTTGCATTAAATATAATCATCCACGGTATGAAAAAATTTATGCTACAGCTTACTTGCATCTTGCAGTATGGCAATTCCATTCAAATTCATCCGGGTCACTGTGAAACGTTCGGGGTCAACATCATGGATATTCCTCAAAACAATATTTGTTAATTATGCTGGAGACTTATATGAATGATTTGAAAATTGAAAACTTAAAATTTTATAAGTAAATTATTCACGAGGTTATGGAAATTTAAATGAACACCAAAAATGGCCTTTCGGCGACCACGGAAAAAAACAGTCAATTTACGATTGCCTATTATTTGGGTAATGATGAGACCAGACTTGACATTTTTTTATTTTTAAAATAAAGTTCTATAATTTAAACTAATTTTTAACAAAAAGTCTCAAGATGAAAAAAAGGCGCAATATAAATATCATCATTGTTTAAAAATCACAACACTGAGTCAACTTAGGCAATTTTTAAACAGCCATGGAAAGTGCTATAAGAACAAATATTAGCTCGATATATAGCTATTACACATTTAAATGAAAGAATGCTTTTTACAGTCTTCAATATTGCAATTTTCTTCCACTTATGACTCGGAAGTATGAAAATATGAAATTCACTTTAAATTCTCTCTAAAATAAAAACTCTCTTTTGATTTCACCGTCAATGCATATTATCTACGCATTGCACGGCAGAAATCATCTCATGTTCAAATTTACATTTACATTCTATCTATGAGGTTGGAAAAAATGAGAGAAATAGGTATATGTCCAGGCTTGAGGGAGAGTTAATGAAGAGAGGCCGCAGAGGGGTTAGGTGATAGTAGAAGGAAATTGTTGGAATTTTTTCAGGAGGACGAGGGTTGACGCTCGGAGATGCCAGGCCAGAGATATGGCAGCTCCTGGAGGGTTGAAGCGGGGAGCATTATATACGAGGCATTCGGAGGGGGTGTTGGATTTTGGGACGGTTGGAGATTGATGTCCCCGAGAAATGGTTTGAAATGGGGGAGAGAAGGGAGATTATGAAGGAGTCCCAGCAGATGCTCTCTTCCGTAGAGGTATCTGGAGAGGGAGATAGAACACAAAAGTGAACGCAGCAGAAGCTTACTGGTCACGGCGGTCGACATAGTGATCTACCGCGTTTTTATTGTTTCCCGTAAGAATACGAGGAAGTTAAATCGTTGAGCTTAATTAAACGAGAACTTTGAGCGATTATCTACAATAGGTTGCGCAATCTCACCCATTTTGGTTTAATGTGCAATAGACAATTATAGTTTAGCACATTTTCGTCCAACATTAATAATTAAATATCCATAAAGATTATTAAATAACATGACGAAAAAGCTGGATAGTCAAGAAAACCAGTTTTCATGGTAACTAAAAAGTGCGTTCAAAATTTTTGCGTTGCCATAGCTCAGGAACTAAGGAGTTTACGACCCCATGTTTATGGACAAGTTATTCTTTAAATTGTCTCCTCTACTACATCCTGAAGTATTGCAGATTCCTCCTGAAACACCCGGCATTAGGCAGATAAAACTTAAAATTGACACCACGCTGAAAGAGCATAAAAGGGTATTTTAGGCTAAACAAAGGCAGACTGAAGCTATCGCCGACAATTTCCTGCCGGGACAGGGCGCAAGATCCTCCCAGATGAGGCAAAAGTCATAGAAATAAAACCTGCGTATTATCCATGGCTAATCATAGAGGCAGATGAGATATCTGTATGAGCTTTTGAAGTTTAACAATTACTATGGCTATTACATAAGAGATGCTTGGAAAAGACAACTTTCCTGAACTATGGCTGCGGCAACAATCAACACATATTTCTCTTTTCTTTTATAAATTCAACTTTTGCGTATTGATATTTATTTATTTTTTTAATTTTTCGAATCCAAGACACCAATGGCCAATATTTCAAAGGTCCAACCTATCTAAAACGGATAAACCACATGCCGTCTCCTGACGACATTCCCAACAAGGAAAAAAAAACTTGGGGCATAAAAAATTCGTTACACACAGCAGTAAACACAAACACAGTTAACACTAGTGCATCTAATTGTAACGAAAATCTATCAACTGAAGTGATATAAAATAATTCGTTACCGATAATTACTACTGATAATTACTTCTAACGTCTCCGTATCCAAAATGACGTGTTTATCATATCTCTTCTTACCTTTTATTTACTTAAAAATATCATCGCACACAACACAAGACTACCTATAAAATGAGGGTTACCACATCGATAATGCACAATATAAACATCCATAGTCTGAATAGGAACCATATCGCAATGCGGGACTCGAACCCACAACCATCGTTTTGGCAGGCGAGATCTTTACCCCAACGTCACCGATGCTACAGACTTATTACTTCATATCATAACCTGTATCCTTTCCCTTAGGCTTCAACCTTGTCGCGGTGGACAACCTCGTCGGATGGAAAGGCTTGCGCGTTCCTATGACCCCTAGAGCTGCACTAGCGAGAGTAATTCGTATTTACTCCCGCCCGCAAGAAAATTCCAAAAGACATAATATTATTGTTGAAGTTTTTATCGATAATATCGCATTTAAAAGTTATAAAAATATATTAGAAATTAAAAAATTAAACTATTCCCGGTATGGCCACCCATGTCAGATGGGTCTAAGGTTAGGAGCTAGACGAAAGGTAGTCCACGTGATGGTGTCACGTAAAAAAACAGTGTTGGAATAGAATAGGGAACCCGACTAGCTATCTCTTCCCTGAAAACATAAGAGTTTGATCTAACAAGCCTCGGATGTAATCACGGGACACAGCCATTAATGGCGGGTGTCGTGGGTGGTAGCGTACTTGCGCTAGCAAAGGAGGCGTTCATGAAACAGGAAGGAGCTAATGAGAGGATCATTACATGAGAGTTTAAAGAAAAAATTAGTGAAGAGTCTGATTTGGAGTATAGCATTTTTCGGCACGGAAACGTGTGCACTAAGAAAGGAGGACGACGGAGAGGGAGAGGAACGACGAAGTGCTGGATATGGTGGTTGAGGAGAGGCAGCTTTTATATTAAATTCGGAGGAGACAAAAGGTATGGACAAAAGGAAGTACTTAGCGGAGAGGGAATGTTGAAAACAGTGTTATAGGGTAGAATGTTAGGTAAAAGAGGGAGAGGATGGAAGAGAATAGGATTTTATATAGAAAGAAAGGGTGTAGGCCTTATTTTGAATTGAAGAGGGAAGTGCTTGATAGAAAGGGAGGCTCCCAAAATTCTTCTTAAATACTCCATGGAAACTCACAGTAGAATACTTTAATAAAATAAATAACCTGTTTTTCCTGATAACAAACCGGGGTAATTTATGACCAGCAACTCATCATCACCATATGAAAAGCAACTATGCCTCTTACACTAGCAATACACCCTGGATAAAGTTCGTGTACCGCTAGTGACGGACAAATAATTGCCCAATGCCTTCCACGTCGAGTACGGAGTAAACATTCATGGCTTCAGACGAGGGTGATATATTATTTTTTTAATCATGAAACGTAATTTCCACTCCAGCCAAGAAGAAAACAAGTGTTTTTCCCGGTTATAATAAATCGCGCCTATCAGTCTCTTTTCCCATCCACCCTTGAGCAATATTTTCTTCCCCATCATCCTCCAGACTCGCCTCTCATCCCACTTACCCTTCCCACAATGCACTTGTGTTCAAGCCATCGCTCCATTTGACCTGTCGCTCAAAGTGCCCCCTACAATTTTTAACCTTTCCGGTTGAAGGAGCAGCTATGATCCTTTTCAAATATCTTTGCGACTGGCCTAGTCGTGCAAGCTCGGAAAGTTTTCGAGCAGCTTCGCGGGAGGAGGTGCGACCAGCAACGCTAGGGATGTGAAATGGGGAGAGAAAGAGAGGCGGGCATTGACATTTCTCTAAAGTCTCTAGAGCAGTGACGTAGCCAGGAATTTCGTTTGGGGGGGTCCAAAACTAGGGGGGAAATTTTTTAAGTAAAGGATACTAAGTGATGGATTTTGAACTAATTTTAACACTTTTCATGATCGAAAAAACTTCAATTTTCAAAGAAATGTTTTGTAAATTCATGATTGTTCAATATTTTGTTTTCTTTAATGATGAAAATAATTGTTATATATATCAGGGGGATCAGGACCCCCTAGCTACGCCACTATAGCCGCGATCTAGAGCGTCGAAACAACAAACTGTGTCAAAAACCCTCTTCTCACTTAACAACCCAGCTAACTTATTCGCGAAGCTTAGACCGCGGAGGTCTGAAGGCGACTGATTTTCCTGGAGGTTACGCTCCGTCCTTTGCATTTGGGTTTGCTTACAGGTAATCACGTGCCCTCCGCCCTCGTCCCCCAAAAATTTAGGCCAACCTCTCGGTCCTAAGGACATTTGAAATGAACTCTAATCGCAAGGTGTTTGAACTCACTTCAGAGCTTCAGAGCCTAAAGTTGCGTTTACACTGTGTAACATTTTATATAAAACAAGTTACATATAAGTTACAAATCCGTATAACATATTACATGTAACATTGTGGAATAAAACAAAATATCGTGTTTTACAACAAGTTTTTGGTTTCCTGCTTGTATAACATGAACTTTTTTTCTTTGCAATTTATGAAGTTACGTCATCCGAGCTCGAGCCTATACTCTGCCACACAGAATAACCTTCCAGATATGGAATTGCGATCCACATCGATTATTTATCAACTGAATTGATACGATAGGAACTGAAATATTTCAACATGCCTCATCATTTCGACTGCCAGAGGAAATATGCAGATGCGAGCCCTAACGGAAAACAAAATATTGCATGAAGATCTTTTGACCTGGTATTGAATCACACCATCATATCAGTAGAGTTGCAAAACACTACCACGACCTTTGACAAGTCTTTCGTCTCTTTGATAATTGAAGCTTATTATGCAAACAAGAGTGACGCGTTGAGTATTGACTCGTTGAAAATAAAAACTACGCATCGTTCGCGATTAAATTTCTCGAATCAAAACTCTCCTGTTGTATATACACCGGAAAAGCACCTAGTTCATATCTAGCACCACGAAACATAAAGTTTTATGCAATATTCCCAAAAAGATTGGCCAAAAGTAAAATATTTTTCACATCTGGTGAATATTTTTCGCTTTCATAGACATCGTGCATTCAACAGGAAGTCGCCATAAATCTAGTTGAGAGAGTGCTTAAGATATTTTGTAGTGAACATGAAACAAAGCAGGTCGAATAGACGGATGCAGCAAAAGATTCAGGAAACTTAAAACGTAGCGAAGGTGATAGAATGGGGCAAATGTTATCTTTTACGCATCTCGAAGGATTATATCATGAAGGAGAAGTCGTTGGGAAAGCATACGAACTAGAATAGCCCTGGGAAAGATATCATCTTTGATACAGATTAAAATAAAACAATAAAGTCCTACTTCCTGAATTCAACGAAAATAAATATTAGGGTCAAAATCATTTTAAATATTAAAAATTCAGCAATATGATAGAAAAAATGTATTCTGGATTAATTACCACAATGCTGATTAATAATACATAATGTGGTATTTTATAACATTACGAAACATACCGCATTATTAATCATGATATATAAGCCATTACTTTAAATAGTGTTACTCACATGAGCTTTAGAATTTTCTTTGGAAAGCTTTCTTTTCACCAATTTGTACGGTACCTACCTGGAAATAAGAAAAAATAGCTGGTTAGAGTGGCATCAGCGATAAATTAGACTAAATACGAAGCCATAGTAAAGCCATATTATAAAGAAAATGACTACAAACTCTTAAATGTAGAACTCGAATATTCGCCGAAGTAAAAGAAACTAAATAAAGTTCAGTCATTCTCAACACGAGAAAAAAAGGAGACGAAATTAAATAAATAGAGAAACTTATTTTTCCCTAAAAAATATATTATTTTGTCTGCTGAATGCGGTCTAAAAAAAGAAAAAAATTTGGCTCTGGGAATGGAGATAACTTTAAAAGAATAGTGAAATTCTTATAACAACTGATTTACAATGATAATATAGCCTATGCAATGTAACTGTATAATTTGTGTACTGAGCCCTATTACTCAAAAGTCATTCCTTCTAACAGTCAACTTTCAAGAATGTTCCATTCTCATAGAAGCCCATCAATATGCCAGCACTAATGGCGCAATTTCAAAACTTCAATTAAAGAGTGCCGGACGGACCACGTTTATAAGAGCGATTACAGTACAGTCGAAGCAGGGTATATAAAAGTGAGGGCCAAGCAACATTGTGGCGGAAAGAAAAGATGAAGCGAAGAAAAGATGATGAGGAGGGCCGTTTTTTTTCGACCTCCGATACGTCATGAACTGCAGACGAAGTGATTGATTAAAAATTATTTCATTGCTAAATGTTGAAAACACTTGTGGTATCCTTTCGACATAATCGCCTCGGCGATTGAGGAATTGGACGTGCGTATGAACAAGCTCTACTATGAGAATAAACTAAAATGGTAACCTTACACACAATTTTTTTTACTAATGTACCAAATATAATTTTTGGTTTTTTCCCGGCGAACAATTGCAGTGAAGTTTTCTCGGGTTTCACACCGGGTCAGGTCCTCCATTTCTCCTTCCAACGTTTCGATGAACAACTCGCCTATCGTCTTCAGGGATTCCTGAATCCCCGATGAAACGAATTCCTGAATCCCCGAGAAAACTTCACTGCAATGTACCAAATACTGGTACTTCAGTAAATAAAATTGTGTGGAAGGTTACCAGTTTAGTTTATTCTCATGGATATAAAATATTTCCACCAGATATTGCCGGACACTGTGAAGCTTTACTATGCTTTCTTCATAGGATTTTGCCACCAATGACATGCCAATGGCTGCCTACGAATTTTGCCTTTGCCCTGAAGCTCATCGCCCGTTTGAAAACACTTCCCTCCTAGCCACTGCTTCAGTTCCGCGTAAAAATGGAAGTCATACGGCACGATGTCGTCATTGCACGGCGGATGATTGAAAATGTTCCACTGAAATTGTTCAAGGAGCAGCTGGGCTGCATCAGTAGCTGAGGAGACGGGCGTTGTCATGGATCAGAACACTTTTAGAAGTCAGCATGTCTATTCAGATTTTGTTTTGGATGGGAATGGACGTACTGGTTCACACTGTCTCACACTCTAGATACGGTGCAATGAAAAAAATTCTCTTTTATCGGCATGAAGGTCAAGACATGTCATCCTGAAGCCATTCGGTAAATAGCGAAAGCAATCCGCAACAATACAAAGGTAAAGGCCGTTGATTTTTCGTCACTTAGAGCCCGATCCAGAAACAGGAATAATACATAGGTGCATATTTATTTTTCAAACTCTATTGCAATATGAATTTTTTTAAAAAATTGTCAAGTGAGCCCATCAATAACCTTTACGCAGTTTATTCACGACAGAACTAGACGGATGCTTGTTTTACCTGTTTAAATCTCCGAAGTTCCGCTGTTGAAAATATCCATCTAAACCTCGGTAGTACGCCAGAGAAAAGAACCTTCCTTTTTAACCTTCTCCGTGCATACAACCACGGGCCATTATCCGCCAAACAGAACCCAAAAAACCTTTCCTTCTCTCCGTCCAAAAAACTTCTGGCCAAACTCCTTTTCATTTCCCTTCGCTGAAAACTTGCTTCCCATAAAGCAACCGAGGCTCAATTCAATTTTCCCAACTCTCTCCCTTTTATAATGCTCCCCTGCTCTTGACTTCCTTACTCCCCTTAGTAGATGCAGTTTCCCATTCGTCCTTTCTACATTCCCTAAGCTGCCATGACCGAAGAACTTTAGACCAAGCAAATTTAACTTCTTCAAGCCTTATGCTCGAGTCTTCGCTGAGACGATCTATCATTTATTGTTGCGATTATGCTACCCCAGTGAAGCATATTCACCCTAACCACCCAGTTCACATAGCAATAATTTTTTTACCCCAATGAGTGTGTTGTGTTTGTGTGAACAGAAAGTTAAATCTAATACTTTTTTTTGGCAAAAGATTTTTTGTGATTATTATTATTTATTTATTTTTCAATTATATGCATTTATTATTATTTTTTTAGCATTTGGTTTTCTCATTTTTTATTTTGCAAGTAGCTATTTTCTTTTCTTCTTTTTTTCTTATAATTATTGCTATTGTTTTACTGAGACAATTTACAAAATTTGAACAAATAGTGCAGTGAAAAATTAGCTAATACTTACTACAAGAAGGAAAGACTCACAGACACATAAAAGCTCCGCCGTGACTAAACGACTCAAAACAGAGCTAGTTCTGATAATACGATACATGACATTTCACAAAACCTATTGAATAAAAGGTAGTTGCGTTTCATTAATGGATATGGAGAGATCAAGGAAGTGTGACTTTATTGGATTCCATTGCTACTGTGAAGGTAATTTTAGGACATTAAGCGTTTTGAAGATTTAGAAAGTTACCTAATTATCTGACACTTGCGGTTCAGCAGCAGATGATGTCATCCAAATAACGATTACAATAGAATAGGTTTGAAATACGTTTTAAATTGTCTTTTGAAATACGTTCTACATTGTCTATAGATATTTCTGGAAATATGTCGAACTTCCACAATATCAGTCCTGAATCGGTTGAACTTTTTCACTAGACCAACGAAGCTCATTTGTATTCCAACTGGCAAATGATAAATTTAATAAAAATAAAGTGATAAGTTTTGCCGAACGGATGAGAAATAAAGGAATAATTTATACCGTAAATAATAACTGACCGAAACAAATGCCAGGAGAGATTCGGTGGGCATCAATTATTTCTATTTTTTCTTATCAATTATTATTTTTTTCGGTTGGTGTCTCAGCACCCCGCGCCACACGCCTATTCTGTCGGCTTTCGGGTTGGTACGTAGACGTTGATGTAATAAGGTGGTTTCCTATTATTTTTTTATTGCCTAATTCGAAAGATTATTACTCCTGGATTACGCATTTCACGCTCTTAGATTTTCGAATGGCGATATCTATTTTTTGCGATTAAATGAAAAGTGAACGTTTTCAAGCGCACGAAAACGCGACGGCTAAGTATGAATGCTGGGAAAATCCCGTGTGACATCATTCTGGTTCCCGCTGTCGCCGTGTGAGGTGACCTTGGGGCGAGGATGTGTGCACCGCTGAGATGCAGGCTGCTAACAGGTAGCAGAGTACCCTACTAGCAGGTGGCGGCTTAAATAAGGATTATTAATACCCTATCAAACGAAGGAAACTTTCCGACCATAGGCAATTTTAATACGTGATTAGATGTTCCCGTGAGCTCTGTGTCCCATGCATGCATTGGTAATCTCAGACGATGTAAAACTCCTATCTACTCGTATAGAAACTAGGTCCCTGTGACGTCACGTGGAGTGGCATCGCATGGGCACCAATCTGGCCTTTTTGGAATGCGGTTAAAATTGCCAATGCCATTCGTCTGAACTGGGATTTCTAAAATCAAATAAATTGTATATTATGAATACACTAATGGTGGGTAACGAATCGCAATCAAGGGCTTTCGTTTTCTTTGATGAAGGAAACTACACTATTATGCAAGGGCAAGAATCATGCTATTCAGGCTTACGGAGGAGAACGCATCACATATTTTTTTTGCTAACTGTTAATTCCATTAAAACGCGTGATATCATACTGGAAGTTTCAGGGTGCATAGAGCACATTGCTATTAGCGTTTTCCTTGCACCTGAAGCAGTGGCGTAGCAAGGAATTTTGATCGGGGGGTTCCAAAACCAGGGGGAAAACTTTTGAAAAACAGGGTACTAAGTAGACGATTTGAAACTAATTTTACCACTTTTTAAAATCGAAAAAAACTTCTTTTTTCAAAGAAATCTTTTGTAAATTCATGATTTTTCAATAATATTTGTTTTTTTTACGCAAACTACTTTTATATTTCAGAGGGAGGGTTCGGACCCCCCTTCGAAACATAAAAGCCGGGGGAAAACTTTTGAAAAACAGGGTACTAGGTAGAGGATTTGACCCACACCCTCGCTACGCCACTGACCTCAAGCATAAAAATTTTACCACGGTGTTTCCTCAAATGAATTTTTTCAGACAAAGGCAAATACTACGTACCCCTAATCTATACATTTTAACATGATATAATTATTAAATGTGTAATACCTCAACAAAAAATATGAAATCCGGCCGTTCGAGATGGAGGTATGCGAACTCTTTTAGCAGATGCTTGGCCCCACTGCATTCTCATCTTGTTACTTCCAAAGCACTGCATCAAACAAGTAACTTCATACGCAGCCACTCGCACGGGTGCACAGGTTGCACACGTGCACACCACAGCACGCGCACGATAGTATACCTGAACGGCAATGAAAAAATCCAGGTTCGATTCCCGGCTCGGCCAAATTATTGTTTTCGGCGAATTTTAACCTTGGTGCAGTTTTACTCCGTAGGAATGGTAGCGCATCTGGTATATAAGAGTTGAGAATCATGCATCATTGCCACGTTTCCCACCCGATACGAACGAAAAGGTATGCGAATGGATAGATATGCGAACTCATTTTCTCCGAACCATAAAGGACTTAAAATAAATGCCAGTCGTAATTTCGTTAGGGCATTTTCTTTTATGTGCAAATGGCTAGTGTCCTGACACCCCCTGCCACACGCCTTTTAGGCGGCTTTCGGGGTAGTATGAAAATGTAGATGTAGATGAAAAGGGCGGAGGGAGTACAAGATGTGGGTATTATACGGGAGCAAGGCCGTAGCCAGTGGAGGGATGAAGGGGATGATCCCCCCCCGAAATGAAAAAAAATAAATAGATACTGTATGCTCGCTTGGTGCTCACACGACGATATTATTTAGCAAGTAGTCTAATGCGACTTAATTCAATTATTATCTAAGCGAATTTTTAGGTGCAGTGTGTGTAGTTGTAGTGCAGTGTGTGAAATAATAGTGCTGTGAATTAGTGAGGTGAGAGGTGAGTGACTTATGAGCATCCTGAGGGACCGCAGAATTGACATCGACACCGAGGAGTTTTAATACTTTTGTACGCTGCAAAGCAAGCTAGAAGGCTAAATTCAATTTTATAATAATATTTTTATATTTTCCTTGAAGGGATTATAATAAATATGTATATATAACCATATACGCTATTTTATTTATCCTATAAAAATAATTTTATGTTTGTCTACTATTCCATAAACCCCCCGAAAATATTTTCTGCCTACGGCCTTGTGCGGGAGGGTAGCATCGGCTGCATTCTCCCATCTATAAGGGCATAGCAGACGTGAGGAAAGGGAAGGCACACCTATCCGGAAAGGAAGAATGGTAGGGGAGGACGTACACCAAGAATGGTGGCGTCTCTTTCTCCCCTCCATCCACGCCCCTGGCGACAGAAAAATAAAATAAAAGAGACGATCCAAGAATAACTTCGGATCCAAAAGGGTGATGCCGTTCTAAGGGAAAAACCTTCGTCCCTTCGCATTCCCTTTAAGGCTGTCGGGTACCGCGCCATGAGAGGCATCAAACGATAAAGTCTTATCGTCTTCAAGAAGCATAGTAGCAAAAACAGAAAAATTCTTTAAGCAAAATCAATATTGAATCGAAAAGAAAGTATTCAACAAATTTTCTTTAGACCCACGAAAAATTATATGTATTAGTATAAGATAAGTAACTAAAATAAAACTATTTTTTCAAGGCAATAACCTCATAAACTAATAAAGCGCTGTTATAATTTTCTTAAAATGATAGTTTCATTCACCTTTTCCTTGCTAAAATAACACAACTTGACTTCCCCCCCCTCTAGATCATGGCCTGCCCCCCCTAGTTATGATCCTGGATACTAAGTGGGGGGTAACCTCACAGCAGAAGTAGGGGATCCGAACAAAATCACCATTCTATCTAGTGTAAATTGGATACCCAAGGTGGGGGGGGGGTGTACCCTCTGTACATGCCCCTCCATAGTAACATACCACAAGGGAGTAAAATCGGTCCTAATATTAGAGCTTATTCGTACTTTAATTTGTATAAGTCGGTAAATATATCGGAGAATAACTAAATACTGTTATACAAAGTGGCAACCACCAAAAATTTCGATTTAATCTAGTGTGTGTCTCGACCCAACGGGGGAGCTATATCCCCCTTAGCCTTCTATGCGGGGGCTATAGCCTCCCCCCGCCCCCATAATTCCGCCACTGTTAAAAATTATGCGTTTTCGACTTAAAAATCGTCGGCAATTTTCGTTACGACTGGCACCAGCTACCCAATGTTAAAAATTCGTGACACAATTTTTCTCTTCACAAAAATACGCCTGAATCTTCAGATAGACTTACTTTCACCACGCTCGGCCTGAATTAGTGGGCCCACTGAGAAGCCAAAGATTTAAGGGTTTTTTTTTCAAAACAGAGTTAGGTACAGAAATAGATAGAAGAAATTGTACAAAAACTTGGTTGCCAAGGGACACGAGTGAGTCTCTGCTCTGTGCTCACATCAATGAGGAAAATCAAATGATCGACTAAATATTTACTTGATCTCGTTTGTTTTCTTGGCCTTATTTCTGTACCTAACTCTGTTTGGAGAAAGATAAATAATTGTACCCCTTCGCTACCCACCACCTCATATAGAATCGTGGGAAATTGCAATTGTTTATTTCCCTATCTTTAGGAATAAATCGCATAAATTGCCTCGGATGGCTGGTAAGGAGTTGATTTTCTTGTTAGCTCCAGATGAAATAATGGCGATACCTTCATGATATATCACGCCCAGTCAATCAATTTTATTTGCAGCTGAACGTGAACTGACTTCAACTTAGTTTATAGAAGTAGGTTAAGTAAGAAAAACGAGATTTTATTTCAAAACTAACAATAATGCCCAGGGACGCAGAATAAGTACTCGTATTCGTGCTTAGGTTTCCGCGGCGTTGTTCACGATGACTGCTAATTTTCGGGTTCTCCAGCCGCGTCTGTTGTTAATGGTTGACAACAGTTTCGAAAGTCATCCTGCTTTCGTCTTCAGGAAATGCGAGGAATAGCGACAAGGATGAAGGAGCATGTGAGAGCCACTAGTAATAAGCTCTTATAAAAATTTTTTTTTTTTTAAACCAGCCTTTATATTTAGATTACAGGGGATTAGCAACGTTTATATATGACACAAAGCAAAAAAACTCAGTGACCCCGAAAAACCAAAAGTGACGTATTAAAAAAGTCACTATATTTATTAAATTTTCAGTGAATGGTAAGCCCCCTATGTTTCAAAATGCCACCCCTATGCTTTTAAATGCCTACCCCTGTCGCAAAACACGAAAATCGACCATTTGGAACTTCTTAGATCAAAAACATGTTTTGGGGGGCTATAGGTTGACTGGGGGGTGGTTAAAGGGGGGTTGGAGAGAAAAAGTTATATTTTCATGTATTGTCATCGGAAATGAAGAAGTGTGCAAAATTTCAGGGTTTTTGCTTCACAGGAAGTGAGTCAAATTTCAGTCACAAGATTTGTACCAGACAAACAGACAGGTTGGTGAGTTGATATAAAGGCTATAAAAAACAACTGCACTTGTCAGCCATTGCAGAGCATGTTTGGAGTGAGGCGGGCTATAAAATTGATTTCGAAAAAGAGAAGATAGTGGCAAAAGAGAGTCGCTACTACCCAAGGCAAATCAGGGAAGCAATTGAAATTCACAAAACACAAAATATTAACAGGGACAACGGCCCAATCAGCAACGTTTGGAAGAGAGTGCTGACCAGTCAGCGCTCAGGGGAGATCGGCCAGTGCTGTATAAGACGGCAAAAAATAAAAACTTCTCACCTTCGACCTGAAGACGAAAGCAAGATGGCTTTCGAAACTGTTGTCAACCATAAACGACAGACGCGGCTGGAGAACCCGAAAATTAGCAGTCATCAAGTTCTCGTATTTTTTCGATCAGTTACTCAATCGCTTCATCTCAAATTCTGAAACAAAAGAATGCTGCCACAATTAGAATGACTCCTGAGTAAGCGATAAAAGTCCTTACTGAATGCGAGAAGTTGAAACAATTATAAAGTAATCCAAATATTATAGAATCTAGCATCATGATGTAAGTACGATTAATTACTTAATCCAATTTGTCATTGGTAAAGGGATTTTCACAAGATTTTCAGCGAAAAAATATTCTCCCCAATTTTTCCTTAATTACAACGAGACGAATTTATTTTTAATTCCATTATCAGTAATTAATTTTAACATCGCTCTTAATTCCAATTTCAAAACGAAAATATTTCCTTTCCTCGGCGTGGTTGAAAATAAAATTTTTCTCCCGACAACGCATTTCGAAAGACGAGTTGAAAGAGTGATTTACGACGATTTTAACAGACGTGTCCGTTTTTATTTTTTTATCCCGGCTCCCCTTGAAAATGCAATTTTCTGCGAATGGAGGATGAATGGATAGACGCGAGAGAGGAAAGTTTTTTTTTTGTGTCTTCTTTTTCCTTTCCGTCGTCTTCTTTTTTTATCGTTTTACGAAAGGTATTATTCTCTTCCTCTCCCTCCCTTGAGGATGGACCTAGGAGAGAAAACAGCAATCCAGTATCCGAGCTGAAATATTGTCTCGGTGTGAACGAACCAATCCAGTTAATTAACTTTTCGTCCTCCCCAAGGAGTCAACCGCACTGGAGGCGCTGCCACCTACTGGTGCAATTTTAAAACGTCGGAGAACAAATGAAGGGCAATGAGCGGCGGCTGCGTAATTTTCGATCCTGCGACTAGCGTCCGGGTTGGTTGACGGGCAGCTGTGAATAACATATTATGTGCTCAATAAAAGAAAGGCAATTTTCTAACCTCTAATTTTTCTCTTGGGCCGATACAGATTTAGACATAGTTAAAAGGCCGATTTTCACGGGGCAGGTCATTGCGCAGGTTAGCATTGCAAACGTACGAGTATGCGAGCTATAAATTATAGCAGGGGCTATGTTTCCATCTCAAATACATGCATTCTCGCCTGCTTTCTAACATTGCTCCGCTTTACGAGTCGCAATTTTGACTGCGCCTTCGTGCATACGTAAGAATGCGCCATTACGTGACCCGTGTAAAACAGCCTTGAGACAAAATTCCGCACGATCATGATTACATCAATGAGTGGCATTTATCGGTTTAACAACGTGTTTAACAATTAGAAACCTCCCGTTTTGCGGCCTCTGCTGATCGCTCCATAACGGGTAATGAGGAAGAGAAGGCAATCATTACCTGAGAGGATGGTATTAGTGGGGTCGCAAATATTCGGGTTTTAGCTCGAGGGAAACTTGTGACATCACTTCAAAGAGGCTTTCCTTCCTTCATAGCATACACAGAAATGCTACATAACTCCAATATTTTAAATTATTAATATTAAGCCCTAAATAGAGATTTTTTCTCCATTTATTAGTGCTCTAAAGTGCCTGAAAATTCCTATACAAGCTATTATTTTCACCCTTAAGTGAAGAAATGAAGTCAAGAGTGGAATAATTCGAAATCAGGAGCTACTGAAGAATGATGAAGAGAAAATGGATTGACCGTATAAGTAACGAGGAAGTCTAAACCTTAGGCAGAAGACGGGACAACTTAGTTGCCATATTTTGTGGCATGATGGCCTGGTGAAGAAAATCGTTGAAGGACAGGTAAAAGGTAAGAAAGGCAAGGGATAGCCCCGACTGAATTACATAGGAAAGGTTATTAAGGGTGTAAAAGAGAAGAAATACGTCGCTAGGAAAAGATTAGCGGATAGGAGAGAGGAATGGAGAGCTGCGTCAAACCATTCATAGAATTGTTGACTAATGGTGATGAGGCCGTATTACACTATAAAATTTGCGCTATCATTTAGAAATTTTCATAGTACACAGAGAATAATTTTTTCAACCTTTTTTATGTTTATCAAATATAAGAGATAAAAATTTGATAGAATATTGAATTTTTGACCACTTGCGTCACCAAACGACTGACGATGGCCTTTTTTTGAATTAATATCTTTAACTTTCCTTTTCCAAAGAATTTTTGATCAAATCACGACCACGATGCGTCAAAACAATGATCGTGATTTAATTAAAAAAATTCTGAGGAAAAATAAAGTTTACGTTATTCATTTAAAATGTTCCATGTTGCCATTTCCACTAAGTTACGCCGGAAGCCATCAACCGTCCTGTCTGTAATGTTTTCTTCATATGATATTCAAAATCAAACCAAGTCATTATGAGAAGAGGGAGCCTGTTCAGTCGCCTTGGTTGCAGTCCGCAAACTGATGGTCCGGATAGTGACTTCCTTCCCTGCAAGGCGCAGCGCTATTGAGAACCCAACAATGGCTCTATTCTCTCCAAGAGCAACAAAGAGGAATAGGAGGGAAGTTGGTCGCATCCGAGACGCAAACAGAGGTTCATCCCCCGTCGCTGCAAGACGCGGAAGATTACCAATAGAACCGGAGTGCACACCCCATTAACCTCTAAGGAAGCTGGGATTGCCCCTACCCACCCTTCGGGGCATTTCTCTTCTCGAAGACACTCCATCTTACTTCCCTCCCCCCACACACTCGCTACAACCAGGAGAGAGACACCGCACTACCACTTGCCCTCTTTCCCCACGTATGAAAAGGATGGAAGGTATGTGACAACATCGCCTGGTTATCCTGACATGTATAAAATCAATTATTCAGCCGTTCTGAGGAATTAACTTAGGCCAGGGATATCCAAATGGCCCGCGGGCCACATCCGGCCTGCCAAACAAATCCCTGTGTGTTGGCCTTAAAAAAATAATTATTGTATGCCTGGAATCGCTGAATAATTCTAAGCTCGGGATGCTACCTGGTGTCTTATGATCATTCGAAATCAATTGTTGCAATACGCTCATCTAATCTGGATCCTGATTTCAATGAAATTTTGAAGTCAAATCGTCAGTATCATTCGTCACTTTAATTTGGCTGCATTAATACTAAAGGCTAGAATCTGTTAAGTTTACCCTGCTTTTTTTTCAACAAGATATTTTTTTTATTTCCCATGTTTATACTCTATTTTTTCAGGAAATTAAATTACTGACACTGATTTGTTTTTTATTATATTTTTTTATTCCTTCGGCCTGCATATATGTGGGAAATATTTAATGTAGACCTTACATTGAAAAGTTTGGGCATACCAGACTTATGCGGTAAATTTTCGTTCATTCATTGATACTACACAACCGCTCCAGCCACTGAAGACAAGGGCGCTGCAAGGAACTATTGAGTGGCATGTAAAAGAATATAAATTAAGTTTTTCCCACCAACATGATCACGCGCAAGCCCCTTGCCCTCTCATGTTTAACCGGTTATAAATCTCCAGGGAAAACGGATATCCGAAAAAAAACTAATGAAATAATTAAATTTACGTAAAAACTCTGACAGGAAAAAAGATTTTAAGAATCACATTAAAATTATCAAATATTGGAAAATATTCGATACTCCGAGCGCTCAATATGGAAATAACTTAAACCTCTTCATGTCCAGAAATAAACCAATTATTATGCAAGTTCGTGAACATATGGAGGACCACTGGACTGTTTTCATAGTATTAATATACGGTATTTTCTATACCACAATTCCTAAGTCATATGTTATATTCATGAACATAAATCTGTGCGCCTAAATATTTTAGCAAAAAAATTCTATTTTATCCAACCTTAAACACTTTTTCCAAATGTAGATAAAATAAAAAATTCATTTTATTCATTCAATGGTAATACCTAGGGTTAGTTCGCTGCATACCTTCATGGAGTGACCCAAAAGTGGGTAAATGCCACTGAGGAAAAATTGTTTGTCATGAACGATACTCGAACCCGATTTGTCCAAGTTGCTCAATCAAGTTTTTTCTTATCCCAATAACTCCCGGTTTTCAGAATTTTGCACCAAGTAACAGGATTAAGTAACGATTATTTTGTTAAGGGTTCAAATATAAAGGAATAATTCACATGCCACGACTAGTCTTGGATAAGCAAGACTAATATTTGCTGCATGTAGACATTACTTAAGCCGGCAAATAGATAAAGGGCTTTATTGCACAATAGCGCACGCATAAGAGGATTAGGTGGCGCTTATTTTGCTGAGAGTTCAAATTTGAAGTAATAATTTTCATACAACGACTAGACTTGGATAAGAAAGACCAATATTTGCTGCAAGGAGGTACTACCTAAGCCACTAAATAGATAAAGGGCTATTTTAAGCTCGGATCAATCCTAAGATCTATCCAACAGGAATGGCAATTCCGTCACATGAACCTTTAAATGTCAAATGTGACCCCAAGCGGTCGTGACTCATGCATTATGCCACTTTCATAGGACATTCTCGGTGCAGAGGACCACACAAGTTGCCAAGATACGGTAGTCACGAAGCAAACTGATGTTTCTGGCCATTGGCACGCAGGTTACACACAACTCAAATCAATACAGCTACTTCAAATTTCAAGCGGTACATTCGCAGAAGTTGAGGGTCAGCGATCGATTAGAAGAAGCCTCCGCTATATGGTTGAGAAAAAGAAGATAAAAATTCGTTTTTACTCACGATCCACATCTACATAAAACGTAAAAATAATATATGCATATCAATTACATAAATGTACAGGCACTGGGACCTCCCACCAATCATGTATCACTACATACAACACATAGCTATTGCATAAACACTCTTAGAAAACTAAATATTTTCCATAGTCATTGGTTGAAATAAGTTTGTCCATGCAAGGTCCAAGCAAAGAATTAAGCCACTATAAGATTAGATATAAAACATTACCTTAAAATTATCATGCAAATGCATTAAGAGAAAATGCAAAAAGAGCAAACACCTATTCCAAAAAGATGAGGATGCAAGTAGCCGTCATAGTGATTGCCGCGATGAATTTCATGAATTGCGAAGGAAATGGTACACCTGACAGCACGAGGAAAGAATTGCATCTTAAATCTCTCTGATCTACAGAAAATTTCCCCTATATTATTACCATTTTCACTTAAACCATAGTACTTTGGTTATTGTAGGTTATTTTCCACATTATTTCAGAAAAACTCTACTCCAAATTAGTTAATTAAATCCAACTTATATTAGGTGCGCAACTAAGTCCTCGATGTTTTTAAAAATGAAAATGCAACTCAATGGAGAAAATGGTTATAAATTAATCATTCAAAGTATTGTCTATCGTTAGATACAACTTTTGCCCATCACTGTGGCAGAACTCAATTACTGTTACAGTAAAAGTGTTCATCTTTGGTAGCTATCCTTGAGTCAAGCCATTTTTTTGATTTCTGATTTGTTGGTAAAACCTTACACCAATCAACGTTAGCCCAGTCAAAATAAGTACAAATACGAAAGAGTTCATGGAAATTTAAAGAGAAGCATAATTAACATAATATGATCACCAATATTATACCTCCATCCAGTCGCAACCAATTTTACTGAATTTATTTATAATCGTTAAACCGAACCAAAAGTGTTTCCCATTTTTTTTAGCAAGATCGTGGATGTTCCTTAGTTTTTAAACATGCAATCTTAAGCTTAATGCAATTAAAGATTTCCTGCTGGTAAGAAAATAATAATAGATTGTAGTCCTCCACATTGACCGGTATCTACGGTTCAACGCCATTATCACGAAGTTACAAAAAAATTATCTCTTTTTTGTACGAACCTCTTAATAATGGCTCTATGTCGCTGAAACCGGTCGAAGATCATTAGACCGTGATGTGTCGTTTGGAAAACTACAAATTATTTTCTTTACCTGTGGAAAAGCCTCCATGATCAAGCCCGTCCACAATTATTATTGCAATTTATAGATTTTCTGCAATAGTATATTATATTGGGCTGGATAAGACGGAGAGGATGGAACTAAACGATCTTAAATAGCTACAAACAGTAAGGGCCTTAAGTGAGAGAGAAGACTTAGAGAGACACAGAGAAAGGTAATTAGAGGAAAAAGGATGGCCCTTAGAGATAGACTGAAGTGAATTTATAGCGAGAAGGGGAGAAGACAAGAATCCATTTGTTTCCACGGTGAATGGAAGACGGTAAACGGTACGTGCACTTGACTAACGGCTTTGTATTGGTCTTAACAGGTATTAACGGACTTGGTTCACCTTACGGCAGTACTTATACAAACTGACAGCCATCCAGTGCTGCTTTCATTATTTTCCTTAAACTGATGACAATTTGGTTATTTTGGCTTTGGAAGTTTTCCCTCTGTTAAGTTATCATAGTCGAGGAAGTTAAATGAGAAGAAGCATGGTTACAAATATCAATTATCAGTGATTATTTTACCAAATAATGAGAGGCAACTGAAAACATTCTAAGGCTCTCCATTAAAAGTGCCTCAGAGTCCAATTCCTTTGCTTTAATTCATTGATAAACGATTTTGTAATGGGTTTATTAGCGAAATACAAAGAGCAACCTTTAGAACATAAATTTAAAAAATTAGGCATCCAATATCAACATGAAATTATATGACGACAAAATGTGTCAACATTTAATCGATCTTGATGATTTTATATGAAAATTTTCTTCAGTCAACCTGTCGTCATGTTCATGAAATAGGCAGCCTTAAACCGTTTCACGATGGTACCAAAAAATGAATGAATAGAATATTCTCAGACGGGTGACTCTATGATATCTCTGGACATAGGTTACGACTCGTATTAATTATAAGCTATGTATTTCTTTCAAAACTGAAACATTTGCAGGGATATCAAGCGAAGGCTTCAAACAAGGGATCACCTGTTTAATTCTTATGTCAAGATGCTGAAAGCATAAATTTCCGTTTAGCTGTGTATAATAAATTCAAAATAGTGGCACATTTGACGTTAAGATAATCAAATAGTCGAACAGAAGGGCAAAGAAAACTTCCCTGAATTATTTAGCCCATAATGTTTGATATCTACATCTGCTCCATTATCAATTCTGAATGAAAATCATAAATTTAAAAGGCAAACGATCGTTTATAGGAAGTTAAACCTCACCTCATCTTAGAGTGTGCAGAATTATTAGGGTGCGATTTGGCGACTTAAATTTGCTACCCCTTTTTTACTGCTTCTAGTACACCGGGGCTCGCCACAGTGAGATCTGAACGGAGCCATCCGAAAAGCAAAAATGATGAATGATGACCCAATGCACATCCCAGTCAAGACGAATAATTTTTCCTATGTGGAATTTCGTCCCTTGCTACGCTGACAGCCGAGTACTTTGCGTAGGATAGGGTAGAATGGAGGAGGGAAAACCGTCGATTTCTTGCTGGGATGACTTTTACACAGATTTGCAAGGTTTTCGTAAAGCATGGAAATGAAATTTGCTGAAAATCTTAGAATTTAATATATTACGTAGGCGGGACGTTGGTTTACATCTACATAATACCCCACAAGCCGCCAAAAAGGCGTGTGGCAGGGGGTGTTGGGACACCAGCCGTTTACAGCTTAAAAAAATGAAGTGCTCTAACGAAGTTGGGACTAGCGTTTATTAAAGTCCTTTATGGTTCGGGGGAAAAACGAATTCCCATATCTATCCGTTCGGCAAAACATCTCTCTTAATTTATCGCTTCTATCGGAACTGGAAATATAGTGTGGCTCTAATATTATGTTCTCAGTGTTGCTCTTAAAGATATCCATTCTCAATTGTTCAAGCAATCTAAGCCTAGAGTGCAGCCTCCGAGTCTCCAATGCCTTCTCCCAGCCTAATTCGCTTAACATCTGGGTAGCACTGTTTAAAGGAAGTGGTCCGTAATAAACGCAGAAGAATTATCCCCTTCCCCGTGATTGCTTCCCCACCACCTCCTCACCATCCCGACAAACAAACTACGCCCTTCTCTGCAGCCATAAAGACTCCATTACCGTCTCACTCCGGCGCACGTAATTCGCAGAGGACGAAATGGGAATCCAAAATCTCTCCAGCTAAACTCATCTCATGGCGCGTCTCTCTGTTCCTCTCCGTCCTTCCCAAACTCAAGGTCCTCAAGAAACTAAAGAAGTTGACACCTAATCCTGACAGCCATCAAAATCACTGGTCAGTAGCGACCCGAAGATTGGTTTTACGTAGCCCTGCACTCAATGGGGTAGTTCATTTAGACCCGATGTCGTAATTCTTAGAAAGAATAAGGTGGTTTCCTATTATTTTTTATCGCCTAAATCGAAAGAAATTACTCCTGGAGTACTCATTCCACGATTTCAGATTTTTAAATGACGATATATATTTTTTGCGATTTAATGAAAAGTGAAAAATTTCAAGCGCGCGAAAACGCGACGGCTAAGTATGAATGCCGGGAAAAGCCCGTGTGATGGCATTCTGGTTCCCGCTGCCGCAAAGTGAGTTGACCTTGGGGCGAGGATGTGTGCGCCGCTGAGATGCAGGCTGCTAGCAGGTAGCAGAGTACCATGCTAGCAGGTAGCGCTTGGCTTAAATAAGGATTATTAATACCTTATCAAATGAAGGAAACTTTCTGACCATAGACAGTTTTAATAGATGATTATTAAGAGATGTTTCCCTGAGCTCTGTGCCTCATGCATGCATTGGTAATCTCAGACGATGTAAAACTCCTATCCTCTCGTGTAGAAACTAGGTCCCTGTGACGTCACGTGGAGTGGCATCGCATGGGCGCCAATCTGGCCTTTTTCAAATGCGGTTAAAATTGACCATTGCCATTCGTCTAAACTGGGATTTAAAACCAAATAATTTGTATATTATGCATACACTAATGGTGGGCAACGAATCGCAATCAATGCCTTTCGGCTTCTATGATGAAGGAAACTACCCTATTCGGTATATGGAGGTGGAAGAAAATTTGTGGCGAAAAAAACTCCGCAATCAGCCATTCTCTCTTAAAAAAAAAATTAAAAAAATATTAATAGCGTGAAGGTTTCCGCCCACTTTTCATAAGTTTGAGACGCCACTACAGATCTAAACTCTATTTACTTTATGTTTGTGGGTGAGCTTTGGTGAGTGTCCGGGCACACTCGGAAGGCTTCGCTAATGGGGTAAGGGTAGTACCGAGAGAAAGGGAAGGCAATCTTAACGTTGCCAAATGTACATAGCCGTACTACTTTGGGAATAAAAACGTGTGAGTCAAGGGTTGCCGCCACAGGTATTTTGTCCCGGACGCCGAGACATTATACCTTTTTATTTGGAAGGTATTGAGGATAATCCTATCACTGACGCCCATGAAATTACAGCTACCACGTCCGTACACAAAAAAAGGGCAACCAAGAACATGAAAAAATAAATAAATACCGTAAGGAGTGTACTCCTGAAGACGATGGCAGATTCATCCGTTGAAACGTTGGAAGAATTAAACCAATACCACACCAGGTGGGAACCCCCAAAAATTTTTCATTGATCCTAAGTATATATATAATTGCTGCCGTGCTTTTGATTGCGTAAAATTCACTTGTTTTCATGCAGTCCCTTATTCCTCAAGTTTATTTATCAATTACAACAACGGTGCTAACGCAAAACAAATGGGAAGACTGATCCTTAGTGAATCCTTTCCCTCGGGCAGAAATATTCCACCATGAGGATACACCCTCTTCTCTTTCCAACAGCTTCAAGTGTCCCTCCCTCACAGATTTTCCCGCTGCCCAACCACTTAATTTCCTCCCTCGCACGACCCCGCATTCTTCGCAGCCTGCCCTCTTCATCACCCTCTTATTCTCATTAACATTCCTCGAACCATATTTCCCTAGACCATCCCCACCTTTAAAGTTAAATACGGAAGCGTATTCATGCCAAGTGTGAACATTAGCGTGACCACATGACTTTGTGTAAAGATTTTCACCGCACATATTACGTCTCGAGAATTATGAAAGAAATTGAGAAAAAATTTTTGGACTCCAGCCGAGACATTAAGATGAAGGATGTAGGTCAGACAGTTTGTGAACAAAATGCAGTGCCATTCGTAGGAATCGGTGAATGTAGATAAGAATGATGTGACAAGGCCAACATAATTATTACTATAGGTGGGACTTACTATTGTACCTGTGAAGGTTGGTTTTAATGGAGCATTTTGCGAATCAATTCCACCTGTCCCTTTTCCAAATTAGAACTTCCATCTTTAATTTACAATAAGTCCAACATATGCATAACGATCCTCTCATTAGCTATAAATCTGATTTTTTTCTCCACACTCTTTCACTCTTAATATCACATGGATTATTAAAGATTTATTCCTCCACCAGTTAAGGTAGATATATATGGAGCACTGTGTGAATCAACCCCGCCTGTCCCTTCTCCAAATTAGAACTTCCATCTTTATTTTACAATAAGTCCAACTTATACTTAACGATCTTCTCATCAGCTATAAAGCTGAATTTTTTCTTTTTTTCCACACTATTTCACACTAAATATAATATGTAATGTTAAATACTTTTTCCACAGATAAAAATAAAATCAAGGTTTTAAACCCTACAGATTTAAACATCACAGATTTGCATCAAAGGTCAATAATGCTGATTTCACATGGAATATTTTTCACGAATCATTCATTCTACCAGTCCCTAAAAACCTACATTGAACTTCCCTCTTCAATTTAAAATGGAGCTTAATAGCTTTTATTCCATCTACAAATCCTATTTCCTACCTCTTCCTACTGCACTAGCCCAAAATCTCCAACGAGGTTATCAGCATTCTCTTTCCCAATAATGATAAACGGATATATCGTATTGTCCACAGTTTATTATTCGAGTACTAAACGTGTTTCGATTGTTCTACAACCATCCTCAGGTACTAAGAAACTCAGAAAAAAGTTCAAATCCCAACAGATATATATATAAATAGTGGGGGGGAGTATAGAATCAGAAGGAAGTATGCGGGGAGGAAAGAGCGCGGTTGAAATAGGGGGAGGGGTGAGGGGGTTAAGGTGGATGCACAGAGACAAAGATGAGATATTATATCATGCAAACAACCAAAAAACCAAACAATCCCGGACTTGCGTCACGTCAAAAGGTAAAAATGTAAGGATTTTACAGATTCTAAAGGTCCTCAATTAAATTATTCATAAAAAGGTAAAAGTTTTTAGATTTCGGGGTTTCTTGTTAACGGTGGAAACTTGTATTTTCAAAAGCTTGCAATGAACTTCACCTGTACTCTACCTCAGTGTCATGATGATAAACGAGGCACTTCTTTAGTTTATTAAGTCCCAAAAAGTTGATTCAAAAGCGGATTCAAATATGATGAGTAATATCAACTCAACGGTTCGCTAGTTCACTTCCTGGAATGGTGTCATGATAGGATCAAAAGTAAACTTTGCTATGTTACACACAGTACGTTTTTTTAATCTAACGGTTTCAACATTTTCAGGTCATTAATGAAGAGGCCTAATAATACTAACAATATAATAATAAGAGGACATCATACAATCAAATATAAATGTTGTTGTATACCACCTAGTATTTATTAGAAACCCTATCGGTTTCGGCCTTTTCAGGTCAATACTAGACATCTTCATTAATGATCTGAAAAGGTCGAAAACAGTAGAGTTAAAAATTGCTTTGAGGAATATAGCAAAGTTTATTTTTCATTGTATCACGTCCTCTTATTATTGTAATATTAGTATTATTAAACTCTTCATTAATGACCAGAAGAGGCCGAAACAAGTAGAGTTTTTAATAAATACTTTAAGAATTATGACAAAGTTTAGTTTTGACTGTACCATTAATATTATTACTATAGTATAATTACAATTGGATACCTCCACTAAAGGCCTGAAAAGGTCAAAACCAGTAGTTTTTTTAGAAATGCGGTGAGGAATTTAAAAAAGTTAATTTTTGATTCTATCATGAAAAAGTGTATCGCATCCCCAGACGTAGTGCCACCAGTACTTCTCTTTCGTTGTAAGGTATCCCTCTACTCCTTGTTCCCTGCTGCCCATATTCAATCCCCCCCACCCTGCCTCCTTACCCCCTTTCTACCCCAACCACCGCAACCCCTTCCCCTCACCCCTTTGAAACTTCCACCCTCTCATGGTTTTTGCGATCTCTCTCTCGCAGCCTCTCTTCATTTCTCTCTCTATCTTTCCCTTTCTCCACCACCGTACGACGGTATTCCACCACCCCGTAACAAACCTCGCCTCCGCCCCACGCACAAGACTCTTCGCCAATGCGGACGTTGGCGCTGGTCTCCTCCCGGAATACAAATGAGACTCGGCCCGGCTCTATACGGAAGGACGAGGACGAGAAGGAACCAAATTCCAAGGGAGAAGAAGTGGATGGAGAGGAGAAGTAGGAAGAATAGCGGGAGAGAAGGAGAGGAGGAAAATACGGGAGTTTAGAAATGAGAAGAACGAAATGCTTGAAGGAGGAACGTACAGGGGCCTAAAAAAACTGAATATATCGCGGGAAAATGAAATACATACATGAGGATGGGGAAGGATGACGCAAGAAATGAAAGCGTGAAGTGATACAGCATACGAGAGGGGGAAACGCCAGGGCAAGGAAAGAGAGACAAAGATATGTGGAGGGAAGGAGCATAAGGCAAAATAATAGGTTGGGGAGAGTGGTGTACTTAGGGCATAGTGTACCTAGAAACAATTAAAACTATCAGCAAGTTCTACGACCAAGCGACTTAAAAGTAAGCTATTGTGTGAAAGATGTGCTAGAGTGCATAACAGGTCAATTGTGAGTACATTTGGGCTATGCTTACAAAGAAGACGACCCTAGTTTGAATTTTTTTCGCTGAAGAGTAAATATTTTTTGCTGTATATCGAAGTCTTTTACCAAAACACGATCACTCCAACAGTGATTATCGTAGCATAGGTGAAATTGACATATAGTGGTGATTAGTATTAGCTACTTATTTGGTATTTTAGACGTAATATTAACCAAACAAATCAGCCGAAAATAAAAATAGCTATCGATTGTACCAAGGAACACAAGCCCATGATGTACCTAGGAATATGTTCCTCTGTTAGTGATAGTTTTAGCCAGCCGTAATTTCTGGTCCAATATTCTATAATTTGCTTTTTTGTGTTACATTCACTACAAAATTGGACTTTATAGAAAGATTTTAATTTTGGAGGGTTTAACCTAAGTTTATTTTTACTTAAAAGGAGTTATATTTAAAGATCGAGTTTTTACCTGAGCTACATTAATTTTCTTTATGATACACTTGAATGTACTTTCAAATTTAGTGAACAAATAATATTTACATCCATTTTTCACTTTTTAATTACTGTTCCCACCAATCTAATTTGTGTTCCTTGGTACAATAGGTAGTGCTCCTAGGTACGTGAACATGATGTACTCCGGAACAATTTTAATCACTTTCAGAAAATTTTAATTAGATCCATTAATAGTAAAATTACAAGTCTAAATCTTAAAACTTATATTAAGTAATCCTGATGGATTAAATTTTTACTTTTAAACTGGCTCTTCAGTAAATGTATTTTGCATTTGATAAAAAAAATTGAAAAAATTGTTCCGTGGTACAACACTCTGCCCTATTAGAAACCTAATATGATTTGCGGCACGAATTTGTGGAAGTTCTCAATATTAGTTAACGCTCCGTTGGTCCCGTGGCGTCTACCAGACGCCTGGCATTTTCTCATTCTTGCCCTCATCGTATTTTCATAGTTATGAAACTCATATACCTTGTATCTTATTATTTGATGATTCTGAAAAAGTCACCAGTGTGATTTTATGTTTTTTCGCATTTATGGAATAAATTTTGATATTTTGTTGCTTTTGGAGTCTGGTAGACGCCACCTGACAACTTGAGTTACAATACGTTACATGCCAATACCTTCGTGATATTCATCGCAAAGTTTTTAAATACTTTATTATTTAAACTAACGACTATTTAAAGCATTGACTTTTGGATTTTGCGTCTTTATGCTACGAATTTTTTATTGTAATCAATTTAAAACCTGAATAAAACTACTCTTGCTAAGAATTTACTATATTTACATAATTTGAGTAAAATTTAGCGTATAATAAATCGTTTTTCCCTGTGTTTCATACGTCCACGGTAGCGTATTACATTGATGTATATGCATAATATTAACCGTAAACATACACATAAGAATTTTGTGATGATCTATCACAAAATGATATTTGAGAATTTCGTGATGATTTGTCACATCTAATGATAACATTCCAATCCGACAGGAGAAGTTCAACTGTACGTGCTATCGATAGAAAATGTCTACAAAATCAATGATTCCCCCTGTGGTCAAATTTATTTGTTAGATTATTAGCAAAATCCGTACTGTGATAATATGTTTACATTTACTGTCCATGTTGAAATTATTTCAATGAAAGAAAAAGTGTAAGAAACGTCAAAATAAGTAGTATTGAGTCTTTTATTAATGGAAATATCTCCATAATTATTATGCATAAATTTGTTGTGTATTCATGAAATTAAGCATTCAATGGACGACTTGTTGTAGTTTGCACAGTAATTTCTTATTTCATGCATTTGGTTCAATCATTCCAAAATAGTGTCTGTGAGACGCCGCGCGACAAATTGCGTTCCAAAATGTGACGCTACTGACGGAGAGTTAAAGAAGACATTGCACTATTTCCACGAGAGAAATGCACTTGATAATGTTGTCGCAACAACAGTGGCATAGCCACGAGGGGGCGGGTTTCCTAGTTACAACCCCAACCCCTTGAGATTTTAAAATAGGTACCAAAAACGAGTAAGATAGCGTCAATAATAACTTTTAATAAATACTCGTACAAAATTAACGATTTCGGAGTCCTAAAAATCACGTTTTCAGCATCAAATATCCCAAATTTTGCCGGGAAAGGACCGCTATTTGCCCTGGGGTGTATTATATAAAATTCCGGAAGGGCCCCGAAATGTCCGGTTGAATGATTTGTTTTTATTTAACAGGAGCTTCAATCACGGGTATCCCGGTAAATTTTCAGGCTATTCAACAGTTGTTTCACGAGGAAATGTAACAGCGAACAGGTTTGGTAACCTACTTATACGCATCCTTGGCTTTGGACTAAGGAAAGTGAAATTATAGTTCTAGATATGCTAAAAAATTTTGTCATGCCTTAATTAAATATCCCGGTTGTAAGAAATATTCACTCATTAAAGACAGGGAAAATAGCAGTCCTTCCTCGGCAAATTTTGGGATTTTTGATGTTGAAAAGGTGATTTTTAGGACTCCACAACATTGCAGATCATTATTTCTCCGCGCCAAAGGCGCGTTTATTGAGCTGTCTCGGTGAGCCAAACTCACCCTAACCAGCCAGTTGACAATATAATTAGTTTTTTGCGCCATTGTATGTGTTGTGTGTGTAGTGTGTTGTTTGTGATAGCAGAAACTTAAGTCTAAAATAGATTTTTCAGTAAGACTAAACAATACATTCATTTTTAATTAATAAATCATTTTTTAACATATATAAGAATTTTTTTTTAAAGTTGATTTTTTCAATTTATTAATATATTTTTTTCCATTTTGCATTATATACCTTTTTTTTCATGAAATGTTTTTTAATTTTGTATGAGTATTTATTAAATGTTATTATTGAGGCCATCTTACTCGTTTTTGGCTCCTCTTTTCAAGGCTCAATGGGTTATCAGATGAAAATTAAAAGAATATACCCAAAACTCTAGTTTTTTCTGATAGTTTTCGTCGCATTCCCAATTTGTACATGTCATGTTTATCTCTAGACTCAATCGACACCTTAAATGCGTCTAAATTTTTTAAAGTTTATATTTGCTAAAAGTTAATTGTATAATTTATTGTGTATTTGCGGGACGTACTCTAGAAATACAAATATGATTTCAAAGCTCTGTCTTTTCATTTAACGACGAACTCGTTACCAGTATGTAGGCGCCCGAAGGACAGGGGGTACCGGCTGCGCATGAAATATATTATTCCTGAGAGCGAGTACAGGTTCCAGAATAAAATTAAATAAGAGATCAAAAAAAGGACACCCTTATCATGAAAGCCATCAAATCCCCTAGTACTTCTGGTGAAATACCCTTAGCATCACGTTATTTCTTGAGAATCTTGAGGTTGAAAACTCGAATGAAACTTGACATCCGGCAGCAATAAGCAACATAAGTTTTACCCAGTACTTTACCGCAAGGAATAAAGACGGAATTTCGAGTTTAATACAGTAAATTCCCTTGAAAAGATGCAAGTAAGGTTTTACGAGAAGCTCCAACCTTCCAATTCGCTGAAACGATGGAAACTTTGTGTCGTGACGAAGTTCTTATTGTTGGCGGCAAGTGCTGACGATTAACCCCAACCCTTCTCGAGACTTTATTTTTAAATTTCGGACACTTTATTCTCAAATTACTCATCCCTCTTCCCTGAAACTTACACCACACGGTGTGGGTGGACACAGAGAGTACCCTATTATCCATATGTCGCCTACTTCCAGAGTAACTCGCGGTGTAAGAGATTCGATGACGTTACTCAATCCTACAAATATCACCGCCCCTCAGCTATTTCAAGCTCGTCGCAATACACTCGCATGGTCCGTTGTTCCTGAAACTGCTGTCAGTTATTACATTCCTCAGAACGCGACTTTTTTTCATAGAATAAAAAAAATCCAAATCTCTATTGACGTCACCAACTCATGAGAAGTGGGCGACACTCTTTTTTTCATTTTTAAATTGTGAGAGAATTTCTGTATGAGGAAGAATTTCTTCTCATCTAACCAAACTACATGCGTTAGAAGCGGGACATAAAAATAAATGTTAGTGCCTGTTATACTTAACCTATGTAAACCGTCTCAGGTTATAAAACTGTGTTCATCATCACTGTTCAATAATACTCAGATTGCTTTTTACTCTTTTCTGACTCCATTCTTCCATCAGCCGATATTTGCACCCCAATTACTTCTTCTTTTTCACACCCGTTGGCACACTTGGCACCTATTCTATTCAATTCACATTAATTCCCAAAAAAAATAGTTCCCTGGACCGGGAATCAAAACCTCGGATCGTTAGCTTTCCAGGCTATACTCTTCCATTCAATATTCTCCAGTATATTTTTATAAATTTCATTTTCATTTATGATTTAACTTCCCTATCCGCTTAACCCTTTCTAACCCAGAGCTGCTTCTTGGATAAGTCAAATTTCAAGATTTTTCACCTTGACAATTTGAACATTTTGTACTCAACCATAATTATCGTGGCGGCTAAATGTTTTGTCATTATAATTTACACCAAAATAATGACAAGTGGTTAAGATATTTCCTAAATAGAGCAGAAAAAGTATACATTTTTAATGTAACTTAAGAGCAACATTGGGTTATAATGGGTTAAATGACATGGAATCTCGGCGCGAGGAAGGTCTACTTGACGGAAGAAAGGGCCGCGAAGCTTGATGCATGTGTCTTTGTGACCAATATCACTTTTGTATATGTTTATTTTATTTTCTGCTTTTAAGTTCATTTGTTGTTTGTTTTTATTTATTTGTGAGCATGTTTGTTTTTATTTTGAATTCTTTTATTTTTGTGTTTGAGACGATGCTATGGTGATAAAAGATAAATAATGAATTGTTGAGGAGAGAGCCATCTTGAAGTGGATGTAAAATAGGATTGAGAATAAAACAGTGTCAAGTGATATTTACATTGAATTTAATCACTGTGATACGTTAAGCTTCCCCGTAAAGGTTTTTTTTAATATAATACAATTTATTCTCAAACTTCGCCATAGAAAGGTTCGCGACACGGTGCGGGCTGATTCTTCTAACCTCGTTCGCAATGCCTAGGGTGTATCATCTTCCGCCGTTGAGGCAACACTGCCCGCACCGCATCGAGTTCACCTGAGCATAAAATCCCTTCATTCCATTTATATCTTGCACCTGCAACCCGTTGGTCCAGCTCGTATTTTTTTCAATTCACTTTAATAAACTGGGAAGATTTATCTACGTAAATCATCCGTAAAAATGAAACCCATAGTACATTGTAACCAACACCTTGAAGTTACCCTTCTACGAAAGAGAAAAAAAATATTTTATGAACTTTGTATTCTTCAACAGAAAATAGAGAGATAGATTGTAGAACAAATAGATTCAGAACGTCGTTTTTTCCACGATCAATAAGAGACTATGACGGTAGCGTTAGAACTCACAAATAGGTTAATTGACTCATAGTGTAGCCTATAAACTTCTTTATTTCTTAATGCATATTTCTGAATTTTCTTGGTATTTCTAACAGCATGTTTTGAGTTATGGCTCTATTGGCAGATTACCTTAATGAGTATTTGGCAAGTTTTGCCTTTCCATGACTGTGGTTGTATAATTTGCTAGCATGCGTAACGTTTTTTTCGACCGTGTGGTGTGCATGTGGGAATCCTATTGCATGCTGGTCACCCCCTGCCAAACGCCCCAGAGATGGCTTGAAGGGTAATATGTAGATGTAGATGTATAATTTCTATTTAACCAACGCACTTAGATAACCAGAGAGTGTGATGCGATAGTCCACGTGTATGATCCCATTCCAACATAATATTATTAAAATACTATATCATAATCTTACTAAAATCATCACAAATCTATGATTTTTTTATCTATTCCATCTAACATAATACACAAAGGTACCCTAAATAATTTTTTAATTTTAAACTAAATTGTAAAAAATTATAATAGAAGATAAATAAACTACTTGATGAAGATGAATGATTATCCTTGAGAAACGTGAAAAAATAGACACCACCAATCGCAAAGTGATTTAGCACGGTGATACTGCCGTGGAGGATTTCTATTGTAAAGTGGAAGGGAATAGTGCTTGTGAAATTGAGCGGGAAATTGGAAGCAATAAAAATATATCGACCTCTGAATTGCGCTGCTTTGAATGCCGGCACAGTTGGATCGAAAGTTAAGCACCAGCTTACTCCAGAATTGAATGGATTCAGAAAGCTAAGCGGAGTCGACAAGAGGTGTGCAAGCTTTTATAGATGTTAAGCTGTAACATAACCACTCAAAGCTATTACATTTCACACATTTTGTGTAAAAAAAAGTTTTCTTAGTTGACATATCATCCATTGATGTCAAAATTCAAAATAAATGCCAACTGAAAGTTATACATGAAATCATAATATTTTCACACAATGCTTTTCCAAGCTCAATGACTCAACAGTAGAACCATTTTCCAGTAACATACGTTTTCTGACTTCAATTGCTGAATCTGTATCATAATACCTTTAAAAAAGTAGGCTAAAGTTTTAATTTTATCACGATTATTGCTGTAAGGTAAAATTTTTATAGGTGTTTGGTAACAACGATGTATGTACCACCCTTGAAATCAACAGTGTTTCCATTGTTGTAAGTTCCTGTGCTACTCGTAATATTCCGCTTTCAAAATAAAATTTCCAAAAAATATAATCTAATGTTTTCCCAGTCTACCGCAGATGAAGTAACTTATAAAGAGAATATTTTGAAATTAAAATTACCGGCTTTACTACACAGCTACTTAAATTTCCAATACATTTAGTTCGGTATTTTGGAGGTCAATCCGAATTATAAGAACTTATAACTGATGACTTCAGGCTTGACTCTGTGAAACCTCTCCATATTGGAAATAAAACAATAAAGGTTTGTAAAGTTTACTTGTGAATTTAAATAGGCACGACCCGGGTATCGTAACGTAGTTACATCTTCAGGTGACCTGACGATGTAACTACGTTACGAAACCCGGGTCGTGCTTATTTAAATACACAAGTGAACCTTACGAAATTTTATTCTTTTATTTCCAATATAAGAACTTAGCTCTCTAGCTATATCTCATATATTATTCTCGATTCATCGATATGGTTATTTTTGAGGTCCATATATTGGGTTTGATATATTCGGACTGGCTTCACCATAGCTTCAACGGAAATTTTGCCTAGCAACCTGCATTCCATACTTTTAAGTTCAGTGGAACAATCCTACCAACAGCGGAGACGGAGGAAGAGAGAGAAGCGGAAAATGAGGACGTACTGCGAGAGAAATCAATGAGAATAAGAAGTATCGGAGAGTGAAAGGATGAATGTGAAATGGGCACAGGCGGAAGAGGAAGGAAAGGAAAGGGTGGAAAGAGGAATAGCAGTTCCATGGGAACGGAAAGAGGATAAATCACCAGGCGGGGGCGAGGATGGGCGATAAACGAAGGGAAGAAGAGGGAAAGGAACAAGATCTGAATGCAAATAAGGAAGAAGAAAAGGTGGAAGGGAAAGGAAGAAAAGGCTTAGAAGGAGAACTAGAGCAAGGGGTAGCAGGAATCGCAGGAAATAAGAGTATATACGGTAGACGCCTACCGCAAACCGGTGGAAATCAGACACAAGGAAGCAGGTAGTTTAATCTTAAGCAGCGGAGGATCTTTCTGAAACGGATTCTATAGATGATACGCCAACGTAGTCGTTAAGTAAAAGATAGATGACAAGGAAAATCCTCATTACGCCCCAAATTGCGCTGATCTTTTATGCCTTGGGCATTAGAGCGAGGGGAGTGGCAAAGGTTCTTGCTGCTACTATGTTGTAGTAAGAGTGGTTACTTGCTACTAAAGGAAATATTTATTCATTCGTTGAATCAAGTAATTCAAATATTATTTTGCATATTACGTAATTAAATGGTTCTATAAATCTCATGGCCGATTGATAATAGAAAAACACATTACAGATTCCAATACTCACCGGAACTGCAAGTGGGCGGACCACTACGGAGATGGTTCATGACTACGTAGAGGACTGGAGATTAGCGAACATAATTTAAGCATTTTTAATTGATTCTACCAGCGTAAATATAGGTAACTTACTGTTTTCATATCTTAGGTTCTCAGTCTATCATTATTTTTAGGATTTTCAACCTGAAAATTTCTTTTCTTATCAAGTATTAGGTTCGAAGAACAGCGCTGCAATTATTTCAAAGGATAAACTTCAGCAAACACACGGTATGAAAAATGTAACCATAGTATTCGACTCCTCCCTTCTTCCGCCGATTCTCGTTAAGGAAGGCGCGAGGGACGTAAGGTAATGACGGTCGCTGACCGTGTGTGAGGCTGTAGCTCGCGGAAAAGTATCGTATCCCTGGAAAACTGTTGAGCGGACGTAAAAATGGAGCAAATTTTCGCCCTGGCGAGCTGTAATATTGTGAGTTATCTCTGAAAATGGTATTATTAAAAAAATAGGGAAATTTGAATGTTCTTGCATTAATGCTTTTTCAGCGGGCTCTAAATATTAAACAATCGAACTGAAATATTTAGGATATCCATTCTGCACCCCATAGCATACTTTAAGGGGGAGAAATCAAATATACGAGGAAAAAGTTAAAATAATAAGCAACACGATAAGGTAGTGTGGAGATATGAATACAAAGCCTGAATCACACGATCATTTTTTTCGTCATTTTCACGTGATCAATCCAGCGATCACTCGAGTAATCACTCGAAGAAATTATCGTCGCGCGCCATTGTTTTTCGCGATCATTCCAATGATGAGGAATCCCATCACTTTTTTCATCACTCGTCTGGTTGCCGTCACTTTTTCCGTCGCTGAAACCGTCACTGAAACCCCATATCAGCCAATCAGAACGCATTCCTTTATGGAGCGATTGCAGCGCAACGTTTTGACAATCGCAGGAACGACATCGGTAAACATAAACACGCTATATATATTTTCGCGATGTAGGTCCTATGATAACGAGCTGTGATACCGTAAACGATGCGAAAAGCGACGGCGGGAGGAATTGTGTGATTAAAAAAAATGATCACTCGAGCGATCACTTTTCCTTTCCCGAAAACCGATCGCTGGAGTGATCACTTAGAGGGACGGAACAAATGATCGTGTGATTCAGGCTTAAGTTTCGTTAAGGATTCAAAACTTCTTAGGCGGTTAGAAGGAAATATACAGGGTTATCACAAAGGAGCAACTTAAAGCAGCAAATTTAAACATAAAGGAACAATTTATCAGAAATTTTGGGGTATTGCTCACTACGGAAGTGAGGCACGGGCAATGACAGCCGCAGATAAATCAAAAGATAAGAAGCCATCGAAATATCGTGCAACAAATCAATGATGAGGCTTGGTTCACTGATACACAATTGTAAAATTACTTTGTTATTAGATTTTTTTGTTCTATTTTAAAGAAATAAGCACCCTTAATTTCTGGGATGGTATTCTCATCATATACATTTCTTATAAGCTACCTAAAACGATGTAAAAAAGGAAGTAAAATATACATGAAGATTATTTTTTTCTGTTTATGGAAGAAACAAAACTTCTCATAATCATTAATTCTATTATTCCGTCATAGCGTTAAGTTGTAGCATTTATAAATAGGTGAAAAATGTGGATAGGAAATAAAATCCCACATAAAACTAGCTGCTTTTAATTTCTATGGAAAGAGAGAAATTTAAATTTTAAATTTAATGTTAATCTGAGTTATCAAATTGAGGAGGCAAAGTATTTCTCTCGTGTAAAACAAATGGCCTGGAGGAGAAAAATAAACAAGTTACTGGTTTTCATCGAAGCTGGTATTATGCCTGCCAAGCCTGTTCTCCCTTCGGCGTCATTGTGATTTTAAATACTATCACTTTTGCCCCCTGAGCAAAGTAAATAACACCCTTTTTCCACTACCCATACCCATCCACGAAGATTCGCCCCGACGATAATATAAATATGGATTAGACTCAAGAGGCTTTGCGGCTGAAACATGGGATTAGAATTAACGCATCGTAAGCCTCTTTCTCCCCCATAGGACTCACTTCCCCTTATGCATTCCAAACGTCTTAATGCTCCACCGCCTTTTCAATTATATTCCCTTAATTTAGGATAGGGGATGGTAAAAACGGGAGGGTGGAGAAATATTCTAAAGAGGCTTAGAGTATTTACGACTTTAAGTGCGGGAAGAAAAAATCTCCTCTCTACCCAGCCAGAACACCTCTTTCCCATTTAAATATACTTCCAGGGTTGAATGGGCTATTGCGAAGGACCATTACAATCAATATCTTGAAGGACCAATATAACTAACAATGAATATTTCTTGAACTTAGCATTAGTATTTAACATGGTATTAAGCAAAAAAATTACGTCTTCCCACTGATGACTCATCTTTTACTTTCTAAAAAATGGATTTTGTTTTAGTTAAAATTGACTCCAAGCTTCGAATTGCGTGAACTTGAAAAAAATTAGCATGATAGATTCTGCGATCGTCTTCACCGGCCGTGTTTTGTTTGTTTCTACTAAGTACCAAATACTTGTTTACAACTTGAGCGATCACCGTGAATTTACACATTCTATTTACTGGAACCTTTCCACGTTTGCACTTATGTCGAATTAAAAAAAATGAATCTGGCAAAATACATAAGATTTTTCACCCAGTATGTTCCGACTAAAACCTACTATTCACATTCTTTCCCTTTACCACCAACCCGGTCCCCTTTGAGCTTATTCTTCCCTCATGGTTCCTCAACTTCCCGCTATTTGACCTGCACTCTCCGCAAAATAACCATATCCCAGACGTTCTCCTATCTTCTTTCCCATCATCGCTCATATGTGTGTACCATTTTTATCCGGGATTCCATTTCATCCCTCCACATCTCAAGTTAAACTCATTTCAGCGCCCTTCAGTTTCCCTCTATCTCTCTCCCTCACGTCGTTCTTTTCGGCATACATTCGCCCACGTCCTTGGGTGCGGGCCGAGAGGAACGAATATGTACGAATGGGAAAAATAAAAGACGAGAGGAAGAGAAGGCGGAAGGAGAAATAAAAGAATGACGAAACCCGCACTCTGGCGAATAAAAAAAACCTCGCGACGCGATGAATTTTTAAAAGTCCTCTGCCAAGAGAGAGCGAATTTTTAAAGGGTACACCGGATATTTTTATTCAAGAGCAAACTAACTCTACTTTCACGGAAAAGGACAAGGATTTATGCTTGTGGATCGGGTTGCTGAGGTGGTCATTGAGTTGGATTCCTACTCCATGGGACCTACTTTCGGGACCCGCAAATGGGCTATTCCATTCCCGGTCACGGGGGATACTTAACAGAGACTGCCAAATCCCTGCCTCAGTGTTTTGAGGAAAAGACTTTGATATATATATAGTGCATCGTCGGATGATAAGTTAATCCGTGATCCTCTCGGCGTCTTTCGTAAAGAGCGGGGTAATTTCAGTTATGATTAACGTTTCAAGCCCGTGGTATTTCCATGTGCCGGTTGCGAAAAACCAAGGGCTTTTGTCGTATTTTTATAAAATCATTTGCTAATCTGAAAAAGGATAATTAAGAGTCACTTACTGACATCAACTTCCAAACAAAAAGACCAGATAGCTAAAGAATGAGGCTAAATAGTTGGAGCCCGAGAAAAATGCACGGAATATTTTTCCACGGAATTAAATACGACGGCACGAGCTGTGCTGGGATTCGGGTCCCTGGCAGAAAATATACATCACGAGGTATACTCGGGCTTGGGCTTCAAAGGGTTAACGATAACCCAAATCATGTTAATCATCACTGCACTGGGCCTGAGGTTCTCATGAGTTAATTTTTATGAATTGATAGCAATTATACTCAGGATGAAGTTAATTCGTTAACATATTTAAACTTTTATGAAATATTAAACTGGGGAATAGGCATGATTTTACCCATAAAATTGTAATTGAGAACATGGAATTAACTTTGTGTTCTGCATTAATGCAAAATGGAGTCATTATACAGCACTAGAAATACATTTCCAATCACAACTAGATAATAATAGCACAAAATTCTCCCGTACATGTGACATTCATGAAAACCATTTTAGAGTAATAGTTGTCAGGGAATATATTCCGCTACCTTATATTTTACTACAACATTACCATGCAGCACCATACAAAATTTACTATAATTTACTGCAGTAAAGTTATGTCTAAAGTAATGAGCAGGTCAAATATTATGATCAAGATCTCTAACATATCTGACTTAAGGAAAAATTAGTATTCAAAAATCTAATAATTTCAATTATCGAGATATGTTAATAACCCATTTATTTTGGCCTAAACTATGAACTTATAAAGCTCCGTAAATCTACAGTAATTACAATACGCAACACATAAAAAAGAAAGCACCTCGTTGTAGATGAAAATTAATAACATGTGTACCCAGTACCGGGGTTACAACACAAAAATATGGCATACCTACATTGAAACAAAGCATAGTTTTCAGAAACAGAGTAGCTTTCGCCGTTATTCAAAGATAAAAAAAGAACAACGCTACAGTTTCCGGTATAGAAAGAGCTCTCTTTACCTCAAAAATAGGAGGACACAGCGCAAGAAAACATACGTGGAATAGCTTTTAGCAGGAAAAACAGAGCGCTATCATCATTACCGCAATTCTAGCATTAACACCATTTCTCTAGCTGGGCGTAAAAACTTCTCTTCCTAATGAAAATGCTTTTAATTTTTTGTGTAACTAAACGCATCACGTACGATGAGGTCCTAATACATTATGAACCGCGTCACCCATAATGCTTCTAGAGGACGCACGAGCAAACGAATATGAATCATGCCATTAAGTAAAGCATTACCGATATTAGATTGAACAGCGACAAGAAATATTTTAACGCGTAGAACTAAAAGTATTCACGGAAAAATTGAACATTTTTCCGCATAATAATAAACGACTGCAATTACCCTGATGGAGTTTTCAGCGGCTACCAATCTCATTAATTGTGCGGGGAAATGGAACTTACTGTCAAAAGAGTAAATAGTTAGACTGTGTGGACGCCAGGCGTCTAATAATTTTAACCTAGATGCGAGTCCATTTACTCGCTATGGAAATATATGGCACAGTTGGTTGCCGCTGAAAACTGAGGAACTCATGCAACCAAATGAATGCGGAAGTTCTTCCTTTAAAATCGTTGATCGTAAATCATTACGTATTCGCCAATGCAAAAAAGTTTCTAACAGATGGTGACCAAAAAAAGGAATTTCAATTATGACTGCAAGATTAGTACTCATCATTGGTCAACACTTCTAAGATTGATTTGACGCAGCTCTCCACTCGATTCTCCTATCAGGCAACTTTTTCACACCAGCGTATTTATTCTCATTCACATCCTTCTTTATCTGTTCCATATATTTCATTAGAGGTCTTCCTTTTCCGTTCTGCCGTCGACTTCTTCTTCGACGATTGTCTTCATCAGGGCATCATGTCTCAAGATACGTCATATAAGATAGTTCCGTATTATTATCAAGGTTTTTATGAGGATTTCCTTCTCTATTACTCTCCTTAGGATTTCCTCAAGTGCACAGTCCATCCATTTTATCGTCATCCTTCTTATCTAGCACGCAAAGTGCTAAAGCCTAAAACCCTTGATATCTCCGCGGCTGTCATTGTTCATGCCTCACTTCCGTAGAGAAGCATACCAATTCCTTATGCAAGTTCTGATAAACTGTTTCCTAACTTTTATGTAACATTAGTACCACAAAATTATACTAAGGTACAAAGACATTTTTGTGGAGAAGCATAAATGCCGTGAGCTGAGACGGTGAGTAAAGTCAATACTAATTATCTTTCGGTGGTTTTTGGCTTGGTGTTGAAAACCTCCTTAGAGATTAGACCTCCCTAACTGAGACTACAGCTGGGCGGGATGCCTAAAGCCCACGATTTTTACTGGCGTAAAAAAGACTATAACAGTGCCTCAAACCTGTGTTTAAGTCTTACGAGGCATGAGGGTATAGGATAACGCGTCACCGTAAAATAACGAAACCAGTGAATAGAATGTACTAAACGAGGGCACGGATTGGATTACCTTACACATCCCATATATATTATCCCATAAATAATGGCACGCTATCCTAAGGTTTGCTGACCTGACGGTTTTTTGCCAAACAGTTTTGGTCTCTATACCACTAAAGCTGTTAACATAACCAAAGCAATGCATTTAAATATTATTACGGCATTGAATCTTTATGCATGACACAACGCAGCCTTATACAACATGATAAATATCGTGAGAGGCCTCATTCACTTTATTTACCACAATAATTCAACCCAGAATAGTCTAAATATTCACCTAAACATTAAAAATATTCAATTGAAACTTACGCTATTTTAAAATATATTATTCTCCAGATCAGATCCTGAATAGACACCCAAACGAATCAGCAGAAATCTCGGGACTCACCTGCAATAGGAAGAAAAAAAAATATCTCGTCAATACAATTACGCATGATGGAAAACTTAGCACATAAAAATATCAAGTTGGACAAGTTGAAGGAAATCTTCATGAAAACCTTGATAATAATACGTAACTATCCTGTAGGCCATATCTTGAGACATGATGGCCTAATGGAGACAATCGTCGAGGGACAAGTCGATGGCATTACGTGAAAGGAAGACCTCAAATGAAATGTATGAAATAGGCAAAGAAGGATGTCAATGAAAATAAATACGCAGTCGTGAAAAAGTTATCTGAAAGAAGAATTGAAAGGAGAGCTGCTTCAAACCAACCTTCGGGTTGTTGACCAGTGATGAATACTAGTCTTGCGTTAATATTGTAATTCCTTTTTTTTTGGTGGCCATCTGTTTGACACTTTTTTTTGATTGCGAACATTCAATGATTTATGATGAACACGCACAAATACGTTTATTAAAGATAATATATATATCGAAATGGGAACGCGATACAAAATTTTTCAATTTCTTGAAAAATAAATCTACTCTTTACCAAAAAAACTAATTTTAACAATGTAATAAACATTGATCTTTTGAATAAATGAGCATTATTTACTGGGGAGCGAGTGTAGGAAAAAATATCGAATAAGCAGCATACTTGTACTCACCACAGAGGTGATGAAAATAAACAATTTTGAAAAGGTATAATTAACGGTCAATCAATACACAAGTCATACGATTCACTGAAAAATAAACTTCCATACTCCATCTACATAATAAAAAGCTACAAAAATAATCAAAGGTACGAAATATAATTCTCATGAATGTTTACAAATCTGTTCCCAAATGGGAACATAGGACTGTGAACGGCTATTAGACAATGATCAAGGAACTTAAAACATTTCAACACAAAAATGATTACAAATTCTCCGGCATATTTAGCCCCAAACAGGTAACTAGAGGAAATTTCATGTGCATACGTCAAAACCTTCACCTATGGCATGAGTAAAGAATACCATGAAATCTAAATTCACTTTTGTTGCTTTAAATCCGTAAATGGGATCCACCCGTTGGGAAACAAAAATAATATACGCTTTAATTTCGTTTCTGAGCGCATAGTGAAATTGTTATCAGCATCAAAATTGTTTTTAATGCCATAGAAGTCCCAAAAATAAGATGGAATTGCTTCGAGCTTAATTAAACGAGAGCTTTGGGTGGGCATCAATACTACTATTGCGAAATTGCACCCATTTTGAGATGAATTGTTTCAGAAAATTATAATCGCTCATTTTCGTCCCATTTATTGTCTTTAAAAATCTGTAGCATTAGAATCTATAGCATAGTGGATACCCCAATAAAACCTGTTTCAATGGTAACTGCTAAGTGAGCCAAAAAATGTTTTCGATGCCATTGCTCAGTAACAAAGGAGTAGCGATCCATATTTCCTTTTGATCGAGGGGTCCTTGGTTCAAATCCCGGGTATATCCTTAACACCACACCCCAAATAAAGCAGCTTCAAATTGCGAGTTGGCCTTGGGAAGGGTATATGGACAAATACCGGAAACACGGACGCTTAGGAAGGAGGATGAGATAAGACTGCAGGCGTTCGAGATGTGGGTGTGAAGAAGAATGGAGAAGGTGAAGTGACCGGAAAGGTAGAGGAACGAAGAAGTGCTGGACATGGTGGGTGACGAGTGGCTACTTTTAGATGAGATACGGAGGAGACAATGTATGGAGCGAATACTAGCGGGGAGAAAATGTAGAAAACAGGCAACTTTCATATTAATTATACATTGCTAAATTTGATGCATGGTACATAATATTTGCCTGCTAGTACATTGTAAACATTAAAATAAAACTAACCCATTCTTAGTCTGAGCCTTACGGAAGTACCAGATAAATATGACTTATCGTCATTCATAACATACAAGAGTCTTAATACTTTGTAAACAAGCAAATGTTGCATTGGTAGTGAATTCAGATGTAAAAAACAAAGGTTAGGAATGCTCCTTTTTATTTTAGAGAACAATAACTCTAAAAGTGTGAATTGCTCACGCCTATGGCCTAGTAAAGGGTGAGTTATACCCTCACCTAACCATTACAACCTTCAGGTCGAATCGCCGAGTAGTGCATCGACTGTGGGAGAGGGTGGTGAGCTATAAAGGGCGCCGTCGGCCAATGAGAGAGAAGGGGTGGAAGGGGGGGAGAGGGGATGTGTGCGGTGGGGAAATACAGGGTCGATGCCGTGGTGCACCATTCGTGATTCGTGCACCCGTGAAGACGACGAAAGAGAGGGAGAGAGAGAGCGTTTATCGCTGGCCCACAGAGGCGGAATAAAAAGGGGGAACTCGGCAACTCGGACTACTGCTGGTCGAATGGGGCACTCGCAGCAATTCGCGAAAATCGATTCTCGAGAATTTAAAATTCGAACTACTACGGTTGAATACAAATTTCTCTTTTCCGAAACAGGGTTTATTTTATGTGCAGGGGAAATACTCTGTGCAGTGAATGGAGACGGACTGACGATCAGTAATTTCGTTTTGCTTAAAATTTCAAATTTCGTGCTTCTTTATTTTAATGCAGACAATAAACCGAATAGGTTCTATCAGACCCTATTAAATTTACAGTAGGATATGAGATGATATCTTAGTTAGCAGTATGTAATAAGTAACGATGATAACTGGCCGGATTCAGCATTTGAATTGATTCGACTAGTTCCTTGATGATTCTCTTCCTCATTACTTATAACTCATTATTTACAAACACAGAACTTTTCATACCATCAGCCGATCTACTAACGTGCAGCATTCACTTGGAAATTATTCAGCCCTACATTATTCCTTATAGGGGGGTGACATAAAAACAACGAAATCTCAAAAATAGGTATTTTTTATATCATGCCGGTATGGTTACCTTTTCGTTAAAATTTTAACTGATTTCTTCTTATTTTAATACATCTACTTCGTATCTCTTTTACCTTCCTCTTTTTATATTCATTCTCTCCTTTAATTTTTGCTTATGTTAGTTGCCGTAGCTGTGAATTTAACATTTTTTGAGGGTTTGCTATCAATTTGCTCTTTTCAAGAAGAATCGCAATCGCTTCCTATAATTGCAGAGTTTAATCCCGTTACATTTTATCCCATCACGGTAACGTTTATTGTTGAATAGTTTTAAAAAACACAAAGGAATCTTTATTTTTATTACGCTAATCGGCACCTACTTCTAAAGTTATTCTCAGGGTAGAGCCAACTGTTTTAACCCTTTCGTAGATAAGTTGATGACGTTTCGAACTCCTGCTGCGCGGGTCACCGCTATCCACCCACTCCTCTCTAACTCGCATATGTCTCTCGTATTTCGTTTTTGTTTACGATATTGTTTTTGATTCTCTCCTTGATAGAGCAGTTCAACCTGAACTGCTAGTTGCCGCGGCGAAAGATATCCCACGAGAGCTTCAACAGGTGAAGGGCAGCAGGGGGGCCTATCGAACACTAGGGGCCAATAGCTGAGCCCATTCACGACATAATCTCCCTTTCGACCATGGCAACGTTGTCACATGCTGCCACATAACTTTCTCTCTTTATTCTCCTACTTAATTACTAACCTTTGTACCTTTGCTTTCACGAGATACCTGGCAAAAATGCCCATGCACCCTTCCTCCATCATGCTAGCTGACATCGGACTTTTTTCGTTGTGCCGACTATAGTTGATAAACCCGAACTCCGATGACGCCACTGTGAAAAGTGGGCGGAAACGTTCGCGTTTATTTTTATATGCTCACGAGAGAATAGTAACGAAGAATCAGGAGCAATTTCCACTATTTTAAATTTATTGGTACTACCAGTTTCGCTTACAGCTTATGAATTTGAAATTGTGGAAATTGTTCCTGCTTCTTCATTATGTTCCGTTTCCACTCCATCTCGCCTGAAACCTCAGATTATAGAGAGAATAGTAATTTAACACAGTGGAAGTAGTTATCTATTTACACACTTATTTATTACAATCGATCGAGGTTTCGGTACGTAATGCCATTTTAAAGGAACAAAATGACATTTTCAAGGTATATAATACCATTTTCAACCTTTCAACCCGACCATAATGGCATTGAAAATGTCATTATTTACCGTAACCTGGGTTGGTTGAAAAAATAAGTGCAGAAATTAGTGATCGACAAAGACTTTCATCATGTTAAGTATTAAAGACTTCCACCAAATCGCGCCTAAAACTGTAGGTATCTTTCATCTAAATAAGGAAGGTTTCGTCGTAGCTTACCCATTCCTTCATTTAGCGATTTCTGTTAATGAATTAAGTTTCTAGGTCTGAGTGAACGACCCAATTGTATCGGCTGCAGCAGGTCACGTACTCGGAGACCAATGAACATGGAAACCGCTGCCATGACAATAAATCACGACCAGGGACAAATAAGCCAATCCCTGGGCAATCCCACCGATTGGGTCACGTCTAAATAATCCTGAGCAATACCGTCTTGCTCCTAATTTATCTGCGTCACCTGCAGTCGTCCTCGGAAAACAGTGTGAGAGAGAATTGTGGACGAGGAAACTAAGGCATTGGTTCTGAACAATTTAGGGAGGAATAAACGTTATATTAGTCGTGAACGGAAAAGCATCATCCAAAACTGTAGGTATCTTTCATCTAAATAAGGAAGGTTTCGTCGTAGCTTACCCATTCCTTCATTTAGCGATTTCTGTTAATGAATTAAGTTTCTAGGTCTGAGTGAACGACCCAATTGTATCGGCTGCAGCAGGTCACGTACTCGGAGACCAATGAACATGGAAACCGCTGCCATGACAATAAATCACGACCAGGGACAAATAAGCCAATCCCTGGGCAATCCCACCGATTGGGTCACGTCTAAATAATCCTGAGCAATACCGTCTTGCTCCTAATTTATCTGCGTCACCTGCAGTCGTCCTCGGAAAACAGTGTGAGAGAGAATTGTGGACGAGGAAACTAAGGCATTGGTTCTGAACAATTTAGGGAGGAATAAACGTTATATTAGTCGTGAACGGAAAAGCATCATCCAAAACTAAAAGATATCCAAGAAACAAAGCAAAAAATGTTAGTTTACATGGTTATTCAGTCCAAGACATCTCAATCCACACCCTATGCGAGTAAATTATATTTATATCCCATTAAGAACGCTGCGTCAATAAATCAAGTTTTTAACATTTCTTGATTTTTTTTAAGAAACAAACTTCAGAATTGATTTTCTTTAGAGGCAGTCCTGAGATGGAAGGATTCAAATGTATAAATTGATAACATTTACGTTTAAAGATTTTCAAAGAGATATTTTATTTATAAAATAATTATCAAATAGATTTGCTATACTGTGTTGCCTCTGCGAGACAACAGTAGTTGGCTAGGATAATTGATTGTAGCGAGTGTCCAGATTGATAATTCGCCTCCTGGAACAATTTACCCTTTCCGCTGGTGAATAGAAGCAGGGTCTCTATGAATTTGATACCTCCATTGCAAAAAAGCTCAACAATTGCCCGCCGAATCAAATCCACTCATCTAATAGCTCTAGCAGTACTAGATGAGCGGATTTGATTCGGTGGGCGATTGTTGAGAGTTTATGCGCTGGAGGTATCGAATTTCCCTTCACAGCCTCACTTTTTATAACACAGTAGTTATTGTAAAAATAATTTGCTGATCGTGTATATTCAAAAACTTATATATACTTATTATGGGCAGTACATACGCACATGTCCTTTTAGACCAATTTATTACTTGGTATCTCAACATCACATCCTATATTGCATTTACTGCTAGACATTACTTTTATCATTCGACTTTAGGAGTGCATCAAAAAATTTTTGAGCATGCCCAAGGCATCACCGTTGTAAAAGCCGTTAGGTACTTACAGTTTACGGGGATATGCAATGTTTACGGTTTCCACATCTCATTGACTATTCAACTAAAGCAAAACAAATAGTTGGAAATTTGAAGCTACATTTTTTGCATTGACACATTTGATATAATTTTATCAGTTTTCCGATGTTATTTTACGATATCGTTTTTAATGACGAATCCTCAAATTTTATTTCACTTTGAAATAACACTCAAAGAAGTTTAAATGCATTAATTTGAAGAATTTTCGGACGTAGATTTCGTTGTTACAGGGCTTCTTCTACAAGTTGGACATTACATTTGTAGCGGAGAAAAAAACCCCTTGCCTCGACGTACCCAATACAAAAAGTTGGAAAAAACTCATGTCCACCATGTCCAGACTGGTCAACTCGCGACCTGGACCAGCTGACCCTATCCGCCAGTGAACAGAGGCAGTGTATCTCTCCTCATTATCCCCCCTCCCCCGTACCCTTTGTCTTCCTTGTCCCTATTTCTCCCTCTCGTCCTCCGAAGTGGTTGTTCTTTGTCCCCCCCGCCCAAACCCCTGATTTTTCTTACCCCCACCACGCTCATCCGCCAAGGGGTGGCAGAGTCCGAATCAATAGCGGAGGGGAGTTTGACGCGGAATTTCCGACTCCACCCCTTCAAAACCTCTTCCTCAACACCACCCCCACTGTGCACCCTACAAATCGCAGTGCATATTTTCACCCTTTGTCCTTATGCAACCTCATCATTTGTGCGAAAATTGCTCAGAGAAAAATCATTCGCTTTGACCAGGATTCGAACGCGGATGCCCCAATTTCCGGTCGATTGCTTTAGCCAGTTAAGCTACCGAGGCGTCATTACCCTCTGGCGAAAGCACTCGAGTGGAAATCGTGGGATCCGGGTTCGAATCCCAGTCAAGGCGAATGATTTTTTCACAGTGGAATTATCGCACAATTTTTGCATTGCGGTCGACTCCGTGAAGTTTTACCTTGGCTCGTCCCGGTATACTTAAACTAACCATTTGTTTTCAATTCTACAAGACTGGAGCTATTTCAAGGCAATATTGTTGTTTAGGAGGTTTCCCGCAAATATGTCAACAAATATAAATAAATATCAATACATGAATTCACAATAGATGAAATAAATGGATTGGAACACATAATGCAAAATGGACAAAGACAACGGTGTTGTTGTATATTGAAAAAGCCAGAGATCAGAGAGTAAAAATTTGGCCCCTGTATATATGCAATACTATTAAAAAGTCTACTCCACACCAAACTAACTGAAAAAAATACTGGCTTGACATGAGAAATACGTTGTTGTTCGCAAACATAAATCGGCCACTCAGCATTCTATTTTACCTAATAAATTAATTTTCACATGGATGATTTTACAGTGTTTTATGCTGGCTTAAGCGGTAATTTGAAAAAAAAGCATTATATAACATCAGGTATTGGTTTTATATACTAATGACCCAGAATAGTTGCTTTTCTTTCTACTCGCATCAGAAATTAATGTGTCTTAAACAGAGTTTGAAAAAATTCAAAGGTTCATCTGTATATTTTAATGCAATTGAAATTGTACATATCAATGATGTAACGAAAGAGAAGAGATCTACGCAACTTTTAATCTAACCCTATGTCTTTTGTTCCTATGTCTTTTTAAGCGAACCCTATATCTTTTGAAAACTTTCAAAGCAAGAGTTGTCGTCACTATTACAGCGAAGAAAAAATGGAAAGTAGGCATATTATTTCAAGTAACTCAAAGATGAGGTTCGTCAGCTATAACTATGATATAACTATATATAGTAGTTGAAACCCAGGGTTGGAACAGTAACGATTTTGTGGAACATTACTAAGTGATTTATTTCGCACACTAGATGGTTCCACCAAGTGAAGCATGAATACTTGATACAATAATACAAATATTTTCCTCTCACTCATTGCAAAGGCGATTCCCGCTCTAAAGTACCCGATGACGGTTAAATTTATTTGAAAAACTCGAAATTTTGAAAAAATAAACTTAAATTTATTTAAAAAAAGTGAACTCAAAATTACTTGCAACGATTTAAACCGGCGGAGATCCGGAGAAGACAATCCGTGAGACTTATTTGCTCTTATCTAGCATGGTGTGCTTCGCCTTTACGAGGTTCCGCGAGTGCACACCCATCTCTCAACCTGGAAGAACATTTTTTTTGTTATCTCTCCGCTGTGTCATCCGAGACTAGAATAGACGAATAGACGGGGAGATAGTGCGTCAGTGTCACGAGGGAGATCGCTTGATATGCGCGTACAACCTTTAGTGCCCCCTCGGCGGAAGTATCGACTTTCCGGGCACGTTTTAAAAGAGGCAAGCCGATTCTATTGAAACTTACGGCCGGGCGTGCTCTATCTTAATATTTCGCAACCCAGATGTTAATTTCATCTTCCACGCGTTTGCGATGAAATGGCTTTGCAATTTGAATTCAATAGGCGCCCATAAGCAGTAAATCGTAATGTAGAAAATAAAACTCAGAAACTTAATTCAGAAGAAGCGCCAAGCGCTCCAATAGGGTAGTTTCCTTCATCAAAGAAAACGAAAGGCATTGATTGCGATTCGTTACCCACCATTAGTGTATTCATAATATACAAATTATTTTGTGTTAGAAATACCGGTTTGGACGAATGGCAATGGTCAATTTTTATCCTCATTTGAAAAAGGCCAGATTGGCGCCCATGCGATGCCACTCCACGTGACGTCACAGGGACCTAGTTTCTGTACGAGTAGATAGGAGTTTTACATCGTCTGAGATTACCAATGCATGCATGAGGCACAGAGCTCAGGGAAACATGTCTTAATAATCACTTATTAAAACTGGCTAAGGTCGGAAAGTTTTCTTCGTTTGATAAGGTATTAATAATCCTTATTTAAGCCAAGCATTCATACTTAGCCGTCGTATTTTCGCGCGCTTGAAAATTTTCACTTTTCATTTAATCGTGAAAAATAGATATCGTCATTTAAAAATCTAAAAGCGTGAAATGCGTACTCCAGGAATAATAATCTTCCGATTTAGACAGTAAAAAAATAATAGGAAACCAACTTATTGGCCGCGAATTTGATGGGTTCCCTTGGATACTTCGCGATATCTGGCAGGAAAATCATACGAAGTCTTGAGCTGTCCAGAGTATTGGACAACAGTGAAAACTCGCGGCATATCGAAGCGCTTGCCTAACAGTTTATGTAGTTTAAAAATGGTGCGTTTTCGAACTTTCGGCGCGATGATCATGTGACAAAACTAAGCTTTATCAGTAATTTTGGTTCCTACTGGCACCAGCTCTCCAGGATAAAAATTACATGACACAGTTTTTCACCACCCTATAATGTGAAAACCCTTCCCTTGCTCCACCCATCATACCTGTGGAAAACCGTGTCATGTAATTTTAATCCTGGAGAGCTGATGCCAGTGGGAACCAAAATTCGAAAGTTGGAAAACGCACCATTTTAAAACTACAGAAACTTTTAGAAAAGCGCTCCGATTTGCCGCGAGATTTCCCTGTTGCCGGATACTCTGGACAGCTCACGACTTACTCTTTCCGTACGGGACTGTTACCAGTTTGATTTGCTTGGCGGAGATCGCAATGTTTCCAAGGTAAACTATCAAATTAGCGGACAATCGGAGTGCTTAGCTCAAAATTTCTGTATTTTTTCTGCATTACGATTTACTGCTGATGGGCGCCTATAAACCTAAGCAGGTAAAATTTACTGAATACTAAATACACCAACGGACGAAGTTCGCCGTGAAAAAATATTTGACTTAGCCGGGATTCGAACCCGGATCTCCCGATTACCGGTCAGGAATGTTAGCCAGTTATACCACCAAGCCATTTTCTCAGAACAAACTGCGATCAAATATCTAAGTCTAATATAATTTTTCATGGCGAACTTCATCTGTTGGTGTATTTAACTTTTCATCCGTGCGCGTGACTGCGTACAAAGTCACTTGTTCCTGCAGTGCTTTGTACGGAATACTATTGAGCCGCACCAAATGCAGGTTATGATAAATTGTTTCCTTACTTCTAACGGATATGTTGAAAAATTACTAACCCCTTACCTACGCCCTATTGGTTGATTGCTGTGAAAGTATAGTCCCCATTCGGTCTTAGCTCATTTATTACCGATTTTATTCGCTTCATCGGAGAAGGAGAACCAATACTTGACTCTCCTTTCTCGCTGCCAATGAAATCCTTCTGCCGAAGCCAATCTCGCTAAACGAACCGTTCAATTTGGCGATTACCCGGGATCACTGGGTTGATTGGAGTGGAGGGGGGGTGGGTTGAGGTGATACTCCTCCTCCCCTATCACCCCTTTTATCCTCTCCTTGACACGTGATATTCACGCCCACGGGGGCCCCTTTTACCCTCAATCCAACCACGCCCGGAATCCAATACCTGCCGGATTAACAGCAACATCATCAATCGCACAATCCGACCGTTCAAGACCGACCGTTGCAGTTTCTCTTGTTCAGGTAGCGGCGCTTATTTCAGATGGTGGTTCGAATGCGTACCTTCTGCCGTCTGATTCAATGGCCTTTGGGCGGCTATCGCATTTTATAAGGTTATACTGGTATGGGTGTAGGGGAGAATGTAGAAGAGTAAGAGGACGGGTATTGTCTCTTTTTTCCCAAACTACCCAAGTGAATGGGTAGTTAGGAAAAAAGAGACTGTGGTTAAATTTTTTTAAGGATTAAGTTTCGACAAACGCTAATTTGGAGAATTCATTTCAAAGCGTAGTGAATGTCCAAAATATTTTCAATGTATTTTCATTGAAATGATATTTTACACATTGTTAACCGTTCTGTTTAAGATGTCATTCATGGAAAAAACATGTTACTAAGAATTTGAAATCAAGTGTATGTGAATGTGATTAAAGGCAAGAGGATTCTAAGCTGAAGTATGAAGAGCTAAGAAATTTTGTACATTAATTTCCTTGTCTCGGATTGGAGCTTACTGGAAACGGTGGAATAGGAATTGAGAAAAGGAAATCAGCGAACCATAGGCAGCTTTAAACAAAATACAACACTTAAAATTGTTTCAAAAAGCTTCATTTTTTATAAATTTCGAAATACGCCTTGAATGAATGTAAGACCTGAGGCAAAGGTGTGTGGTAGGTTGGGTATCACCTAGAACCGCACAATTTTACGGAGACTAGAGGATTTCGAGTTGTGGCTATGGAAAGAATGGAAGTGGTGAAGTGGACAGAGAGGAAGGAGAACAACGAAGTGCTTGAGATAGAGGGCAAAAAGACAAAACTTTAACATTAGATGCAGAGGAGAGAAAAGATTAACATGGAGAGAGTAGTTAGAAAGTAAGATAGAAAGAAAGATATTTATTAGTTAATGTAGATTTAAAAATAGAATTAATTAAACTTAAAATAATGAAATCAACTACAACATCATAGAAGGAAGGAAACAATTCATCAGTAGAGATGCGTGAAAATCTCAAATGCAATAAATGCGATATAGATGCGATGACTGGACTTTTATGATATTTTTACGAAAATTGCCTTTTCGACGGCAAAATTCGTACATTTTGTGCCAAGGGCAGTTTAAATGCTCCGCCGACAATCACCGCTTAAAGCATGTGAGCGACTGGCTAGCTTCTAGTTGGCTGGGACTCTACGTGGCCGCGAACTACAATTGGGCGCGGGAAAGCTACACCTCCACCACTACATGTCTTATTGCTTAATTTATTATTGTTCTACAGAATAATTATATTGTCATATAACTGTGTTTCACTACATTTAATCGTCATCTACCTCATCATGAAAATAAAAAATAGACGATACAAAATGCGCTAAGCTGTTATTGAAAGTGCGATAAAATAAACATGAAATTGGGATTCTCGCGTATCTCTATTCATCAGATGCTACATATGGAGCATGTTTGTCTATGAAGGCGAGAAAAGAAGTCAAGAGTGGAAGCTTTCGAAACGTGGTGCTACCAAAGAATTATGAAGACAAAATAAATCGACCGGGTAAGTAACGAGGGAGTGCTAAGAAGAGTTGGAGAATAGAGAAGCCTCATAAAAACCTTAGGCAGAGGACTTAATGAGACTTAGGGCAACTTAGGGCAACTTAATGAGACTTAATTGGCCACATTATGAGACATGATGACCTAATGAAAATAATCGTAGAAGGACAGGTGGAGGGGAAGAAGGAATGGCCGGCCCCGAATGAGTTAATTAGGACAGGTTATAAAGGTTGATAAAGAGAAGAAAAATTTCCCATGAAAAGACTAGAGGGTAAAGGGAGGAATGGAGATCTGCTTCAAACCAATATTATGAATGTCGACTAATGATGATGATGAACCGAAACTTGAGTAAAGTGTATTAGAATGTATCAAATTCAGGACCATTACTAATCCCTGCTAGTTTAAATCCTCTGTCGCCAGTATTGAAAATTAACGGATGTACACATCGCCGGACAGTGGGTATTTTTTAAAAGAGATTATAATACGCCCGATGGTTAAAATAAATTTAGTTGTAAAAATCCTTAGGAGACATTGAAAAATTGCGCGTCTTATAAGCGAGTGACGGCAAAAATTATCGCTAACTGCAAAAAGGCATCATTTCCAAGTTGGCCAGTTTTCCTTTTTCTCCTTTAAGTTGTTACACTAGGTGTAAGACTCAACGTATCTTACTAAAAGGAAACATGTCATGATAATAACACCAAGCGGACATGTTTCCTTTCAGTAGGAAACGTTGAGTTGATGATAATAACACCAAACGGACATGTTTTCTTTCAGTAGGAAACGTTGAGTCTTGTACATGATGTACAGTCAGATTCAAAAGTATTGCAACAAATGGAGCGGCGCCACTTTCACCGCAGTTTGGAAATTGAGTTTTGGTATTTTCTCTCTGTCTATTGTTACATTAGGAGGGAAATTTGAACAACATTCCCACTTCCCGCAATATTTTTGTAACAACATCATTAAAGCGAAATGCATGCCGGCCTCGGTGGCGGCGGGGTAACGTTCTCGCCTGCCAAACAAGAGGTCGCGGGTTCGAGTCCCGCCTGGGTAGGTTTCCCCGATCCAGGGCATTTACGTGTTACATTTGTTGAACACCCCGGTGTAAAATGGCCAATAAGAGCTGTATCCGGTGGTTTGAGAATAAAATAAAAAATAAATAAAACATAAATTGTGCAGCTAGATAATAAATCTACGCCCAGAACGTCACTTTACTTCCTCTGGTAAGTTGGCCAATCTCGTAAGATGGCCCTACACTGGCACAATATAAAATACCAAAACTCGATTTCCAAAGTGCGGCGAAAGTGGCGCCGCTCCATTTGCTTCAATACTTTTGAATCCGACTGTACCTAGCAACAACTTAAAGAAAAAAAGGAAAAATCGTCCAACTTGGACGCGATGTCTTTCTACAGTTAGTGCAAGGGGACTGCATAGAGGAGGCCCAATGCCATCCCAAAGAAGGCCACTGTTGAAGAATTCTGTTGCCACTTCGGTCACATTCAAATCGGCTTTCAAAAATGTCCGAGGCGCGGTGATGAGTGCAATGCGATCCACTTTTTTTCCAATATTTTGCTCTATAACGTTTGCAATTAAGAGAAATAGCATTGGGTGTTTATGAATTTCATAGATCACATGATCGTGTGCATAAATTCGTTTAACACCTCTAATTATTCCTTATTTTCCCTTGGTACTCGGATCATTTTGTCTGTCAGCGAGATGAGTGGCGACCTTTGTAAATCCATTAAAATGCGCGGTGGTTGACAACACATTTAATGGACGACCAGAGGATCCTCTTTTGTAGTATTCGCGGTTAAACTCTTCGAACCCCTTCCTCTTTTTCTTATACATAGACGCCTTTTCTGCCAATATTATGATGTAGTCTAATGTAATTAAATGGAAAATGCCACATGTGTTACTTACAGTATAATGTTTGTCATTACGAGGAATAGGATTTAAAACTTATGAATTTGATAGATCACATCAGCACGTGTATGAATTTCGGTTAATATCCAATATTGTAGTACCTTATTTCCCCGTGAAACTCGGATCAATTTGTCCGTCAGCGACGCCAGTGGCGACTTCTGTAAACCTATTTACATGTGCGGTGGTTGACAACACATTTCGAGGCCGACTTGAGGAGACTCTTTTGTAACATTCGTGAGTTAGCGATTCAAATAAATCTTTTAACGGGCGGACTAGGGCCTCCACTCCGTGGTCTCATTTCAGGAACCAATCTTCCATTTAACGGAAAAACTTCAAATGACAAGCAAACACGCTACCGTTTGACGACAGTTAAGAAGATCACGGCTATGTCGAGGATGGGAAAACTTCGACGGAGACGAACGTCCGATCGGTTAGGAGGCATTATTCATCCACACTTGGTCTGTCTCACTGCCGCACCAGAAAAATCTCACCGAGGAGGGATGGGGAAGAGATGTTTCCTTCCACTCCAAAGAGGTCGCCCGTCCATAACAGCCAAATCCGTCAAATATTGCCCCGCCATTTCTCATGAGTTATATCTATCACCGAATCCAATTTCTCTTATATTTGCTCAGAAAATCAACGCAGACTTACGTGCTCTTACACTCCCGAAGCATAATTCACCTGTGAAATACAATACTTCATCAGAAAAGTTTACTACCCTCAAACATTTGAGGAACTAACATTATAAAGTATGAAGAATAAGATTTGTGTTTATTTAATGATAATATCTCACATGACTTCGAAAGCACTAATTATGACAAAATCCGTAGAAATGATCTACAAATACGTAACTAAGTCCAGATAAATCAATGCGCATGGAGGATATTGAGCCAAAAGTAATCGAAACTGATTTCTTTTTACCGGAGAGAAATCACCACTGTTTTCACCTGCTGACCGTAGGAAAGTGTATCATAAAACCTATTTTTACAGGCATACTATTTTTAAGCGAATATATATGATAATGTTGTGCAAATATTTTTTCATTTCTAATAATTTTAAAATTTTTAAATTTTTTTTTCAGTTTACACAAGGAATCCCCGAGTTTGGTAACCGAAAGCTAACCGACAACACAATGCAAAACTATAAACTAGTGACATTTTCCGAAACTTTTCTGGTCACTATGCAACTCGGAATGCGGTAACAAATATTTTAAAGAACATTTACTCTCAAGATACTTGAGAGAACGGCGCGGTCTGCGCAATCCGGGAGTAAAGATAACATTAAATCTTTGAGTCCGTTATCCAAACTGGTTACTGTCTCAGTTATTTTATAAATGTTTTTAAAAATTATTTCATAACTTTTTAATCATTATCAATTAACTTTATTCAAGGGCTACACGAGTTCGTTCACTGAAGGCCAACTGACAATACAATATTCCGTTAACGAGACGGCAATAATAACTATTAATTTACCGACATTAGAATGAAATCTAGACATGAAAGACATAGGAAAGAATTCGAAGTTGCCGAAATGGTCTTTCTTTTGGAAGTAATTAACTCTTTACTTTGTATGGGCCACGGTCTTAGAATAAGGTATGGGCTAATTCAGTGGTTTTTGTAGGAAGCGTGCTACATGGAAGAGAGTTTTGAGACACTTATACTTTAATTAACTCGGGAATGGCTGGTGAAATAGTGAGCGTCACCAAAATATCCAACAAATTTACTCATTTTATACGAAAAATGAATGTCCTATCGGATAACAGGCTGGCGCTTAAAATACCCGAGCTTGTCGAACAAATTGTATCGGTTGCAACAGATCACGTACCCTGAAACCAATGAACACGACAACCGCTGCCACGCCAATAAATCACGACCAGGGGCAAATAAGCCAATCCCTGGGTAATCCCTCCAAATGCGTCACGCCTAAATAATCCTGAGCTATATCCTAGCGGTCTCGGTCCTAATTTATCGGCGTCACCTGCAGTCGAACGAGGAAAACAATTCTAGCGTCACCGATGGGCAAACAAACAATGGAATTGCTTGTACACAATTTGGGAAGGAACAAAGGGTCTAAAGGTCGTGCCACTAAGGGCTTCATCCGGATACAACCAGATACATATCGAAAGAGTCGCGGGATAGGAATAATCCGTTCACTACAGCACAAAATGACAAAATTTTCGTCATAAAATGCTACATTTACTTATACCACCAAACGAAAAATACGAAATCACTTAGTTTTGATTAAAGGAAACAAAATGTTCATCATTCAGCTATTCTCTTATAAGTTAAAAATAAGAAAAGGTGGAATTTGACTATAAATTTTAGTGAGTTGGTGACGTCATTAGCAGTGGCGTAACTAGGAATATGCTTTGGGGGATGTGGGGGCTTTGGGGGGGATCAGGGGGGCTAGTGGGGGCAACCCCCTTAGGAAACGGGGATTTCAGGAAACGTTTTGAAAAATAACATGCCTAAAATGCATTTTACATCATTTTGGCTATTAAAATTTAACTTTTAGCAGATGCTGTTATTAATAATGAAATCCAGACAAGTTTTTCATATAATTTTTTTGATTTCTCGGAGGCTTTGGGGGGGTTACATCTCCTCATCCCCCCCCCCCCATAGTTACGCCACAGGTCATTAGGGTTCTGGTCCATTCACTCGTCCGGGGAGAACCTTTCAATGAGAGAAGGAATCGCTCACAAGAGTGTGAACAACGAAGATCGAAAGGACGATGAGCTAGGATAAGGCGTAGCTGAGAAGTGATGACCCGCTCACCGTGAGCTTGTGGCATCACCAAATATTCTGGAAAAGTATTTTGGCCGCCGATTGTTCGTAGCGAATAACTCTACAAGTAGGAGATGAAGCAAAAAATAAAATACAAGAGGCCTCTTATTTTTAAACTCTAATACAAACGGCCCTGTTCAGGGGCTTAGTGGTTACCCAAGGCCCCCAGCGGTACGTAGTCCCGTAGGGCCCCAAAATACTAATTCTTCCATTAAGAATGCGAAATAAAACATTTATGTGCGCGTTTTTTTAATTATTCAACTAAACAGTTCACATCAAAGAAACATGTATTCCAGCTCTTTCGATGCCAAAAAAAACATCTCCACCTTTTCATTGTCTACCTTGAAAGCTGTTTTTCTCCTTTACGATATTATTTTGTGAATTTTCTTTTTTCCACATGGTATGTATACATATTACATACTTTTAATAATTTAAAATTTTTAATCTTTTTTTTCAGTTTACGCAGTGAATCCCTGAGCTTGGTAATATCAACAGATAAAATTTTATAAGTTACAAAGACAAAGAACTACGCAACAACGCAGCCCGGAGTTAAGAATCTAGAATATAAAGAACACTCGCTCACAAGACATCGGGAGCATGGGACGGTCTATTAAAAATTGATTGTAAAGGTACAGACCTACGCCCCTGGGAGGGCCGGGAATCCTAGCGGGTATTTTCGTCTGATCTGGCAGATTCGCCCCTGCCCATGTCGTATAGTATGATAGTGATATGCCCCATGCAGATTACGATTGTCCGAGCGATCATATTAACGATAGTTGGCAGAACTAGCTGTGTGAATGCATGTCCTGACAATAGTTCACGTAGTACCTAACGTTGCCACTTTACGATGGTTAGGCGCTGGGAGACCGGAAAAAAGGAAGCGACAAGAGAAAGACGAAAAGTTCGTGAAGCTGCCTTCGCACTATTTTTTTCATGGATTTGTCCAAACAAGAAAGAATATGGGCGAGAGAAAAATTAGTTGTTTATACATGTTGAACACAGTAATACCTTGACCCTGATTACCACAACAGCTTTGCTAACCGTCTATTTCTCGTTCACTTCAGATGTCAGCACTAGAGGGCAGCACAGGTTTTAACCGTCGTCGTGTGAATGCACGATAGTTCGAACGATTGCTGGAACAATCGTAATCTGAACGAGGCAATAGTAAAACCGATTGCGATTAAAATCGGAAATCGAGTTGGTCAATGATCGACGAAATCGAGACCGAGGCATGATCTTAGAGTTTCTACCCAAACTCGATTAGTCAACATAGGCCATTTTGTTTGATCTCAGCAGCATCACCACCGGCCGATGATAACGTCATCTGTCCCATGTGAAAGACTTCTCTCTAAGGCCGCTAAACTTGGAAAGTCACGCCCTCGATCATAAAGAAAGCATATCAATCAGTTAATCTTTCTTAAAAATTTCAATGGAGCCGAATGGCTTCAAGCGGTGATCCCCAAACTTTTATTTAGAGCATTTGTAAAGTTTTACCACTTATTATTCACGCATCTATTCTCAGTACATTTTTTTATACATTCCAAAAGTGCAAAAGTGTATATTGAGTGTTTTTCGAATAAATAATAGTCATATTTGTTAACACAAACTGTATTTAAAAAAAAGGTTGATTTTCGATTATTCGATCTATCTGTTCACACTTTGATTTTTGTAGAAAAGTCGAATTTTTACAACTATTAAATGTAATTCGTTTATCGAAAAATCAATTTTGACACACATTGTTCCATCACCAGCCATGGACTCAGCATCGACGCATCGTTTACGTTACGTACGCATCCCCACCCCTCCCATCCTCACCTCATTACGAGTAATCCGTTTCATTGGCCGCGCATTCTCCCCATCCCCACGCGCTTTCCAAGTTCCCTTCACTACTGCCAATTTGGGCCTTGTCTTAGCTGGATTACGAATGCGAATCCCCCCTTCAGAGATTTTCTTAGAGGCTTGCCCTGTGGTGAGAAAGGGGATTTTTTCGCCCTTATCTTTTCGGCAGCCTCGTATTCTTTCATTAGCGCCGAAAAAGTCTTAAGTTGGATGCCAGCCTTCCAAATGCCGAGGGTTTGGTTAACGGAATCAGCTCATGAAGATATTTCCTTGCGGTTATGGCACTGAGATAGAAAAAAGCAAACTTTCTCATACACAAATCAACAGAAAAAGGTTACGAACGCATTTTTATGTGGTTCATATTTTATTTTTATGTCGTGAAATATTATTTGTAACAAGAATGTATTACCATAGAGTAAGTATATACTTACTCTTTGGTGATACGCATGCCAGATCTCAATTGTAATTTAGAGAGGCGTCCATATGGACATGCAGTGGCGGATCTATGGGGGGGCTAAGAGGACACTATCCACAACGGAAGCAGAGCTTGTGGCTTTGTGTGAGGGTGCATGCGAAGCCAAATGGACCATTGGAATTTTAGAAGACTTGGGTATAGATGTAAAGAAACCAGTAATCTTGTTTGAGGACAATCAGTCCTGTATTCATTTATTGTTTAGACATAAGTATCGTAGAATGAAACATGTTGAGGTGAAATATTATTTTCTGAGTGATCTTATACAGAAAAACATTTTTATTGTAAAATATGTGCCATCAAGCAATCAAAAGGCTGATATGTTAACTAAGCCACTTGACACCACACGTTTCTGTATTTTAAAGGAAAAAGTAAATGTGATACAAGAATTGTCAAATTGAGGGGGGGGGGTGTTAATATGGCAATTTGCAATATGATGAGGAAGCATCATGCCACGTTGCATAGGTTGCCATGATATGTTTTATTTATGTTTTATTAAATAGTTTGTTTATGGTTGATTGTTGTTAGGAAAAAGATTAGTTTGTGGTGAATATAAAAATGTGTATGGTGTGCTGTGCTTATATACTAATTAAACTGTTCACAATCTGAACCAAAGGACTCTTTAAGAATATATATATATATATATATATTACCCCCCCCCCCCTCCCTTGGACGTCCAATTTACACCAGATAGAATGGTAATTTTGTTCGGACCCGCAACACTTCTGTGAGTTTACCCCTTATTTAGCGCCCCCTGGATCCACTACAGTGCACATTTACATTTAATTTAAGTAGGGGTACTCGTGTATTTTAATCCATAATTATCCCAAGTTGGTTACTCGGAACATTCCTCTTTCAGATTGCAAGTGAGAGAGCCTTTGTTAACCCAAACGAAAGTTCACGGCATGGTCATAAATCTTCGCGAAGACATTTCGTAAAACGAACTTTTCTCGGACATATCCTGTTCCTAAAGAACGCCCCATCAAGAATAATTTATAATTATTAATTCTAAATACTGGAAAACTGCGTCCAAAAATCGCTTCACGTAATTATCGGACGTCCCTTAGTACGAAAGGTCGTGACTTATACACTATCGAAAATACCGAATTCTTAGAGGGATGAGGATGAAGTAATTGTTGATGGATTGTTGATGGAAACTTTGGCGCTTTCCATGAAATTTACACATTTTTGAATGCTTTATTAAGGGCACCACAACAACAACACTCTCTTCATCAGATGGAGCGCTAAGCCATGGTCCCATCACTACCCATTGTCAAAAGTAAGCAGATACCGTCGCCAGGTTTCTCTCCACTTTTAAGGACAATAAATAATTAATTATTAATAATTAATTATTAATAAATTAAAATTCAGCAATAAACGAAAAAAGCACATCTTTGGGGAGCATGAAACAAACATTGACGCCAGCCATCTATCATTCTTTTGTAGACCTAAACACCAACTACAGCATGGACGGTTACAGTTGTTCCTTTTATGAAAATGAACTTTGTTTTTCCACATAATAATATTGGAATACCACACAATATTGATGTGGAAAAACAGAGTTCATTTTCATAATGAGGAAATTTCACAAAGTGACGCCTCAAACCATCAACTGTTCCTTTTAACCGCATCGATTTCTTTTCCCGAGTTTTCGTCTGTATTCCATATTATGCCCAACCTATTTTTCACCCGGAGAAGTTTTCTCCTGTCACTCGCTGGTATGAGCTAATAAATCACGAAAGAAATTCACGTAAAAAGATAACTAGGTCACTGCGAGTTCATAAAATTTACGTTACATTCCCGGTTAATTAAGAATCGAAAAAACCCCAGGCTAGTTTCCCGGCAATTAGTTAATTAATCAAGCCGGGTTCTACGCAATTCATTTTTCTATGAACGCCGCGTTTGACCTTTGGGTTTTGAAGTATAACGCTAAGTCCTCGCTGTGGCTTATTTATTGCTCGTTATTTTCTTTAAACCTGCCTCTACCACCGAATCACACCATATTATAATCAAATATGACATTTCAACGTCAAATACCGTAGATAATACCTTATGTGACCCTTTTTGTTTGTTCTATTTAAAAAAAAATCACCGAGGTATCTTCATGATTTGTTCCTAAGTTGTCCCTCTGTTTACACAATGTACACTAGGTCTGATCCTAATATGTTATATTTCCCTGGAAGTAAGTTATTTCCGGCCCTGCATTACTTGCATTTCGGGCGGGACGCAACGGCCCCGTGACAGGGCCTGATGTAATGGAATGGATAGGAAGCGCGAGAAACCGGAAGTGACCAGACCACGTGATGAATGACTCATCTATTGGTCCAAATCCAACCATGCCACCCTCAAAAGAAACTACACCGCCCAGCGGACAATTTCCTCCCGCACCACAACAAACACTGCGTCATACTTTGCTCAATCCCCACGGCACAGGGGAATGGGAGGAGGTTTCAAGAAACGAAGACACAGCGAGGGAGCGCACTGGAGCGGAAAAGAGAAGCGGGCGGGATGAGAATTACGAGCGGCGAAGACAAAAGAAGGCCGCCGGCCGCACACACACGATATTGCGATCCCTCTGCCCAGGAAGGGGGAGGATGGAGGCTAGAGACAAAAGGGAAGAGGAGAGAGAGATTGAGAGAGATTGCTTGCAAGTGAGTGAGTGAAGCAGCAAAAGAGACAAGAGCTGCAAGGGACAGGCGACTCATTCCAATGGAAGTGAGCTTCAATGACCGCTCCGAAACCAATTCGATCAAGAGGGACGTCTTCGAACGAGACTCCAATTTGAGCGGAATTCACGCTGCACTTATTGTAGATGCCTAGCATCACATCATGTGACCATGGGCGTACCTAGTGAGAGGCAGGGGGCAGCCGCTGCCCCCCCCCTTAGAAGCAAAAATCGCAAAAGTCTTTAAGCAAAATCAGTACTGAATTGAAACGAAAGTATTCAACAAATTTTCTTTACACCCACGAAAAATGATAAATGTGTATTGATGATAAATGTGTGTTAATGCATATGTATTAGTATAAGATATATAACTAAAATGAAACTATTTTTTCAAGGAAATAATCTCATAAACTAATAAAGAACTTATAATTTTCTTTAAATTTGGGTTTCATTAATCTTTTCCGTGCTAAGATGTCACAACTTGGCTTGCCTCCCCCTCCCCTAGTTATGATCATGGGTACGCCCTTGCATGTGACGGCAATTAATTTAAACTGCATACATGATTACATTTATTACCTGTTATATCTGCTGTTTGCACAACCGATATTAAATATAATTATATAATTCATAATTAATATTAAATCTGTTTAAAAACATGAATATCGTAACTGCCCCTGGACTATTGCCATTGTAGATTTTTTTAAAGCCCAAATTATCCACGTCCAGTATTATTCTTTAATATTTATTCTTTGAAAGCTATTTTCTAATTTAAAGAATTTAGATAGGACGGTTTTTTGAAAATTTTAACATTATAAGCATGAGGAAAGTCTACCTCGCTGTCAAAATATTATAAGATGGTGCTCCCTAAATAAGATAATACTTATTTAAGACAAAATGGTCGGGGAGATGACTTGCAAGACAGTGAGACGGCAAAAGACAGATCTGCAAGTGACAGGCGACTCATTCCGAGTGGAACGAAGCTTTAATGATCGCTCCGATAGTGAAAACAATTCGATCAAGAAAGTCCTCAAAGAACAAGAGTTCTATTTGAGCAGAATTTACGCTGCACTAACTTTAGATGCCTACCATTCCATCACGTAACGGTTACTAATTTAAACTGCACATATGATTATATGTTATATTATTTTTCCATTAAACCCAATGAATATCGCAACTACTCCCTTGCCTTTTGGCACAGTAGCCATTTCTTTGATCAAAAGTTATTATTCTTTAATATTTTTCTATGAAAAAAAATTCTAACTTTAAGAATTTAGATAAGACATCAATTCAGTCAATCCAATGTTATCTGCATGTCTCCAAAAATTTTAGCACCTTGCGCACTCACATATTACGCGCATGACACCCGTATAACTTTGACCACTGAAATCCAAGTTCTCGCTACATGAAATTTGCAAGCAATGTCATTATTTCAATGATTTAACACCTGAATGCTTAAAGATAATTTTTAATTAGCATCAGCCTAGAGATTCTCATGCCAAAATCGTACTCGTTCGTCTTATGCATTAAGCGGATCAAATAACTTGCACAAATTTCCAGTTCTTACATTGGCAACTGGAACGAAACCCTAGGGCGGGCTCGCGGGGATACACTCCCGGGGGCAGGGTACACATGCGCGAGCTTTTTACCTCTGTACCGCAGAAGGGGGAGAACAGGAAGGAGAAAGGAAGGAGGCGCAGCCGCGATAGGAGCCCGACGACGCCTCCTGGGGCAGGATAGGGAGGAAGGGAAGGGACGAGGAGTCCCGCACCGTCACAAAGGCGGGCTGGTCCTACCATCAGCAAAATCAGGCATCAACCATTGCTATTCTAACAACTTTGTAGGATTATTCTATGAAGAACAATAATCCAACGAAAATCGTTATATTCTTACATTGGCAATGAAAAAATCTCCGAGCAATTAAATGTTTACGATAGGTGACTATGGAACAGAAAATAAGTAAAAGCATTATTACTATTACCATTCAGGCTCCCACATCGTAATCGCTATGCATCCGCAGTCAATTCTTCTAACTACATGATGCCGTAACAGCCTATTGGTAGGAACATGAATGGAAAGTTAACTGGCTCACACTTTCGTCCATAACGACTATACCGCTTTATACCGGTCTCGTTTTTAATGGCGTAAGATTATAGCGTAGAATGCTAAAATGCACTGGGGGGCGTTCTGTAAACACTGAAAAAGGGAGAGGGTTTTATATTTATCTTTCCTTGGCTAAACGACCTACCTTTCCCAACCTCCGCAATTCCTTCATCATCGCCTTTCCCTTCTTTTATGGCCACTATAGCACCGTTTACGACGACCGAAAAGTCAGGATATCCACGGCCGGGGATGAATCCTATACTGAGCCTTAACGGGCCCTTTAAAAGAGCCAGTTTGAGGTGAGATGTTTGAAGTTTTAAAGTTCACATTTTCAGTAATCCCCACATTAACTATAGCAGAAAAAATACATTAATTAATAGGAACTGGAAATTTTCAAAAGATACGCTGATTTCACGATCGCTTTCAGTATATTTCGGATGATCTTTAGGTGAAGTTTATACAAAATTCATGCACCTGAATGTAATCGGAAATGCATTTAAATTGGTGGTGCATTTTAAGGATCCGAGGAAAATTTACGTTAACATTTTACCGATTGATATTTTAGAACTCCAAAAAACTAAATCTGAACATCCCTAGCTGGGAAAAGCCGGCGAACTTCAAGAAAAATTATAATTCTAGACAATAGAAAGATAACCGAAGCTGCTCATGAACTCGTCATATTTCAGGCAATAATGAATGAAATAAAAATGAAGGATAATCAATTAATGAAAAATTTCCAAGATTGAATACACAAAAAAACTACTTGCAGGGCCAGAACTAGGCAGCCTCTCCTCTCTTGATAGAGATAGTCCTATTGAAAATTAGAGTAAATTCTGCAAATTCTCTCGCTCCATCTTTTTATTTCTATATTTTTACTTTCGACTTAGGTTTTTTTCTCTCTCCAACCTGCAGCAAGAAGAACAAGTTTTATAAATATTTTTAAGGAGATCAACTTTAAAACATATAATTCTAATGACGGCCCAGCTGCATTGAAAAAAGGATGGTTTGAAATTAAAAAAAAATCGTCGGTTTAAGCAAATTTATTTTCATTATGAAGTGCATTGCATAGGCTAAGTATTCATTCAAACCAGGATATCGGACCGAAATCTCGTAAAAAAAACAAAATCAAGGGGCAAAACAGCGTGGTAGCATTGCAGCAAGGGGTATCAAGTTTCGAGTTATCGACATATTGATCGATAATTCGAAACCTATGATTTGCTGGCGCAATTTTTTTTCCCTGTCATGCATGACCATCAGTCAAGTCATCGGGATTGCTGCGTTCCATTACCGAACCGATCCATTTCAAACTCGCAAGGAGGGGAGAGGGGCCAATAAGTGTGCCCTACTTCGGGAAGACAGCCACCAGGTGGCGGGGAAAATCCTTTCCGCCCGAGGGAATTAATGAGTTCCCCGAACGGATCTTGCCTATCAACCAGAAACGTATCAATTCGTATTTACCTTCGTCAATCTTTTTTTAATGTTATTGAATTTAATTTTGCATTTGAAAGAGGTGACTCAATGTTATTCGCCCATTATAAAAGGTACAGTGTTTGTATGTTCATATATGTTTATAATAATCGATTAAAATGCATTATTATGGTCTAAACATTTGTCTAAATATTTATTTTACCTTTCTTTCCCTTACAATGCTATATAGTACAATATAATTGAGTCATTCCTTAGTTTTTAGGTTGTTGAGACCGTTATTATTCAATTATTTACACCTAATTCTTTTGCTTATTTACAAAGAGCTCTAAATTGTATTTAAATGTACCTCATCTCAAAAATATCTCATATAAAAACGAAAAAAAAACGATAATCAATGACATTATACCAATTATTATATCTACCGGCTTGGTGATTTCATGTGGAAAACTTTTGCTTCTCATAGGGCCGAGGAAATTCCACCGGAAAATCACGCGTAAGATGAGCTCTATACATAAGTATTCGAATACAGTTACTTCGTATTACACAGGATGGAAAAAGCGCTTCATTATTGATAGTAACATGAATTACCTTTTGTTTTCTAACTCGGCGTTGATACAGAAGGGTAGACATAGTTATACATGACGGATAAATGCCAATAACATCATTTTGATAATTCTCACCCACAGTAACTGGCACCATATTTATAATGTTCAAATAATTTGTAAGTCAATATATCAATTGATTCATTGATAGCACAAGCAAAAAAACAGGCGGTGAGGAATGAAGAAATCTGAGTTGCGTAATAAATCAGGATTGAAGTCGTTTATTATTACCTTTATTTAAAATTTAAGGTTGCTAGACATAAAATACGGGTGTTACTCCATATCTATTAAAAAATTGTTCGCTTATAGCACAATTGTTCTCCACGTGCAAATTATACATATTAATACCTCCAAAAATATATTATTTCGTCCTAAAAACAGCCCAGAGCAGTGCTTCAGTGTGTATTTCTGACTGATTCAAATACTTTCCTTTTTTCATTTATGAAATCACCGGCACAACGTATTTTAATCGATAAATTGCATTGGAGATGATAATGAATTCAAGTAAACAATCATTCGAGCACACTGTCATGAATAAATGGAAATATAAGCACTAAAAAATATCTAAAGAAAAACTTTTTTTCACAAACAGTGTGTATTTTTAATGGACAAAATTGCTAAAAACAAATTCTTAAAAATGAATTTAACGAGTACATTTGTCCAATTAAATGAAAAAGTCTTCCCAGTCGTGACTTTAAAGATTTTTACTGACCTGCAGAACCGCTAATAAATTTGAGGCAATCCTTAAATAAACCAAGGAAGGCAGTTAGCGGGCTGAGAAAAGTCCCCATTAATGGCTAGAAATACGAGAAAAATAAAGGAGAAGGAAATGTTGCCGACTAAGCTCAATTCTCTTCACCCTACCCTACCCTGGGGAACACGAATGGGCGATAAATTGTATACAGACGTCTTGAGCACTAACGGAGGGATCTTGACCAGGGAGAAGCAACTCCAGAGTAGCAGACGGTCAGGGAGAAATCACAACAATGCAAGGGAGACACAAAACGGATTCAATCCGTAAGTCCGTGCCTGATCGATAAATTGCCTGAAGCCCTTGTCGACAGCTCGACACGTCAAAATCAATGTGATTTTGGCGTGTCGCGCTGCTTGTTATTGGACGATATTTTTGCATAGATGTCATGAAAGTTTTAATTTGATAATTTTCTTTTAACAATTTGCTTACTAGACGCCATGAAAGCCCGAAAATCGAAATAAATGTTAATTTTTTTTCTTTGTGATGACATTTTTTAGAAGGGTTTAGCGAAAAATTAAATTTTACCAACACTTTACGAAAAAAAATCAACTTCCTGGCTCGGATGCGTTTCTAAAAAAATTAATTCTTGGAGACAGCAAATTAGAATCGCTAGAATACAAATCGCTACCTTGGTTTGACAAGGTTCTAACCGACATTTTTGCAAAATTTGGTGTTTTCACTCAAGATAACTAAGTTTATGTTTCTCTATGTGTTCACCGGTTTTTATTCCCCTGTGAAAAATAATAACAGATTAAGAACAGTGACAAAGTTCCAACTGCAAGGAGAAAAAACTAATATTTGGTGTGACAAGGTTCTAGCTGCATTTTACTTAATTTATTATTCATATAAACATGTAAAAAAATAAAATAAATAACATATTTCCTTAAAGTAGTAATTACTAGTGTATCTAGTGGATCACTAGTGTATGTGCCAAAAATTAAAAATAAATTCCTATTAATAATAGAAATAGAGCAGTTTAAAACTTTGACAAGGTTTTTCTCAAAACCAGCTGAAGGTCAGTTAGAACCTTGTCAAACCAAGGTAGCGAAATCTTCTAGGAACTAACTGAAAATTGCCACACCTACTACATTAAAATTGAAACAAGCTGCCCGTAGGCTGCCACTAAGCCGTTTCCGGATATAATTCCCATCATCATCATCACTGGTCAACAGTCCTAAGTTTGGTATGACGAAAAGAACAGTGAGAGAAAAATTCATAATTTATCAATGCCGTTACTCACCAATGTGGATATAGAACACCTATTGATAAAATATGGATCGCACTGCAATGATCACCGCACTGCGGACATTTTTGAAAATGATTGAAATGCGTCTTCAACGGCAATAAAAATCGAACTTCAATGTTTTTTTGGACGGCCTCTATGGATATCCCTTGATTCGAGGCATAAATTAACGAAACTCGCTAGAGAAGGGCTTAAACAAATGGCTTGGATACTTCTCGCTCAATAAGTTACACACTACTTCAAAATCAACTAAGCCTTACCCTAATATAATTAATTGTTCATTTACCTAGATATCGCGGCAATTGCCGCTATGATTGACGGAAGAAGAAAGCTTGGAAAAGATCTGGAGACGGTATGTCACGAATAAGGTCCAATGATGGTCAGCGTAGACAGTACCTTAATGAGAGCAGAAACCAACTACTTTCTGCTTCTACATACAGAATATACTGAATTTTATAATTTTGCCTACTAAAAGAAATAAAATATAAGAGAATTCGATGTTGATTTATTAATGATAAGGTAACCCATGAATAGCCACTTCTTCTAGGCTTGTTACCAGGATTTAGGACTCACATATTTCCCAATTATTTTTTAAATCACGCAATAATTCTGCAATCAATAGGTTTTGAGGACACATGGGAATGAATGTGAACTTCCCCACGCATATTACCAGTATTGGAGGCTTTAATATATCACTTTAATATGTTTATAAATTCAGAGGTAAGGAAATAAAGGGATAGGAACATATAATAGAAAAAGGACGAGGACAACGGTGCTGTATGTACACAATGATTTCTCAGACCATTGTTTATCGAAATATGATGAATTTTATGATAAAAAAGCGAGAAATGAGGAGAGTAGACGAGCATTCGCAACGTATTTGAATTTTTGTACGCACATTTTTATCTTCTACACTCACGCAGATTTTCTTATTTTATAGAATTACCTAGCATGACTGCATTTCAGCTTAAATTAGGTATCCGACGCATCTAGCTACTCCCCCAGCGGTCGTTAGCTAGGAAAGAGGTAGTTATGGCTACGGTAGTTGATCTTCCGTAAACAGGATATGTATTATCTATATATATAAAAGAAAGTCGAAAATCGTGTTAGTTAGAACACTTATAACTCGAGAACGGCTGCACCGATTTCAATGAGATTTGGTTCTTTGGATTCGTCTCAGGCGGGGTTAACATAAAGGCCATTAAAAAAAGGATAATTTCACAAAAAATTCATCTCTTTCCTGTGGACATGCTTTTAGGAGTTATAGTAACACAACAATTGATAAGTCGGTCAAAACTACAAATTAAATAATTTGATTTGTTTTTACCACTTTAATAACTGAATTTAGCAACAATATAACATTTTAATTACTAAATATATTCAAAATATTAATTAAATTGAAATTACATTTAAAAAATTTAATTCGAGCTGATTGTAAGCCCAGCCGTGGCCCAGCTCGAGTTGACACTTCACTACCGTGTTTGTAAACAAATCTCCAAGCAATTGTTGACAAACGGTAATGTCCGTGTTCCTGTCGAGGAATCGAGTAGTTTTAACTTATTTCCTCGGAAGGTGAGCTCATCAACAAAGAGTTCCAGAATATGATTGATCACCAAAAGAATCAAAGATGGTTGATTTAGCGAGCAAGAACGAAGATGTGGATGACTAAAACGAGGTAAATTCAAATAGTTCGTACTCTGCATGAATTCGAATCTTTTAAATGTGTAACAAACGAAGACGAAATCACCAACTATCTATCTGAATATTTTAAGTCCTTGGACGTACCTGGCTTACCAAGGCACGATTTACAGAAAAATGTAGTTTCTGTGCTCATAATCTTTCGAAGCCTAAACCAACCATAACTATCCAACGGAACGTGTTTGATCATTAAAAAAATTGGTGATGAATGTGATTCACGCAACTTTACTCAAAGGAAAATTCAAAGGATAGGAAGTCCTCATTCCGTAGATTCCATGATCTCAACTCATGTGCCCTTTTGAGCTTAAAAGTATTCAATTTACAATTCGTGTTGCATTCGTGATAACGATTAAAAAATCGCATGGTCATTCTTTCAGTTTTTGTGTTGTTTGTGCTCATGTGCTAATGAAAACCCATGATTTTCTCATGGTCAATTTAGCGTGCTATGTCCACGAGTCGATAAACCATCCTCTGTATTTCTTCCTTCGCTTCAAGTGCGTAGCTAGGATAGGGGGTTTTGGGCGCAGCTAATACCACGGGTCTGTAGAGTATAGAAAACTCGCTAAGGTAAGCGGGAAGTGTGGGGGCACTTCCCCCAGACATTTTTTAAGATAAATGGTTCAAAATAGTGGGTTTTGTGGCTGTGTGAATAGTTAAATATGTTTTGTTTGTTAGTCATCCGTCCCCCAAATATTAATAACAAAATCTTTCATAAAAAAATTCTCTAAGCTCTTGGGGGGGGGGGTTTATCCCCCAAAACCTCCCCTCGCTGTGTCACTGCTTTGCTTCGCTATATTTATTTAGCTTCATCCGCTTCATCTTGCGCCTGATAACAAAACAAAAACTGTTGTTTCTCAGAAGGTGCTTGACGCAAGACATTAAACCCGAATGTGTAGGGCTCACCGTGGTGCGTTTACGCATGCAGTACGTTTACGCAGTGCATTTTTTCCAAACAGAGATACTAAAACTGGTGCGCCTTAAGTCATTTAATGCGAATGCTGCTTCATAGGGGCTTTTCTTGCACGATTTTGAGCATCAGTCAAGCGTCGGTCTGGGGTCGTGTCAACCTGCCCCCTGAATGGGCCAAGTGTATGCAACAGACTTGGACCTAAAAACATTTTTTTACAGCTAATAACGCAAATAGCCAACAACTGAATGCGTATAATTTTTATTTCATGAACTGCTTTATTAAACCACAATGCCCAAAATTTCTTTAGCTAAAGCGTAAGAAAATTTGTTGAAAAAAATCCGCGTAAACGTGCTCCGATTCACCCTATGTAGATTCAATAAAGAAAATGTCTTTCTGACAAGCAATTTTGGTACTCATTTACGTATTTTTATTGAATTTGTATCCTTATTTTATTATAATAAATTAAACATGATTAAAAACGATACAGCCGCTCTGGATTTATAAATGGTGTAAGTAAACTGTAAGTTCATTGATTGTTAGGCGGTACGAAGTTCGCCGGGTCAGCTAGTAGATAATATTTTAAGACTGCCGGTTGTATATTGCCACGGAAATCATAAAATAACTTCAAAGCTGTGAATAATTCTGCGGTTTATCCTGTGGCTATTATTTTTTCAAGACCTACGCAGAATAAACTTATAATTTCCCAGTATTCAAAGCTACAGATAGCCATGCACACCAAGCAACGACGCTTATCAAATATGAGCTGTAAGTGCTTGTGCCAAGTAAGTACCTGCTATTCCTAATATGACCGTCGTAAAATCTCTATCGTCTTACATATTTCGATTTTAAATTGGTTAAAATAAAGTTTAATTATCCAGAAATATATTAAAATTAAGCCTTACACATACATAAAGCGAATAAATATTCCCAAAAGCAATAGAAAAATAAATTGAGCGTATTATTAAAACTCATTCGGAGAAATAGCTGAATCATCACTAAATTGGACAATATAAGATTGAAATTATGAAAAAATCAAATGAGGCCTTCCTAAATTGGGGAAAACACACTAATTTTCGAAACGAGCACATAAACATCAACATATGGAGCCCGAAAAATAAATTTTACAATTCACGTACATATCTCTGCAAATTCCAATATAGAACCTTTATGGTGTGATAGAGTATCTAGCTTAGATACACTCTGAAGAGATTTAAAGTTAACTGTTCGAAATTTTGAGATGAAGTACATGTATCAATCTCCACCGAAGTAGAATTATAAATTGCATTTGAACGAGCCAATATTTCAGGGCCCAAGTTACTGAGTTTATTTCATTCTTAGAATAGAAACCTTTACAGAAGAATGATGTGAATGATGAGGATTAAATGGATCGACCGAGTTAGTAATGAGGACGCCCTAAGAGGAGTAAGAGAGAAGAGAAGCCTCATGAAAACCTTAACAAGAAGACGGAACAACCTAATATGCCAAATCTTGAGACATGATGGCCCGATGAAGACAATCGCCGAGGGACAGATGGATGGCAAGAACGGAAAAGAAAGACCTCGAATCAAATATATGGAACAGATAAAGAAAGATGTTATAGAGAGGAATTACATAGGTGTGAAAAGATTGGCCGATAGAAATGAGTGGATAGTTGCGTCAAACAAATCTCAGGATTGTTGACCATAGATGATGATGATGAAGAATATCCTCCATTTTTCCGTTTTCATACAGTTCCATTGTGTTTATTGTACTTATGTCCTTTATCTGCCCCAAGCACATCTCTCTTTCTTTTTCTTACGGGGACTCTTTCAGTAATTTCTCCCTCCATAAATTTTTCTCCCGCAAATATCATATCTTATGACATAACTTTATTCTGACTTAATTTTCGAAATTTCGCAGCCAAGCTCCGTTATTTTATTAATTTTCACGAATACTCAGTTTTTTTATACGGGTAATTTATTGGTATAGGGCATGCCCTGTGATCTCACGTATATTTCCTCGAATTTAATGCTCGGTTTTAGAAAAATTGTTATACAGTTTAGTTTACATAATACATACATAAAATTCAAGATCAATCGCATACGTGCGCATTCAACAAGTTTACAGTCCATAATAATAAGGTTACCGAAAATCTACGATTCTGTCGCAAAAAAAGGATAGAGAAAGGTGGGAAGAATGTTACTATTAGCACTTTTTTAAGCAAGGGTATTCGCATTGTTTCTTTTGTAAGCCATAATTAAGTATCGGAGAATCATCATGGTAATTATTTTTGAAATTTACACTTTTGCTTTATCTAATATAGCCAGTAATTGTTTTGGCGTTTTTAGCCCCACACGTAGCAAATAAACTCTCATCGGCTTCGCTCTCATTACAACCTTATTATTTCAACTAAAATTCTAAAAAGGGTCAACAAAATTATTAGTTGAAAAAAACGGTTGATATGATTATTACGAGGAAATAAAGTAAGTAAGAGGAAGTGAAACCCAGAATTTATAATCTAAGATCAAATTCAAAACATTACATTCCAAAACCAAAAACGAAATATTTAGAATACCATTTATTTACTTAGGCCCTAAATTATTTACTTCCTTGCGTCATCATATATCTTGGGTAACAAAGGAGAGACGTTTCCTAAAATGTGTTAAAGATTGGTTATTCAATATCAAGGAGGTGGAGTACTTGATTAAAAAGTTTGAGTAAAGGTTATTCTCTGATGTATTGTTGTTGTATAGAGTTTTATGTTCCAGCAAATTTGTTGTTTTCCTGATTTACTAATGTATAGATTTTAAATTTAGTTTCTTGCCTCATCACACATCTTGTTAAAGAAAGAGAGATGTTTATTAAAATGTAATAGATTGGTCATTTGAAATCAAGAAAATTATGTTTTTGTGTTGATTTTGTTATTCAGCAAAACTGCAGTGTGTTATTTACTTTGTGTTATGTAGCTAATACCTTAAAAGAGCAACTTTTGAAGAGTCGGTTATCCCCAAACAGAATTATCCTAAGGGGGGCCTAATGTTCCTTGTTTTATGTAAAAAATTTGTAGTACTCAATCTCTGTATATTATACAAGGAATAAATTTCAATTTCAAATGTATTGAAGAATCTTAAATGACAATGCTGTGAACGAATGCCTAGCGAAAAGAACGTCTGAATTCAACCCAATTTCACCGTACGCCGTTATCGAGATCATCCAATCACTTCTCGCGAACGTTTATCCGCAGGAGAGACGGTAGGCTATCGCGTTCAACGCTGCGGGGGAAACTCATCTCTCTAGAGGGCTAAAAGCCATTTCACGCGGGCGATTACAAAGCCCAAAAGAGATAACAGGGCGAGAATTAGGGGTGAATTAGACTCGAGGTGGTCAAAGGAAGGCACGAAAAGCATGCTCGTAAAGGCGGTTTTACAGTGGGCACGTACTAGCACAATGTGACCTGCGTTCTAATTTCGTTCATGCATTCGCGCAATTGAAAGCCAGATAGAGAAAAAAAACATGCAGTTCTAAATTGTTAAATTAGATACCGTATGTTTTAAACAGCCTTAATAGTCGACGTAATCCGTTGAGGGCTGATAATAGGCTAAATTACCAATTTGCTTTACTTTCGATTGTGACAAAGATTGAAAAATAAATGGGCACGATTTCTCCATTTTTTACATTTTTACATCTGTCTTATACTTAATGCACAAGTTACTTACGCTGTATTGGATAAATAGGGAATACTTTTTTCATTGTATCAGTTAGGGGTGGACGGATCCAGGATTTTTCTCGAATCCGGATTCGGATCGGATCCTTGATTTCCAGAGCCGTATCTTTCGGATCGGATATTTTCGGATCCAAATGCATTTTCAAATTCCTGACGCTGATATTCCCCCGATGATTGCTCAATCTCTTGAGAAGAGTCGCACTACGTGCCAGTCGTATTTTGCCTTTTTTATTTTCCACGGCTAAAATTCTTCTACGTAACCTCTGCGGGAGCTTTCAAATAAAACAGTTCTTGAGTAGGACAAGAATCACATGCGACGGCGAATTCGAAGAGAGAATCGTAACTCTTTCCACCGGGATGTTGCATTCACTGAAGCTATTATTGAAAATTTCGGATCCAGATCCGATTTTTTTCGCGACTTTGGATCCGATTTATCCGATGAAGGGCAAAAATATCCGTGGATATTTGGATCCGAGGTATCCGATCCGACCATCCCTAGTATCAGTATACATCTCTGTAATCTACTGTATGATAAGTATATATCCCAGCAATCTACTGGTTTCTTTCACTGAAGAGAGCTTTCCGGGATGAGTGCACGTAATGTTCTCACCAGCAGACATGGAGGCTATCGCTTCCAAAACAAAGGATGGAAATTATGTCCACGGGCTATCTAGATATTTCACTCAGGCAATTTCGCAGCTCGAAAGAGATAATAGGGCGAAGATAATGGGTGAATTAGGGTCTAGTTAGGTCCACGGAGGGACAAAGGGTAAGTTGCTAGCAGTCAATACATAACCGCTATAGGCGTGGACTGAGTTTACCTTGCGCAACTTTGCACTGGAATTCAATCACTGCAGCAAAATGCAGACTAGAACCGAGAATATCCCAGCATCAGTTGCGGATGAACTCACCTGAAAATATAAAAAAAGATCAACAGTTTAAAAACGCGAGAAAAGTAAACGGTAAAAACTATACTAGGCATTAGTATACTAGGCAAAATTAATGAACAGTAAGAAGTACGTTTATTTCAACTTTTATCGCGTAAAACCAGAAAGGCACGTTCAGAAATATTAATATGAAACATATTAATCTAAATTACGAAAAAATGCAAGTTAACACACCCTTGTTGACTTACTGAGAGCTCAATAGGAAGTTCAAATACAGAATATGTGCCTCATACAAGAGGATTAAGAAAAATTGGATATAGAACTCTACACCCAAAATGATTTTCCCAGATTTTGATTCCAGGCATCAAAAAAGCATCAAAATTATTGGTTCCCGTCTTTCATGGTTTCCAAAAGAGTGTCCACTCTTAAATAATGATCTGCCCAGGATTTCTTTGCACTGATTATAATCGAATGACTAATATGTTAGTAATTATTAACGTTTCGGTCTGATAATGATATGCATAATTGTTTACCAACATTTCGATATATTTCTACTATTTTCTTCAGGCCTATGAATGATAATGATTAAATTGATACATGAAGGCATGAGAGATAATTGCAATGTTTCATTGCAATAATAATAATAAAAATAAATCTAAAAATAATTCAATTTCAGAATTCAAATTAAGTTCAACAAAAATAAATCTATTTCCTTCTAATGCTCCGCTGACATATTCCATGACTTTTCCAGACAAAATGTAGGTAGTTCCCTGACCTTCCAGGTTTTTCTGAAGTGCTCCAAAACCTGAATACGTCAACACGGATAGGGCTAGAGAGAAAAAAGAGGAGATAAATTGAGTGAAAATTTTCAAGGCTGCGAGTCTGCGTAATAATTGGGTGTGTCCTGGGAGGCGACTTGAGGTGGGACCCTTCGCTTTAGGAGGGGGGCGCCAGTGCTAGGCGCCGGGCATAGGCGCATCAGAGAGAGAGGGGGGGAAGGGGTGAAAGGGAGAAGAAGAGTAGAATAGGGGGAGTAGGGGGATGATGGGGTGGGGGATGAAGTGGGAGGGGAGGGGGAGCAATCGATAAGCGGCTGGCGGCAAAAGGGGAAGACGGAGGGAGGGGGAAAACGTCTGGACAGGAGTAGGAAAGGGTTTTTTGGTGGTGGGAAAGAATGGATGCAGCAAGGTTCCAGGGCAGAGGACGATGGAACTCAAGCGAAAAATGAGCGAAAATATTCCAAGCAGTTGTTGCTTTCATATTATAATAGCAATGTGTATTTTATTTTTCTACGTATAAATCTCACTATTTTATTCATTAATTAAAAGAAGGCATACAAATGATATTGAAATTAATTTTTTCATTTTCAAAGCATGTGAACATGTTCATTAGTGAATTGTTTTCTTCATTTCTGCTTTCTTACTGGTGAATAGATCACATTTTTTCGATTATTAAAACAAATAGCAAGAAAATCGTTTCGGGAATTTATTTTTCAATTTTCCAATGCTTTTGAAGACGTTAATTTATGATTTTTTTCATGTTTGCATCGCCTACAGGATTAGGAAACGGTTTTTTGGTGGAAATCATTGGATTCCCAGGTCCGAGGACGGTGAAACTTAGGTGAGAGAAGGCGGAAAATGAGCGAATATAATCAAGAAAGTCGTGGTACTCACAGTAAAATAGTAATTTATAAACTTGATGAGTGCATATCACTGGAGAAATTAAGCGGCAAATCAGAGAATATAATCGAAGCGGATGCTGCACTATACTAAAATAGTAACGTATAAATTCTTCTTAGTGAGTGAAGATCACAAAAGAACTTAAGCGGAAAATTAGCGAATATAATCGAAGCAGCTTTTGTACTCACTTTAAAATAGTAACTTATATATTCTTCTTTGTGAGTGTAGATATAGAACTTAAGAGGAAAATGAGCGAATCTAATCGAAGCTGTTTTTGCACTCACATTTAAATAGTTGAGTACATTTCTTCTAGCTGATAAGATTATGAAGACTATTTTTTTCAATAGTTTAAAGTATACATAAGGAACTTAAGACCTTAACTTCTATTTCCCATTTTTAAGGCAGGTAAAGTAGTTTATTTTTAAATATGTTTTGCACTTTTGCATCACCTCCATGAATCTAGGAGTTAAAACATCCCAGGTTGTAAAAAAAGTATTGTTGTCATCTACGGCATCGCTAAAATAAGAATTGATGCTTTCCCGGCGAATTATGCGGGTTGTCGTTTCTCGGGATTGGCATAAATTCAGCATAGGAGAAAGGAGTTTTTAATCCTATGGAAATCTCGAGAACACCATACCAACATCATTTTTATGCAATAGAATGATTTTTCCAATTGACCTCTCATTTTATATTTAATTTGTTCTCAGAGAATACGGCACTATTTTTTATAAATAAAAAAATGTGTCAGGCGATTTTTCCGGAAAGATATTTTTTTAAATTTCAAGGCTTTTGAGATTTTGAATAACTAACTACATTAATAGCTCATGCCATGAAAGTCTTGAATATGGAAAAATAAAGCTCCGAGATGTTGGCTTTACACGCTCTTCAATAGAACAAATGAAAACCTTTCTTCCAAGAACAAATCTAGTAATATAATAAGATGTCAGAAAGAAAATTATTTCCATAAAATAATGATTTAGATGTTGAAAATAATTTTATTTAGAACCTGGGACATTTCGTCCTCAAATTTCAAAAAGGCTATGCAAAAAATAAAACAGTCACGAATTAACATAAATGACTATGAGAAAAAATTCCTCTGAAATGAATATTGAACAACGGACATAAGTTTACCATGTCAAAGGGCAGACCACTGTGTTGGCTCCCTTTGACGGAAATGTCATCGAGGTCAAAGCAAGATTTCTATAATACGAATTCAATTTGAAATTATAGGTTTTTTTCTGGTAAGTCGACTAAATACCCAGTTTGGCTCAGTTAATTTATGCAAACATAAAAAAGCTGCAATTATGAAAGTGTATTATTTTCAGAACAAACGGGGGAAATCGGGCAATTACAATCATAAGAAGTCTACACAAAAATTTAGAATGACAGATGTTAATTTTTTCTTAAATTTACTATTCTGGGCATCATTAGTCCTGGTGAGAAAGTGAAACAACGTAAATAATATGAAAGCGTCAAATGATCGCCATTTAGACGCCGAAAAGCAAGGAATCTTGCGGAATAACCCATGCGTGGACGTTTTGGCAAGCGACCAGAGGAGGCAGAGGGCATTCCGCAAAATATTTCGTGACGACGCCCTATGGGAATTGATATCACAAAACCCTGGAAGAAGCCTATGATCGAATCAACATAAATTGTTCACGAAAAACGAGTGGGTATTTTCTCACATACGAAGGGAGTTTGACAAGTAAATTCAACACTTTTTTTCCTGAAATAGTGGTTGTTTTATCCAACATTCAAATACACCATTTGAGCATGCATTTTTTTTACGTTTATGATTCAGCTTTACGGCATAATGCGAGTGGCAGAAGTTTTTTACCGTCTCATCTTTATTCTCCTTGACTCTATCGTAATGGTTTACTTTTTCTGCAAACTTTAGAAAAGCATAGTTGTACTTATCTAAACGTGTTGTACTTTCAGGAAAGTAGTAAGTAGCTCTTACATACTCGTTTGCAACTGTCTGCATCCTATCGTAGATTTTTCTGCAAACTTTAGAAAGGCATAGTTGTATTTATCTAAACTCATATACGAAAAAATGACAGTTTCTTTAATTCGGATCATGTGTATGTACTCGCTAAATGAATAATTTACATTTCATTAAAGATTTATTTGCTTGCATTGTATGTACAAGCATTGATTTCATAATGCTCGTTTGTCTTTTTCTACTTATACCATCATCTTGGTTTTCTCCCACTTTTTTTAACAAAAAATATAAAATTAATTTTTTCAATAAATTTTTATTTAATACCCAAGTAGAATATGCCTACAAGTAGAATAGAATTTTAATTTTTTGCTTCACATTTTCAATTCCGTATAGACGCGGATAGGATCAAAGGCTAAATTTCGAATCCATTTTAATATCAAAATTATTAAGGCGCTATCTCTAGCGCCGTTTGATAAATTGCCACGTTTCATCTCTCCTGTTTTGGGAAATTGGCCCCAATTGGGAGTGAAATCAACCCTTTCATGATTAACCGAGGCAATTTCTCGATTACCCAGCCACCTGTGGTCTCCGTGGTAACTCCTCATCGCCGCCTCCACAGCTTGAGACTACATTTGACTTCCGTTTGAGGGTATCTCGATGATATAAGCGGCAGGTTGGCTGAATCGAATGTCGGGGGCTCGTTCGTATTTCCGCAAGGGTGGTGACGGTAGAGAACGACCCCATGAATGTTACGTTCTTGCCTCTAATTAGCCCGCTCAAGAAGTCAAGGGGATGCATGCCATCGTCGACAAGATTGATGGTTAGATGAGCGCTTACATTTCTTTAAAACCTAAAATGTAGTTCAAAGAGATAGGTTCAATAGCAGAGAAAAATGATACATCCATGAACATTTCTCGAGAGTAACGTTGGCCATTATTTTCTGTATTACGTATAAGATGGAATGGTTTCTGTTATATCAAAATCTGATAGTTCTCTTTTGTTGACAATATTGTAAAATTAATTTTTTTGTCTTCTTATCTTGACCTCGTTTAATTTATGGTAAAATTCTCGTTCTGGTAAAGTTCTCGGAGTAAAGGTCTATGACCTATACTCCGAGAACTATTTTACCATGAATATTGTTAAATTGCATTGTCTGCATCCTATCGGCAGCCTGCACAGGGTGCATTTGTTTGAATTTGTGTTCTTTTTACTTCATGCATCTAACGTATCTGAAATTTTTTAAAGTTATTAAAAGAAAAGTTATTTTCTCATCGACCTGGAGTTCACGAAAATAAATTAAATTATTATTATTTCAATATATATGCCATTCCTATTACACTTAATCGAATAACGGTCGCAGAATAGGCAATGTGTCAGGAAAGTAGCCAGGAATTTGCTTCGGGGGAGCTTGAATGTAATTCGGGTTGCCAGTAGAAAACAAAACAATTAGGCACTGAAGCAGGGAAAAAATCGATCAAGGCATGAAAAAAAAGAATCATAATTTCGTCCTTGAACATCGAGAGAGACAAAAATGGGACAAGGAAAAATGGCGAACACCAGAGTGTGAGATCACAGGTCTGCAGGGGAAAATATGAAAGATTTAAGAGTACCAAAGGGGTTGAGAGATGGAAGGGTTTATACGTACAAAATTAATAAGAAAAAAAACATGAATGGAGAAAGGCCGAAGGACCAACGACCGACCAAGAGGGAGTGACATAAAGTAAATAACGATGAGGACGCCTTGAGATTTAAAGAGGAACGACCACGACCTCGGAAAGGGTGGAGGGATATCAGAAAAGGGGGTGGGGGGATGAAAAGACGAGAGGAAGGGGTGGAAAGGGGGGAGGAGGGGAGGGAGTTGGAGGGGAGGGAATCCAGTGAAAGGGAAAGTGCTGTCCTTTCACATTTTTCCATACAAAAACGATATTCGACCTTGAAAGAAACATCGATTCGCGATTCTCGGAACGAAATCCGGGAGAGAGAGAGATTCAGTCCACAGCTATCAAGGATATCTTTCGCTTCTAAGTTGATAGGATTTCTGCTCCTACATCTCCGTATAACGATAGATTAAGTAAATTACATACTTACTTTATATTAATACCCAGCGAGCTATCTATGGGGTGAATGATCGCCGGCTTTCCCGGAGGCTGATATTATGGAAGGTTGTTCGGGATTTCCACCGGATCAGGTTCTCCATCACGGCCGACGCGACGTTTCAATGAACGAGTCGTCCATCGTCATCAAATGCGCAATATCCTTCCACGATATTCTATGGGGTGTTTGGTAGGAGGGGGAAATTACCTGCTAGGATAGTATAGGATATCGTGGAATTTAGCAAGGGGGGTGGGTGAAATCACCTGCAAGTAGCATGCAGTAGCGTGATGCCTTCTCGGGATCTCTACCGGTTTAATTCGTCGATTATCACCAAAGTACAATGGACAACCAGAGATAGCAAGGTAGACGAAAGTCAAAGCCAGTAAAATTTCAATAGTGGTAACGTGCAGCAAGGAGTTTAGTTTCGACCCGGGACGAAACTTTACTCTCGGAAACGAATCTAAATTTATCGAAACTCCGCTGATCATATTTAAGTTTCGAACCCAGAAGTTGAGGGGAGGGAGATAAGAGGGAATAGTTTCGACCCATTACGTTTGACATGTGTGAAGAGAGGTTAAAAAATCGAGGTTAAAAATCGAATGGCCAGTTTGCGTTCACCATTCTCCCGTTAGCGGTCATAATACGAGTGCCCCATGAATCTAATGGCGGTAGGCCGAACCTCTACCTCTTTCAACCATACTTCGCACTCGGTGTGTGGGTCGAAACTTAACTTTTCGAAGGTGAAGAACGTGGTCTATCCGGGGCGAAACATTATCTAAGTTTCGTTTCGTCCCTGAGTTTTACGTACTTTAGTTTTGACCCAAAGTAATTCTGACTACGATTTCATTTCGACCCTGAGTTTAGCTCCCAAGGTTTAAATCAATTTCGTTTCGTTTCTACACTTCGCTCCCGGGAGTTGATTGTGATTTTACAGATTTGGCTTTCGTTTAGTTTCGATTCCTATCCCAGCTTAGAACATACAAATCAATATTCTGCGGTACATGCTAAGGCCTCCTCTGTGAAGTCCCTCCTCCTGCACTATTCCCTTTAACTTTCACTTTCGGTCTAGTCTATCGTAGCTTTAATGCACATATATACGATGGAAAGGGGTAGATGCGATGGAGACATTTTATTTTCTTTCCTCTCTCTCTTTCGCAAACAGAACCTGATCCCATGTGTTCCATTCCCTTTCGCACCCTTTGCTTTGCCATTCCCTTCTACGCCTTCCCTTTCGTGCGTTCGGCTTAGTAAAAAAAACTCATTCAATCTCCCCGTAACCACTATCTCTCCCCCTTACCCTATCCTCTCTCGAATTCCAGGCACAATGTTCCGTTGACTAGAAGTGTAATGGAGTTTCCAAAGAGAGAATTTTATCCCTTCTACATCTAAATACCACCTCGTGAAACACCTCGATACATGAATGGGATACTTTAGGACGTAAAAAAAGATGCGAATTGAAGTAATTTGACTGTTTTCACTATACTTTTTTGAATTCCGTCATCTTTAGGCCTGCTATGTTATGCGTGTATGGCTGAGTATTCATTCACAATTGAACGGAATCCTGCTTTCTACCGTAAATTGAATAAATAGGAACATACCAGAGAGTACAACTGAATGAAATTTTTGGGAGGAGACGTTAAAAAAATCAATGTTGGTTCCGTCCTCGGGCAATGTCCTTTATTAGTAGATAATCTATTTTTTTACAATCGGTCTCCAATTGAGTATTTATGATATTAAATTTCAAGGTTAAATTTTATTTTAAGCTTCACCCTTTTCGCATAAATTACCACATTTTTTTGTGTTCGCCATCTCCCAAAAAAGGATGTGCTTAGGTACCAACGAAAGATTTATTTCCCGTTTGACCATATTACATAAGCAATCCGCATTATAATCAGTGTTTATCAACTCATTCTGTGAACTATCATGAGAAATTTGGTCAGAATGAACTACAAAACGGATTCTCATCCGTTTAACATAATGTTTGCCAAGAGCGAATGAATTTCTATGAATATATGGAAGTCTATTACGCACACAAACATTTTCTACCAGAGACTAATAGACTATGTAGAGTTAAGCAAGTAGATAGCATTTTCGGTTAATAATTTCTGATTTTGATTTCTGGTAAATTAAATTTTACATAATCATTATTAGCTTTGCAAAAAATCAACTAGTACAATGCAATTGGCGGCATTTTTGCCGGGAGTAAGATTAAATGTACCTTATAATTAATATACCAGTGATTTTAAAATGTTAGTAGCTGTTTAGAGCAAAATAAATAATTTCCTATCTTTTTAAGGTAATTTAGAATTTTCATATTTACATTATTAAGGACCTGCAGAGTATGTTAAAATGGCACTTTCAATGCGGAAAAGTACTGAGTATATTTTTGCAATTACTTCAAACTGGTTTTACGTTTCTTACCGTCCTTTAGGGCATTAATATTCTTCTCTATACACTCTTCCTTTTTGAATGTTTGCTTCGTCAACCTGAAATGCATCCCAACTCTTTTTTATTTTGTTCCCGAGGTGCGCCGAAGGGAATATCAAAGCAACTCGCTCGGTAGTGAAGATATTACCTATGGAAGAGGCGCCTAGGGCTGCCGAATTTATTTTTACCGGAGCAGTTGTTATGGAAACTTCATTCATCTGCATCAAGGGTTGGAGATGTGCTTAGGGAGCGATGAACTGGGTCTGCGTGAAATTTAAGGTAAGACATCCTTAAATTTTTAGAGAGTGTAGGTGTGCTGTGTCTAGTTTAGATAAATTAGAGAATAAATACGGACGAATTGCTACTAGAAAAAATTCCCCTAGAATCGAACCACGGAACCTTTGGTTTTCGGGTCCATGCGTACACCACAATAGGGCGGTTTCCTATTATTTTTTTATTGCCTAAATCGAAAGATTATTACTCCTGGAGAACATATTTAACACTTTCAGATTTTTAAGTGACGATATCTATTTTACGCTATTAAATGAAAAGTGTAAATTTTCAAGCGCGCGAAAACGCGACGGCTAAGAATGAATGCTGGGAAAAGCACGTGTGACGTGTGGCTGCTGCTGTGTGAGACTACCTGGGCGCGAGGCTATGAACGCCGCTACGATGCAGGCTGCTTGCTACCGAGCATGGCGATAGTGTATAGTCCCCTGCTAGCTGGTATCGCTTGGCTTAAATAAGGATTATTAATACATCAAAGGAAGGAAACTTTCTGACTATAGGCAATTTTAATAGGTGATTATTAAGAGATGTTTACCTGAGCTCTGTGCCACATGGATAATCTCAGACGATAAAAATCTCCTGATGATTCGTATAGCATCTGGGCATTGCATGGGCGCCAATCTGGCCTCTTTCAAATGAGGTTAAAATTGACCGATAATATTCGTCTAAGCTGGGATATCTAAAAGCAAATAATTTGTATATTATGAATACACTAATGGTGGGTAACGAATCGCAATCAATGCCTTTCGTTTTCTTTGAAGAAGGAAAATAACCTATTATATCCAGATCCCTGAATTCCCATGGCGATTATACCGAGGCTCATGGTACTAGTTGATACCAAGGAAAAATACTTTTAGTTGACGCGGTGGTAGGGTTTGCAGACGTCATTCCATTTATAATGACCGTTTAAAATCCTATAAAATTTGTATTTCTCTACTTGCTATGCATATGAAATATAACCTAGGAAATCAGAGCCTTGGTGGGTGAGCATCAAATTCAAATAAAACTATTGAATATTCTTTCTGTAAGTAATATTAGCGGGTTTGACTTGGTGGAAATCCTTTATATAAATACTGTGTTATTTATACAGCTTAATTTACCTGTACGCTTCACCTTGGAAATACAACGCAGAGACGAAACCACGGTCGGAAAAAATACATCACCATGTGGAAAAAGGCAAGTTTTTATTCCTCCATCTCCTACGAATATTCTTACTTCCAGTTCATCAAATAAACTGCCAACAGATGAAAATTGATCTTCCTAAGTAAAAGACCTTTTAAGTGTAAAATTATCCGGTGGTAGCCATTTATTTCATATTATAGTTATAATATTTGTGTGAACGGCTGTTTTTTCCACACTGTAATATAAACATGGAGTATTTTATAGAAATGCATGTAAAAAAAATAATTCTCTTTTCATACTTATTTTCACGGCACTGAGAGTTTTTCAGATAAGTTTCACATTCTGTTCTCTGAACATTATCAATTGTTACAACAGTTATCTCCTAAGACTACACCTAGCTTATAACCTAATATATATATACTGGTGAGCTCCCCATTGGTGTTTGCCCATCTTACATATTTCTAGTTTTTTTCAATACATTTACTGTGTATTATATTTTTGTTAGCGTTTTATTTTTCTTTATTATTTATTAACCATTGCTGTGTTGCTTTAAAATGGTAGAACTGCTGCTACATGATAGAAAATAAATAAATACGTAAATATCCGACCGCAATATATCTCATTCATGCTTGATGCAGATTAAAGGGTGGAAATTTACAAGGCCGTTTATTTTTTCTTTCCATCGTATTTTGTGCGTGTACTTCCTTTTCAGGATGACCTATCTGTATCCTTGTATTCTCACCAAAAAAATACTCACTTTCTTCTACTTTATTTTATTTTTCTGGCGAAATCCTCTTCCCACCCCACAGCCTCTCCTTAATCCTTCCCGGGGCCCTAATCCACCTTCCTCCCCCATCCCACCCTTGTGCGAGTATCTATGCCCTGATCCTCCCCCACAAACCCCTCTCAACGTCCTCCAAAGCTCTTTCCCGATTTTCGCTTTCACTTTTCCCGTTTTCTTCGCCCCATTTCGCCCCTCCACCATGAAAAAAACCGCCCTATCCCCCCTGTTGCTGTGCAGAGCTTCGAGTAGCACATTGATCGTGATTTTCGATCTCTGTAATGCATCGAAATAGCTTACGTATCATAACATACTAGCATCTTGCCTTGTCTGAAATAAACGCCTTCTAACACATACAGAAGAGACAACAAATGTCATTTCTCGACCGCTTTTAACGTGAGTCTATATATATTTTTATAAATATATAAGCATAAGCATAAATACAGATAGATCTTGAAACAAAGTGCCAGGAACATAAACACATGACGATGATGCGTGATGATGGTATATGTGTTTTCACAAAATCTTCAGTAATGACATAAGGCTGGATAGTTTTTGGATACTTTGGGAGTGTGTCTCTTTCTCTGAGTTTTAAAATCTAGTGTTTGATTTATTCAAATGTCACCGCTAGAAGCGTTTTCCTCGAGATTACATATACATTTTTAAGTAATTCGCAAGAGCATTATAAATAACATTACTTCATCTTGCCGCAAAGTGGAAACACAGAAACACTTAATTTGCAGGTAAAAAAATATAAATATGGAGCTTACGGGGAAGAATTCGTTCTAGTTTTCGATGGAACGCTGTCCATCTTTCTCTAGGGAGTAGAGACGCAGGAACGACGACGAAAAAATTAAATAATTGAAATGGAGCAACAAAGGAAGGGTACATTACTTCACCTTGGATTGATGTGGTGGCTAGAGGGTTGGCTTCAAACTCTTTGCACCCGGGTTCAAATCTCGATGGAGATAGAGAGTTTTCAGAGGTCACCCGATCTTTGCTTGAGAGTTCTGTGGAGGACACTTCAAGCGCAACACTCCGTCCGTCGGGTGGGACGTTAAGCCGTAATCCCCTCGGCGCCTTACAATGACAGCAGGCTTGCGGTTTTTATCCATATCCCTCCCACATGGTGCTGATAAATGGAACGAGACTCGCAAGGATACACTCCTGGGGCAGGGCCTATAAGCGCGAGCTTTTTACCTCTGCACCGCAGAAGGGGAAGGACAGGAAGGAGAAAGGAAGGAGGCGCCGCCGCGATGGGAGCCCGAAGACGCCTCCTGGGACGGGATAGGGAAGGAAGGGATGGAACGAGGAATACCGCACCGTCACAGAGGCGGGCGGATCCTACTTCCAGCGAAACCAGGCAAAGCCATTATTGTTCTAGCGATTTTGGAGGATTATCCTACGAGGAAGAATAATCCAACTGACAATGCTGACATCCCACTGCCCCTATCTGGGATTTTTCTTCCTCATAGGAAAATCTCCCCGGGATGGTGGAAGAGAAATGGCGTAAGCTTGGTTTCGCTATTTAGTGGGCCCTTTTCGCTCTGTAGCGTTAAGATGTTTTTCCCCGTCCCCTCCCTTCCATCCCTATCCTTTTCCCAGAGGCGTCGGCGGGCTCCCATCGCGGCGGCGTATCTATCCTTTTTCCTTCCTCTCCAGCCTTTCCTCGGGTGATCGGGCGTATAAGCCCCGGGCTTGGTTCCCGGCCCCGGTGGTTGTATCCTCGAAGGGCTTCCCTGAGCCCTCATTGGTTGACAATGCTGACAATCTACCGATTCGATCGATGGATTTTTCTTCCTCATAGGAAAATCCACTAGGATTCGTAGAAAATTAATTGCGTATGCTTGGTTTCGCTATTTAGTGGGGCCTTTTCGCTTCTATGCATAGCGTTAAGGTGTTTTCCCCGTCCCCTCCCTTCCGCTCCTATCCGCTCCCAGAGGCGTCGGCGGGCTCCCATCGCGGCGGCGCCTCTATCCTTTCTCCCTACCTCTCCAGCCCCTAAGCTGTAAAGCTATGGAATTATTTCAAACAAATGGAATTCTTTCAAATTAACTTCAATCCACATCCAGTCTGCTTCAATCCGGATTTTGTTTTGGATATGTGTTGATATGTAGGTTCGCACATGTGTAGGATAGCACTAGATTCATATTTGATCCAGCAGTGTATGATGAAAGGAAGTTATTACGAAAAAAAATGCAAGTAAAACACAGCCAGGTGTTTTGAGTGGCCTGAGGGTTCCCTAGATTACAAATTGATCATTCTCTCTCGTCGTAAAACCCTTTGGATGAAATTTAAGCTCCGCAAAAGTAATCCTTAAAGTTATACTTATCATCAGCTATTGCTGAATGGGTTTAGTTAATTCGAAGAAGTATTTCCTTTATCCACTAATTCGATACATGATATGGTAATAAGAGGATCCATGATGAAAGAAGGAACACAAATGGTAATTTGCACACATTTTAATGACAAAACTCAACAACCAACTATAGTGTCAACACATAGTGTCATTTTAAAGATGTTGATTCCTTAAAAATGACACAAAGTGTTGAAAACTATGATCGGTTGTTGAGTTTTGGTATTAAAAAGTGTGGAAATTACCATGTGTGTTCTTTCATCATGAATATATATAGAACTTCCACCAAATCATGACATAAATCATTTTATACGATTATAAGATGATGTTTTTGGTGATTAAAGCACAAATGGTAACATCCACACTATTTTATTATCACTTAACCGACCATGGTTTCGACACTTGGTGTCGTTTCATCCTTGAAAATGCCACCAAGTGTCGAAACCATCGTCGGTTAAGTGATAATAAAATGGTGTGGATGTTACCATTTGTGCTTTAAGCATTGATATATCATCATTCCACAAAATTAAGCCGGAAACGATTTTATACGTATGATGTTTTAGGATTTCTCTCTTGAAGTAGTAGAAGAAAACTGACTGCATTATTTAAATGAGCATTCCTGTTTTCGTTTAAAAAACTGAGATATAAATCTAACTCATCGTGAATTTTCTGAAAAAATTCTTCGCTGGCGTAATCTTTTGTTCCACTACCACTCTTGGTGAGGGTCCCCTCTTCTCCGGGTGAGCACCTCTTCAGGGAACAGTACAACCACCCTCTTCAGGAAACCCCCTTAACCCACCCATAGGAAGTACCCATACCTTATTCCCTTCGTACCCCATTTCATTTATGTCCCCCTCCACGGCCCTGAACCCTTTTTTTTCCATTCCGGCCGCATTTACTTACTTTCTCCTCCCAACTTTCACTTTCTCCGTAATCCAGCCGTGAAAAAACATTCTTCTCCGACCCCTCTCTCCCGACCCTTTTATCCTTACTCTTTCTTGCTCTTTCTTATCCTCTCTGCTTCAAATGTTCCTTTAGTGACCTCTCCCAAAAATCCTCCGGCTTCCCTCTGTACATGAAGAGAACATAGCCGCAATTTTTTTCCCTTCTTCGTTTCTATATCCTTTCCTCTCCATCTTTATATTGGCCTGTTTTTCTTTTTCGTAAATCTTTGTATATTTCTACACATAAAAAATTAATTAACCAATGTTCCTTTCCATCTGTAATAGTCAGCAGAAAATAAAGAGAGCTTTCCATGGGGATCTAAACTCAGTGTCGAAACGAGATCGGAGTCGAAACTCAACTAAACCTCTGGGACGAAACGAAACACGCATTATGTTTCGCACCAGAGGAACCATGAGCCTCACCTTCTAACAGTTTAGTTTCGACCCACATACCGAGTATGAGGCATGGTTGAATGAAGTAGAAGTGCGGCCTGCCGCCATTACATGCATGGGGCACTCACATTTATACCACTAACAGGAGAACGGTGAACACAAACTGGCCATTCGATTTTTAAGTCCAACGTTTTAACCTTTCTTACACGCATGTCAAACGTGATGGGTCGAAAATGTTCTCTATTAACCCTCTCCACTTAACTTTTGGGATCGACACTTAACTATGGGGAGCGGAGTTTCGAATAATTTCGTTTCATTCCCAGAAGTAAAGTTTCGAACCGGGTCGAAACTTAACTCCTCATGATTTTTATTTCGTGCGGGAACGAAACTAAACCTAGGCCTCGTATTTTCGTTTCTTTCCGGGTCGAAATGAAACATTTTCGTTTCGTTTCACTTGCCATTCGTGCTTTTTTGCAGCATACTAGAATCCTAGATGATAAAAATAATTTCCAAGATTTCTACGTGGGTGGTGTGCCTTAGGTATACGATCTCTCCCAACTCCTTCATCTTTCTTCTTTTTAGGGTTTTCAGAATGCTTCGATTTTCTCCCGCTCTTCATAATATTTCCTCGTGACAGGCTCGGTCGATTCGTTTTCTCTTTATAATTCTTCAAAAGCGCCAAATTTTGAATCTTTCCACTCTTAACTTTTCTGCTGTCATCTAATCCCATACTTAATTACCGTAAAGAAACATGCACTATACGTATAAGATATGATAAAATCTCTCCTTACTTCTATACATTTATTACCTGCTGTAAGAAGATTCTTCTTTACGTAGAGCTCCTGCTTCTTCTTCGCTTTATGATTTTTCTTTCTGTCATCGTCCATCGCCGGTTGCTCGGCTTCCTAAGTTGCTGAACTCAAGTGGTTGGTCCTGTTCTATTTTCCTCTTTTTTTGCTGCCTTAATATTTTAACTTCTCTATATTCTGTCACTAAATGGATCGAAACACTTCCCTCTCATCCACCTGCACTCAACTTCTGGGTACGGAACTTAACTATGAGCAGTTTAATCTAGTTTCGCTCCCGGGAGTTAAGTTTCGTCCCGGTTCGAAACTAAACTCCTTGGTGATTTTTATTTCGTGCAGGAACGAAAATAAACCTAGACCTCGTATTTCCGTTTCCCTCCGGGTCGAAACGAGACATTTTCGTTTCACCTGCTATTCCCGGTCACTTTATACGGAGATGACGAATTTCAACGCACGGATAAGTCAAATATTTTATCTCGGCGAACTTTATCCTTGGTGTATATAACTTTGCACCCGTGTACGTGACTGCGTATACAAAGTTACTTACATAATACAGTGCTTTTAGGTCTATTTTTAGCTAAACAACTTACCATACACCCTTTAGAGTTTCGGGGGTTTCGAACCACTGTATCCCACCATTTTCGCAAAGGGTTGTAAATTATAAAGTATAAGTGCAAGAGGAATTCATGTCTGCGTAGGGGGAATACGAAGGAGAGAATGTGCCAGTGAAGAAATGAGAGGGAAGAAGGCTAGGGGTTAAAGCGAGGATGAGCAGATTGGGCCCGGAAGGGGATAGAAGCGCGACAATTTTAATGCGGGAGAGAGAGAGCATGATTAAAACAGGGAAGGACAGATATTGTGGGGAACTGTGCTAAAGGGGAATGACACGCAGGGAGAAGAGTGACATTGGGATGACACTTGCCTTCCAGAACAATCGTCACGCACAAACGACAAAGAAAAGGCTGGGGAATATCCTTATAGAAAGTCAAGTAATACAGGCATCAGTATTGAGTTTTGAATCGTATTAGTTTTTACATATTATCTCCCGCGTTTCAGTCTCAACTTTGTGGAAGAACATTTTAACGTAATGAAGTGAACATTTTTTTTATTCCAGCAATTTCCACCAATATTCAACGTTTATTAATACACCACCGTTTCCACCGGCGTCATAAACAGGTTACGCTGCGTCGAAACTAGTCATACTTTAAAATAAATTATTGGAATACAACATAGTTTTTGATTTCATTAGCGTTTTAACCAACTCATTCTTTGATGTACCAATTACCAACAACGTCATCATCATCGATTATGACGCCGCTGTGTCGAAACTAGTTGTACCTTAAATAAATTATTGGAATACAACCAAGTTTTTTTATTTCATCAAAGTTTTAACCAACTCATTCTTTGATATACCAGTATCCAACGGCGTCATCATCATCGAATACGACGCCGCCGTGTCGAAGCTAGTCGTACCTTAATATAAAGCGGTGGAATACAGCAAAGTTTTTCATTTGAAGGAAACATTTTAACCAACTGATTCTTTGAGATACCAAGTAAATTGAATTAATAATGCTTCAACTTCAATTTATACTAAAATCGTTAGATAGCAGGCTTTCAAGGGCTAGATTAGTGCTGGGACTTATTCCGGTCGAAGAAGACTGGAATGTTTTTGATACATCTAGGCAGTTTGTATTCAATTGTAAGGGAATAGAGCTTTAAAAAAAGATCTACCATAAAAGTTACATATTTACAAAAATCTGTTATTGAAAATATATGTTGAAAAAAGAATTTTTACATCAATCGGAAAATGTAATCACTCGATGATTTGACCCAAAGGTTGAATTGGATAGGTGAGGGTAGAGCTCACCCAGGACTAAGTCACAAGCGTGTGAATTTCACACATTCAGGATAGGAGGGTCAGTTCATTTTCCTGGGCTACCTCGCACTTTGAGGATTTTGCTTGCTTCACCCGGGACCACTCCAAAAGCAATCAACCGCTCTACCCACTAGGTTACCATTCTCCCCGGAAAATATACAAGAAACCATTTCTTTGGGGCTCGATTGGACAAATATTAAGAAAAACATTTTAAATCGGTTTAAAATAGAATTTTAATAACACCCCTTGTGATACATTTAATTTACATTAAGCTATGAATCTCAATAAGAGAAATAAACATGTCACAATTAATTGCCAAGCCTTTCGTATTATTGATATTTGAAATGTAATTACGTGGACATTTAACGCTGAATAACTAACTTCTCCTATATATAGGGGGAATAGCCACTCGTTATTTCCAGCAAATGATACTCACTAGGATGTGCTTTCCCTTCATCAGGAGTACTTCACTTGTAACTGAAGGAGGTCACTACAGCATTATTCCATTATTCTTCGTGACAAATATGTCATTTCAATCAAGAAAACATGTTCCCAGACGAGCAAAAACCTAAAGTAAACGTTCAATGACATTTCTAAGTCTCCGCCTCAGACGAAATAAGCTCTATTTCTCGGAATCAAAAGAGTACGAACCCTTAGAGGCTTTCTTTTCTGCTTGAAAAGAACCAGAAAAGAGAGTAAATAAGTTCCAGCACGATAAATTAATCTCGGAGAGGGCGAATTGAACAAATGAAAGCATATGAATCACGGGGAGCGCATTAGTGGGGAAATGATAAATTGCCCCGCAACCAAGAGGAGCAATAAAAAAAAAGAAGCATGATCTGAAAGGAGGTCATGCTCATAACCCTTTTCACCATTACATGCTTCTCATTTGTAGACCCCACGATGAAAGGTCGGCCGCAAGCAAAAAGAAACAAGCTAAATACAGGGCGTGGTTAATTTTAAAACTGACGCATTGAAATCGATAACAGCGGTGAAATTCATATTAATTTTATAGATGAAGAGATCCAGGATTTTTTCGGATTCGGATCGGATCCTTGATTTTCGGAGCCGGATCTTTTGGATCAGATATTTTCGGATCCAAATGCATTTTCAAATTCCTGACGCTGAGATTCCCCCGATGATTGTTCAATCTCTTGGGAAGAGTCACACTATGTGCCAGTCCTATTTTGCCTATTTTATTTTCCACGGCTAAAATTCTCCCACATAACCTCTGCGAGAGCTTTTAAACAAAACGGTTCATGAGTAGGACAAGAATCGCATGCGACGACGCATTCGAAGAGAAAATCGGAACTCTTACCACCCTTATGGGGCTGCACTCACTGAAGCTAGTATTTAAAATTTTGGATCCAGATCCGATGTCTTTCGCGACATTGTATCCGATGAAGGGCAATTTCCGCGGATATTTGGATCGAAGGTATCCGATCCGACCATCCCTAATTAATTTTCACAATAAAAATTAAGCTGGACCCGGAATCAACAAAAAAATATTTGGGTGCAACTGGGAGAGGAAATAACTCCAATGGCCGTACGGGGGACCTCTTCGCAGGTACAAACAAAACACTGTTGTTATGCTGGAACGGGATGATTCTCAGCAGTGGCCAAACCCCAGCTTCTCCACCAGAAACCCTTCACAATTGTTCGCTCAACTCTGAAGGAACCTTAGCGAGGGTTTTGGGGCCTCACTAAGGCAGCTTCCGCTTCGAGTAATCACGCACACAATCACTCGCACACACTCAACCAACGCTTACTCCGTGGACTAAAGTCCGAGAGAAATGTTCAGAAACGAGCGATGGTAATGTCACATGGAGCTCTATACACTAAGGCAATCTCCCGGATAGATCGTAGTTGGTTCTCGGAAAGACGTCATAATTTCGGAATAAGCTATCCACTAAGGTCTATCCCAACTTTCCGTCTTGGAAACTCGTCCGATAGCGGCCGAAATGATGGAGGGCCTCGGAAAATCTTTTACTTCCGATTCCGAGAAACGGAATATTACTTTTCCGTTTCTCGGAATCGGAAAGGGATGCGCCAGCTATGGAATATTTTTACCGCGAAAGTAGTGCTGCAGAAGCTGTTAAGAAGTAATTTACAATGCTGGCACGGTATGTGTACTAAAAGTTAAGGGAAATGGGCGATTATGTACGGAGTTAGGAGTTAAATAAAGTTACAGGGGAAACAATGCAGTAAATTTAGCATAGTGGAGAGCATGAATGCGCTTTCTAAAGCTTAAGCTTATTCCGAAATTATGACGTCTTTCCGAGAACCAACTACGATCTATCCGGGAGATTGCCTTAGTGTATAGAGCTCCATGTGACATTACCATCGCTCGTTTCTGAGCATTTCTCCCGGACTTTAGTCCAAGTGTTCAAGAGAAACGTTGGGAATTTTATGCATGGTTGCTTTCCTCCCTCAAAGAAAACAAAAAAAATGCAGTCTTTCAAATTAAAGAATATGAAGCGAGAGAAAATATGCAGGGATATCCAAATGGGAGATGTCAAAAATTAACGATAGATTTTTCAAATGGATAAATAACTTTTTTTGAGGAAATTAGAGGAGAAAAGTGTAAGTAGAACAGTTACGGATAACAATTTCTTCGACAACTTTTTCTATCGACAAGATTTTTCTTCAATGTTTCGCACAAGAGAGTTCTTAACGCTATCATGAATGGTTAGTGTCCAGCGGCAAGTTGAAATATTAATTGAAAACACTGAAGGAAACTCTAAGAACTCTAAGATCCTCCTCTGATCTTCCTATATGCTTAAGAAAGAGGTCATAGCTGGAGGCGATTAAGGTTTAATCGGAGCTCCGAAGAACGCGAAGAGTTTTTTTAAAGATGAGAACAAAGGACAATGTGGGAAGAGCAAGAAAAGATACGCGGGAGGCGATAGAGGACGAGGAACATATGAAAGAGAAACCGGAAAATGCCATATGAATAACGAAAATAAAACGATATGATGCGAAATGGTAACGGAAAAATACACTCAAAGCATTGAAAGAAAACAAATTCCCCAAGGCCATACTCTTATTATATGGTTATATATATTAGAGTTATTATACTATTGTATTACATATATATTATAATGGGCCTTGGGGATTTTATTTTCTTTCAACGGTTAAACGGCCGTGGATCGTTCAAACACCCATATCACTTCAAGAATGATAAAGGGGTAGGGAGATAGCGTAACAAGCATACCACACACGTAAAAATTAGCCGTGCACAGTAATTTTATAAACTAAGATTCTAGCATGCAGAACAAAAGAGAAGTTCAGGACCAACCAATGGCGGATCTAAGGGGGGCTATAGACCCCCTCATGGGGTCGAAACATACACAAGATAAAATCGAAGTGTTTGGGGGTTTCCGCTTACGTACAAAAGTATTTAGTTATATTTTTCTACAATTTACCTACTTAAACGAATTGAAATACAAATTAGCTCTATACTAAGGGCCTATTTTACACGCGTTTGGTATGTTACAATCTAGTGGTAGATCCATAGAGGGTATTCAATTTACACCACATAGAATCGTAATCTTAGGCCCCACTCTTGTCCCTATCCTGGATCCTGGACACTAGGACCAAACATTAAGGCCGTTTTACACGGGGCACGGAATTGCGCAGGTTAGAGCTGCATTAATTTCTAAAATGGCGTGGAATTGCGCTAATGCATGAACGAAATTAGAACAGGGGCTATTTTGTCGTCTCGCATCCACGCGTTCTCGCATGTGCTCTAGCAATTCACCGCTTTACACGACGCAATTTTGATTGCGCCTTCGCACGTACGTCTGATTGCGCAATTCCGTGTACCGTGTAAAACGGCCTTTAACGCTCTACAACCTCGTTAGCCGAGCTAACAGTGGTGGACGATGACAGAAAAAAATAGTCAGTATAAAAGTGCAGACGAAACGGGAATTCTTACAGCCGCTGATATAAGCATGGACGTAATGAGAAACAATGCTACAGATGAAGCATACTTCTTCACGGTAGCTGGGCATAGACTAAGGCAGCAGCAGAAAAGTCAAAGAGTGGAAGCATTTTGAATGTAATGCTACCGAAGAATGATGAAGGTAAAATGGATCGACCGAAAACAATAATGAGGTAGTGATAAGAAGAACGGGTGAAAAGAGAAAAAAATATTTTTAAAAGGTACCTAGAAAGAAAAAGATGAAGGAACAGGGAGATATCGTTACAGACATTCCATCTACGTAAACATTAACCGCGGATTGCATTTTTATCAACTAAGATTCTAGGAGGCAGCAAAAAAAGAGGAAAATAGAACAGGACCAACCATTACGGTTCTGCAACTTAGGAAGCCGAGCAACCGGCGATGGACGATAACAGAAAGAAAAATTATACTAGCGAAGAAGAAGCGGGAATTCAACGTAAAGAAGAATCTTCTTACAGCAGATAATACATGTATAGAAGTAAGGAGAGCATTCATCATATCTTATACGTATAGATCATGTTTCTTTACGGTAACTAAGCATGGGATTAGATGGCAGCAGAAAAGTTAAGAGTGGAAAGATTCAAAATATGGCGCTTTAGAAGAATTAAAAAGAGAAAACGAATCGACCGAGCATGTAATGAGTAAATATTATGAAGAGCGGGAGAAAATCGAAGCATTCTGAAAACCCCTTAAAAGAAGAAAGATGAAGGAGTTGGGAGAGATCGTATACCCAAGGCACACCACCCACGTAAAAATCTTGGAAATTATTTTTATCATCTAGGATTCTAGTATGCTGCAAAAAAAGTACGAATGGCAAATGAAACGAAACGAAAATACGAGGTCTAGTTTTAGTTTCGTTCCTGCACAAAATAAAAATCACCAAGGACTTTAGTTTCGACCCGGGAGGATACTTTCCTTCCGGGAATGAAACGAAATTACTCGAAACTCTGCTGCTCCTAGTTAAATTTCGATCGCAAAAGTTGAGTGCAGTAGGTTAAGAGCGAACATTTTCGACCGGTCACGTTCGGCATGCGTATAGAAAGGTTAAGAAATCGAGGTTAAAAATCGAATGGCCAACCTGCGTTCACCGTTCTGCCGTTAGTGGTAAAAATATGAGTGCCACATGCATATAATGGCGGTAGGCCGAACCTCTACTTCATTCAACCATATTTCGTACTTGGTGTGTGGTTCGCAACTAAACCGTTCGAAGGTGAAGCACGTGGTCCCTCTGGTGCTAAACATTATCTGCGTTTCGTTTCGTCCCTGAGTTTCACTTTATTTTTGACCCCAAGTAGTTTTCTCTGGCAAGCTGATTTGGTTTCGACCCTGAGTTTAGCTCCCCGGGTTTAAATCAATTTCGTTTCTAGGAACACTTCGCTCCCGGGAACGAAACCATTGAAATATTACTAGTTTTGTCTTTCGTTTAGTTTCTATTGCCACCCCTGCAAAAAAGAGGACATCAGGACCAATCATTAGAGTTCTGCATTGTAGGAATTCTAGTTGCCAGCGATAGACGATGAAAGAAAGAAACATTCGTCGTCAGAATAACACAGATTAAGCGGGCATTCTATGCAAGGAAGAGTCTACTTACTGCCGATGATACAAGGATGGAAGTGGTGAAAAAAAAATCATCACTTGACGCAAGAAATGTATTGTGAGATACCCGTGGCTACATCTTCAGTCGTTTGGCCTGTGGTTTGATGAGAGAGCGAATCAGTCGGCTAATAAGGATATGTTGTTTTACAATTGAGACTTAAGTGAGAATCGGCGTAAAAAATCAATTTAGAGTCAATATAACCAGTATTCGTGATATTTTTTTATGTTTTTCACTCTTGATATTTTCTGCGGGATTATTAAGTTCCTTGGGCATGACAAGTTGACAAGTTAAGAGGATTTAGGTTCCATCGGTACATCCTGGTTGCTAGGCTTCCTCGTCGTGCACTACATTCTGCTCCAAATCATTGCCATCGGGTGCGAGATTAATTAAAATGATGTCTTTCCTCACAACGTTATTTCTTGCAGCCGAAGGAGATGGAAACTGTCCAAAAAGCATTCGCGGAACTCTTGAAATATGCATGGATGCGGAGGAGATGCGGAGTTATATTTGCCCCCGGAAAACTAACATGCGGAGGAACCTACCAGTGATGCAATGCGATTCGAGGAGCAAAAGGCACAAGAAGGAATACATTAGAACACGCCTCTACAAATTACCTCTAGTACGCACGAATACTGTTCCTCGAATACGCGTTGATAAATAGCCTCTTTCCAAACTAAGGCGTACTTAGAACAGCGGATATTCTATCTATTTCAATGAACAGGTGATGAAGATGAGTAATATGAATAGTTTTAGTGAAACCTTAGCATTAATCTGTCTACTTAAAGAATTATTGCTATTATAATGTTGTGCAAAAGAATTTCATGAGAATTCTCTGATGTATTCCTACTAAAAACTATCATTTTTCCGGATTTTTTCTTTTTGTAACAGGTATAGCTTTAAGGGAGATGTGCACATTTTCAGACAGTTCACTACCTCGGCGGAATGCATGATGCTACGATTGATGTTCAATTTTTGAATGAAAATTTCTTGTATTAATAATAGGTATGGCACTGACGGCATTATAGTAAATTATACATGTTATCCAATACTTATATAATGAGTTTATCTAAAAATCATATGAGTTTCGTCGATAACGCCGCGAAAACATGAGTGAAAAAATCTCGAAAAAATCGCAAGAATTTTCAACATACCTTTTTACTTATAATTGAAAAAGTGCGTGTAAGAAAACAAAAGTCAGCTGATGAACTTAAGAAGAATTATATTTGTCAATGCATTTTTAGAGACAGTTAATAAGTATTTTTCACATTCGCTTCATATAATTAGCCTATTCTAGGTCTGGAACCAGATTCGAAGAAAATTACGTCACCACAAAATAGAAATTCTGGGACCAATTCAATATTGGTCCCAGAACTTAACCGCAACGACCGCGCACAGTATAGACCTACTCGGCCTCCGAGCCAAGATAAGATGGTGAGATGTATGGTAAGATGATGAGAGTATGGTAAGAGATAACGGTGAGTCCAAATAAGAATCTAAACATAGGAAAAATCTCTCGATAGAGCCCGAAAGAAAACACTGGCACTGCTCAACATGAGTGTGGAAGAGATTTACCTCACTACATTCCATCCGCTAATCTTAATTCTGATTAGGCTTATGCTCCTGGAGTTTGACTCCAGAATCGGTGGCTAGGTCGTGTCAGCCTTCGCAGGGATGCCAACTTACAAAAAATATTGGGGGGCCGAAACCGGTGATCTTGCCCCGGGAAATTTTATAAGTAGTGAGTTTTAAGTTTTTTTAAGCACTTAAGAAGAGTCATATGATCAAAATTAGAGCCCTGATAACTCGAATATCGATATATGTACACTCCGGGAAAAATCGACAAGCCTGACACATTTTTTCCTCTTACTTATAACGAATTTTTGAGGGGGCACGGGTCCCCTCAGGCCCCATGGAGTTGGCGCCACTGCACTTTCGTCCTCGTCGGCTCTTGGTGGCATAAGAGTGAGGGATGCAGGTCGCTTTATGTGCCTTCCTCACAAGTTTTCACCCACCCGGCCACGTCAGTGGGAATCCGAGGGGTCTAAATACTTTTGAAACGATGGTACATTCGTGTAAGAACTCCACAAAAAGGACTGTCTTCTATCATTATCTAGCGATTTGATTGTTGGATTATTCTTCCTCATAGGATAATCCTCTAAAATAGCTGGCACAGCAATGGCTTCGCCTGGTTTCGCTAGCTAGTGGGACCTTCTCGCATCTATAGCGTGTTATAAGGTGTTTTTCCCCGTCCCATCCTTTCCAACCCTTTCCCTACCCAAGAGTCGTCGTCGGGCTCCTATCGCGGCGGCGCTCTTTCCTTTTTCCTTCCTGTCCTCCCCCTCCCCGGGTGATCGGGCGTATCAGCAAGAATGCTGGGTCCCGGCCCCGGTGTGTTGTACCCTCGAAGGGCTCCCCTTGAGCCCTCATTCTTCTTCTTCTTGCACCTATTTTATCAATCCCGTGACACACCTAGGTAGGTATAACCGAGGGAGAGAAATACTCGAATGGAAAGTCGCATTAGCTTCAAATGTCCGTTCGAAGACGTTGGGGGAAAAGCAGCGATACTTCCTCCGTCATGAAATGGGGTTGAGGCGAAAAATACGATTCTAAGCTTGCTTTTTCATATTTTCTTCACGTTTTCTTAGATGAGATATATTGAGGCACGATTTTCAATTCCCAGTGTATTTATCGTGACTACATTCGTTTTTCATCGGTCTTCGCAAGGAAAGAAACGAGGAAAGGAACTCAAGGCAGAGATATAGTTTTAGGTTTGTAGGGTGAGAGAATTTTCACGAAATCAGTAACACGGTAACAGAAGAGTGGAAAATTACAAAGGGAAGATTAAGCAATTTTTCATTCTGCCGTTTTTTCGCTTTTCTACGACGAAAAATGCGCTCACTGAACCAATGTTTATGTAATTTGTTCATTTACTGAAGCCTGCAACCTTCGTTATTATTGAAGCTAATACCTTTTTTAGGCGCATTAGGTAGCTATATTAAAATCAGGAAATTCATGTGTAGCCAATCGTCTGATCCGTCACATCGACAAGCTCTCCCTATCTTCACGCTCGTAAAATGTATTAATATATGAGCAACTGAATGGTGTACACTTGTAACTCGTAGCCTATGGTTTTCATAATTATCTTATTGGTGCCTTTTACGATTAAATTGTTTCAAATCAATAATACATATATTTTTTTATTGTTTGGTGTGCTGTTTTGGTGATGCAAGTAAGTGAATATATGAATATTCACTGAAATCATCAACACGAAGACGTGAGTTTTAATTGGACGCTGGATGCATCAGAACTTCTCATCCACGTGAGAAATTTTTACTCATCACCATTGGGATATTCAATGTGTGATGTATACAATCAGTTCTTAGGCACAATTTCATATACATATTTCGCGCATAAAAAAGTGAGTATTCATTTAAAAATTCGTACACGGAGTATGTCTTCCACAATTTGCGCCAAAGATGTATTCAATTCCATAGGTCAGCCCCCAAGTACTCGCAATAATTTTAAAATTTTATTGTTCGTATGGACTGATTTCCAGAGCAATAAATGCTTTTCTAACACAAAATTAATTTTCTAGAAAATACATAACTTCCACGACTGCAAGATCCTTAGGTTTTTACCAATGTATACTCACTCCAAGAGAGGATAATGTGGCTCTTCGGGATATCCTCAGAAAACCTTCATCAGCTAACAAAGCAAGCGACTTCATTAGTAGCAGAGTCACATTCTCCCTAATAGGATTCCACGACTCTCGTGTTGCTGGAGCTTAGTCTGGTTGGCTCTCTCCGATGTGCCTCATTAAAGGATGTTTGTAGATGAATTACGCTAGGCAGCCACGGAATATCCCTCCTCGTGGTTAACACCAGTCTCTCTCTGTTCATAATTTCATTTTGGAGAGCCATAACGCTAGCTCGTCTACCACAAAGCTACCCAAACCCTTCAACTTAGTTTTATCCGTTAAGCCTATGGCGGCATGTCAATTTAAACGTCCGAGAGACACAATTTGGAGATGTTGCAATAGGGTAGTTTCCTTCATCAAAGAAAACAAAAGGCAATAATTGCGATTCGTTACCCACCATTAGTGTATTCATAATATACAAATTATTTCGTTTTATAAATGCCGGTTTAGACGAATGGCAATGGTCCATTTTTATCCTCATTTGAAAAGGGCCAGATTGGCGCCCATGCGATGCCACTCCACGTGACGTCACAGGGACCTAGTTTCTATAGGAGAAGATAGGAGTTTTACATCGTCTGAGGTTACCAATGCATGCATGAGTCACAGATCTCAGGGAAACATGTCTTAAAAATCACTTATTAAAACTGGCCAAGGTCGGAAAGTTTTCCTCGTTTGATAAGGTATTAATAATCCTTATTTAAGCCAAGCGCTACCAGGCGGCAGGGCACTAGGCTACCCGCTGGCAGCCTGCGACGTATCAGCGCTAAGCCTCGCCTCAAGGTCACCTCACCGGGCGGAGGGGGAACCAGAAATACGACGTACGGAGAGATTTCCCATCATTCCTACTTACGCGTCGCGTTTTCGCGCGCTTGTAAATTTTCACTTTTCATTTAATCGCGAAAAATAGATATTGTCATTTAAAAATCTAAAAGCGTGAAATACGTACTCCAGGAGTAATAATCTTTCGATTTAGGCAATAAAAAAATAATAGGAAACCACCCTATTCTTTAGCGAAGAATCAAAAGTTTCAAAAACGAAAATTGGACACGGGATGATATTTGATAGTGCAGTTGGCGCAGATATAATGAGCTCTCCACTGCGGATACAAAAGATAAAATATCAAAAAGAGACTCAGAAGAAATAACTATACCTTGATTCCTTTATCTCTTCGGTTCCGCGAGTCTTTTGCCTACATTTTAAATTAAGAAACGGATTTCTTTTTTTTAGGACGGATGTGACAAAATAAGTGTCCCTTTTTGGAGTAGTGCGAGAAAAACGCCAACTTAGGTATCTCTTTACGAGCTATTTTACTTCAACCAAATTTGAGTACTTTTTATTCGGCAATTCATTTCCTCTCCCAAAGACTTATTCAAAAATGTTGCACAGTGGACCATTGACATAAACAGAACGTTATGAAAACATAAGAAACTCGTCCACTTATTGGAGTTAGCAGTAAACAAATGACAAGCAAGACAAAACATAACACAAAAGTCACTTTGAGCCCGGGACCACAACCGCGTCCACGTCTAGGGTGCCATTTAAAAAAGACATACCGCTGTTCATATCTTTGTAAATAACAAAGCTACAAGGAAGGCAATCATGCTGAATAATGTCCCCCTGACGGCTAATGGACATTTGATTGACACATTTTTGAATTTGCATCTGCACAAAAAGTTATTTCGGGTGGTCAAGAGAAATGGGACACCCTGTATATGTAATCGTTTTAGAGTCACCATGACAAAAAAATAGTTTTAAGTTATCCTTTAAATTCCCCATCAGGTGATGACATTCAAGCCCGCCAGCGAGAGAAAGCGAGCAGTAAATATGAATACTCTGTTGCACGTAAAACTACTCCCCCAGTGCATAGCTGTAACAATGCTAAACAATGCATTCAGTGACCCACCATCCTATTATTACTACTACATTAAATAGGGCTGTAAGCCCTTTCGGTCCGATACAGAGGAGGAAGTCGTAGGTGGCGCAGCTTATCGTTAAGTGCTGCCGTCTCTCAACGAGGAGTGGAAAGACTTGAAGTTTTAACGCTCGCAATTTTCTCCTCCTCCAAGGAATGAATGGAAAAAAAAGGAGACCAGGTCGAGATTACGAGGAGCACGACTGCGAAGGGGATTCTGTAAATGGGGTGAGGAAGTGACGCAGGTTAAGAGACTATGGGTAAGGATGGGGGCATGTGAGAATAGGAGGGCAATTAGACACGATTCCGATTCGTGTCAAGTGGTTAAGCCCGAAAACTGTGACACAACACATTCGAACATCTATATCAACGTACTACCCCGAAGGCTGCCTCAATAGGCGTGTGGGGCGAGATATTAGGACACCAGCTATCAACAAAAGAAAGTATGTAATACAGGTAAAATAATAAAAGATAAAAAAAGTTGTTTTTTCCAAAAAAATTGTATGAAATTCACTTAAAGGTAAAAAATAAGTTTTTCATTTCTTTGAGAATAAAAAGTTGGTCCTGATTTGGTTTGTTGAAAATTATTACCAACATATTGAGTGTAGAAGAGCCTTCTACGAGGGCTCAACTTCCGATAGCTCAGCAAAAACACAATACAAAGGACAAGCGAGTAGGTCCGGCGAAGGTAGGGTGCTTGCACGTCCTCCGTATCCCACGCTCAAATCATTTTTGACCGCAAGTTGCAAGATTAGCGTTATTTACAATCTCATTTACTACACTGCTTCATTTTATTGATTCTCCCGCCAGGTGTGAACGGCGGAGCGACAGCCAGAAAATTCGCCGAATGGCTTCAGCATTGACATGTCTTCACCTTTATGCTGATAACAGAGAACTTTTTCCAGCCTTCATATCAACTCACCAACCTGTCTGTTTGTTTGTCTGTTTGTCTGGTACAAATCTTGTAACTCAAATTTGACTCACTTCCTGTGAAGCAAAAACGCTGAAATTTTGCACACTTCTTCATTTCCGATGACAATACATGAAAATATAACTTTTTCTCTCCAACCCCCCTTTAACCACCCCCCAGTCAACCTATAGCCCCCCAAAACATGTTTTTCGTTCTAAGAAGTTCCAAATGGTCGATTTTCGTGTTTTGCGACCACAGTAAAAGTTATCCACCATAAAATTAGCTAATTATGATCTTTATATATTTATTAACAATTGTAAGGTTTTGTAAATGTTTGGATATTGTTCTACCGTTACATAAAACGTACGGGGTGGCATTTTTAACATAGGGGGGTGGCATTTTTAACATAGGGGTAGGCATTTAAAAGCATAGGGGTGGCATTTTGAAACATAGGGGGCTTACCATTCACTGGAAATTTAATAAATATAGTGACTTTTTTAATACGTCACTTTTGGTTTTTCGGGGTCACTGAGTTTTTTTGCTTTGTGTCATATATAAACGTTGCTCATCCCCTGTAATCTAAATATAAAGGCTGGTTTTTAAAAAAAAAATTTTATAAGAGCTTATTTGATGCCATGTGGCTAGAGAGTGAAAGAATGTGAAACAATAAGTCGATACCCATTAAAAACAAAAGAAGAGACATTCTGACATCTGGAAGTGCTCTGATCCATGACAACGACCGTCAACTCAGCGCTGATGCAGCACAGCTGCTCCTTGAGCAGTTTCAACAGGACATTTTGCATCACCCACCGAGTGATGCCGACTCAGCGCCGTGTTACTTCCATATTTACGCTGCAATGAAGATGTGGCTGAGAGGGAAGCATTTTCAAACGGACGATGAGCTTCAGAACAATGGAAACATTTATTGGAAGTCATAGGCGGCAATATTCCATGAAGAAGGTATAGTGAAGCTTTTCCACAGCCACGACCAATAACTTGATAGCCGAGGCGATTATATCGAAAGGACACCACAAGTGAACTCAAGATTTATCTATGAAATAATTTTTAATCAATTATTTCGTCTTCTGTTTATGACCCATCGGAGCTTGAAAAAAAAACGAACCTCGTATGCAAGTATTGATTAAAAAATCAGAGTAAAATAAATTATTCTGCAGGTTTTCCCTCCATTCATCAACTCCCATCTTCAATTAACAATAAGGTCTAATCCTTTTCATTCTATCCAAAAATCCTATTCTTTCCCGTCCTCTCCCTCGTTCACCAAACAGTCTACCCTCTAACACTGTTGTCAACATTCCTTACCCGCTCAACACTCACTTCATCCATATCTCCTAACGTATAGTTTTAATTTTATTTTCCTTGTAGAGTTTTTTTTTCCATGAAATGTTTGATAAAGCTAATAGATTGAGCACTATTTATAATACTATACGCATATGACTGCTCTAAGGCCATTAATTCACTGGTAAGACAGAAGTACTAAAAGTACTGGAGAACCAAGGTAATGCCTTTTGGTCCTTGGTTCAATGAAAGGAAAATCCTGATGATCACCTCCTCGTGGTAGAGAGGGGGCAACGTTATTAAAAACGGCTAACGACACAGGGACCGAGTATCTCCCGGGATAAGGAGACCCCCCCTGTCAAAGCCAACAACCTCTGTAGAGGATGGATGAGCGGACAGGGGTTAGGGCACCCTCTTGCCCTTGGAATGGGAAATCATTCCAAAAGGCGGATGAACTCACAAGGTCAACGGCATAGGATGCGGAAGGCAAGGGGAAACCACCGCATTAAAGACCCTTACGGTATCCCTAGTCCCACTGGACTACAATGAAAGCATGGTGATTCCTGAGAATAAGAAATATTCCGGAGTAATATGCCCACATTCGGATCTCCGGGTGGGCACTATCCCAGGAGAACTGTGTGGTTTGAAAGAGAAGAGAAAGAAGAAGGGAAAGGTAACATCAGCATTGAGAATAGGTACATGGAATGTCAGAACAATGAATAGGAAAGGGAAGTTGGAAAATGTGAAGAAAGAAATGGTGAGACACAACATCAGTATTCTAGGATTAAGTGAAGTAAGATGGGAAGGAGAAGGAGAATTTGATTCAGGAGATTATAAGATTATTTATAAGGGAGGGGAATCTAAGGAAAATGGAGTCGGGTTGATATACAGAAAGAATTTGGAGAGAAATATAACTAAAGTTATGCCAGTAAGCGATAGAGTAGTGGCTATCAAGATACTGAGTAAGCCAGTAGATACATTAATTATCCAAGTGTACTTGCCAACATCAGATGCAGAAGAAGAAGAGATTGAACGGATATATGAGCAAATAGAGGAAGTATATGAAGAAAATGGAAAAGGCAAAGTAAGAACTATAATGATGGGAGATTGGAACAGTGTAGTGGGGAATGGAAGAAGGACGAATGTAGTTGGAGATTATGGACTTGGAAGTAGAAATGAAAGAGGAGAAAAATTGATAAATTTTTGTGAGCGCTTGGAGTTATGGATTGCAAATACTTGGTTTAAAAATCATAAAAGAAGGTTGTACACGTGGAAAGCACCTGGAGATATTTCGAGATATCAGATAGATTTTATTATTGTCAATCAAAGGTTTAAGAATAGTGTTAAAATGGCAAAAACCTACCCAGGAGCAGATGCTGACTCTGACCACAATCTTCTAGTTACTGATATAAGAACACGATTGAAGCTTGTTAAGAAAGGGAGGTTGATAAGGAAATGGGATGTAATAAAGCTGAAAAATGAGAAGAATGAAGCATATAATAAAAATGTTGAGAAAAAATTGGAAGATGTAAGACAAAGTAATGAGGTATCAGAGGAATGGAATAACATTAGGGATGTAATATGGGAAGTCTTAGAAGAGGAAGTTGGTGTTGTACAAAAGGAAAGAAATAGGAAGGAATGGATCACTCAGAGCATGATAGATAAAATGGAGGAAAGGAGAAAGTGGAAAAATGTTCACACTGAAGAAGGAAAAGGGCAATATAGGAAACTTAACAATGAACTACGAAGATTAACTGATAAGGCAAGAGAGGAGTGGATGGAGAGAGAATGCGAAAAGATGGAAGTCCTAGAAGAACAAGGGAGATTGGAAGAAATGTATAAAACAGCTAAAAAGTTCACAAAAAGAGAGCCAAAGAAAATAAGTAAACAAGGAATGTTAAATAAATACGGAAAGATAACAACAGGTGTTGAGGAAAACAAAAACATGGAAAGAATATGTGAAAGAACTATATGATAGTAAAGATGATCATTCTGAGATGGAGCTGGAAGAGGAATGGGAATGTGAAGAGGTGAATAGAGGACCAAACATACTGAGAAGAGAAGTGGAAAAGGCAATCAAGGATCTCAAGGAAAGGAAAGCAATGGGATGCGATAGAATACCATCAGAAGCATTAAAGAACCTAGGTAACAGTGCAATGAGTCGACTAACAAATTTAATCAATAGGATATATGATACCGGGAGCTGGCCTGATGATCTACTTAAAACTATTCTAATACCAATACCAAAGAAATGTAATGCCAAAGAATGTAAAGACTATAGGACAATTAGTCTTATATGCCATGTTACCAAAGTAATTACAAGGATTATATTAAAAAGAATCGAAGGAAGAATTAAAGAAAATATGGGAGAAGATCAATTTGGATTTAGAAAGGGTAAAGGGACTCGTGATGCAATAGGATGCTTGAGGATGATAGGAGAAAGAATGATGGAAGTGAATAGAGATTTGTACATTTGCTTTATTGATTGGGAAAAGGCATTTGATAAGGTTAATTGGAATGTGTTATTGAAAATTTTGAAAGACATTGGCATTGATTGGAAAGATAGGAGATTAATAAAGGAGATGTATTGTAGGCAGGTAGTAGTTATAAAAATTGGAGATGATGAAACAGAAGAAATTGGCATAGGAAGAGGAGTGAGGCAAGGGTGCTGCCTTTCTCCAGAGCTCTTCAATGTTTATGCAGAAAAAATGATGGAGAAAGCTTTAGAAAAAGCTAGAGGAGTTGTAATAGGAGGAGAAAGAATAAAAACAATTAAATATGCAGATGATCAGGCAGTGCTGGCAGAAAGTGAAGAAGATTTACAACAAGTGATGGATAATATAATGGATGTGGGGAGGGAATTTGGAATGAACTTAAACAAAAATAAAACCAAGGTGATGAGAATCAGCAGAAAAGAAGGTTGTGTTTGTATATCCTTAGAAGGAAATATCATACAGCAAGTACAGACTTTCCAATATTTGGGAAGTCTGGTAAGATGGAATGGAAGTTGTACTGAGGAAATAAGAAGAAGGATATCAATAGGTAAAGGAGCGTATGGAAAGGTAAAAGCATTGTTAACAGCAAAAAGAATTCCAATAGAGATGAGGAAGAGGTTTATGAAATGTTTTGTGTGGAGTGTAGTGTTGTACGGATGTGAATCATGGACTGTTAAAAAGAAGGAGGAGAGATATTTAGAAAGTTTTGAAATGTGGGTATGGAGACGAATGTTGAAAGTGAAGTGGACTGACAGAGTGAAGAATGAGGAAGTTCTAAGAAGAATAGGCGAGGAAAGAAAATTAATACATATGATTCATAAGAGGAAGGCAAGTTGGTTAGGGCATATATTAAGAAGGAATTGTTTGGAACGGAGAATAATAGAAGGGAAGATAGAAGGAAAGAGAGGAAGAGGAAGGAGGAGGATGGGAATGTTGGATGATATAAGAAGAGGAAGAAAATACAAAGACCTAAAGGAGGATGCTCAGGATAGAGAAAGATGGAGAGAAGTCCAGTGGAAACCTGTCTAAGGACAGTAATCACTGATGATGATGATGATGAAGACAGAAGGTAATAATAATAAAAACAATAATAATACGTCTTTATTCGGGGAGATTGGGACAAGAAAGTCCCATCTTCCATCTAACCCCTCGTCAAATATTTAATTATTGCAGTTCAATGCATTGTCAAGTTGCAAATACAAAATTATAAGTTATCAAAGTTACCATTCACCAAGTGTAAAAATATGTGAGCAAACGAGGGAAAAACCCAAGGATATTGAGAGGTGAGAGGTTTAGCGGTGCACGGGGAAGACAGGGAGCGCTCCATGTGGGTTTTGATAATGCTTATCATTAAAATTTAACTAACCAAGAAACTCATAGATGTGGCCCACTTAGAACATGGTCTTACACAGCGAGACGCACTGGACACAAAAAATATTACATCGATTGTAAGGAAGGACATTAAAAAAATGCGCACAATAAACATAAAAGTCCAAAATCATGCAATTGATGTCACAAAGAACTTTGATGGATTAAGATATGTCCTTGGAAATAACTAAGATGAAACGCAGGTGACATTCAGAGCCTAAAATTCTTAAAAAAAAAAGAAGTTTGATGATGAGGTCTTTTTTTTCGCATTATTGCCTAAGAGGTGAGAGGGGCCCTAGAATTCGAGACAGGGAAGCTATTAATATGAAGCGTTGTGAAGTTGGAGTGTTAGAAGCTACATCCAACATGCTCTCGAGAAGTGTTTCGGGAGAGGTGAAAAACTTGTCGGATAAAATACTTCATCAAAACTCACTTGGAGCGCTCCCTGTCTTCCCCATGCACCGCTTAACTGTCTGAGTGCACTTACTTAAGTGCAAGCTCACACTTAAAGAAATACTCTTCGAGGATGAGGGAGAAGAAATGTCTTTTGCCCCTCGACTGCACTCGTATCTTCGTCAAGAAGATGAAGGTGTGAAACCCTCATCTTGCCCTAGTTGCTTTATATTTTTTCGTAACCACTCCATTAAGAATGCTCTGAGAAAATACGGTCGTCTTCAAGTGCAGCATCCAACGCATCGAGTTCCCCTGACAAAGAAGTTTTGATGAAGGCTCAAACACATCCATTACTGTCGCTAGATCATTATATGTGGAGGGAAAGCCGTTTGTTTTCACTTACACCAAAAGCACAATGAAAGATGACTGTACGTCGCAACTTCATGGTAGCTATACAAAACTTTCAATTGCTGTTTATAATTTGTCAATAATTACACAACATACGTTGCCTTCCTTACGTGAAGAACGCACTTTCAATGCTCCCTTTTGGTACGAATGCGTAAAACACCCACAAAAGCATACGAATATAACCGAAGTTCGATCGTCCACAACGGCCCACCATACTTAGTAGCGCCCTTAAAGTCAGGCAGGGGGTGTTTAAGAGCTGGCTACTATGATAGTAGCATGCTAAGCTTAGTAGCGCTAAGTAACGATCTATGAATACCATTGTGCTAGTATGCTACTACTTAGAACGCTACTCAGGCGTTTGTAGCTTACTAAGGAAACTATGAATACGGCCGAAAGTGTTTACGTGAAGAAAATAATGGAGGAAAAATTGAAGAAAAATCGTCAAGCAATACTTGAATATAAGGGCATGGAAGAGATAAGGAAGAAAAAAGTGGAGCTAGAGAAGGACCCGGTGGATAGGCCTTCTAGATGAACATTAACGTGGCCTAACAGTTGGGATTATACGATAGCATGTCAATGAAAATGAAATGCCTATACGTTGGAAATGACACAATCTGTCGAAACCTAGGTCGGTTCACAATAAAATTTTGCGGGCATTACAAACATTTTTCTCTTTCATTGCGTTACCATGACGCACTGAATCTGAAACGGAGGGAATATCCATGAGACAAGAGGAGACGCATTGCCCCTTCACAGCAGGCCACCCTTCTTGTCTAAATCCTACTTCCACCACTCCGTTCCTTTCATCTCCACGACCACCCCCCTCCCAACTCGCCTTGAAATAATTCATTCCACCCACCTCCTTCCGTACCCTCACACAAAAGGGGTTTCCCTTCGCCCACCGCCTATCTCACTCCCTTTCCACTTCAGAGATGGCGCTGCCGATATTCATCCCGGGGCGGCACTAATGGGATATGATGTTATTGCTTCCCATAACTTTCTGGGAACGATATAGCGACACATCTACATCCCCTCTGTTTTCCTTTTTCCGTTTCATTCTCCTTGTGGTATATTTTTTTCTCCATTCCCCCTTTTCTTTTTTCCATTTACGTTTTCAAAAGGAAAAGAAAAAACAAGAGAAGGGGAACGATGCGGTTTCGATATCATCTACGTTCGCGTGCTTCATCGCTCTCTTTTTCTTTTCCGGGGTAGTTTTATGATATTTTTTTAAAACGTGAATGTTTTTGGATGGTTTTCGGCAATTGTGGAATATTTTTAAGCAGTCTTTCTACCTCCCCTTCAAAGCCCTTCGCGTGTGACAGTTATTGCGAAAAAGTGCAGAGGGTCTGCTGGAGACTAAGAGTGAAGCAAACAATAGATTGGAATCACAAAAAATCTTCCATAGAGGGAATTATACCCGGCGGCAATGCATGCTACCAAAATGGCGATTTTTGTCTTCGTGCACGGAAAAAAAATTTAGTTTGAACTAATGAATTCTGATCAAATTTATCAAACTTTTCGGTTCATATGGCACATTGAAAAATTCAGTAATAACTTCCAAATCAGTTTTATAAATGCTATTCATAATTAGAAAAAATATAATTGTTGTAGTTGGTCATTATAATGAAAACAAAATCTTTTCTGCCAACCTATCTTTTATGTAAGGCCTTTTTAAGAATCTTTCATCTGCAAATGTGTATTGGTATAAACAAAAGAGGAACGACAGACCGTTCAATAGATTACGAAACACTTAGTAAATTCTATGAAACCAAATTTGCATAACAATATAGAGAGTGATCATTTTTACCAAACAAGCAATCACCTTCGCAAAATTAATCATAACTTCGATTAAAGTTACTACACTCATAATCGTATTGAATTAATTCAGTTATTTTTACCAAGCTCTTTCGTACAATTGACCAAATTATTAAATATCAAAATGTTTGATGAAATATATTAAGAGCGTTTAGTACAATGTATCAAATGCTTAATAATTTAATTCATAGTTTAAGTATATTTAACAAAAATACTCCCTATCACACCAGTTTGATAGTTTTAATCAAATCTTTTTTAACCTTGTGGTTAATTTTAAGCAAGAGTAATAATATCGACATATCCTTGCATGAAAAGTTTGGAAATATGTTATCCTTATAGCATACGTAATTTTGATATTCACATATACTTTTATACACCTCGGAAATTGAGGTCTACCTTTCGGTCATTAAAAAAATCTAATAATGAGTTAAAATTAAATTTTAAAAAGCTATTTGTAACGCGAAGATGTCGTTCTCTCCATAAAAAAATGAAGTGTACCAATAAAATATTTTTCCCGTGACGAGATGAAGAAAACGACCGTTTCGCCGTTCTCACTAGTTTCTTCCGTGTTCATCTTCACTCTTTTGACTGTAGAAATTAAAGGTTTCGTTTCGATACCGTTTAATAATTCATTGTTATAGACGAAAAAATAATGAGTCAAACGATGTTTTACACGACCCTATGGAGCTTCGGCTGAATTTCATACAAATGCTTCAGCGTCCTACCTTTTTTGCTATGATAGTAGTCTAAAGAATTTTAATAATAACATTGCTTCAGTTGATTTTATAGATAATCTATTAGTACCGGGGAAACAAAAAAGAGGACACTTCAACGAACTTACGATTACATGGTGATATTTTGTAGAAGCGTGTTACAATTAACATAATGACAGGAAAGATGCTAGAGAACGCTATTGCGCGCTAGGCTTGGATTGCTTGAGCAATTAAGAATAGTTACCTTTCATAGCGACACGGAGTACATCGTAATAGAACCCTACAATATAATCAGGTCCGACAAAACGAAAAATTAAGAGATAAATTGTGTCCAACAAACAGGTATAGGAATTCGTTTTTCCCCCCAAACAATAAAGGACTTCAATAAATGCTACGCGTAATTTCATTAAAGCATTTCCTTTTTATTTGTCAACGGATGGTGTCCTTACACCTCCCGCCATACGTCTATTGAGATGGCATGCAGGGTAGTATGTAGATGTATATTTATTGTTAACTTTAAAACCGAGCGTAAAGATCCCATGTATGACGCTTTCCCAATTACATCCGGAGAAGAAATCTAGCGATCATCGCCATCATCCAAAATAAAAACATCCTGTACTATCTTAAGGAAAAGGCTAAAATTAGAGTTTTCGATTGGATGGCGACAAGCTTGACTCATTCCGGGATAAAGGGCAAAAAAGCAAAAATAAACGTTTACTTCAGGATACTATGCATCACATCATAGCAAGAATCAATTTTAACCGATTAATCATGAGGATAGTTTGCATTTCAATAGGCGTGATGCATGGGAGCGGTTTTGCCTTAGCAACAAATATCGTTGAGGACGGAAAATTTAGCAAAAAGAGATTTCAGAAAATTTTACATCTCATACGTTTCCTTATGAGTATAAAAACAGTTTTGAATTTTAAATTTTTTTTTCATTATTAAAACAAAAAATTCAATGTGACAAATTAGTTGAAAAAATTGCAAATGGTTAGCTTTTACGATTTATTTCACCAAATTAAAATTAAAATTCAGTTTCACTGTAAGAATTGATCATACCGCATTCGTATACAATCCATGAAACATTTGATTTTTCAAAAATTACGTTGTAAATTTCCTGCTTCATCATTCTTCTCTTTTCCGTTTAACTCCCTCTTCTCTTCCACTTTTTCCAATTTCACTTCTGCTTCATCCGTTTGTATATTTTATTTCAATCGATCATTCGATAAAATTAGAAGTAAAATAATTTGTTGCTACGATTTTCTATCATTCTCCTTTAATAATCGCAGCGTCGGCATCGGATTTTGTAGGCCATTCTTTGATCTAACCCTCATATTTAATTTTATATTCCTAATAAAATTCAAGATACAGTTCCAATAAAAGTTAAAGTGGGTAAAATCTACTCGGGAATCCCACCGGGTTGATTTGTCCATTACGGCCAACGTTTCAATCATCGAATCATATTTCACGAATCCCGAGAAGAGTTTGCCAACATTATTTACCGGGAAAAAATAAAATCATATTTCATAGTAAAAGCGTTAGAATATTGCATCACCATCTAGGACTGTGCTATCCTGAAAATTTTCAACTTGACAGGAAATCGGAACGTGAGTTAAAATTGAGCTGCAAGTTTTGAAACGGACAAGACGACCAGCAAAAAGGCGAGTTCATAAAAATATTGTAAAATGAGTTAGTTTTCTACGTGATCAAGTGAATTTGGAATTAATTGAACTTGATTTTTGGGGCTTTCGAAAACATCCTAAGATAATATTTTCAAGCCGAGCCCAATGTGAATGAAAAGAGAGCAATATAACTGTCCCAAAACTCGTGTGTCATTTTTAACTCTTATTTTAGTATCTTCCCTTCAAGCTTAATTCATGAAAATTGGCATACTTATTGGTAGAGGTCGTATGTTTTGTTGAATGTAAGCAAAATTTTACAATTTTCACCTTTTGACCTCACAATTCAAACCAAAATCTAAGATTTGCCTTATGGGGTTTCAATGTTAAAAAAATTGAGATACAAAAAAATCTGAATTTCATTGACAAAGATGTCTATTCTTATGTTTTCGGACACTGTAAAAACAAACGAAAAACTGCAGTTAGCTTGAGTGCATCGGCCCTACCTATCTCCCCACCCTCCCACATCCCCTTGGCTTTTACAACCTGGGGAAGACCCACCCCCTCCCATTCCAACCTCCCAAACCCCCTACCTCTGGTCTTTATGCCAGGTATTTAAGATGATGGACTAATGAACTCCTCGCCTGAGGATGACACGAAGCGTCGAAACCATGGAAGTGTAATGATAAAAATATTCTGTGGAAAAACGAAGTTTAATTTTCCATTAAAAAAAACTTTCATTTACGAAAGTTAAAATTTGTATTCATGTGCATGGGAAGCTAAATTCCAAAGCGAAAACGCCTCTTTTGCGAGAAATACGCGCGAAATTAATGTGTGGCGTGATAACGGCGGGCGCTGACGTGAGAAGGATAAAGTGGAGATGACGGGATCTGCTTCCGAGGAGAGCGAAAAAGAAAGTATTGCTTCAAGGCGACAGACGTCCGCGGAGATGAAGGCGAGCAAGCGTGAAGGCGACGAAAAGGAATAAAAGAAAGAACTTACAGCCGGGTTTCGAAATTAGTAGCGCAAGAAAGAATTGATGGTGCAGAAAAAACTCAATACAATTGCTACGATTCTCGTAACAATACCAATTGTGGCAATATTTGAAGTTGTATAGAGAATTTTAACCGTATTACAACTTACCATTTACTTTAAAAACAATCAGAATACGTGTCCAAGATATACTTCGCACATTACTTTTTGGAATGCGTCGGATAAATTTTGGAAATGTGCTTTTTTTACCCTCGTATATACAATGCGCGAAATACCACCCCGAAACTATGCTTGAAAACAGTTCATACAAACTCCATTACGAATTGTCGATCCAAACCTGTTGAAGTTAATGAATTAACCTATTGCTAATTTAAATTAAAAGATATAAGCAAAAGGGTTGCCAAGGGTCAAGAGTTGTTGATTAGTTACAGGATAAGATCAATCATTCAAAGAGACAACAACGGTGTGTATAATTTGAGGTTAATATGATCATTATTTACATTAATACTGTGTCAAACAGGCAGATCGACTACAGGAGTAGTTCTATCTCACGCTGGAGGAGCTATTTCGTGGCTAAGCCAAAGACAGCCGATGGCTGCTACTTCAAAAACAGAAGCTGAGATTGTAGCAGCAACTGAAGCAGCAAAGGAAATTATTTGGCTGATGAGACTGTTCAGGCAAATTCGACCATTACAATCACTCCCGATTTTGCAAGTGGATAACTCAGCAGCAGTTAAACTGGCCGAGAATCCAAAATTCCATAAATGAACGAAGCATATAGCAATCACACATTTTTTCGCTCGAGAAAAGTTTGCAGAGGGCAAGCTGGGTATTCAGCAAGTTCCAACTGAGAAGCAAGTTGCGGGCATCATGGCGAAGCCGTTATCCAGGGTTCAATTGAAGATATTGAGCTCTAAAATGGGTCTTTTGTAGATTAATGGATCCAAGAGTTTTATTATTGATTAATTAACAAGGGAAAGAAAATGAATAATAGTTTTAACGAATGTTAATCTAAATCAACAAGGGAAAGTGATGATGTTAATGAATTAACCAATTGCTAATTTAAATCAAAATAAATAAGTATAAGGGTTGCCAAGGGTCAAGAGTTGCCGATTAGTTACAGGATATGATGAATCAGTCAGGGAGACAACAACGGCGTGTATAATTTGAGATTAATAAGACCATTATCTACATTAATACTGTGTCTAATAGTTATTTATGGATCATAAGAAGAATTAAATCCAATAAAACCGATTTTATTCCTTGAGGTGTGTTCAGAAAATAATGAGAACTAAATTTTTAAATTTCTCGTGGGTTCGGATAGCACTATTGTAAATTGTTTCTATTAGGTATGCTGGTATACATACCCTGAAGTAGGATCAAAATTTCAGCTGTATTCATCGTTTAATTTTTCTGGCAGCCGCTAAGGTTAAATGTGTTTTTTACGAGCAAGATGATTTCCGGCTAATACTAAAACTTCATACCTGGTTCGTGAGCTTTTGGCCAAAAACAATACTGTGTAATGCCCAGCTTCCATATTCACCAGGCTCTTGGTGACTTTTTTCTATATCAAAAAAATAAATAACCTTTAAAAACCGTCGTTTTACTAGCATAGATGTCTTTGAAGGAAATGCCTGACAGAGCTAAAGGCTAACCCAAAGATCGAGTTTGAGAAGAGCTTTGAGGATTGCAAGAAACGCTGGCACAACAGCAGTATATCTTACGGGGAATATTTTGAAGAGAACCGAATTAATGTAGTCAGATTAATAAATATTTTTAAAAAATTAAAATTCCCGCTCTATTCTGAATACCTACCGCCCCTTTCTTTTCTGATTTTCTTTCCTTTTTCAAGGATTGAAATTAATGAACTGTTTGAGGTTACTACAAACTAGTAAAAAAATCAAATAAATAGGCGTAACCTTAAAGTATTCATTGCATGAAAAACTTGAAAAGTGGTAGAGTAAAATTTCGTAACTTTATCCTTATCGTGTACTTAAAAAACAAGAAACACATACACTCTAAAAACTAGGAATTGTAAGACGAAGTACTCCAACAGCCGTAACGTATAATAAAATTACAATTAACGTATCTTAAATAGAAAACTAATCTTATCGTAATTTAATAACACAAAGTGAAATCTGAGAATATATATACAGTCGCAATAGATTCTCCCCGCCGAAGTCTGTGGCGGAGAGACGGGTGGTTGAGGGAGGGGAGGGACCAGACGTTGTTCCCCCCCTCCCCCTTCCGCATCTCGCCCTGCCATACGCCCCCCGGAGCCGCTCTCCCGGAAAATCCCAGACGGCGGAAAAATAAGAGACTCCCCTTATCACCCCTCTCCTTATCTCTCTTTCTCCCCAAGGATTCACCGTTCAGACCGCACCCGGCTCTAGCCCCATCTACGTCGCATTAGTAAAATAGAATTTTATTTGTTAATAGTAATAATATTTTATTACTCCAATCTTTATGTGCTTCACCGTTTTACAGTTTAGTTTCGACCCACATACCGAGTACGAAGTATGGTTGAATGAAGCAGAGGTCCACTCAACTTTTGGGATCGAAACTTAACTATGAACAGCGGAGTTTCGATTATATCGTTTCATTCCCGGGAGTAAAGTTTCATCCCGGATAGACACTAAACTCCTTGGTGATTTTAATTTCGTACGAGAACGAAACGAAACCAAGGCCTCTTATTCTCATCAACGAAGATATTAAAATGCATTATTCCGGCGGAGGCTAGGCTAAGAGCTATTCAGCATTCCGTATATTTCTGAGCTTTTAATATATCAACTAAATTACGCTTCAGAGTACTCACTAAGTTCTGTAAACAAACCCACCCCTGCCAAAACCAATATTAATGCATTCAAGTAAAATCTTTTCATGATAAAAGTTTCATTTCAGCGGTCCGCATCCATATGGGAACAAAAAATAACCCATGAGAATTTATTTGTTCTTTAAACTATCGCATTTAATTACCACATTATGATAAATAGTTATCCTTAAGATTTAAATGTACACGGTCAAATTTAACAATAATTCTCAACTTTAATTCCGCATAAATATTGAATAAATAGTTGTATCTGTCAATCGCTATTTTCCATAATTTACTAGAGTATATAAAATAATATATCAAAGAAAATGTGAAGGTTCTGGTTAAAACATTACAGTTTTGCGTAGCACAACCCTAAGACGACGTCATGATGAATGGAAAAGATAAATAAGGAAAATGTAGTGCTAAGCCGATGTATATGAGACTTCATTGGAGATCTATGTCGAATCAATCTAGGACTGTTGACCCATGATGATATTGGATAGGGGATACAAGTATCAGAGTAATTCACTATGCTAATAAAGATCGTAATGCATTAGGTTCGTGAAGAGATAAGAAGTTTGAGGAAGACGGATTGGGAACAAAATTGAAACTTAAGTCCCCAAGGTTGCTCACAAATATTGTCAAGGAGGATACGGGGAAAAGGAACCACAAGAAAGGAAAGGGACTACCATTGAAGAGGAACATGAGGGGCTTTAGTATACTTAACCAAGAATTGCAATAGTAATAGAGATGTAATGATACCAAGGTAAGATGTTGTGAAGAATTGAATCATTCCATCCATCCATCTCGAAATTCATAGAGCGAGAGGTTTTCTTTAAACAAAATACACATACGCAACGAGCACACTGCTTTAAAGTGTACTAAACGCTCACATTTTCCCATTACGATTTTTTTCTAGCAAATGATTATCCAATAATAGCAAATTTAGACCCAAACTAGCAATTCGAATTCGATTTTCATGGAGTAATCACAGATGTAAGGAAATGACTCGTCAATTCCGAGCGTTACGAAGAACTATTTTAACCGTGGCAGTGGAGTGGAAGGCCACTTCTACCATCGGGCATCGAACCCACATTCGACACGACAGGCGTTCAGTTTCATCAATCTTTCCCTGAAGCGGAGAGGATAAGTCGAAGGGCGTGAAGATACGAAGAAACGGCAGCGGAACTGCAACAGCAGAGAAAGGAGCGAGAGCGGGTGGGGTACCACAAGGACGCGACCTGGGTCCGCCGTGCTTCCTGCTGAGAACTCCGCCTACAAACGTCGGATGCAGGCGTGCACATGAATAATCGCAAGCGCACGGAAACGGCACAGACGCAATCGCCGGAGCGTAATCTCAAAACCACATGTGCAACTATAAATATTTGGATAGCCGAGCCCGAGAGGACGAGTGCATTATTCCATCTCGGTCGGACGACAAGACGCGCGCCCGGTCCCATGCATCCTAGATGCACTATCCACCGGCTCGGAAAGCAAAAGGAATGGGATAAAGCTGAGGAAGGTGCATTTGTAGCATCCTAATACACGTATGAAGAATATTCATGGACACTGAATCAATAGATAAAAATATTACACAATGTTTCACTATAGGACTCTCCTATGAGTATCATCAATAAGTAGGTAGGAAACTACTCCCAAAATCTAATAAGTTTCCTACCGAGCCCATAGCAACAATCGCATATGAATTATTTACGGATCTTACAGTTCATTACAGCAAATTGAATAAGAAAAATTCTGCTCATCCCAAAGGGAAGCCGGAGAAAATACTGCAACATCAATTATTACGATGAAAAAGGCAAAAGATTTCATATTCTTTTAGTAATTTTCCTATCATATTAAAAGAAACAGCCAATTTTTTAAGATAGTTACATTTTTATTTAAATAAAAGATAAATGACATCAATAACTACAAAATAATCAACGTAACCTTATCTAACCACTATAAACGGCAATAAATTGCACACGTTTGTGTCTCGATTTCTTTGACGAGTAACATTAATACTCTAAAATCAATAAATACGATGGAAACGTGTATTTTTCATAATAGTTTAGTGATTTCCTTGTTTCGTTGAATTAACTACCAATATTCTTTAATACAGTAACTTTTTAACCTAAATTCAAAATAAAATATAAATAACAGCGCTAACTGTAAAATGTTCAAAGTACCCTTATCTCGCATCCACATACGGTAATAAATGCTTTAAATTGCATATTTCTGCACCTATCTCAATTTCTTTCACGAGTTCATTGACACGCCTATTCATAATGAAAAAATCTTGTGAAAATGTAAATTCGAGCTCGTCGCTGATGGAAAAAAGCTAACACCCAAAGAGATGGGACCACATAACTGATCATGAAATTTTCTAATTAAAGCCATCCATTTCTTCATTATCTTTAATCTCATAGCACATTTCCGCGTCACTTTCGGAAGATTTGTATGCATTCTTTATTCCCTTTCCTGCCCTAAGATAATAAAAAAGCAAGCGCTGTTGAAAAGATGTCCTCTGTTATATCTTGCCCACTTCACGTCGTCTTCTCTTGCTGCAAGCTCAAGAGATCAGCTGAGGAGTCGAGATACTTCTTTTTTTCCTTTTTTATTCTTCAAGCCAACGTTATGCATTTCCTGTCTTCAAAAGGCGCAAGAGGCGGTTCCGTCGCAGTACGCCAGGGTGATGATAAAATCAGCCTCTCAGTTTTGAGACGCTCCTTTTCATTCTTACATCTTGCTTCTTTTTCGTATATTTTATGAGTGAAGAAGACTTCTTCTAGAGGGAAGGGCGGAACCGGCCGTATGTACCTATACAAACACACACAGAACATTTTTTCGTAAAGAAAGACGTGACATAATGGCCTTGCATTTCGTTATGTCATCGCCGTATAAGAATAAAAACGCAAGGTATCATCATAGAGGACCCCCCCCCCCTCTTTCTTAAAATTCCTCCCGTGAAGATGTTTCCCCTTGGATCCGTGGAAGAGAGAGAGAGAGAGAACAAAAAATAATAAACGAAACGCGAAAGGCTCTAAGGAGCCCTAATGGAATTTTGCTTTCAGAAAAAGAGGTTTGTCTGTACGCCTTGATGGCGTTATCTTCGTAGCGTATTTTATCCACCAGTAGCGCGCGGTCACTCTTTTCAGCAGAAGTCGCGTTTGGGTTTTTTTTATTTTGTTTTATTTGAAGACGCCTCCCTCGTATCGCTCCGGTGTCGCCGTTCGAGGCGAAATGGAAAGACTGAAGCTCGTTTTATGGACAAAGGCCTTCCTGCATTATAGAGTCGTCGTTGTCGACTCAGTACCTGCCTTAGTGTCATTGGATATTGCATTTTATGCCGCCAGTGTACACAATTCTATAGATGGCATCATTACATTGCAATGGGTGGGTCCTTTCCTTCTTCTTCATCCTCAATAGAGGCAATTGCTACGGAGATTATGAGCTAATATTGGGTAATAGCGGAGAGGCTGGGAACTTACTAGTTGGTTTTTATCAAAATTACTTGAAAATTCAAATAATTCCTTATGGAATCAAATTAACTAAGGATTTCTAAATGGATTTATTCAAATATCTAGCGAAAAAAAGTGGAAAAATTATAAAATTTCCTTTTTTGTTGCATTCTTTGAACATTGTTGCAGGTAAGAACCTGCAAAAATGTTCAAAGAAGATTTTTAATCCATGTAACGGCAGTCAATACCATGTGGATTAGTCGTTGTCAAGATACACGTCTTCAAATAGGGCAAAACTTTCTAAAGAACGTCAATTTTCAATTTATTCGGAAATCTTACAAACTGAAAACTAAAAGTTCTTCAGAATATTTGTTTTCATGATTCCGGTCTTTCGACCAAGACGAATACACATGGGAGTTGATACCCGTTGTATTGATTGTCTACCATTTTGTGAATTTTTTTGTAAATTTTCAGGTTTTCTATCTCAAAAAACGCCATTTAATAATTTTCCACTTTCTTAGATGTAAGTCCAATGTGCGACGGCTTGAAAAGTGGAAAAACATGGGTTTATATCCTTTACCAATTCTATCACAACCGACAATCGCAAAAAGAATTCGGTGAACGAACCCATCACGCTAACGTAAGTTTAATATTTCTACTTCACTACACATGAGAATATTTGCATGCCCAGACATTCATACCAGTTACCTTACAGCAATTCACCGTACTCCTCCCAAAGTTATTTTAGCCAGCTATGTAACTCACCTGCAAGACAGAGGAAAAGAAAGATGTTAGGGAAAATAAATCATTTTTAAGTATGTCTAACACAATAATACAAAAAGGAACACAAATACAAAGAGCGCTCACTAAACCCTTCGATAACCTTGAATTTTTAACAAGGTTCTTGCGGATGAATATGAGTATATATTATAGCTATTACAAGGGCGTATTTCCTAATAGATGCACGGTGTTCTGCACTGTTTCTTCTTCAGATTCATCGATTTCAGTCATTTTGAAAACACTTTAATAAACCGTAAAGATCATCAATACAGTATCAACATCAATATAGTACAGTTTTTTAGAGGTTAACGGGAAAAATAGCATTGGCTAATAAAAAAATACGCTTGCCAAAAATATTATTACTTTTTGCAAAAAAATGAGCAATCTCTGAAAAGCAACACGGTTTCCAGGAATATTGGTGCGGAATTTTTTTTTACTTTAAAGGTACCCACTTACTGAGGATGTGAAGGCATGGAAATACATTTTCCCATTGCTGAAATATGACAACGAAATGAATTCTTGTCCAACTTTGTGAAGCATAACATGACTGCTACCAGATGGATGTAATATCGAAAATAGGTAACTGCCTCTTGTCACAATTTTCGGTTTAAATTTGTTACGCTTTAAAGCATCAATTACATTTTAAAGGGAGCCATGCATTTCAATAGTTAAATTATCAGTAACTATTCATGAATATTGCGACACTTTCCTCAGAGTGCAATGCGTAAGATTTATCTTAAAGCAGTTTATTTACCAGAACTTTACAGAGATCATAATGAAGGGGAATATTTGCCAAAATGTTCAGATAGAAATCACCATTACTACCTACCAACTATTTAAAAGGCGAATATACAAAGACATGACTTCAAGTACGTGACCTCGTAAGAACTTAAAGTTGGTGGCACAAAGGCTAAAACTTTAAGCTATGAAATTCTCCGTGGTACGGGTCAGGGCAGACATACCTTAGACGGAAAGCTACGTTTTCACAAAAATGAATTTCAGGAGTACTAAGAGGAAACACAAGGGCGTGAAGTGCATTTATAAAACCCAGAAACGATCTGTATTCACGAGGAGGATACTAAGGTAGATCTGCAGCCCATACCTAGATAAGGGAATCTTTGACTACGTGATACACCTTAAAGCCATGACAAAGGTTAAGGGCAGCAGTTAATCTCATGAAAGGCATTACAAGCCTCACAATATCTTCCATTATTTTGCAAGGCAAAATATAAAGATATGCTACATAAAATATGCGGGCGGAGTTTACAACAGTTAATTTTTAAAAAAGACAGATTTATATGCTGTTGTAAAAAACGTTGTCCTTCGGAGAAAAATTTCACAGCAGCATTGCTCGGAAATATTTCGACCCTGAGGCCATAGAGCGAAGGCCTATGAGTAGCTTAAAGATGAAAGGTAAGGTTTTTACGAAATATTAAAAACAAAATCATATAGACAATTTTCAAATTATTAATTGTTGTTTAATTTATCGAAATTGGAAGGTAACTTTGAATTGTATTAGCTTATTTAACATCAATAAACATTGCACCAATAGATATATCGAAATTCCAGTCTCTTCTTTTTTGTTGCTTTACAACTGAGTTGTTCTATAATTATTATATTATTGTAAAAACATTGTTGCAAACATTTATTATGTTTCTGCGTCAACATTATATTCTCATTTCAAGCCCTGATGATATTTTATAATTAAACCGAAACGTCGGATAAACTTGCATTTCAATTTTTAGTCCCACAATCCAAGATTCAATATTAAATTAAGATGCGAGGAAAAAAAGAAAAAAATTAGGAAAATTACAAGCACAGCTGATCACAAAAACTGAAATGAAACACAGCATTAAAAATACCCAGAATATTTAAATTAAAGGTACCTAATGAGAATATTAAGGTATGGAAATAAATTTTCTCATGAAAATATACAAATTGCTGAAACAAGACAAAAAGAAATAATTCTTGTCCACCTTTGTGAGGCATATCATTGCTGCTACCCGAACTAAAAATTCATGGTTCTCTCTGTGATACGGGTCAGGGATATCGGCAGATAAAACCAGGACGGAAAGCTCTGTTTTCGCAAAAATGAATGCCATAAATATTTAAGGGCAACTTAAGGACTTAATAAGTACCTTCATAAAACTCTGTATTCAGTATTCACGAAGAGCATTCAGAGGTCGAGCAATCGATGGCCACTTATGCGATCCTACGATTTTGGCCTTAAGTGGTGTGCTACACCTATCACAGAATGAAATTGAGATGGTTGTTTTCTCACCTGTTTTTATAATGATCACGAAATTCGGAGCTTGCAGTTGCTCTGACTGCAATAGGGTGGTTTCCTGTTATTTTTTATTGCCTAAATCGAAAGAGTATTACTCCTGAAGTACGTATTTCACGCATTTAGATTTTTAAATGACGATATCTATTTTTCGCGATTAAATGAAAAGTGAAAATTTTCAAGCGCGCGAAAACGCGACGGCTAAGTATGAATGCTGGGAAAACCCCGTGTGATGTCATTCTGGTTCCCGCTTCCGCCGTGTGAGGTGACCTTGGGGTGAGGATATTGTGCGCCGCTGCGATGCTGGCTGCTAGCAGGTAGCGCTTAAATCAGGATTATTAACACCTTATCAAACGAAGGAATCTTTCCGACTTTAGGCAGTTTTAATAGGTGATTATTAAGAGAGGTTTCCCTGAAGTCTGTGCCCTCATGCATGCATTGGTTATCTCAAACGATGTAAAACTCCTATCTACTCGTATAGAAACTAGGTCCCTGTGATCTCACGTGAAGTGGCATCGCATGGGCGCCAATCTGGCCTTTTTAAATTGCAGTTAAAATTGACCATTGCCATTCGTCTAAACTGGGAATTTTAAAACCAAATAATTTGCATATAATGTATACTAATGGTGGGTAACGAATCGCAGTCAATGCCTTCCGTTTTCTTTGATGAAGGAAACTACCCTATTATGGAGTCTAAGTTTACCATACGTATCGAGTGGACCTCTTAACAGGCATCACAGTTTGCAGTCGTAGACTAAGCTGGAGTAACACTATCGCAGCGTATGGTGTTGGAGGGCGGAGGGACCACATCCTTCCGGCCAGCGCCAACGGAAGCGAGTATAAAGACTGAGGAGTTGGGGGAGAGGACATAGAGATAAAGGTGACCCCCAGAGGAAGACTTAGCGAGGGTATAGGATAGAAAGAGGACCACCATACAATAATACATCAACAAAGAAGACTAAACTGTGGTACAGGAAATATTTCGAAGTCTACCGCGTGAACGGCCTTAAAATATCCCTTTTTTACGAATTGTTATGAGAAAAAATTACCCTGAGCCGGGAATCGAACCGCGGACCTTTGGTTTTCCGGGCCACTGCGAAAAACACCACGCTATCCTCGATATAACACGGTAAAATATCCCTTTTTTACGCATTTCCATGAGAAAAAATTCCCCTGATTCCGGGAAAATTTCCGGGAGTCGAACCACGGTCCTTTGGTTTTCCGGGCCAATGCGGATACCACTACGCTATCCTGATTTTCCGTGTCAATTGAACAAAGGCTCCTGGTACTAGATGTAAGGCAATTTATATATATTCCTTCGCTGTTCACGTGGCAGACCTCGACGTATTACACAAACCACTATGCGTTGCTTTAGCGCAGGTTTGAGGCTCCCAACTGGCTGTAGCTTCATTGAAGTCATTACTCCTTCAAGTTGCCATCTTTGATGGACTGCGAGGGCCTAACATCTTGTACCATGAGCCTCGGTACAATTGCCACAGCAGTACACGGTTATTACAAAAGAATGGTGCGGTTTTGAACATGGTTAAAATGAAAACAGAATTTATTAAAGACTTGGTTCTTCCTGGCGGACGAGAAAGATGGGATACTGAATCAGCCATGCGTGGAAACTAGTGCTCAAGATAATTAAGAAGTCACGAAAAGATAATAACAACGAGATCGACGAATCAGAAACGACCCTACGCACGGCCGGAGCATACTTGGACAAACACAAACTCGGACAAATCGTTTCCCGCCGTCCTTAGAGGGTATGCCAGCCCAATATCACTCCCGTACCAGTGTGTATCCCCAGTAGTTCTGAAGAGGCGCAAGCCGGAACAGCACCAAGGGATGTTATATTATTGCTATTTTGCTACTCTGCCAAGTTTGTACATTTTATGCACAGTTATGTCTCGTGGAATAAAATAATAATGGACTGAACTGAACTTGACCCAGCACTCAACGCCTCAAAGGGCGATGGAAGAGTTAGCCATCAAAACGTCGGCTCTGATAGAACAGCTCACCTGCTGGGAATGCCGTGAAGCATTCGAAAATATAATTACTTACAGTTTATGTTTTTTCATTTTTACAATTTTTCATCTCATACAGCTTTTTTTTATACATAATCAATAAATTTAATACGTACGCCCTTAGTCGCTCGACAAGAGGGAAACCCGGCGCCGAAATTAGCCCACTCCAAACGAAAGACGCCATGGGGACAACGGCGCTCAAGTAGGGATAGGGTTCTCTTTGAAAAAATCTCTGCCACCCTATCCCTACTATCTTCCAATAACATTACTACCGCAACATTACTCCAACTCCGCAAAATTACTCCAACAACATTTCTTCCGCAAGACTTCGATAATCTGCACCATTTCCGAGTCTCGAAACATGACTCAAAACACTTGAAGTGTGCTTGAAATGCGATTTCCAGCACCATTTCAGTGAAATCTTTGAGCCTTGACAACACACTGATTGGACTTGAAAGCGATTGTGAAACAGTCATCTACATAAATCGAGGAAAAGACGAAAATTTCATTTTTTTCGCCAACAGATGACGGCAGGACCTCACTAGCAATTTAACTTAACTTATAAAAAGAATATCGACCCCAAAGCTACAACAGCAATTTATTCTAACGTCCGTTTCCAAATTATTTCTACAACATAACAATAAAACCGTAATTTTTTCCATGAAATTTTGACACTTTTTTATTAATCTACATATCCATCCCAAGGATGCAATGAATATGAAATGATACCGAGTGGCAATAAAATTGAGTTGAAACACTGGTGCAGATCACGAGTAAAAGCAGGTAATACTGCACACGGCTATTTTGACGATCCAATGCATTCCGTAGTCACTGTAACGCAAGCAGTTCCCTACAAACCGACGAAAAAGTCAAAATAATAGCAAACCTGAAGCTGAAATGTATATTGTAATGATTAAAAACGATGAATCCATGTGCACTCATCATCAAAGCTTAGAATATTTTAGCTTTCCAATAAAAAATCGTTAACCAATGTCTTCCAATGAACCTGGAAAGGTTATAAATAAAAGATACACATTAAAAGATAAACGAAAGCTAACTGAAACATATAGCCCATTATAACTTCGGCGAATGATAGCGTTAAGTAATCACTGCTACTTTGATTAATATATAATTAAAATTAAAATAAAATGAAACCCTAATTAATCATTTACTTGATGAATCGTGTGCCAATTACCGTTTTCAATTAAAGTTCCTCATAGGATCGACTAATCAACGTGTGATTAATCGCATGTTTACATTGGATTTTAACACACAAGGTACAACCAATGAAATATTTCATATCCACTCATGTAATTAAAGCTATGAATTAGCGACAAGATTATGAAGCGGAAAAAATCGATGCGATAAATATTATCAAAGAAGCAGCTTACCATAATGTCACTCTCAATATGAGACAAATAATTTAATGAGGATTATTTTTTTACGATTTATTTTACTGAGTTACGCTCATGTGATCATTTCCATCGCATTAAATATTTGAATTACTGTAATTAATCACTCGGCAATTGACTTGCATCAGAAGTCCAACCATCACTATTTGAATGGGTCTTTAATGGTGTGTGCTGTACAGAAAAATATTTTCAAAATCTCTTTCGCACGCCGAAGGGGGGGCACAATTTTTGTTCAACCCTACGTCGCAATACCGTATTTTCCTTATTTGTGTTGTAATAATTCAGGAAATTCACGATTTTAGCCAAAACTAAAGGCGCTCTTATCGAACTAAAAATTGGTACCTCGACGCATTAAGTGTATTAAATTCAAAAAATTGCATTCTTGAAAAATAAATTTTTTTGACCCCAATTGCCCCCAAAAAATTAGAGGTATGGTAACAAGGCAAAGTTGGCAACACTGAAATAGATAGAAAAGTTATTCCTTCGACAATTTTTCCCAGAGTTTCAGACTACTTTAGAGGGTTGGATCTATGAATTTTTGTCGTATCTCGTCTCATTCACCCAAAACATTTGCATGAATCAGTTAGAGGTCGAAAGTGGAAAGAGGAAGAAATAATAGTATCATAGAGTAAGTAAATTCTTACTCTATGGTAGTATATAGTGTAGACTTAAAACCTTTGGGAAATTACAGAATCAACTAAGTAATGCAGGTGCAACTTAAGCCAGAGGAAGATGATTATTCATCGAAATCTAGGACGCTTCATTAAAAAAAGTGGATACGTAATAGATACTGATCCAAGAAATCATAAAATGGAGTATCACATAGCTAAACGTGAGCTTGTGAATTTTATTTCCAACGATTTCCGACTTTATTAAAATAGGATTCCCAACTATTCTCTATCAGTCTTTTTTTTGTACAGCGGAATTCCTCCTTCCGTTACTCTACGTCATCACATTTTTTCATAAAAAGAATCAGTCAGCTCAAAATAAAAAGCCAGAATTTCTTCATGAGGAATCATTCACATGCACCAAATCCTGGGTATACCCTCTCCACTGAGCTGAACATAGAGAAATATTTTCGCTCCAAAAATTGGCAGAAAATTAGCACTATTCCTTGGAATCCGTTCTCTCGTTCCCCACAGGGGTAGGTACGTACCTTTTGCATTTTCGACGCAGACCTCATTAACCATCGCCTCAAGTTCACCCAAATGCACTCACACCGTATAAAAACCAGCTCACGCGCCGTAACCTACTTCGCGAGAATAAAAGGACACGCGGAAATGAAAAGAACACCAGCGCGGCATAAGGGGATAACAAATATCTGCTGGGAACTGAATTTCCACTGGGGCGCGGTGTAGCTCGTATAACCAAAGCGGTTAATGTTGTATCCGAGGCGAGTATTCCGGCAAGAAAAATCTACAGTTGATTAAAAAAAAACGAATCTTTCTCCCCCTTTCTCTTTCTATGCTGCTGCAACTATGAAAAGCCATCCAATATTAGGCTGATTGAAAGAATATTTTATCATTTCGTTGAGAAAGTAATGTTTATATATACGTACTTTATTGTGGGACTAAAAAGATCAAAATTCTTTGGATGAATGTATATTCAGATAAGTGCTAGGTTATAATAAACAGTTGATAAAGAAATATTCAAGTTTTTGAAGCGAAATCTCGAAAAAGTTTTAAGTTTACTGTAGAAATAGCAAAAATTAAGCCTGTAAATGGATTCCACTCGCGATTCCGCGATTTTTAATTGATAATTTAAGTCATCATTCATTTAAAATTCACGCTATCATCATTAAAATTTTGCAATAAATTATCGAGCAGGTATTTTACAATGTTTGCCTGTTTCTGAAAAGCATTATATTTTCAACCGAGATAATACTGAGAAAAAACTCTTCAAATTGAGATATGGGAAAAAGTTGAGTACAGAACACTTTAGAAGCCCTGATATTTTTAAGAATGCAGCGTAAGTTTTTAAGAGAAACATACGTCACCAAAGAGGGCGGGGAGGTATGAATTCTCTCGAAGAGGGGAGCATGTGTTGTCACAGTCGGAGAGTTTCCCACGACAAAAGAGACGAGAGAGAGAGAAAGAGGGTTGGGGAGGTCTTGCCATCCTCTTCGTTTTCTTATCCGTCTTCATACGCCCTCCACCCCAGTCCCCTATAGCCTTACCACTTGCGTCACACAAGGAAAGACGGCAGTGGCGACATCAGTAAAAAAGATCTTATGGAACATTCCTGATCGTTTGATGATAGACATGCCTACGGAACTATCTTTAAGGATGTTAACATCGCTTAAAATGGTTTAATTTTAGTTTATTCCTGGGAAAAAACTAAAAATTTTCACGAACTAGTAAAACCCGGCTAAATCTGTAAAAGTACTTATCTTTCTTCACAAATGAAAAAACGACTTCATTTTCTTCCACTAATTTATTTTTACGGTACGACATGTTTCGACCTTGAGCGGTCATTTACGAGTACGTGACGAGTAAATGACCGCTCAAGGTCGAAACATGTCGTACCGTAAAAATAAATTAGTGGAAGAAAACGAAGTCGTTTTTTCATTTGTGAACTTCAACTTCCACAAAGTTGAGCCTGACACCATTGAACTTGTCTTTCTTTTCCACAAAAATATGAATCGGAAGAGAAAACTATTATAAACGTCCATGGCTCAATACAATTTCGACGAAAAGTCACTAATTACTATTTCTATCACTTCTTAAGGAAGGAAAATAAAAACTTCGCTTCCTAAACTTCTAACATAAGTCAACAATGGGCAGTAAGGTTAATTTTTAGGATGCATAGTTTTTTTTCCTTTCTTAAAAATGAATTATAAAATGAGACGGCTTCAACCATTCAGTTACCACTTGTCGCCAAAGATTTGAGAAATAGTTTATATCATGTGAAAAGAAGAAAACTCAGCAATTTTTCAGCTACATCATGAATTTCAGACAACTGCCAGGAGCAATGGCAAATCGATCGAAAGAATAAAAAACGCTGGAATTGACGCCACAGTAAGTGGTAATAAAAATTCAGGGATCCCTGTTACACCTAAAACTTGTTATAAAATATATAAATATGTTATATAAATAAAAAATGCCAAATAATTGCTATGGTTCATACAAAAACTGACAATATAATGATAAAATGTCTAAGAATATAACCTTAAAAAACTGGATTTCTTTGTAAGTAATATGGTAACCTTAATCACGTATTAACGTTTTCGTAGATGTTCGAGGGAAATGATACATGAAAGTTAAAGGGGGTAACTAGTAATCAGAGTATAGCCATCGGTGATAGTTCAGTGAGTGTGAGTTCAGCTTTTGATTTCCCCCCCTTTCATTTCCTCTCCCAAGCTCGCTCTATTAAAACGCCGTATAGCCTATTTATGATTTTCTTAAATTTTGAAGGTACCAAAAAATTTCTGAATGATAGCACAAGTTTTAGGAGATTACTTCGTGGTACCAAAATACCAAATATTAAGGCCGCACAAAGGGCTGAAATCGAAAAAAGGATTGCCAAAATCTTATATACCATATTTTTATAAGAAGCTCAATGAAATATATCCAACCATTTTTGTTTAAAAGGTACAGATTCTGACGCATTCGGTGGTAATCTTTGATATTTAGCATAATGAAGAGTACTTGTCTCTTTCCGAAATTCGGTACATAAGGCCATTTTCAAGGTCTTGAAAATGCCTAAGTCACTTGGAATAAAAAGGAGTGGAAACTGAATAGTATTTTTCAGTATGCTAAATATTTTGTCTTGACCATGTAATGTTTTTTGTATGTATGTATGTTTATAATGCTTTTTGTTATGGCTATAAATGAATCTAATGACAATAATGCTAAAAAAATGATCCGGGGAGTTTTTTTAACAAATTCACAAAGACTGAAAAATATATAAAAAATCGACAAGCCGCACCACTTCTAAAGAGAGGGATCATTTGGCTGAAATAAATATTTTGTAATAAAAAAACTAAGTAGATAGTTGAACATAAAATATGGTCGTACAGGTTGAACAAGGAAGCATGCGTACTCTCAAACCTTCGTGCGCCACAGCTTCTCCTTTTCGTCCGGACCTCGCGTTCGTGGCGAGAGATATTTTATGCGAACTCGTGTGAGTTAGTCCGTTGCCTTTGGCGGAAGGAAGCGGAGCCGGGGTAGCGCGTGTGTGAGTGCTCAGACATAAATCTCCTTCCGAGGGTATCTATATGCCTTCTCTTCCACACTTCCTCCACTCCACCTTCCCACGGGAGATATTTACCCTTTTCCACTCCGATAACTGCTGCGTTTCCACAGAAACGCTTCGAGTTAAGGACGCCGGTGATGCAACGATGTGTAGATACGTCATTTTCGCAGATATTTCAAACTATGTTCTTTTAGAAGCAGAAGTTGCCCATAAATTATCCATATTTTATTACTCACGTTGTATCCTAAAGGTCTACTAAAAATGATGCTACGTTATAAAATAAAATAAATATAATGTGATGGAATTTAATGAGTTGAAAGTGGGTATTTTGTAAAAAAAAAAATTTGAAGATACAGTGACTACTATAAATACTAATATATTTTCCAAACTCTTCATACAAACGACAAATGAATACTTTTCCTTAATTATCACCCATTATTTTTTGACAATTTCACGATTTTGCATCCACCTTAAACAGATAAAATTCTTCTATTTATTGTGATAAAAATTACTCATCGTTTTTTATCGTAAATGAAAGAATAAACTTTGTTAGGTTCACTAATATAATTGAAAAAGCAATACCGGGGTATCATAACAAAGTTAAATCGTTTGTCGATTAGATTGCAGAGTTGCAGGTCTGACGATGAAACTATGTTATGACGCTCGGGTCGTTCTTTTTCAAGTATATTAGAGAGCCCAACAAAGTTTATTATTTCATTTTCCATCATGAAAAGGCATCATACAGTTAAGCCTGAAATCCTGAAGCCAACTGCTCTCATTTTTTTTATTTCCTTTATATTGCGATTTCAGCCCTGAATTTGGTAATTACTAAACCTAGAAAAATTTAGCGAAGTATCCTGTCAACATTGCACCATAATTAACATCAGGATTTTAAGACTTAATTTTCCTTTGCGAAGACAAATTGGAGGGACATATGCTCAACGTATTCTGGCTCCACTCCACTCCACTTCTAGGCTGGCATTTCATTTGTTTCTTTTTCCTTTTTTATTGCGATTTGAGCACTGAATTTGATAATTACTAAGCCTAGAAAAAATTGAGGTGCACTAGCCCGTCGACAATGAATTATAATTAAACTCAAGATTTTAAGACTTCATTTTCCGCTGCTTAGACAGATTGACGGGACACAGACTAAACGCACTCCTTTGACAAAAAAAATCGTTTGTCTCTTTTATAATACGATATTGAGCATCGAATTTGGTAATTTATAAAATTAGATCAATCTGATGAACGAACCTGTCAACAATGAGCTACATATAATTAACCTCAGGATCCTAAGACTTAATTTTCCATTTATATGATAAATTGACCGGAAACAGACGCAGCGTTTTCTTGTGCACTCCTTTGACTCGGGAAATGTGGATGCAGGAATGATCGTGAAGTTTGAATGAAAAGGACTGTAGTTGAGGAGAGAGAACACAACCCTTCTGCCTCACACATGCGGTCCTTTGGGAGAACCTTCCTTCGTCCAACAAAAACCGAGATTAAAAAAAAACTGACACCGGAAGCTAGCGACACTTCTCTTTTTGTACGGTCCTTCATTCATTCAGGGAGCCCACAACTACCGTATCAAACCCTCCCTCAGCTTCTTTCCCGCTCTGCATTTACTTCAGAGAAAAAGGGACGCTCGTTTTCATGCGGCACGGTTCTCATGCTACCGTACGTACGCGGGCACTCATTTCATCAGGCGATGATCCAACGAGGCAACATAAAAACACACCCGAAAAAAACAAGCGAGTTGCGGAAGCCGTGTTCTAACTTCGAGGCGTGAGGGAGGAAAAAATAAATTTCTCAGGGTTACACTTGATTAATTAAGTGGAGAACCTGTTGTGATTGCTCGCAGAGACGGCACTTTCCGGGAAAATACTTAGAGGAGTTGAACTGAACGTTGAGTTATCCAGTTGATAGCCTGTAGATGTAGTTGCAACTTTAGGTTTAAGAATACGTCTCGATATTTGGGTATCGAGACGTATTCTTAAACTATAACTTTGTGATTACGTTATCTTCGTAAAGCAAACAATCACACCCGGAATGTTAACTTTTTGTACTACATTTAATGGAATTTACTTAAATTTATTAACATATAACAATAGGGGTACTTAGCGAGGGGCAGGGTGGGCAGCTACCCCCCTAGAAGCAAAAATCGCAAAAGTCTTTAAGCAAAATCAGTACTGAATGGAAACGAAAGTATTCAACAAATTTTCTTTAAATTTTTAATCTGTCCAAAATCAATTTTTTCCGTAAAAATATTGCTAAGAACAACATTCATCGTTGATATCTTTGCAATATTAATATTTCCGTTAAAATTGAAAAATTATAAGTATTAGCATAAAGTATGTAACTAAAATAATAATATTTTTTCAAGTAAAAATCTCACAAATCCTATGGCTTGCCCCCCCCCCCCCCTAGACCATGGCTTGCCCCCTAGTAATGATCCTGGGTACGCCCTCGCATATAGCTTTTACATTTAATGGAATTCCGTTCCATGGAAATGCATAAGTAAAAACAGGAAATGAATAATTGAAGAAAACAGCAGAAAGTAATCGATTAAAACAACGAGGGTCAGAACTTGTAAAACTCCCTTTTCTTAATAGGTGTAGGTATATTTTAAAAAATCACTTCATGCCGCACATATTACTTTAAATTTTAAAAATAGCCCTAAGCAATAACGGTTCTGTTTATAAGTTTAAGGCGTACTAATCAGCAATGTTGTGATCCCGTTTAATGACAGCTGCTCATGAAAAAACCTAAGTCCCTACTTTGTTCGGAGGTTAAGAGATACTCAGTTGGTTTTAAAAAAATCAAGCAGATGGTACGAGGAGGGAAGAAAGATATATGCGCTAGCATGTGGGCATATAAAACACCGCACTTTGACGTCACAGGGGAGCAGTGACGTAAGGGGTACTCAACGGAGGGGATTATTTCTTTATGAGAGCAGATAGAGATGCCTCAAAAGGCCGGTGTGTGTGCAAAATGGGGTAAATAATCGCTCCACTCTCGGTATTGCGGAATTTCTGCCTCTAATAAACTCATTCCTCGTCGATATCTGTGCAAAATTATTATTTTTCTGTAAAAATATTGTTAAGAAATACATTCCTCATTGATATCGGAATTGTGGAATTTTCTGACTCTAATTAACTCGTTCCACGTCGATATCTGTGCAAAATCAATATTTTTCCGTAAAAATATTGTGAAGACATACATTCCTCATTGATGTCATTGCAATATTAATATTTCCGTTAAAATTTTTCTAAGTAATCACCGCTAGCCACAACTTCGTAGGGAGAGTATTAACAGAGAGACTTATTAATTCTCTTATACATCCTTAATAACTTGTCCTGTATAATTCATTCGTGGCCGTCTCTTGCCCTTTCTTCGCTTCTTCCTGTCCTTTGAAAATTGTTTTCATCAGGCTATCATGCCGCTTAATTAAGCCAATTAAGGTGTCCCGACCTCTCCTTAGGGATTTTAGAAAACTTCTATTTTTTTCACTCTTTATAGTTCTGCTTCACCAGTAACACGGTCGTTCTCCGTCATGACGGAGATAAAATAGATTGACCAAGCCTCGCTCCCTTGCAGAAAAATGCTCCAAACGTAGCATTTCGTAATATTCTCTATTGCACCCATGGAATGGAATGCAAAATGCATACACGTTATGTTAATATGGTGTAATGCATTACCAACAGATTCTATTATCCATTAAATGTAAAAGTTATGTATAAAAATAGCAGCAGAAACGTCGGCAGCCATGAAGGAGATCACCCGGTGGAGCACTCGAAAAGCCTTAACAACCAGCATACGCCGGGAAAGCATCTGATCTTTTCTCGTAAAACTTATATGTTTATTAATTTAAGTAAATTCCATTAAATATATTAAAAAGGTAAACGTTCTGGGTATAATTGTTGGCTTCATTAAGTAAACGTAATCACAAAATCATGGTTCTGCTCGCCTTCATTCTGGCCACCTTTAAATAAAAATACTGACATTATTGATATCAATACTCCAGAAAAGCCTGAGATTGTTGCATTACAGCTCCTCGTAACTTAATTTTATTAACTGTACGACAGAAAAAGTAAAACATCTCCGAAAACCAATCCTGACACAACGAGATTCAACGTGTATTGAATTTACGTTCGTCGCGCGTCGTTATAATTCCGCAGAGTACTTCAAGTCGGGGTCGCGTCATTTATAAATATCAATCTCACTGCGCATCCTCCCCCTGTTTTGTTTTCCCACCCCTCCTCATCATGATATCGTAAGACGCTCGCGTGGCCGTGGAACTTTTGGAGGGGAAGAATAACGTCCTTTTCTTTACATTTGTGTGAATGGTTTTGCCTTACGAAGTGCGATAGGGGGGGGGAGTGGTTATATGGGGAAGAGGGAAACGGAATAATAATACGATTCCCATGAGAGTGACAGTAGGTAATATACACGTCGTGCGAATGCGGAATGGACGGGAGGGTGGTGGAGAAAAAAATGACTATCGCTTTCTTGATGATTCCCAAATCGAATCACGTGGTTTTCCTCCTCCTCATATCCACGCAATCTCCCGCCCTTAGCCCTCGCCCGTTTCTTCATCCCCTCTTCTGCTTGGATGGATATATATACGGGGGCGTCAATGGGGCGAGATATATTTATGTATGGAGCTTTTATCGCCCCTCCACCTTTGCTCTGTTATTGGGGGCCTCAGGGATGATGTGGAGAAATTGTACGTTCTGCCAATGGGGTGTGGCTTTTTGAGAAATATTGAAGTGAGGGGTTGAAGGATTGAGAATAAATAAACTCCGATGTTTCCATCTCCATAGTGACGCATCCCGAAGAAAAAAATCTTCCTTGGAACCCCGTGGAAAAACAGCCGCAATATTCGGCTGGTAATATAATGCCTTTATAGCACAGTATAACCTGGTTATAATGTCATTTAAGGCACCACAAATTAGGGTGGTTTCCTGTTATTTTTTATTGCCTAAATTGAAAGATTATTACTCCTGGAGTACGTATTTCACGAATTTAGATTTAGACAGTATAACCTGGTTATAATGTCATTTAAGGCACCACAAATTAGGGTGGTTTCCTGTTATTTTTTATTGCCTAAATTGAAAGATTATTACTCCTGGAGTACGTATTTCACGAATTTAGATTTTTAAATGACGATATCTATTTTTCGCGATTAAATGAAAAGTGAAAATTTTCAAGCGCGCGAAAACGCGACGGCTATGTATGAATGCTGGGAAAAGCTCGTGTGACGTAAGTCTGATTCACGCTGTCGCCGAGTGTGGTGACCTTGGGGCGAGGATGTGTGCGCCGCTGAGATGCAGGATGCTACCAGGTAGCAGACTACCCTACTTGCAGGTAGCGCTCGGCTTAAATAAGGATTATTATTACCCTATCAAACGAAAAAAACTTTCCGACCTTAGGCAGTTTTAATAGGTGATTATTAAGACACGTTTCCCTGAGCTCTGTGCCTCATGCATGCATTGGTAATCTCAGACGATGTAAAACTCCCATCTATTCGTATAGAAACTAGGTCCCTGTGACGCCATGAGGAGAGGCATCGCATGGGCGCCAATCTGGCCTTTTTCAAACGAGGATAAAATTGACCATTGCCATTCGTCTAAACTGGGATTTCTAAAACCAAATAATTTGTATATTATGAATACACTAATGGTGGGTAACGAATCGCAATCATTGCCTTTCGTTTTATTTGATGAAGGAAACTACCCTATTATTGACGGTATATCAGAGTGACACTATAAAAGGCTCATTTACCTGATTGATAAACAACTCAAGAGAAATGAAAAGTTACGATTTTTCATTAAATACATGCAAATTATTGGTGTAAATACAACTGATTTCATGAGTAATAGTTTTTGTGCTATTAAAATTTTACGTAAAAAAAGTCATCGAAAAGAAGTGCGTTTTTGCAAGGAATACAGTATAATATTTAAGTAAACGTACAATACAGTATGTTAATAAAATTAAAAAAAAAAGACGTAGGAAAGGCCGCATCCAGAAATAGATTTATGCGTGACTGATGAATACGTCTGTGCTTCACTATGTCGCGAGCGTCGCCCATTTTTGCCATTTTTACGAAGGATACTTTGTTGTTTGGAGCCGGATGATAATGACGTTATATACGAGGTTTTGGAATATATTGACGATAAATCTAATGTTTCATCAATGCTTACTCATTGAGTTTATCGGGAATTAGGTACGAATGACGTTATAACCGTGTTGGCGTTACAGCCGAGACCGTAATCACCAAGTTGAACTGTGCTACAATCCTGAGATCGGTATACTACAGCCCAAAAGAAAGCCGTGTTTCAAATTTGTCGTTCCACAATAGGGCGTTTTCACACGGAAAAACTCAATACGGCGACACACACCCGAATTCAATAAGATTGCCTTTAATTCCGTTAGACACATTTACTCTCACCAATTTTTCAGCAGTTGGCCAAATCACGCGCAAAAAGCAATTTCGCTTTCATTGCCACCGTTTTGAAGCACGCATTCATGCGGAATTCTTGAGAGACCCGCAAGTGTCTTATCTGTCCCGCAATTCTCATCTTTATGATTCTTTGACCATAATAATTCCACATATTAACGTCATGCGTAGTTCCTTAATCGTCACTGCCTCTTCTTAACACCCAACCCTGCTGGTATACCTCTTTCTAACCCAAACATAGGGTTGGGAAAAACTTGCGTAATACCACCCATTACCGATGTGCTACAATACCACTTACGCTCCTAATCGATTTAAATGTAATTATACTGAGGTCCCTAACGATAGAGAATCCTGCTCAACCCTTCGCTTTTTTTAACACATATTACTTCGCATTTTGCTGTACTTTGTCCAATTAATCTTTTTCCATAAAATTTAAACTTTCAGAGTACGTAACCCTGATGAACTGAGAAATTAAGCTTATTTTTGGCAATGTTTTCATCGCCCAATTAGTATTAATGAAATATCGATTTCAGATATAAATCATTTGCTCTCTCATTCAACTCGATGATTGGTCTTGGATATCCGAGGATAGAGCTCATCCCGGACTAAGCTACGACACGTCGTGAGTGAATATGTGAGTGAATATCGCACGTCGCGAAGTATGATATCCACTCACATTCAGTGTATTTAAGTAAAGGTACAATACCTTTCCTTGGGCTCCCTCACATATCTCGAGTATTTTGATCTTGGGATACTTGGATACTTCACCGATGTAGAAATTACATTCTAAATAAACCATAACCATGAATCGGTGAATTTTAAGCAATGTGTGCGAAAATTTTCGTGCATTGCGGGTGTCTCCGTAAAGTCAACACCGTGGCTAGTCCCGGTATACTAAAGCAATATGTCTACCAGGATATACATGACAGCACCGCAGGCGCGAGCATAAAACTGTTCCGCTGAGTCTGTTCTCACCTCAACCAGTCAGATTAAAATATTACGTAAAAGTGACTCTGCGCATAAGTATGTGCTGCTGACGTCTGCGTGAAAGTGAAACTTAAAAACTAATTGAATGACAATTTTGGTAAACACAGGTATTCATGCATCACAAAAAAATACACAGAGGTAGAAGTAATATATTTTTTTGGTATTCCTATTTTTTTTCGTTTTGAATTTTTTGCTTTCTTTCTTTTTTTAATCAAAGTGAAGACAATTTTGGATTATTGCTATACATTTATTTCTTTTTTTTATATTATATTTATTATTTATTTTTTGGATTTTAGTGATTTATTCGCATCAACGAATTTATTTTGTTTACAAATATAATGCGGAAACAATGATTATAGACCAACAATATGTCTACCTGCGTACAACTATATTTTATATATGTCGGTTTCCTGTCACATCGACGTATTTGTATGTACCGCACATCTACCTATCGGACTTGTTGACAGGAAGCAGGCGCTATATTTATGACTCTTTAGCCATCAGATTTACTCGTATTAATATCCTGAGTAGTTTCTTTATACTCACTACCTCTTAAACCCGATTGTTTCTGGCTTTACCTTGTGAAAATCCATTCTGAACAATAAAAAGCTATGGTACCATTTCACACGATTTATTCAATACGACCGGTTTCGTCGCAGAGGCGACATCATCAGGTACAGAAATCGTTACATTAACAGTTATTTTGTCGTTTATCTGGTTGCTATTACGCGTTGGTAGGGGAGGGTTGCGTTGGGGTTGGAGCGTTACTCAGCTTCAGGGGAATTTCCAAGAGGGGGGAATAGTTGATAAAAATATTTTCATTCGCTAAAGTTCCATTCTTGATGTGCTTCCTAATCTCCAACTCCTCCAAGTCCATCCTTCTTCCCTTTTTCTCAAGGTGGAGAATTTCCGGAACAAAATCGCTCCTGTGGTCACTCTCCCATAAGTGTTTCGCGAAATGCGATTTGTCTATCTCCCCGTTTCTCAAATGCCTATGTTTTTTATTATTCACTATTTCTTCCTAAACCCTTTAGCACTCAACTGGTTTATAACTCGTTCCCACTTCCCATCCACGCCAACCCGGTCATTGTTTATACCGTAACTCCATCTCCTGAGTGACAGAACGCATACAAAGGAGACAAAGTCTGCGAAAAGAACCAGCAGTGGACGTCAAACGATTGAACAAACTCAAAGATTCGGTGAGACAATGACACATCGGTATTCATTGAAACACGACGGTTCATCGTTGACAGAGCAGAATAACTTGCCGAGCAAGTCCCAAAGCATTTTCACACCTACTCCTGAATTTTAAACGCTTGAAATTAAATAAAAATATACCTTACTGATAAATTCAAAGCTCTCCACTTGGGCCGTCATGTTTACTTCCAAGGTGTGGAGCCAACTTGGCTGAGAAAATTGAATTAAATTTAATATTTATCTTGATATATTCATGAACGGATAAGGATAAATAAAGGTACAGAGAGTAGTCATATTAATACGCTGTACCAACAATTCTTTTAGAAAACTGTTAGCCCTACAAACATGAAGCCTACCACCGTTCAACGTACAAAAGTTCTATGAGATTCGGTCAGAGAATGACACATGTGCATTAGCAGTGAAATTCCTAGGGTTTCACCCCGTGCAAGGTCTTCCGCATATCCTTCCAACGTTTCGATGAGCAACTCGCCCATCTTCCTCGGGGATTCAGTAATTCAATCATCGTATTCCTCAATCCCTGAAGACGATAGGCAAGTCGCTTGTCGAAACGTTGGAAGGAGATATGGAGGACTTTACCCTGTACAAGACCCGAGAAATCTTCGCTGCTATTACTCGTCGGGAAAGAACCAGACATTACATCACACATCAGCATTCATTTGACCAGTGGCGTAACTAGGAATATGGTTTGGGGGGATGAGGGGGCTTGAGGGGGTTGAGGGGGGCTTTAGGGGGATAAGAGGGGTTAGTGGGGGCTACCCCCATAGAAAAGTTGAGGAAAAATTTGGAACAATAACATGCCTGAAAATGCATTTTACATCATTTTGGCTCTTAAAATTAAACTTTAAGCAGATGCAGTTGTTGTGTATCAAATCCAGACAAGATTTTTAAATATTTTTTACGATTTCTCAGAGGCTTTAGGGGGGATATATCCCCTTCCCCTCCCCCCTCCCCCATAGTTACGCCCCTGCATTTGACAGCGTCTGGTTTATTGGTGACAGAGGAGAAAAACGTGCAAAGCAAGTCCCAAACATTTTCACACCAATTCCTGAATTTTAACTGGCTAAAATAAAATTACATGTTATTCATAAATTCATAACTGTTAGCGTACGCTGTCAGAGAAAACTATGGAACGTCTCTTCATTACTAAGAACGATTCTCCGTTTTGAAAGGCAGAAATAAATAGATCATCGTTATTTATCAATCACTGCACTGATAGGCTCAAGTGCAATGAACTCTGAAATGCGATATATAATGTCTCTTCTTAATGCTGTGAGACAACCTTGTATTTTAAGTTCATGAGAAAATATAAAACAATAGGTTGCTATCGAAAGTCGCCAAGGGGACCACGGCATAACGTCTCATCCGACGTATGGAGTGCTGTACTTGAAGTGCCCTCCTCAAGACACTGCAGTAAAGATTCGGCAGTCTTTGAAAACCTCTTTAACCGCCGGGATTTTTACCAGGGCTCACGGGGTAAGAAGGCAACTTTATAGCCACGATACCAACCCGAAACCCATTCTAAAAAGACTAAGAATTATACAATACATTACGCTCATTAAAGATAAATCATGATATAGTCCCATGGCAACAAACTCAACCAATGCCACACCTTCTAGCACATTATCATCCCGAGGAGGTGATTCGGAATATTTAGCACAAGTGACAGAAGCGTGCAGACGATTATGTCGGGGAATAACTCTCTGACAAATGCCGAGCGGGCGTCTACGGGGAAAGATAAGCACGAGTTTTATGTGCTTTGTCTCGGCTGAGCAATGGACACAAATAACTCCTCGACGTCGCACACATATCCTTTCCAATGACAAAACGGTGAACATCAATTTATATCTGCGCCCACACTCCCCGTCAAGAAGAAGGGAAGGCATGGGAATATAAGATTCCATGTGAGGGAAGAATGATTTTTTCATGCGGAGTTGATCGCGCGGCTGCGAAGAGTCGTGGTGACCGCGTTAAAATAAAATACACACGCGAGGCGGGTCGAAGGAGAATATTTTGCGGGTGAGCTAAGGAGAAGCAAACACCATAGTTTTTTTATGGAAAGCACAAACAATCTTGCGGTTTATGAACAAAAAAGCGATGAGCTCCGGCTTTGACTAAAGAAGTCGATGCAAAGCAAACTTTTATTCCGAGTTTTTCCACATACTTGCATAATGTGATTTCATAGATGTCATTTGTCGGTGATATACAAAAATGTTTGACAGAAGCTAGGCATATCAATAAATATTTGAAATATAAATATCCTGTTGAATAGTTCCACCAAATATCACCTTCCATCCTTAAGTTGGTCAGTGACAAAATATATTCTTGCTATAGTGCAAAATTCCATGCAATATTATCACTCGGTGTGGTGTAATGTTCAATCTAATCCATCCAATCCAATCCCCCCAAGCCACATCCTAGTTTTGCCACTATTTACGACGATGCTTTATGAGTATGCTTTTTGGAAACGCATATAAGGAATATTTGTAGTATGACCATAAAAAAGTTAGGGTTCGTCAAGTGTATTGTGGGAAGATTTTCGAATGAGAAAGTAAAATAATGGTGCCATTTTGCACCCGTCCGACCACAACTTGAATATGCAGCAAGCATATGGGATCCGGTGCTGAAAGACTTAATCGGTGTACTGAATGAAATACAAAGGAAAGCTATGCAATTCGTCAAAAACAGCTACGAACGCACAGAAAGCGTTACACAGATCTTAAGCGAGTTAGGCTGGGAGCCGCTAGAGACTCGGAGGATGAGCGCTAGGCTTTGGTTGTTTATTGGTTGAAAAATTGAGAATGGATTCTTTAAGAACGACACGAAGAGCATCATATTAGAGCCTCACGATATTTCCAGGTCCGACAGAAACGATAAATTAAGAGAGATATTAGTGAAGAGTTCTCGGGATCGCCACCGAGTCAGGAACTGCATAACTGCCGACGTTTCGATATCCGACTCAGTCATTGAAACGTCGGCAGTTATGCAGTTCCTGACCCGGTGGCGATCCCGAAAACTTTTCACTAAGTCTATTCGCCGGGAAAGCACGAAATCTTTCTTCAAGAGAGATATTTTTCCGAACGGATAGAAATGTGAATTCGTTTTTCACCCGAATTATAAAGGACTTTAATACATACCAGTCGTAATTTTGTCTGGCCGTTTGCTATTTATATCTATACGGCTGGTGTCCTAACACTCCCAGCCACTCGCCTTCAGCTTGCGGTGTAATATGTTAATGGAGGTGTTGACTACAAACTTCTACCGATTTGATCGATAGATTTTTCTTCCTCATAGGAAAATCTACTAAAATTGGTAGCATATTAATTGCGTATTGCTTGGTTTCGCTAATAGTAGGACCTGCCCGCCTTTGTGACGGTGCAGGATTCCTCGTCCCGTTCTTCCTTCCCCGTCCTTTCCTTGGAGGCGTCGTCGGGCTCCTATCGCGGCGGCGCCTCCTTTCCCTGTTCCTTTCTGTCCTTCCCCTTCTGGCGGCGAGGAGAAAAGCTGACCGCTTATAGTCCTCGCCTCAGGAGTGTATCCAGCGAACCCGACCCAAGGGTTTCGTTTTCATTGTTGACTACAAACTCATGGATATCTGGCAGTTTACACTCATAAGCTGGGAGAATATATACAAGTCCGTAATTCACATCCAAGAGGCATTCTTCATGCGGGTCATGTTCGTCAGACATTCGTCCTCCGTTTGACCAAGCTTTATATTTTTAGAGACATGATGATTCTCATTATCGGTTCGTGCATAGACAGGTTCGTAGGTGAACATCGAGAATCTCGTATGGCTAAAATAAGGACACGTGCGCTGAATAGTAAAGCACACGAGTCGATTGGCTTTACGCGTTCGTTCTCAGCAAAGAAAGGAGTTGAGAGAATAATATCCACACGAGCCAATATCGTCAGAAGAACAAGAGATTGTCAGGAGGGGTGAGTTTATTTAAATAGCAACCACGTCCATAGAACGCTTCCAAGTAACATCGCTCATCTTTTTCACAAAACAATCATCCGCCAACTGGATACAACGTAGGCAATGGCAACGAAGAGTTCATCGACACCATCGTACTACTCCGTAAGCTGCCTCAATAGACGTGTGACGGGAGACATGACGGGGGACGGGGTGTTGGGACATTAGCCGTTTACAAATAAAAAGCAAATGTTCTAACGAAATGACGCCTACCTTTTATTAAAGTCCTTTATTGCTCGAGGGGAAAAACGAATTCCCAACCTATTCGTTCGGCAAAATATCTCGATTAATTTATCGTTTACATCGGACCTGGAAATATAGTGGGATTCTAAGATGATGTTCTCCGTGACGCTCCTAAAGATATCTATTCTCAATTGCTCAAGCAATATAAACCTAGAATAAATATCATCAAGAGCAACATCACTTTAATATATTATTTCAGACAACGTAAACGGGTTACCTGGACGGGCCCGAGGGGATACACCTCTCCAGTTTGAGATCAAAACCGGGGCTTTCTTGCCCACGCTCACACCTATTCCTGAGTTTTAACCAGTTAAAATAAATAAAAATTCATCTAATTTATTAATGAACTGTTAACGCGCGGTATCAGTGAAAAATATGGAAATTCTTGTACCATTACGAATTAAAATTCTCTGTTTGGAAAGACAGACATAAATCGAGCTTCACTCTATATCAATCAGTGCAAGAATAGCCCCAATGCTATGAACTCTGAAATGCAATACATTTTTTATCTTGCTAATTTTGAGAGATAAATTTAGATTTTAAGCTCGTGAGAAAATCCCTCGTGATAACTGAATTCACTCTGCCTATGGAAATGGAAGACTATTCTATGAAGAAGAATAATCGAGACATTTCTCCCTAGTTAATTATTTCAGACAGCACTCTCGTGGAAAACAGATACAGCAGTAAGGATATCAGTAGAATTATTTCATGAGTAAATTAAGTGTTCATGAACAGGAGAGTTGGCTGCATTCTCTAGTGGATGCGTTAGATAAACGTTGCGAGGAGTATGGAATGAACATTAATCACAAGAAGAACAACGCTATGCGATTTTGTGAAGCATCGCGAGCTAGAAATTTCAGATTCAAGATAAAAGTAGGAGGGCAATAACTGGAGCCGATAGAGCAGTTCGCCTATTTGGGCAGCACATTAGAGGAAAACGGATACAGCAGCAGAGAAGGAAATCAGAAGAGTAATTTCATGAGGAAATGAAGAGTTCATGAACAAGGACTTCATTAGAGGATCGTCTTGTTTTGATTTGGAGTGTAGCTCTTTACGGTGCGGAAACGTGGACACTAATGAAGGATGACGAGAGAGGCGTTCAAGATGTGGCCGAGGAGAAAATATGAGAAGGTGAAGTGGATGGAGAAGAGGAGGAACGACGAAGAGCAGCATATGGTGGTTGAGGAGAGAAAGATTCGACAAGAGATACGGAGGAGACAGAAGGATTTGCGTAGGGAATGTTGGAAACTATTAGAAGGTAAGGGAGAAGAGTGGAAGGCAAAGAATAGGATTCATGGATAGAATGAGAGGGAGTAGCCCTTGATTATGAATTGAGGAAAAAAGTCTATATTGATAGCGGAGACCGACTGGGGTAATCTACAAAATGATCCATGTAAGCGAACCTCAACAGGAAGAATACTCCAAACGATTTATTTAGTCTCCTAAATTCGAGAAACTCCAAGAGTCTCGTACGGAAGTATACCAACCACAAACATATCCCAATTCAAAGGAAAATCTTCAAATGAATCCAAGCCTCCCTTCAAGGTACCGTTATGGTCCGAAGCCCATTTGAGCAGATTAGGGTCTCTCAATGATAATACCATAAGTCCTCCTTCTGCACCATATCTGAGAAGCTCCGGCACGTCATGAGGGAACAAAGTCTTTACCGCATCAAGAAAGGGCCATACCCCAGGATTTATGTACACGCGGTTCCATTATCGCCGCATCAGGGTACCATACGCCACGTGCCAAAGAAAAGCCCTTCAAAAGACTTTAACGACGCTTTCCAGATTCCCGAAAAATTGAGAACAGGACGAAATGACACCAGCACGAGGCAAAATGGTATATTAACAATATAAGGTCTCATCAAAGTTAGAATAGAGTACTTGCAAGGATAAGAGAAGGACAATAAGTTGTTTATCAGCGGAATTTAATGTTAATGTTGTGCCCTGTCAGGAGCAAGGGCCAGAAAATTCTTCCTCACTAAAGAATACCGACGCTACGTTGGATTTACGAACCTTCAGCATGGCTAGTAACAAAATAAAAGGGTAAAAACCGCTGGTAATACGATATATTATGCCATTGAAATGTTTACAGATGTTAACGTTGACGGTTAACAAAGAACATAATACATGTTAAAACATAAAACAGACAGTGGTAAAAAAAATTATCTTAAATTAAAATATAATAACAGACTCATATATTATAAAAATGGAAAGTATAATTGATCGTATCGTGCTCAGAGCTTTTTATAAATAACTCACTGAGCTACAGATAACAATCAAACTGTCTTTTGAAATGAGATAAATCAATGTATGAGAACTATGAAAATATAAGTATGTCACACATTAATATCTAATGCACGAATATTTTCACCGATAACATTATTGTGACGTAAAAAATTATTTCCTTACCAACTCCCTAGGAAGTGGACAAGTGGCATGGTTAGTAGTGATAGTTTGAAAAGGTAGAATATAAAATAATTCACATAATAGATATCAAACTTAATATTTTGAGAGAGCCAATCGCTGCGTCACACAATCGTTCATCGCATATTGTAAATAAAATATGAGGGGATGAGAACTGAGAAGCCGAGGGCTACCAGTGATCTATTTTCTAAATAGGATCACGGACTGAAATTGACAGGGAAAATGCACAAAAACTTGGTTGCCATGGGATACGAGTGAGTCTGTGTTCTGTGCTGACATCGAGTGGAAAATAAAATGTGCTATTAAATATCTAGTCGATCTCGTCTGTTTTCTTTACCTAATTTCTAGAAATAACTTTGTTTAAAATAAAAGTACTTGTACCCCTTAGCTTCTAACCCCCGCACATACCATTGAAATTATTCGTACCTAACTATTGAAACATTCGTATAAAAGTATTGAAATTTTGATATAATACAAGGATGTAATGGCGAAACGCTTTAGGTAATTAATCTATGTATTAAAATTTTTATTACAATTTGAAACGCAGATTGCGAAGAGAGGAAAGGGAAAGAACCCATGCATCAAAAAAGCCCCCTTATCCCATTGCACGCGCTCCGCCGAAAATTCAAAAATATTTTAAGAGAGGTATGGTGGTGCTGCATTGCAGATGCCGATCGGGGGGAGAAAATCCTTAGTGTTTGGGAGGAAGGGAAATATGTACGGGGGAGGGAAGGTCAAAGAACCCTTTTCTTGAGTCGATGAGCCGAAGGGGTGCGTACATCGCCCATGGGGGAAGAAATAAGCGAGGAGGCGATAAGGGTGAGGAAGGTACGATATATGCCCAGAAGACGATGCAAGCGAGCCGAAAAAAATTGTACCCCACCTAACCTTTCTATTCCAGTGCTTCTTCGAAGAATAAATGAATTTGAAAATTTTTCACTTAAAATGTGCGAGAATTTTCAACAAGTTTGACAATCCAAGAGAACTTTTTCAGGGTTAATATGATGAAATTTTAATGACTTGGCATTATGGCTTGCATTTACTTGCTTGGATCATTCATTTTTTTGTACAACAAGATCGATTTTACCTTTCTATCACAGTGCTGCTTCGAAGAATGAAAAAAATTGAAACATTTTCACCTAAAATGTGCGTGAATTTTCAACTCAATTGAAAATCCAAGAGAATTGTCTCAGGGTTGATCTGGTGAAATTTTGATGGCTTGGAATTATGGCTTGCATTTGCTTGCTTGGATCATTCACTTTTATGCACAACAAGGTCGATTTTAAGAAACTACAACATCAAATTAGTTTAAGAAATGCATTTATATAATTTTCATAGAGATGTATCTTTTTAACTTGTCTCGCGCGCTCCCAGGCATTTCTTAACGCCAATGGGGATGGGAGTTTGGGAACTCCTGCTCTAGACAAAAGCGCGAAATGAACGTTCGACATCCCTGCACACATTTCAAGCCTAAAGCAACATGTGGTTAGCCCAGCGGCGTCAGACTTCCAAGATGCTCATCTCACACCAAAGACTCTCGCCACCTATTCCAAGAGAGAAAACAATAAGAGAGGTAAAAGAGAGAGAGAGAGAGAGAGAGAGAGGATCGTAGTCGATCCTTAGATTTAATCGAACGCAAAGCCTAGTGGAAGAGAGAATATATACGGGCAGCAAACGAAACATTTTAATAAAAAAAAGATGGTGAAATTCACCGCCACCTATTCCTAAGAGGGGATCAACAGGAGAGGTAAAGGAGCAACGAAAATGCTGGACGACAAAAAGAAATGCTGGGTATAAAAATATATGTTTATTTTTTTCGCATGAAAGGGTTGTCCATGTAAAAGAATCGAGATGGATTTGCATTTAAAGTGAGCCAGCAGAATACTGTTTACCGATGCGGGCGCCAAAGTGATCTATAGAGTTAGCTGTGTTTTTCGTACGAGTCCATATCAAATTAATTCGTCAGTTTTCACCATAAAGAAAGGATTCTAAAGCATTCAGAAAGCACATTACAGCTATGCATTTCATCATTATTATCATTGGCCAACAGTTCTAATTGTAAGATTGGTTTGACGCAGCTCTCCACTCATTATCCTATCAGCTAATATTTTCACACCTACGTATTTCTTCTCTTCTACATCCTTCTTTGCAATTCTATATATTTCATTCGAGGTATTCCATACTCAATCCATTTGATCCCCATCATTCTCCTGTAACACCCTACTTAGAAGGCCATTACCATTGATATCTCCGCGGCTGTCATTTTCCTTGCCTCACTTATGTAGAGAAACGTACTCGAAATATACATTTCAGTATCTAAATTTATAATTTAACCTATCTTACGCCATTAAAAATATGTTTTTTCTATAGTTTAGTCACCCAACTAACTCTCTTGGCGTATGGATTGAAAAAGGATTGTCGCACTGTCTAGAAGATATTTAGTTTTGGTAGCTATATTTATCATCAAATCCTTTGTATTTCTGCGTCTCATGAGAAAGAATAATATGGCGGGCCCCCTAACCAGCCGTCGGTAAGAGCTATATCTTTACGCCCTCTCCAGAAACCTCTTTGGAAACACTACACCACCTCCGTATCAGCGGCTCAACAGGAAACGCAAAGGGCCAAGGAAAACTCTCGAGGCTGAGAAGAGATGCTGGAAAGGAAAGATTGTTTATTTTTTCACACAAAGGGGTGGAGGAGGTGGTAAAAAATATCCTTCGCCCTCTTTCTTTATCCGATCATCTAAAAGACGCCTCTAAAGGGTCCTGATGTAAGTCTTATCTCAAGGTAATTCGGTAAGATAGAAGCATTGCAACTAAGGGCGTACCCAGAATCAAAACTGGGGGGGCAAGCCATGGTTGTTCAAGCTGTAGGTAAAATTTTAAGCATGGAAAAGGTGAATGAAATCAACATGCTAAGGAAACTTTAACAGCTCTTCATAAGTTTTTAAAATTATTTGCTTGAAAAAATATTATTTTTCTTGGGGGGGGGGGGAGCAGCTGCCTCCTCCTGCCCCTCACTGGGCACTCTCATGATTGCAACCCATGGTTCCATAAATGTGACCCAGGAAACTTAATAAACCCAATCCGGACGCATTCACTTATTTGATTCACAGCGCGAATTTGACCACCAGAAATCAATCCAACCTATCTAACGGTTTAAGTGGGTACATTATTTAAGATGCAAACTAATACTCGATAGTAGAATATCAGAACCTTATCAAAATAAAAATACCTCGCTGACAAATATCAATAGGAAGGGACGTACATAAATATAAAATGAAGCCTCTATTATTTATGTCTCAATGAGTCAATAGGAGGATTGTTTATCTAAACAGAAAGGTGTTTAGAGGGCGGTATTCAATTCTATGCTAGAAAAAGACTTCTCAATTTAAGTGGCGTAAGATAAAAAAAATATATGGATTTTCTTTAAAGCACCGTCTGATTTAACCTGCATTCACAGTAAGGAGCATAGCGCGATAAAATCAAAACAAACATATTCTACAATTTTCTATTTCAAGCTGGACAATCATGAATTAATGAAGGACGTGATGGCGAGGAAATTGACTTGAAAAGTTTTCCATAAAACTTTACAGTCCCTAGCACACCAACGCATCAAATAAACATTATTACCTGAATGATATTAACCTGTGCTTGAACGCACCTTTCCTCATAGTTTTGATAGCAAAAAATTGCTCTCATGAATGATTGATGTTAATTAACGTCAAGGGCCGTTTGGCTTGCGGAAAAATCGTACTAATGTTGGGATAATTATATGGGCAGGCACTGGCTCCTTTTCTCGTACATAAATTCCAACGCATAATGTAAAAGGTCCATAGGGATATCTAGGCACAAAAAAAAAGAAATGTAAAAACTTGGACACCGCAGTTTTCTTTCGATCATTTCTGTGGGCGCCTCCGGTTCTGATGACGGCGATAAGCGGAAGCTCTCAGGTAGCCAAGGTGCCCCACCAACAACTTCTTTTATTCTGATCGGAAGGATAAACGCTTCGGTGAATTGACGGGATGGAATTCATAAGGTGATGAAGCGCCTGCCCGGCACCGTAAAGCGGATAAGGATAGCGTAGAATGATGGGTTGTGCGGAGGCATTAATTGACTACCAGACGCCGTCGACGGATGTGATGAGAATGGATAGTGACAGGAGAGGCAGCCGATCGCATCGCCAGACAACATAAACCCGCTCACAAGGGATCGCCTTCTTTTTATCAACGGCTCAGTCCTTTTTCGGGAGTTAATTTTTGTCGGTAAGGCGCTGGAGGCTGCGAACATGACTTTCCTTTTCACACGTCGCGTCGACTCAGCTCTCTTCAGTTCCGTGCATGGAGTACCACAAGGTCGAGGCCTGCAACCGGTTAACTTCCACGAAAAAGCCCATCAACTAATGCAAATATAAAGGGGCAGTTGAAACTTATATCAAATGAAGGTTTGTATTCATACCTTAATTCATACGGTTATTATACTTGGGTATGATGAATGCGCGTCCTTCGGCCACTTCTCTTCAGTACCAAAAGGTCGAGGCCTGAGACCAGTTTCTATCCAAGATAAGGCCAGCAGACCCATAGATATACTACAGACTAATTGAAACTCAGATACATTGGGAATTTTCATTAACACCAGTAGTTATTATATTTTGCCATGACATTTGCACGTCTTTCAGCCATTTCTGTTTCATGAATGGAGTACCACAACGTCGAGGGCTGCGACTGATTTGTTTCCACGATACAGCCAGCTAACTAACAGTTATACAACAAACTAATTGAAACTGAGATACATTTAGAGCTTGCATTAATGTATTAATTCACTCATTTATTATATTTCGTTAGGATATTTGTACGTCTCTCGTCTCCTTTCTGTTCAGTGCTTAGATAACCACAAGGTCAAGGCCTACAAACGTTTCGATTTCTTGATAAAGTCCATTAATTAATTGAGAATCCTGTATTACACGTCATATGAAGCTGAGATACAATGGATATGATTTGTATCAATGGATAAATTCATTTAATTATGATTCTCCGGTAAGATATTGGAAACTGCATGTAGCAAAAATCCCGATTTATAGCTTCCAAAGCTCTGTACGAGCCCCTCAAAACAGTAAAATTTTTGTTCGTTCATAGGGTGATAGGATAGGGACCAATTCTTCCAAAATTGTGAGTTCTGAGTTTCAGATATTTATAGCCTATTATTAGTGCTCCTTGATTTTTGCGATCTCATTATGATTCGCAGTTTCTTTAATTTGGTTGCATGGTCCGAAAAGTGTTCAAAATCTTGGAAAAAATAATGCCACATAAAATATTAAAACTGAATACGAGGTAAGCTCGATCAATAGCTAATAAGATATAGGTATTAAAATCTGAAAATTTTATTTATTGCTGATATTTGACACCACAATTATTATTCATTCACAATCATTATTATTACAAATTATTATATTCATTCACACATAATTCTCTCATTTATGGTCGCGCTGGGAGGAAATGGGTACCAATTCGCACCAACAATGAGTAAAGTCTGTTGACGCACACGAAATGCTAATCACTAGGTACACAATACCCGAGGAAATACCGCGAATATTTTATCTGGCGGCACTAAGAAGTCAAAACAATGCCACTTGCCACTTCAAAAGAAGTCCTTCTAATGACATTCAAGAAGAGGCAACCATTCAATACTTCTAACGTCACAGTGCTACCTTTCTGAAGCGATGATTACAAAGCACTATAGGTATTACGCAAAAAAATATCAATTGACGCAACTCAGAACTGTTATAACTCGCAAAATTCTGTGAAGATGACAAAAGTTGATTCACGCACACTGCATTTTCAAGTGAGCATTTTCATTGAAAAATTTCCCATCAGCCACCGATTTCCATTGAATATATGCTGGCTGTATACATGCTGGCTGAAAATTCCAAATACAATAACGACCACGGAGAAGTTTCACTAACACACCGAAGACAAAACGAAATAATGCTTGATAATTCACCGTCATATCAGAGTGGAGTTTTCCCTTGATCTCTCAAACTTTCATGAAAATAGGTACACGTTTTTTTCATTCTCAAAAAATATCTGGAGGGTAAAGCAAAAATCGAAAAAAATAGCTGAATTAAGGGTTATGTCAAAATGGCGGTTTTTTTACGAAAAATAAATTTCCGACGCCAAATATTACGAGATGAAATAGACGTAAAAAGATAATTGCGGACAAGTTTTAATAGTATAGAATTATTCGAAAAGTCTCAAAATGTAACCAAAATGTTGTTTTAACGGTTTTTATCTTAATTTATCTTAACAGTTTATTGTTCAGAAATGAAAATTGAAATATTATAAGAGTTTCTACTGCAAACGCTTTAGATACTTTCATAAAAAATAATTGATGGTATAAGAGGCACAAACCTTTGCACCTCTAACAGCAGTGACCACATAGTACCCATTTGGCAAGTGCCCGTATTGAGGCGGAGAGACGCCTCATTTTACTCGTGTCTTCCCTCTTAACTCTTCAATTTCAACATTCTCAAGACAGTTTCACGTCTTGTGTCATTAGTGCATAGTTTATTTATTGACAATTTATAAGAGCCTACAGTAGGTAGATTTATATAGATACATTACAAACTTGTATCACAGGACGCAGATATTTTCTTGTGACGATTTTGCCTTTGGCAAATATTCCGACGAATAATAAAATTCATCATCATTTCTAGTTAACATTCCTATAATTAGTTTGACGCAGCTCTCCACTCAGTTCTCCGTATCAGCGAATCTTTTCTTACCAACGTATTCATTTTCTTTCACATTCATAATAACACTACCGTAATTAATATAAGATCATTCCTGTTCCTCTCTTCTCTCAAGAAATATGGGTTACGTCCCATCGAAAATAAGAGCAAACCCTCCCCCTCTCTCCCTACCTACATCTTTATTATTTTAAATTTTTTTTTCAATTTTACTATCTAATTAGGTGGTTTTGTGTGACCACCATGAGGCAAAAAGAAGAATTGTATTACATTCATGTATAGATTCGTATTATTAGGCATGATAAGCCTATTTGAACGCTTGCTTGATACGAACAGTGAGTTCATACGAAATTTCAAGATGCTTACAGAAAAAATGAAGCGGTCTTTATCGGCAAATGTCCGTGGAATGGGAACAACCACGATAAAAATGTTAAATATCAGCTAAAATTAGAAGCAGACAACACACACGATTATATTCGTGACATTGCGCGACGAGCGGTCGGCCAAGCACGAGGAAAAAACGTGATCTCACTGCAACGTGTTGAAGTACAATGGCGACACATAATAATTAAAGTCAAGGCGCGCGTCACCTCGGGTGGAGACGTTGAATATTAAGCTCGGAAGCGGAAGAAGGGAGATATTATTAGCTCACGGCGAGGGAGAAAGGAGGAGAGAAAAAAAAGAATCAGTGTCACATGCGCGCAGGAAGACAGATAATGAAGAGGAAATGAAGGGGATGCAAGGAAGATTAAAAAAGGTGACGGAAGCAACAGATGCGCGGATATGTTGCTTTGCACGTGGTGGATAAAATGGGAAGGTAGGAAAGGGTGCAAAGATGCACCCTTTAAGCATTCTCTTTCAATTACAAGGCGAGGCTCGTGGGGTCGAGCGACTTCACAGCAACGGTAAAACTAAGGTCTCTTTCAAAGGCTCTCCTAGCTTAATCTTTAGTCAAGGAGAAAACATCAAGCGTCTAAATATAAGTAAAATTTGACATTGAAATATTTCCACAGAGTTTTATTTTGACACTACCTCAATTTATGCAGCTATTAAATTCTGCTAATTTTCGATTTTTGCGATTCGAATGCTAAGGAAGGTAGGTATGGAACTTACATTTTCGAGTATTTTGAGAAACCTTCTTGAGTGATTTCTTTTGGCCATACCTTTATAACATGATCTGTATCTCATATAATGTGGCCTACCAACCTAACATGAATTAAAATAAAATTTGAGGCTCTGGTCTGCGTCGCTTTGGAGTTACGAATGAGCACCGATCATTTCTTTTACCTGTTTTTCCCCGTAAGTGTCAACACTTGATAATGTTGTTTGAAGCAACGAAACGTGTAGTGTCTAAATAAAACTCAATGGAAATATTGCAATGCTCAATTTTTCTTATATTATGAACTTCCAGCACATCGTGCCTAACATCATACAAGATGCCTAAATATCAGTGGCGCATCTATGTGGTGGGGCTGAGGGGGATATGGATTTTTCGACCTATCGATTTTTAATCGATATGAATAGCTCGACTTTTCAAGGAAAATCGAAACTTGAACCAAAAGATCGATTAATCGCAAAAATCGACAGTTATCTTTTTTAATTTGTGCAAAAACACGTTTCTTGTTATTCGACGACAAATATGAGAGGTAGAAAAAAATCTACTCAGAATACATGCTTGAATTATTAGTAGTAATAATTTACAAATGTATGCAAATTAATGTTTAGGGATCACCACTTATACCCAACCGCCTAGGCGCGCCTTCTCTAAATTTTTAAGAGAGATCAACTGATTGAGATGCTTTCTTGGTGATCGAGAACGTGCTTTCCGATTTTACCGGCCTTTGAGAAAATTCTTTTGCATGGGACGGATGACGTTATCATTGACTTGTAAGTACGCTGCTGAGATCAAACGAAATCGTCACGATCGAAGTTGAAAAAGTCAAGTTCGGATAGAAAATCGAAGACAATGGCTCGATCTCGATTTCCTCGATCTTTGAATATCACAACTCAATTTTTAATTTCATTCGTAATTGATGTTCCTACCTCTTACAGGGGCCTCCCTAATTTTCCCTCTCCTTACCCTAGACTTTAGCCCTTTCTAACCCAGAGCTGTATCTGAGAGAAATCAAATTTCAAGATATTTCATTTTCAAAACTTGAAAATGTTACACTCAATGATAATTTTACTCTCAATGATAATTATCCTGGCAGCAAAATATTTCGTCATTAAAATATACACTACACAATAATATTTAGTTTATATATTTCCTAAATAGAGCTGAAAGTTTAAGCATGATTTTTTGATGTTGCTTAGAAGCAACATTGGGTTATAAAGGATTAACGCCCACCCTCAGTGCGCAAACCGCTGCGCTGTTGTTTTCAAGACAAAAGCCGAACGCATAATCTATTATTCTCTAAGCGATGTCGAGGCTTGAGACAAGATCCTAATTAAATTTTCCATCGATAAGTCTTAAGAAACTGCCATTTTCACATCTACCTCGTTCATCTCTCGGGGGAAATGCACTTCGTTGCCGTAGAAAATTGCACCTGTCGAGAAAGGCGTCTGGTTTCGAAAGCGCACGCACAGTACAAGGCTCTGGAATTTTCCAATTTTAGATCCATCTCTAACGGAACAATTTTGGCGGCGAATCATGCTGGCCAAAACAATAAAATGACGGAGGCAAGTTCGCAAAAAGAAATATAGAATATATCTTTGCACGATGATTAAAGTTCACACCCTCAGATTAAACTACTTCCCTTGCAGACGGGAATGAAGAAAATAATTATTTCTTCACGTAACCTTTCTTCTCATGATATTTTAAGGTTGTAGAGGATATTTTTTTTACTCAAGCAATTTTCTCACTGCCGTAGTTGGAAGGTTAAGGAATATCATAATAATTATTCATACTTACAAATCAACACAAGAAATACTTACATACATCAATGGCATCAACTCAATTATGATATTATAAATATTATCCATTTCATGAAAAGCCAATGGAAAACAGATTAATAGTAAATTATACAGACTTATTTAAAAGCAAATGCAGTTTTTTTAATTGATGTGACACCTAATAGTAAAAAAATTACATACCTTTCATATAAAGACTCAAAATTATCTAAAATAAATACTCCTACACTGAAATTAGCACTGTATTACGTGGCAAAGACTAAAATTCACAGATTAAAAATCACATCTGGCGTGTATTTCGGTGTAAATATGTCATAATCTAGGAAATTTTCCTTGGAAAAAGAATAATATTCATTCGCAATATGTTTCCTGGGAACCTTGGGAGAGGAAAACTCCACGCAGCGAATCATTGAATCATGAACGAAATGAACTAATTCGTGAAATCATTTTATAAATGTATACAAATGATTTATCCCTTTGCACGGAAAACTGAGCATTTAAGAGGAACACTCACGATGCATTACTTACAAAATAACTGCCCCCGTAATAATCCCCAAAGAATCTTTTTGAAACGACCACAAGGAATACTCGAGAGGTCTTGAGGAAAACAAAATATCTCTTCGATATGGAGATGGAAGGATCGGAATTTGATTAAAGAAGAAAGAATATTTCCTTTGCCCACGTTTGCCTTCTCGATTAAAATTTCAAGCAAGAAAAAAATTACCACGATAAAAGAGAAAGCTGAAGTGGATCAAAATTTATGGCTATTAATTACGACAAAGCAAACTTTACGCCAGCATTAATAATGAGAAGCCACTAGAAGGAAGAGAGGAGAAAAAATATTTTAAAAAATACGATCGGGTCCTTTCCTTTCGATTCCATAGAGGCTAAAAACGAAAAGAAGGGAGGTCCTACACTCAGTGGTCCTCATTTCAATAAAAATACTGATAAAAGGTTTTTCTTCCTGTTCCTTTCTCTTTCCCCAACAAAAGGGGAAACTTTGTCACTCGATTTTTGATTTGAAGATTCCATGATTGTGGAATGAAAATTTGTTCGCAACCCATGATCGACACAAAGAGGAAAAGAATAGACGTCTTTCATGTTACTTGACGGTCCTCAAGTTTGAAACTTTGAGCCCGTCAAAAAAAAAATAAGGCGCACAGTTGATTGAAAAAAATCATCGGTACTCACTCGCAACACCAAAAAAGTATATAATTGTAAATGCAAGGAATAAATTATCAACATTCAGTGCATTCCAATTCTTCTTTCCCAACCTCAGAGGATGTCACCTATGATGGCGAAACATTATTAGCGCACTCGTAAAGTATTGTTTTAAATCTCACAATGGCGAATCTACCACCTGCATCATCACATTTTAAAGAGAAATACGAATAAATTCACAGCGGGTATTCTCTGCAATGAGCTCACGTGCAGATCAAAGTTCATAATTGCGGAAAGAAATACCAGAGACACAACCTTTATCCAGATGTTACATTTTCAAACGTTTTGCAATGACAACGGCCATAAGTAACCTATTTTTTCTCAAAGCGGAAGGCATAACTTTGCTGCCAAAACCGTGCACAAGAAGAAGGAAGCATTCGAAGCCCAGCAGCATTAGGAAGGACGATTCTGATACGTAAAGACGAGAGAAAATCGTTCAAAATTCGTGAAATTTCGCTTCGAGAAGTGTAGAATCGTGACGAGGACATTAGAGACTTAAAGCGTTCGACTCCTCTTCCCGTCACGACCACTGCAAGCGAGACTACGGCGTCAAAAGAAAAGACGAAGGCTCGTATTTCTTCTTGGTGCAATGTGAGAAAGCTTATCGGCCAAAGTCACACTTAACCGACGCGATTCCTGAAGGCAGAAATTACGAGTTACCTAAAAAGAAGTTCTTTTTCGCCTTGTTCTCGCATCAACCGCGTTAGATGAACTGTAGAGTCCACAAATTTTAACTGAAGACAAAATTAAACTTCCGTGACTTTAACTCAGTAACTTTAGATAAACTTTAAACTTCGTCAAAATAATAATGAATGTTACATTCATCATCACTCGCTGGTAAAAGGAGTTTAGTAGTAGGTAGTTATTTATTCTCTGTAGGCGTTTTTTCTTGTAATTTAGCCTGAATATTCGCTAAGGTTACTTACTCTATGGACTAGCAAAAAATTTGGATCTGAGACCCTGATATAAGTCGGCAACTTTCCCACGTAAGGAAACTTTTTAAGTCATTTTTTTTGGCCTGTCCTAGTGTAGACGGCAGAAAATTAGCTTGGATGCTATGAATATTATTTCCAATAAGCTGCACCAAATGTAATTTAAAAGCTAACATGAATAAAAATGATAATAATTAACTATATTTGCCCTGTGACAATTCTGTCTTCAAATATTTTTGGAGGTTGCCACTTTGTACAAAAGTATTCAGGAATATTTTCCGATAAATTTTCCTACTTTAAACGAATTTCAATACAAATGTTCTCTAAACGTAGGGCCTATTTTACACTCTTTTGGTAAGTTACATCTAGTTGTAGATCCAGAGGGGATTAGGAGGGCTATTGCGCCCACTTTAAGTAACCAATTTACTCTAGAAGGTAGTTTTGTTCGGACCCCAACTACTGATGGGAGGTTACCCCCACTTAGCCCCAACCCCCTTTTCCTTATTCTGGATCCGCAACTTCCAGCTGATAATTTCTTTCTCTCTTTACAACGAATAATATAGCGATGGTATAATGGAAACTTGTATCGGATAACTCGTAAGGCACACGCCGTTCGACGATTTCTCCGTGAAATTATCTATGTGCGCCCCTCAGAAGTTATGGCTGGAGAAAAACGAAGGGGGAGATAGATACATCTGCGCGGTGATTTCATACGCTCATCTTCACAACCGATCTCCATGAAACCGCGGAAAAAAAGGTTTGGGGTGAGGGAGGAAGGATGTTTTGACATGGATCCTAAAAGGTTTGGGATGGGTTGGAGGGGAGAAAAACACGCCGATGCAAGGACCATCCCCCTCCTGTGCAATGCATCGAAATCTCTTTCAGTTCACGCAACCAGGGAGCCAACCCCGCCTGCCTTCCAACGCAAAGGGGCTGCAACACGCTTTAATAAACCTTCTCCCCTTTTCCAACGAAGCGTGAAAAAAATCTTCCACTCCAGTGCGTTCTAAAGTTTTGGCGAGAAAAAAAAAAACGAAATGTGCACCATTCTAAAGTAGACCGAAGAACCATAAAAAAGGCATCTATAATAATAAAAATATTTGTATAATAAAGATTTAATAATCATGAAATTTCGTACAATAATTACATTCCTGAGAGATTTTGGAATAATTATATTTGAACAGAAGTCATAGTCAAATCATGACATTTTGGACAGATTTATTCATAATTATATTCTATATTTTTTATAAAATAGCTGAGATCATTAAGATAGATGGCTTCAGCCTAATTCTTAACAGTTCTTAAGTTTAAAGATAAGATCGCGAAAAATTGAGCCACACACTAACTGCACGACGGAACTGTGAATCTGTCTACCCCCGAAATCATTGACAAAATCCACAATATGCTTGTAAATGACAGACAAATCAAAAAGCTCGATATAGTTGAGTCTACATGCATATCGCAACGCACAATTGCTTTAAATTTGAACGAAAATTTGGGTGTGAAAAAAAACTAGGCAATATGGCTACCGCGTTTGCTCGCAGTGGAGAATAAACGAAATCGTGTGGTCAACTCCTAAACTATTTTGGCACCTTTCCACCACAATCCTGAAGATTTTCCACGTTAACACATAGCTATGGACGAAATATGGTCCATAACTACGCTGCAGAGACAAAAACAGTCGGAACAATGGAATTCTGAAGGCTCCAAAGTAGGCGAAGATGATGAAATGGGGTGGTCAGATCACGGCAGAGACATTTTGGGTTGCATGCGGAATAATCAAGGGTAGGAGATAGACGAATGGTAGTCCACGTGATGGTGTCACGTAAAAAAACACTGTTGGAATGGAAGTGGGAAACCTGCCTACTAAATATTCCCTGACAACATGGAGTACAATAAGTTGTATAGGACAGATTATTAGGGATCTAAAAGACAAAAAATTTGGTAAAAAAACACTAATATATTTATCAGCAGGAGCACGAATATTACGTAAGATGATACTCAAGGTGGCTTCTAAATGTGTTGACACCCACCGCGCATTTAAATGGGTTTACTGAAGTCGCCACTCGCGTTACTGATGGATCAAGTGAACCGAGTTTCACGGGAAAATAAGGTGTAGTCGTGGGTGTGAACCGAAATTTATGTACATACTCATATGATCCATCAAATTCATAGTTTTCCAATGCTATTCCTCAAAATTGTAAACATTATTCCGTATAATATTGGAAATAAGTGGATCGCATTGCACTCATCACCGCGCCGCGGACATTTTTGAAAACCGATTAAATTTGTACCGAAGTGGCAACTTCGTTATTGGAACGGTAGAAATTAAGGAAAGCGCCCTCATTTGAGGGAGAGAAAAAGTTCCTTCTTCAACAAGACAATACACGGTTGCACACCTACACAGTTGTGTTGGCCAAAATTACGAAATTAATGTTCCAATTGATACAAAACTTTCCGTATGCACAATATTTGACCCCCAACGGCTTTTCTCATTCCCCAACTTCAATAAAATCGACAAATAGCTTGGTGGACATCAACTTTTGCATCTGAGGAGTACGACCTCGCCCAAATATAATGCCTATTTTGAGGAGATCCCGAAATTCTACTTTTTGGACGGTTTAAAATGTCTGGAAAATCTCCAATAATATTAATATAGCTAAAAGAAGACTAAGTTGAAAAATATAAGAAAATTGACCCAAAATAAAATGTTTTTCTACCTTTTCCTAAAGACTTATTGAACGACCCTCGTATTAGGTACGTAATAACCCGTCAAACAGAAGCGATATTTCCCTTTAAGATCGTAAAATGTAAACAATTCGGAAGGTGGAGGAGAAGACGATGTAGTAATAGATGGAGAAGTGACTGACAGGAAGGTAACCGAATCGACCTCTGGGTTAAAAAAAACTCACGCTACCTCTTTTAAATATAAAATGCTGTTCTCCCGCAGAAACGATAAAAAAAACTCCGCCCTCCCCACATCAGCAACCCTGGGGCGCAAGGGGAGAAAAAAAAGAAACCGGAGAAGCGCACCCCCTGCGAAGTGAACCGACATGTCATAAACCGGCGATGACTCGGGCCATCATCAAACGCATAGATGCATCCGAATATCTTCCACCAAATGCACCGACGTATTCATGACGGGAGAACGTTTGCACTTCCGCTGTGCAAGCAACTATCGTCATGTCGAAAACCTCTCGTAAAGGGTGCCATAGGAAAGGATTATTGACAGTAGCGAGGAAGTAGTGATCCGTAGGTAGAGGAAAGGGGAACCAAAACTGTAATAAAACTGCTTCTACACGAATCCGTGGAAAACTCAATCCTCGAACGAATACCGCAGTAGTAAGTCGTATGATTTGAGTGACAAGCCGTACATGAAGTCTTCTCTGCGACGAATCACATGAAAGACATTGCGACCCTTGGGGACTTGGGCAGGACTGAAAAGTAATAGCAGGTATAGGTATTTTCATGTATTTTTGGTGAAAACAACAAGCAATTCTGTACTTTACAATGAGAATATGAAGTAGAGAATAAATCTTTCCTCTCTCCTATCCCCTAACCTTTTCATAGCGACGTATTTCTTCTCTTTTACATCCTTTATAACCTTCACTATGTAACTCATTCGGGGCCGTCCTTCGCCCTTCTTCCCTTTCACCTTCCACCGTATTTATCGTATCATTTGATTTATCTGCCAAACCCATAATTGTTTACTGAAGTATTGTCTACATGCTTATTCATATACTTCATCCAGCGGAGGCCACAAAAATTGGCTTTTCGAGCATTACTTAACTGGAAATTGTATTTTAAAACCGGCATTCTTATACGTGGTGCAATATTTTTGATGAATGGTTCATAGGCTGTTTTACTCGGGGCACATCATTGAGCAGGTAAATACTGAATTTCTTTTCAAATTTCGAGAATGCGAGCTCGGAATTAGAGCAGGGGCTATTTTGCCTTCTCTCATCAATTCATTCTCGTATGCGTTCTAGCAATTCACCGCTTTACAATACTTCATAGAATAGCAATGAAGTGTGAGCCAAAAATCGCCTTAGACATAAAAACACGATAATGATAAACAAAGCTATCGTATTGTCCACAATTTTTTAACCGATGCAGCCGACCAGCGGAAAAATGTGAATAATAAATGGAATAAATTTGATGAATTGGATGGATGAGACAGATACTTTGTGGAGATCCTTTATGAGATACGAAGTGAAAAACTTTCCACTTTCCACATAAAAATTTACTTAACTACAGTCTACATGTTTCGCTGCACTTGATAATGCTGCAGTGCAGCGAAACATGCCGACTGTAGTTTAATAAATTTTTATGTGGAAAGTGCAAAGTGTTTCACTTCATATCTCGGAATAAATTTGACTTACTGAACGAAAATGAGTTAATTTGTCACTTCCCGACGCAAGATATATGAGGGGGTGAGAAGCCAAGGGGTGCAAGTGTTTTTTTTTCTCGACTGAGTTAGGTGAAGTTAATTTTTAGGAAAAACACACATATATTGGTTGTCAAGGGATACCAGTGAGTCTCATTTTGTGCTGAAATTTAGTGGAAAATCAAAAAAAGCATCTAATTGATCTCGTTTGTTTTCTATTCCTGATTTCTGTACCTATCTCTGTTTAGAAAAAAGAAATCACTTGTACCCCTTGGCTTCCAACCCACTCATATATTATCGTATAACAATCGAAACACGTGTAAAAAAATTACTCGGTTAATAAATTGTGGACAATACGATATCTTCGTTTATCATTATCATTAGTTCCACGACATCTTTCCTGAGAAAGTTGACTCTATTCATAAAAACACGTCTAACCATAAAGGCTACCGCGGACAAAGTAAACAATTCTTACAGTTGGATATTTTATTATATATTATATATTTTATTATACTTCATGGACATGCATACCATAATGTTAAAAAAAATTAAATACAGACTTTCTAAGCACAAAACCCGTGAAATTTTAAAAATTCCCGTTATTTTCTGAGCACACCTGGTATAATACCCATCAAATAAATATACTTGCAAAAGAACATGTATAACGCACGCGATATGATAGAGGGTACCCAAGAGTTTAGAAATCATGGTGAAGAGTATAAAAAACAATAACACTCAGTTGATTGCAACCAGTGGCGTAACTAGCAATATGCTTTGGGGGGCGGGGGTATGAGGGGCTTAGGGGGCGACTCCCCCCCCCAAGCAATCGGGGTCCGAGAAAATTTTTGAAAAATGACATGCCTGGAAATGCATTTCGCATCATTTTGGTACTTAAATTTTAACTTTAAGTAGATGCTGTTATTATAGATCAAAAATAGGTAATGGTTTCATAATAATTTTCTTCTCTGAGGCTTTAAAGGGATCTATCCCCCTCGTACCCCCCCCCCCCCCACAGTTACGACACTGATTGCAACGTTCCACCTCACCCAATAAGCTCTCCCCAGCCGGTTAGACGTCCCTCAAATTCGAATGATCGATCATCGACCAATACCGAGGAGATATAAGAAGGGGGGGAGGGAATAAAGTTAATCTGAAAATAAACCATGGACCCATTTTTTAAGTAACTTGGATTCTGAGAGGGGAAGAAAATTAAAAGAGGAGGGATCCTGCACTTAAATGAAGCGCCGAGGAGAAACTCGACAAACTTCTTGCAGAAAACCGAAAAAACACATCGATTTCTCCTCATCCAAGCTCCAGGGCATAATAGAGGCGAAATCCTAATCCACCTCCTCCACCATGACCCGTTCTCCACCCCCTCAGAATTTATTTCCCTGCCTTCCTTTTTTTCTCGGAGCTCTTCTCTCTCTATGGAGAAAAGTTCAGATCCGTGCGGGATATGCAAAATTTCGCCAAGTTTTTGAACTTCCGAATCTCTACCGAGTTAAAATAAAACATTAATAAAAGAAAGAATTGAAATAAAAATAATAAAAAAAGCTTTCCCAACTACCTATCGGGGTTTTTCCGGGAGGCTTATCGAGCTCTTTTGTCGGGAGGGGGAAAAAAGACAGACAAGTGAAGGTTGGAAATGCGCAGCGACTCCATCAGATGAGGTCCATGAAAAGTCTCTCCTTTTTTATTTTACGTTCTCTCCGTTCCTATTTACTCTTTCTCCCTCGCCGTCTTCAGCACTCAGCGCTCTCTGGGGAGAAAAATGCAAAGTTCAGATATTATCCGCCCCAACTGACATGCAGTTCCTTCAATTCATAATGCGATCCGTGTCGGAAAAAAACCATGCGTACACACTCAAGGTACTCACGAGGATATACGGCAAGAAATTCTGTCCCGATCTTGAATGTAAAATTTAATGAAACCCACTACGTACCTACCGTAGCGTTAAAATATTTATGACTTAATTAACTATGAAGCTTAAATATTCCATCGTGTTGTCACCATTAATTTCACACAATATAGCTTTGGAGACAATAATTTCGTAAAGGGTAAGTTGAATAAACGTAGATAAATTTTTTTTCATATCCATTTTTCTTCTTTTTTTCAATCACTTCTTCGCCTTTTCCTACCTAATCCGTTTCTATATCCATTCAGTTACCTTGTCCACTTAAAAGCGTACGGCCTTGCTCAATTATTTTTTTCAACTATAACAACTATGTACAGCGATACCGAGCGTAAGGAACTAACTATTAAAAATATTTCGTTCCCTTCTTATGGCCGACCTGAGAAACATAGAATTTGTCATTTGAATGCATGAAAAGTACATAGAAATACAAAAAAAATGTCTATTGCATTTTTATTTAAAATTTTCGGCGAAAAAAAGTGAAAATTAGAGGATACGAGCAGGGGCGTCCTGGCCAGATCTGCTGGTCGGCGATCGCCGAGGGCCCCTGGGTAAGGAGCCCCCACAACACTCACGTCTATCTTGAAGCATTTATGGAAAATGTAATAGAAAACAACTCGAACGATTACTTGAACGATTTGTTTTTGCAATAATAAAATTCTACGTCTTCATTGCATTATTTACAAAATATTAAGCGTAAACAGATTACCTATATAAAAAAATAAATTTAATTAAGGTGTGAAAAGATGAAAAAAACCGATGCTTTTTCGCGGAAAGGTTATTTAAGAGGTTTTTTAATAAATTTTAGAGTATTTTCAAGGAAATAATTCACTAAATAGATAATAGAGCCATAATAATTTATATTCTGTGAAATTCTCGCTTTTTATTGAATTTTTTCTTACAAAATTGCTATATTTTATTAAATTTTATGTTGTTCTCAAGAGCCAGAATAGCGCCAAAATCTATTTCCGGGCGTGCGTTTCCCTAAAATTTTCCGGGGGAGGGGGCCCAAAAATTTCCCCGGAAGAAGGGTCCCATCATCCCAGCCGATGGCCCCCAATAGCCCCAGGCCGTCACTGGATACGAGGAGTTTCAACCCCCAATTCATAAAATGCTGCGAACTTTGGCATGTTATATATGAGAAGTTTACAAATGACAAACTACGAACCTCAGAAAACATTTTGTCCTTGAATTTGGGAGGGAATGATATTTAGCACATTCTGTTATTCGCCACAGACTACGCATCCAACAGAGGGTAGATATTTAACTGGAAATGACGACAGCAGTGATAATTGGCCAATACCGCGAAGCATATCAAATATAACGGGAAACGGGAAGCTTCCCGAGATTAGTTTATATATAGCAGCCGACTGCCATGAAATTCCCACAATTCAAGATTATTTGCTCTCTATACTGATGCAAGGTCTTTGCTTCGATGAGTCTGCTGTAATTAAAAAGCGGCTTAATACCCGCGATTTCTTCAAGTAATAACTACGAGCAAAATATAAAGTTGCTTTTCCATAGTCCGAAAAAGAGCTAATGAGAGTATAATTCTGTAATAATTTGAATAAAATGAAGCGAATGAAGACTTTCAACAGTAAAGCTAGCGAATAGCACTGTTCTGCAAAAAAATAGTTCAAAAAATGCCCGGCTACAATTTAGGGTGTTTCTGGCTAATTTTGGGTCGCTGAATCCGAAAATGACCTCCGTTTTTTTTCTATCGCCCTCCATTTTTACAAGCAACCCTCAAATTGGGGAGACCAACCCCGCATCTAAACATATCGCTTTTCAAGGGGCTTTTACTAATGTTATCTGCTTCTGGTAAAAAAAAGCTGACGTTTTGAGTCTATTAGTGCCATGAAAGACACAAACTTGAATGGGTTTGAAAGTATTTAGTGGGTTAAAATCGAAAAAGAAAAACTTAACAAACCATTGAAATAACCATTTGTCTTCATTTTTTATTGCATATGATGTGGTACGTATTAGAAATGTTTTAAGGGATGAATACAATGTTTATCCCTCCATTTTGTAAACAATCAATATTACATAAAATATAAGAGTATATATAGTCTGAGCTGGAGTGTAACGCTTCACGTTGCCGAAACGTGAAATTAATAAGAGGACGAGAAGAGACTGGAGTCTGTAACATAATGACACTTGTTTAAAACTTGTCTACCTTCACACATCATCATTTTCACCGACCCAGGTTGCGGCATATGCTGCCATTTTGGCCTTAAAAATGGCGGTATTTGTTGAAACCTGGGTCCTCGAATATTACAAAAGAGGATCCTCAAGTCGGCCTCTGACATTGTTGGCTGCCATTGCGCATTTAAAATGGGTTTACAAGAGTCGCCCCTCGTCTCGCTGGCGGACATAGAGATCCGAGTGTCACGGGGTAATAAGGCATTATTAGGGGTGTTAACCGAAATTTATACTTATGATGATGAGATATATCAAATTCATTACTTTTCAATGCTATTCCTTGCAATAACAAACATTATGCTGCAAAATATTGGAAAACGTGGATCGTATTGCACTCATCACCGCGTCGTGGACATTTTTGAAAACCGATTAAAATGCGACCGAAGTGGCAACAGATATCACACTTGTATGAGAAGGAATTGGGTCTCCTCTCTGCACTCCCCTTGCCTGGGACGGTAGAAATAAATAAGTAAGGAGATAGGCAAGTACTTTTATTATGTTAAACATCAAAGATTTCCACCGAACTACGCCCGAAGCTGCATCTTTTAAAGACTGGAGTTGTTTGAAATGTGGGTGTGGAGGAGGATGGAAAAGGTGAATTGGACGGATAGGAAAAGGAATGACAAAGTGTTAGACATTGTGGGCGAGGAGAGGAAGCTCCTAGATGAGATACGGAGGAGACGAAAGTTTTGCATGGAGCGAGTACAAGGTGGGTAGAGGATTTCAGGTGGGTAGGTAGGTAGGGATAAACCGTGCTAGAAGGAAAATTGCTTGGCAAGCGGGAGATGAGAGGAACAGAGAGGAACTCATAGACATAATGAAATGGAGTAGTCCTTTTTGTGAACAGAAGATGGAAGTTGAGGATGGGATAAATTCTCTCCAATGACAAACATATCTCCTACACTTTCCATCTTGAACGCACAATCTCTTAAGCTCGTATTATGTTTAAGACAAGTCTACCAGAATCCCCATAAATAGAAAAAAATGCTGTCCCAAATATCTTTCCCTAAACAGACAATCTAAGTGAACAAGTTGAAACACGAAGCATCCATCTCACACGTACACATTTACGAAAAAATATTTATAATACGGGCAAAATGATTTAACTCACACCTGACTGAACAATGTAGGCCTAGAAGTCCAAGGTCACTACTTGTCCTTGTCCAGAACCTTGTACATCTAGGCCTACAATCGCCCGACAATCAAATCTGCAGTCTATTCAAAGCCACAAATTAGCAACTTAATAGTTTTATCTCTTCCGTGATAGCGACAGTAGTCTTAATTAGCGTAATAGGTTAATTAAGGTTCTATTTATGTATTAAGGGAAAACAGGAAGAACTAGTCTTGAGAAACAGGAACTCCAGATTCCCGTTATAACGGAGGGTAAACATAATGCAGTTAAACAGGTGCGAAGATTAATGGGTCAATTCAGTGTGCCAGTTAAATTTACTCAAAGTAAAAGCCTAGTACTCGAAATTATCACACGTAACAAAGTATAAAACTAGTAACTTTTAATAAAAATTTTAAGATTAATACGATAGCTTCCTTTTACAAAACTCCAATAGTGAAATACGGTAGGAAAGGAAAATACACTGTTATTGTTCCACAACGACAATTAATTACCAAACATGCTTTTGACACTTACGCCATCATGAAGGTAATTTGAAAATTAAATAATTTCCTCGATAATGACAAAACACATGAAGAATATTTTCTATTTCCGTATCAAGGTTCCACAAAGAAAAAACCCGAAACATTTTCCAGTGTAAAACATTGTACGCTATTTTTTATGTATAATTCCCACACATAAAATTCATGTCTAAAATCCTGCATTCTCGAACTTTTATCAATGAAAATTACTAAATCATACAGCTAAGAAAAGATTCATGTAAGTAAAAACTATCACGTCGCCACGGATTCCCACGCATGTTCACTAGAAAAGGAAATTAGTATCTTTACACAGCAAACAGGACAGGCCACGGTAGGACCAGCCACGCCCACTTTGACCAAAGCATTGACAATCCCATAAGGACCACTGCTTACTATTTGGTGAAATTTTTGGTCATGACTCGTTAATATATTAAAATAACCTATGGAACCCACAATGTAAACCTTATTTTATTACTTCATTGGTACGCTTCGTGAAGTTATGACTCAAATATCTATTCCCAATGAAAAATCATTATCAATTACCACGGTTACGTTCTACAACCGGCTCAGCTGAAAATAAAATTTTACGAGAGTAAAATAGTCATTACCTGCACTTATACTGGCATTTAATCTTATTACAGCCAACGGAAAACTAACAATTACAGTAATAAAGTGTATTTTCAACGATATCCCCACCAATAAAGCGGCTAACAGACACAGAGTTTACGCATTAATAGAAGTATCGCGCGAATGATGGTAAAAATCTGTTGACAATCATCGACGAAACTATAGTGATTATGGTAGCATTTTTCACTCAATGTAGTTAATTTTCAGAACAAAACTTAGCCACCTCAAAATATCAGTCAGAGACTTAAGTCCAAAAATTGTCAAACCAAGATGGCGGAACTTTGAACCACGCTAAAAACCCGGAAACAGTGCCTCCAGATATTCACAACCTCCTTGATGTAGTCCCCTCTATTTTTAACGCGGAGGATTGGAATTGTAAAGTTTTTCTATCTATTATTCCACTTCTAACTTAACAAATAATATTATTACACCTTATAAAGACGTTTTATAATTTGAAACTCGGGAGCAAAAACAAATCCACACGCCATGATTATTGGACATTTCCATGAAAATGTCAACTCTTTCTCTCAAATTAAAATTCAGGCTGGAAGTATTTTATCCCGATAAATCAACGGCTAAATGATTGAATTTTATGAAATCAGTATTTGAAACATTATTCAGAGCCTTATTGAAAGTGTTCAAATTATACTTCGAATCACAGAGTTTTGAAGATGTTTGAAATCATTGCATTTAGTAGGTTGACTTGTCAGTAATTCCGTCACATGTTAATTTTGGGCACATTTTGAAGGTATTTAAATAATTAATTTTGCTTATGTATGTGAACATCAGCTTCATACATGTTTTTTGATCATGCACAGTTACAAGTTTTACAATTATTTTGTACTTTACAATTTTATCGAAATATGCCATGGCATAGTTTTCTCTAAAGGTAATTCCGTCACAAATGGAACTGCCCTGCCACAATCCAACTCCCACTTCTGCCGTTCACAACAATCTCCGTCCACCATCACTTGCCTCATTGCTCCTCTCCCACCAATTGTCACATCAACATTCTCCGACTCAACTCAAATAAAACTGGAAATTAATTGTTACAAAATGAAGTTCGCCTATTCGACGTCAGCGCTAGGGAGGAACCGGGAGGGGGAATTTTGACCTCGCCGATAGCGCTGCTCGCATTCCGCTTTCACTGAAGAGGGGAAGGGGGCGAGGTTGGAGACGTGTCCATGAGTCGATCCCAATTTGCATGGAGGTCGCTGAACTGGAGGAAAGAGAGGTAGCAGGGAAGTGGACGTCACCGGAAGCAGGAAGACCCGGGCGCTCGCGCTGTGCAGAGATTAGGACATGGCTCGATCCATCTCCCAAAAACTCAGCTATTCACACTACTGCTGAGCACGAAGCGAGTGTTTGCCACGCTTTCAATCCGAGCTACCCTTTATGAGCAACAAAAACATCAGGAAAGACCTCAAACTATGTCCAGTTCTAACTTATCTAAAATCGCACTTGTCTAAATTCGAAAAATCTTTCGCTGCTACTAAAAATCCATTATTAGAAAATCTCTGGGACTACGAAATACCTGTTAAACCAAAATACCTTTATCCCAAATCTGCCCTAAACCCTACCCACATTCCCAATCCCTAACTCCACCAATTAACTATGCCATGACTCATGTAAAAATTTAAAAAGTGATTGTCTTTAGCTGCAAGAAACAACAAGAAAAGGGAAACACCCAGGAGACAGCCGGATTGGCTGGGAACTGCGGACTAAACAATGAGAGAGATACTTGCGAGGACTTGCGAGGAGCTACCCATTACCCATGGTTAACGCGGGATTCTCAAAGCGTTATTTTTCTCACCATTTCACTCATGAACCATTTTGTCCATTACAAGCACGAATATTACAAAAGAGGATCCTCAAGTCGGCCTCTAAATATGCTGTCATCCATCGCGGATTTAAATGGGTTTACGAAAGTTCCCACTCGTGTCGCTAACGGATAAATTGATCCGAGTGTCACGGGGAAATGATCTAACGATTTGATCGTTGGATTATTCTTCCTCATAGAATGATCCTCGAAGATCGTTAGAACATTAATGGCTTTGCCTGGTTTCGCTCTGTAGTAGGGCCCTCTTCGCTTCTATAGCGTTGAGGTGTTTTTCCCTCTCCCGTTCCTTCCGCTCCTATCCTTTCCCAGAGGCGTCGTCGGGCTCCTATCGCGGCGGCGCCTCTTTCCTTTTTCCTTCCTCTCCAGACCCTCCCCGGATGATCGGGCGTATAAGCTACGGCTTGGTTCCCGGCCCCGGTCCGTTGTATCCTCGAAGGGCTCCCCTGAGTCCTCATCCGTTGTCACGGGGAAACATACAGTAGTATAATTAGGGGAGTCAACCAAAATTTATATACACGATTATGTGATCCATCAAATTCCTAGATTTTCAATACTATTCCTCGTAGTAGCCAACCTAATAATGCAAAATACTGGAAAAAAAATGGATTGCGTTGCATCAGGGCCGTATCTAGACATTTTTCTAGTGGAAGCGAAAAACATTCCGCCCTACCTCCCCTCAAAAATAACATGAAAGTCGCCACTCGCTTCAATGCTATTCCTCGCAATTACAAACATTATCCTGCAAAATATTGGGAAAAAAGTGGATCTCATTGCACTCATCACCGCGCCACGACATTTTTGGAAACTGATCAAAATGCGACCGAAGTGGCAAAAGAAATCAGCCTCTTGTGGGATGGAATTGGGCCTCCTCTATGCAATCCTCTTGCTAGTTACAGTAAAGAGTTTTGTAGGTAGCTAGCAGCTGTAAAACAACGCGACTATCCCGCCAAATCATTCGGCAAACCGCGACGATTTTATGATCCACTATTGTCTATGGAGCCTCAGTCAAGAATATTATTGTACAACACCTTTAACTCACATATAAGAAACGTGTACATTGAAATATAAGTTTCAAAGACAAACAATATTCTGAAGTTATTTACATCGGAATAATTACAAGAGGAAATGTGACACGAATTCAATGCCTGTAGCATTAACAATAATCCCTTAAGAAGTTGTAATGATTCGTACTTCATATCACTCTATAATGTCTTACAAGTAAGGAAAATAGGTACGTACATTTCACAGTTTTCCCTTGCTAACAGACACTTCCAACACTGACCCTTGAGGAGTAACATCCAACTCACCTAAAAAGAAGAAATAAGAGCATTAGACATGGTATCTCGGACACAAAGAAAAAACGATATAAAGTCAAACGTATGTGGTTTTACAAGTAGATACACCCAAGAAATGGAATAGAATCTCTGGCTGAAAGAAGAGCCGATATTTATCAACTAAATCGATATAAATTAAAAACGTAATCATTGAAGTTCATAGAAATAAATCTATCCAACATTTTCATTTGCAACAATACTTCACACATTATTTCATGCGTTACGACAAACAAGAGATAGGTCGGGGTGGAAATGTAGAATACAATAAAACTATATCACTGTAATGCAACAGGAAATCGTAACATTTACATATCAGTTAAATAAATGAGTTATGCAGGGAAATCAAAGGTAAACGTCAGAACCGGACTTAAAAACCACAACTCTGCACAGGAATCAATGAAGAGAAAGCAAATAAAAGTATTTTCATTCCTCAACCCACGGTAGAAAAGAAGCCAATTACTTCAAGGAGGTTTGAGCCTCAGAAATAGCAAAGATAATGAGGCGATCGCAGAGAAATAATGGAAATTTTCAGTAAACTGCTTTGAATCACAGGTCTAGCCAGCGGAATATTACTTAAATCATAACAGATCCTCTATCAACTGCATGATTGACTGAAAAACCCGGTACGCTAAGATTTCATGAAGAATTAAACTTCCAACGATAGGTCTAGTACACAGGAAGCAAAATACTAAGAATACCAGTAATGAAATCCGTGAGAGTGGATCATATTTATCACACTTTCCTGGTTTATTATTATGCGAAAAAATTGGACAAATTAATCACAGTTCTTTGTCGGACTATGCGTAAACTTCCAATTCCAAACCCAAGATAATGAAACCTAAATTACACTCAATTTAATAAGATTTATTCTTCTATACTATGCTACGTTCATCATCAGTAAGGGTATTGAAATCCATGGATTACAGATATATATCAAAAACCTTCTCTTAATGGCGTACTTATATTCAATTTATTATCCCAGAAAATATATAAATATAATCTTGAGTCGATTGTTAACAACCAACACTCATACAACGAATATATTGAATAAAGTCACAATTAGAACCGACCTCATCTACAACGCAAAACATAAAAAAAATCAAATGCAAATTTTCAACAACTCGACGAAGTCTTTCTTTTTTAACCAGAGGGATTTTTTTTCGAGATATCTCTTTTTGATCTTTTTTTTCATATTTTTTTATTTTTCGAATTGGCAGTGTTTAAAGACATCAGAGTAGCAAGAAGAGTTCAAACGAAAATTTTTTTTGTGATCGTGCCTTTGTTACTGTCGTTTTCACGCTTATGATGCCCAGCATGAGAATAATCCGTGCAAAGAGGGCCTGTGACATCGGAGCACGCTGATGCTGATTCAAGTTAGATCTGAAAAACTTCAGTGGTTGCTATTATTTACAAATATCATAAAATAGTGTAGCGTTGGATTTGACTATCTTAAACAAATAATTCATAAACTTATTTTATCGCCCATTTCTGATCCTATAAATACCATACTTTTGCTCCTGACCATTGTTTCTTCACAAATTAACGGGAATGATGTTCTGAAGATTTTGATCAACTAGAAAAATCACTCATCAAACTTTTTTCGACAATGTTTCGCTACTTTATTTGAGCATCCTCACGCTAAATATGTGCAATTACATAAAAATGAAAGAGCATTAACGAAATTAAATTAATCAGTAAGTTAAATTATAAAATATGTAATGAATCAACGTTCAAAAAATATTTTGGTACCTCAAAATCGTTTTTGAAAGCGCCGATAATCAAGTTTACTTGAGTTAGAGTTCATTTTCTTAGCGTAGGACAATGATCTCATAAGAAAAGTAAATATCTCCAAAGGTGGAGATACTTAGCGGTTATCGCAGAGTTTAAAAATAATCATCAAATTTTCTATAGTATACGTAGTAACGAAGTTATCAACGAGAATTATCATATGAGATATTTGTCATTGTCATTAAATGGAATCGAAATCAAATCAATTTGATTATTAGTTCTTTCGACAGCACTTAAAGTTTATTTTCCCATTTTTGGTATCGTATTGTCGCAAAAAACATAGCAAAACTGAAAATTAACCAAATTTTCAGAGCATCATCTCTATTCGTTTACTTTAAAATGCTTAATATTCTCATTATTTCTCTCCATTCAAGACTTATTTTTTAAAAAATCTAACTCCAACAAACTGCACAGTTCCTCTTGATCCTCTCATAAAGATGGAAGCTCTCTTCAGACACGAAAAAGAGACTCACCCCTCTTCCACAGTTCTCTCGATGTAATGAGAGGGTAACGAACGAAATCATTTTTTTTAAACATCTCTTCAAGGAGAAATGAAATTCCGAACTAAAAGTATGAAGGAGAAAGGCACAAAAATTATGAGACCAGAAAATTATCAAAAAAAAATTAAGCAGATTCAAGCGGAGAAGCAGAGTGGCTTCCAATCATCTCGGAGTCTCCTTCACATCGCAGAATTTGATGCACGTTTTTACTCAAGTGTAGAGGAGTACCCATGGAAACCAATTGATTGCTTTAAAATTTTCGCATAAATGTAGCATCTTTGGCTTTCCCTTATTGACTTAAATTACGAATATAATTTTCATTCTGGTCCCTATGGTAAAGAATATATACGAGAAAATCAATATTGCACCGTTCAATACTTTTTTATCTTCCGAATGTGGTATTGTTAGAATAATAATGTAAGCAATAGAATAGTAATATTTCTCCATTTTTAAATCGCCTGATTTTAGAGCTATACCCTTCGAAAAATCGAAGGCAGCAACCCATTCGCAGATAAGTTGATGACGTCACGAACTCCTTCCGACAAGGTCATAGTTTCAGCTCAGCACCTCGGTCTCACGTGTTGGCCTCGTGTGCTTAGTGCTGTCTACACTCTTTTGAGCGAAAGCTTACTTCGGTCAAAGATTCAGCGTGAACGAAAACTAATGACGTTACTAACTCTCGGAAAGTATGTAGCAACCTTTGCGCATTCAATTCACAACTTACTCATATTATAGCGTATTCTTATCTTCAAAGTATGATATCAGTAACTTCATTTTAATTAAATTGAACTTGCAAGATAATAATTGGGTGGAAATGATTTTTATTTCAACTAAACTTTTCTTCCCCATCCATTAGAGGCGATCTAAAGTTGTTGTTTTGAGCGGGGGCAGTTTACAACTTTCCGCGTCGGCGCTTTTGTGGTCTGCAATACCTCTCAGTGATAATATGCCATAAGTCCAATATGCGTACACTATTAGTGGCTTAGTGGCCATTCATCACTTAGTTTTAAGTTCGTTTTTAACCTGGATATGTAAAAACTTTCGTTGAAGAGCCACCGAAATTATTACTTTACTTTAAGTTTTTTTCCAGAAATAATGGGGAGTTTTTTGCTGTCTCTTAACACTAGAACCGCTGAACTTTCCAACCCCACCAAAACCGCGGCATGGGACTTTTTTGTCCCATTGACAAAATACGTTGATCCTGTCATGTTTAAGTATAATTGACAATTTTTTTGTGGTTTGTGTGAACAAAGCACGTGTTTAGGTAATGTTTAAAACGTTTAATTAAGTATAACTAGGAATACAGTAAACTTATTTTGACGTACTGGTTGCAAGCTCAGACCTGCAGAGGCGCCGGGCAGAGGTGACGCGGCCGGCGCTGCGTGAGTAGGCGGCCGGCGCAGTGCACAGATTATTCCCTTCTGCGCTTCTAACTGGCAGAATAACGCATCGATCTGCGCATCGATCCCCTTCGTAATAAACTGTTATTATGTTAAATACAAAATAAGTGTACAAAAAAAACTGAAATTGTATGTTTTCCCCATATGGGACCAAAAAGTCCCACCCCGCGGTTTTAGGTAAATCGTCGTTTTTCTCGCGAACCAAACATTGTACAATATTTTCAATATGACCATTCGAAAAAGCATAAAAATGAGTAGAAGTTAGTGAATATCAAAGGGATCAAACCACTAGTACATGAATGGCAAACATTTGCAAAGGGCGATGGCAGAAAAAAGTCCCGTCCGCGGTTCTAGTGTTAAATAATGACGAGTAAACGTTTCACCCGGTTGAATGAATAAAATTGTGCGGAAAATTATTGGAGCTTTAATCGAAACTTGAAGCTTGTACATGGTGGCAGAGCTCCTTGACCAATGACAGACCCTGAGATCAAAACAGACACTTTGTTACTTCCACAATATATTTTTTAATACATTCTGTACTTGATAATGGCGCAACAGACGAAACCGGTCAAAAATAGAAATTTTGTTAATATACTGTGGAAGTAAAAAAGTGTCTGTTATTGATAATATTATTAGAGCTGTTGGTATCTTATTACAATGAATTTCCAAAAAGCGAACTCGTCAACAATCGATCCACCACTACCTCCAATCCACCAATATCTTTTAATGACTTGCGAATTCGGGTCTCAGTTCGCGATCTATTATACGCTTATGACTGAAGCCAACTCCAAGCTGCCTCCCTCCAACCCAAACCATACCACCCTGCTCCCTCGGGGACAGGGTACTGCGATAGGGGTTGGGCCTTACCTCCCCAACGCATCATGCTTTATAGGAGACAAGTGTCCATAAAGCAGTCGAAACGGGGTACGAAGCACTCTGAGCGCTTCGCACTTAATGGAGTCGGGAGGAAGATAGGCGCAGCCGAGCCTTTGATAACTAATTAGTCGGATGCAATGAGCTCCCGGCTATTTACACGCCCTGGCGCGGGATGCTTTTCAAGTGATGGAGTTACATTTCCTAGATGTGCCGACATTAGATTTTAGTACTCCAAATTCTCTTTGAAACATTCCATGATAATTCAAAGATTTCTTGGGTCTCACACCGGGTAAGGTCCTCCATATCTACTCCCAACCTTTCGATGTGTAACTCGTCCATCATCCTCAGCAAGGGCGTACCCAGGGTCATAATTAGGGGGGGGGGGCAAGCCGAGTTGTGACATTTTAGCATGGAAAAGATGAATGAAACCAACATTTTAAGAAAATTATTAAAGCGCTTTATTAGTTGATGAGATTATTTCCTTGAAAAATAGTTTTATTTTCGTTAAATATCTTATACTAATACATATCATTTTTCGTGGGTTTAAAGAAAATTTGTTGAATAATTTCGTGTCAATTCAGTACTGATTTTGCTTAAAGACTTGAGCGAATTTTGATTCTAGGGGGGGTCAGCAGCCTCCCCCTGGCCCATGATGGGTTTGACCATGATCCTCAGGGATTCCAGGGATTGTATCCTAAATCCATGAAGAAGATGTCCAATTTGCACATCGAAACGTCGCGACGCATCGGAAGGAGATATGGAGGACCTTACCCAGTGTGAGACCTGAAAAATCTTTACTGAAATAGGGTAGTTTCCTTCATCAAAGAAAACGAAAGGCATTTATTGCGATTCATTACCCACCATTATTGTATTCATAATATACTAACTATTTGGTTTTAGAAATCCCAGTTTTGACAAATGTTAATGGTCAAGTCTAACCTCATTTGAAAAAGGCCAAATTGGCACCCATACGATGCAACTCCACGTGACTTCACAGGGGCCAAGATGCTATACGATTAGTCGGGAGTTTTGAATCGTCTGAGATTACCAATGCATGCATGAGGCACTGACCTCAGGGAAACATTTCTTAATAATCACCTATTAGAATTGCGTATGGTCGGAAAGATTCCTTCGTTTGACAGGGTATAAATAATTCTTATTTGAGCCAAGCGCTACCTGCTAGCAGCCTGCATCGTAGCGGCGCTCATAGCCACGCACCAAGGTGGCCTCACATAGCGGCAGCCGGAACCAAAATGACGCCGTCACACGGGCTTTTCCCAGCATTTATACTTAGCCGTCGCGCTTTCATGCGCTTGAAAATTTTCACTTTTCATTTAATCGCGAAAAATAGATATCGTCATTTAAAAATCTAATAGCGTCAAATACGTTCTCCAGGAGTAATAGTCTTTCGATTTAGAAAATAAAAAATAGGAAACCACCCTATTTTCGCCGGGGAAAAAACCACATTACCTCATGCCATGATATGGTAAAGTATTTGGAGGAGGCTACCGACAGCTGAGGTCATTTGCACCATTGACACTGGGCGGAGAAAAACTCGGCGCCTGCATTAGCCTGCATTTAACGAAAGGCGCCAAGGAGGCCAAGGTTTAACGTCCCATCCGACGGACGGAGCTGTATTTGTTTACTTTCACCACTAATAATAGGGTGGTTTCCCATTATTTTTTTATTGCCTAAATCGAAAGATTATTACTCCTGGAGTACGTATTTCACGCTTTTAGATTTTTAAATGACGATATCTATTTTTCGCGATTAAATGAAAAGTGAAAATTTTCAAGTGCGCGAAAACGCGACGCTTAAGTTTGAATGTCGGGAAGTCTCTCCGCGTGACGTATTTCTGGTTCCCCCTCCCGCCCTGCGAGGTGACCTTGAGGCGAGGCTTAGCGCTGATACGACGCAGGCTGCTAGCGGCTAGCCTAGTACCCTGCTGGCTGGTAGCGCTTGGCTTAAATAAGGATTATTAATAACTTATCAAACGAGGAAAACTTTCCGACCTTAGCCACTTTTAATAAGTGATTGTTAAGACATGTTTCCCTGAGCTCTGCGCCTCATGCATGCAATGGTAACCTCAGACGACGTATAACTCCTATCTTCTCGTATAGAAACTAGGTCCCTGTGACGTCACGTGGAGTGGCATCGCATGGGCGCCAATCTGGCCCTTTTCAAATGAGGATAAAAATGGACCATTGCCATTCGTCTAACCCGGTATTTCTAAAACAAAATAATTTGTATATTATGAATACACTAATGGTGGGTAACGAATCGCAATCAATGCCTTTCGTTTTCTTTGATGAAGGAAACCACCCTATTCAAGTAACATGTGTTGAAAGAACATTTTTTCGGAATTTTTCTACACCTCAAATGTTAATTTTGAGTTGCTTTCCCACCTCGGTAGACCGGGTTCAAATACTTGGTATTCGCATATTTTTTTAACGTCATTTATTATATTTTACATCATCCCTCCTCTTTCATGCATAAGTCGTACCGGTCTCCTCTCTGGTCGTACCTCCTCTATGGAGCTTCATGGGGAAAAAGAGACGAGGTTCTCCTCGAAGAAAATCACGCAGAGGAGAATCTATTGCTTTCCTCCTTGTTGGTCGGTGGGATAGTGGAAGCCAGACTTGCGGTACTATTCTTTTCCACAAGAGGACGATTTTGTATGCGTTGATAATATATTCAACGTTAAAGAAAGATACTACCAAAGAAAGACTGGGGCACGGATCGTAAGTATTGGAAAGCCGATTACAAAGCACAAGTTTCAATTGCTGGCGAACGCATGCGAGAATGCATGGACGTGAGATGGCAAAATATCCCGTTCTAATTTCTTCCGCGAATTAGTGCAATTGCGGACGTCGTAATGAGAAATTAATACAGTTCTCACCTGCGCAATTACGCGCCCAGTGTAAAACGGCCTCAACCCTCTGTTGCTAAGCGAGATAAGCTCAGTTAACATGGAAACGCGATTGGGTGACTTAGAAGAAGGGAGACGAGAAAAAATTATGTCCCTGGAGAATCCAAAAAGTTGTGAACTTTCAAAGCTTTCTCCCTCTCCCCTAGCGAAGACACGTATCAGGGTAAAACGGCGGGAGAGGATCCGAGTTGGTGGGACTAAGGTAGTAAAGATGAGCTGGAAACAAGACTGGTGGAGACACAGGGGAGAACATGAGTGCCTAACCAGAGAAGTAAGGAGGGGGAGAGTGAATGAACTTGGGTCGCATGGGGATTGTGGTGGGGGATAGGAGAAGTTGCCAAGAAGATTGCCAAGGCTTCAACTCACGTCAGCGCCTCCTGTAAGGAGCCCTGCAAGTAAAATTGGGATGACGACGACGACACACCGTTCACGACAAATATCAGCGCCGAAGGCGCAGTTCATAGGCTGTACCAGCGAATATTACAAAAGAGGCAGTGGCGGCTCGTGAGTCAAATGCTGGGAGGGGCACATTTTTTAATATTTTGTATATTTTAGTGAGTTTTTAAGGCAATCTAGAGACCACTATGACTAACTAATACACAAAACTATCACTAACACTAAAGCGCTCTAAATCACTAACTCGATTAACTCAACTACAAGTAGGCCTATTTAAATTAAAACAATTTACACATAATAAGTCAACTGGTAACCAAAACAAGGTATTCTGCAACACTGCCACACCAAGATTATACGTTCGTCAAAAACTGCTACGGGCGTACAGACAGCGTTACCCAGATGTTAAGCGAATTAGGCTGGGAGCCGCTGGAGACTCGGTGGGTGCGCGCTAGGCTTAGATTTTTCAACAATTGAGAATGGATATCTTTAACAGCGACACGGAGAATATTAGAGCCCCACTACATTTCCAGGTCCGACAGAAGCGATAATTTAAGAGAGATGTTTTGCCGAACGGATAGATATGCGAATTCCTTTTTCCCCCGAACCATAAAGGACTTTAATAAATGCTAGTCGTAATTTCGTTAAATTATTTCCTTTTTAAGTGCAAATGGCTGGTGTCTCAACACCCCCTGCCACACGCCTTTTAGGCGGCTAGCGGGTTATCATATAGATGGAGATGTCCTACCACCTAGCAAAATATGGACGATGTCTAGAGGTGACACTTATTCTCAAAGAGTCCATTAGGCAAACCACCGATGATTGATCAATCATAGAGTCCTATGTCATTAGTGCAGGCCAAGAGGTCCCCAATAGGAAGATCTCACACTTCCCTTGGTTCTATACAAGGTGAGCCCAAGTGTCTATATCGCGTCCTCATGATTGCGGGGAACTCGCATATTCTATTGGGTAGCTGTTTCTTATCCCATGTCTCTCAATCTACACTTATCCGAGTCTTAACTAGTCCTCACCTTCTCATATTCCCTCCATTACTAAAACACGATTGAAATAGCAACCACAATATTTCGGAACCAATCACATTGAAGCTAATAAGATCTAAGATTCCCAATGGAGACTGAACCAATTTTAAATGGGTATTTGCATAAGTTATAATTGTTAAAAAAAAGTAGATATTCTTGATTTTCGTGAATTTCCTTGATCATCCGAAAATAAAAAGGAGACTTCGTTGACTTCCACTGATTTATTTCGTCCGTACGACAGTTCGTTCGACGTACGACGTTCCTTGATCATCTTTCGTAGAAAAGAGCAAATAGTGACATCCTCCTCCCATAACCAAGAATAAGTAAACCAGCCGAGACGTAAGGCCTTGCTTTTTGGGGCATCTGAGCAAACGGGAGAAAGGCCCTGCCGCTGAAAATAAGGTTTAGAATTGTGTAAGGAGAGTGGAGAAAGTACAGCACTGGGAAAAAATCATCCGCCTTGACCGGGATTCCATCCCGGACCCCCCGATTTCCGGTCGAGTGCTTTAGCCAGTTAAGCTACCGAGGCGTCATTCTTCCCTGTGAATATATTTGTACACTACCGGACAAGGTGTTGCTGGACTGCTGAGCATATGATGCCACAAGCAGTCCAAATCGTGCGCACAGCATCACAGCCGGAGAGCAGGCCCGGACGTAGAACACATAGAGGTGTTCACTCTTGACTAGTTTAAAGTATACCGGGACTAGCCACGGTGATAACTTATACGGGAGTCATCCGCACCTGCCGTATAAGTTATCACCTTGGCAAGTCCCGGTATACTTTAAACTGTCTTACCTCTTTGGCCTCTATAAAAGGTGTGACCCAAGAGCCTAAATCGAGTCCTCATGATTGCGGGGCACTCTTATATTACAAGAGTAGTCGTTTCTTCTCCAATCTCGCACCATCTACACTTATCCGAGTCACTTACTCCCAGTAGGTGCAGATAGACTAAAAGTGGTACCCAAAACTGTATGCAGTGAAACCTCGGTTCACGGACACCTCTGACTTAAGTACAGAATTCAATTCCCCAGCGGAAGGATATGAATTTGTGTAAGGATCAAATCTCTAATATTCGATCACTCCCACTTACGGACAAGGACACGTTTTCGGGAACAATTCTCCTCTTAAGGCCTGGTTACACGGTACATGAACACGTACAACTAAATTTACGTTTGCATGAATGATTTTGGTGGACCGGAACGGAACATGTACGAATGCATGAACCAAATTAGAACAGGTTCTATTTTTTGTGCATGCATTCGCACAAGTTTGGTGGTTACACGGTGCATTTTGCCGTTCATTCTCGCGTTCATCATGAGATATTAATTTTTCTACATCCACGCAAAAATCTATTAATGCTTCCATTATTTTTAAATATATTGCAGATACTTTTGTAATTGCGTAACAGGATTCCACTATATTTAGCTAATTTATAATTATTCACAAGTGACATCTGAAATGTCTTTAAGGATGTCTTTAAGCCGTCTAAAAGTCATACATTTCAATATTTGCTCGGTTAAATTAAACGTAAAAAAGAGATTATCTTTGGGTCTCCTCCAAATTACGGACACCTCTCACTTACGGACACATTTTATACACCCCTCAATGCCCGCAAGTAAGAGGTTTCACTGTAGTTCGATAGTGTGCATGTTTCCTTGGCGTGTACATTCACGATAGGATTGAGATTATGAAGTTCTCGCGAGGGTAGGGGCTATCCTCTTTAATGCGAGCTCAGAGGCGCATAGAGGGAGTTTTATCTCACACAACAGATAGGAGGACGCGAGGATCTTTACCCTTCTGCTTTTGCACCCTCCTCCATACACCCCCCGTTGTGCCCCTCCGAAACTCAACTTGTTTACATCGGTCTCCCCTATCTTGTTTGCTCCGCTGATCGAAACACTGGGAATCAACATAAGGTGTGCTCGACACACGGAGCTTCGATGGGCGAGTGAAAAACAAGGGGTAAAAAAAAAAACGGACTAGGAGCGCACTCCGGCAAGTATGCGCCAGCGACATCACTCGATAACGGAAGTTTAATGCACGAATATTACAATATATATTTTCAACAGTCCCTAGAGCTTGACTGGCTACCGCGTGTTACTGAAACGTTTAAGGAATCTCAAAGTCATTAGCAGCCACATCAATGAAGCGTTTGAGGAATCCTCCCAATTTGATGTCTGCTATATTGATATTTCAAAAGCTTTTGATACCGCATAGACCATCACCTCCTATCACACAAGCTAAGAAACCGCTTCAATATTCACGGCACCTTTCTTCACCTTCTCGTTGACTTCCTATCCAATAGAACACAAAGAGTAATTCTTCGATCTATTTGGATGGCCTTAATTTCGACTGCTGCTCTTATTTTTGAGCCAATTTTGGTCAATTTCATGCATATGAGTTTTTCAGACATCAACTCATTTCTTCACGCAAAATTTTCATTTTTCATAGGTACTTGAAAGTCATTTTAATACAAATAACATAATATTGGAGATATTAAAAAATACGTAGCCACTAATATGCGCACGCACTACTAATCAAGTACTTTTTTTATATCATTTATCATGACAGCAATAAAAATTAGCATTGTTTGCGCTCTTTTGTTCCTAAACTATTTTGAATTTATATACAACTTCATATAGAACTTAAAAATGGTTTCTGCTAATACTTGAGAATAATAGCAAATGTTTTTTTAAGTAATTTACAGCACTCAAGACGTATTATTGTCCAATTTTTTGACTTTTGAAAACGGATTCTTTTCCCCAATATCACCATAATGCATATGTTTGTGGTTATATTCCATGGCTGTAACTTCATTCACTTTGATAAGAGGTCAAAAATCAACACAAGCTAAGAGAGTCTAGCGGAAAAGGATACAATAAAATCACTGAATAATGGAAAACAGAGTTGTAGAATGCTGGAGTTACCGATATATCGATAAATCGATATCAATTCCGAAAGGACGGGACAGATTTTCAATGATCAACTACTCTTACAATTACAATTCCCAGCCTGATGACGGAATTACGAGAACATTTTAACTTTGACGTTTAGTAAGTAGAAGGTTAAAGCCTTTTTCCACAGACAATGGCCATTACATTACCTGATCAATTAGCAAAAGCACTACTACATTTTTTTACCCCGAACACATACTTGCGGACATCTGTATTAGGGACACTAGCCAAATCATAGGTAGTTGTTTGCGGTAGATAAGCTTGCAAAGGTTTAAAAACTGCACGTACAAGATGTAGATGCACAAATTCGTATTTGACTACCACTAGAAAGATACATTACTGGGATGCCGCACTTTAGCTTAAGCACCTCAAAATCCTAACATTCGAATTTAGATAATTATTTTCCCCTTATCTTGGCCTCGTTTAATTAATGTTAATATATTTCCTGGAGTTTAGGTCAACGTATGTTATGCAAAAAAGTTATAGCCAACGTTTCTGTTTACTTCAAACCATCACCAGGGCTACGAAAGTACATTTCGTACATTATACCATTCAAAACACATTGTTTTCAGCAATTCTGTGAGTTCCCGGACTACCTTCAGTCTGCCTTCATTTGATCCCGGGGACTGCGTAAAGCGATCTTCATTCCATTGTTTGCTCATCAGTGCCCGAGATCTTGTTGCCAGGGGTTTGATTAACCCTTTCGGCCTCTTGCCCCAACGATCTCCCCTCCTTTCTTGGCCCTTGGGTCTGGCAGATACGAAATTGGTTCCTAAACCCATTCCAGTACATTCCCGATTGTTTCCCGACAACCAGAATCGGTCCATCGAAACAAAATAAACATTTGTGGTCATCTTCCTGAAGGTTGTAATTCTTCCTGTCGGGGTAACCAGATGGTATTTATCAGCATCCCTTCCGCAGAGATATGGTTGGCATTCTCTACCCCGGCTTACAAGCTGAAATGTACTTAGTACCCGGATATTCCTTTATTTCAACTTCGTTTACAAGTCAAGTTCATTATTTCGGAAAATTGACACGCTGCGCGATATATTCTGATTAAATGTTTCGAATTTATTCTTGAGTGAAAGGAAAAGAATAAAAGTTAGTTAGGTTCATTTGTATATTTCAATTGTCATGACCTGGATTTCAAAACAATGTTACAATCATCAGGTAACTATCATATTGTAATTATGTTATGAAATCCAGGTCGTGCATATGTAAATATATTTAACCAAATGTAATGTAATAATAGTTAACCAAACAAAATTGTATTCTTTTAATTTCCATAATGGAAAGGTTTCACATAGTTAAGTCTGAAGTTATCAGTTTAATACAATGAAATATTAATAGGGACTTCATATTTCTTCACTTTTATTTAAATTTCAAATTCATGTATCCTTAATTGGCATCACTTGGCTCCGACAACGTCAACATCGCAATAAAAAAAGAAAAAATCGAAGCTCAAAGTTTAGAAAGTGTATATTCACTGCTCGAGATCTGAAATTGTTCCTTCTTTTTCTATCTCCATCGTGAATTGAATGCGCCAATTCAGGCTAACAGTTTCGCTACGACAGGGGGGGGGGGGGTGATAGGGGTTTGTTGTGGTGGCTATAGTGTTGGCTTCCCACTTCATAGGCTCGGGTTCAAATTTCGGCAGTGGCAAAGAATTTTCTGAAATTGTCCAGTCCCTGCTATACTGTTGTGAGGAGAAAATTTCAAGCGCAACACTCCGTCCGTCGGATGGGACGTTAACCCCTTCCACTCCAATTTATTTTCTGAATATCGGGGTCCTATCTTCAATTTATTTTTTTTCTGTGGTTCTTTTTAAACGGAATGGTAGCTAATGAAATAATATTTCGTAGTTTATAATCAAACTGAAATAGAGAAATAAAAAGTGGTTGTTATTTCATATTGTTCACCAACGAATCCTCTTCCAGTAAGGACCTCGAGAACACCGCCATCGCTACTCGTATAAAATCATGCATAATATTTCATGAAATTTTAGTTTATTGTATGTCCTATGAGAAGGTGAAGTGCACTGAGAGGAGGAGGAACGACGAAGTGCTGGACATGGTGGGTGTGGAGAGGCAGCTTTTAGATGAGGTACGGAGGAGACAGAAGGTATGAATGGAGCGAGTACTAAGCGGGGATGGGATGTTGAAAACAGTGTTAGAGGGAAGAATGTTAGGTAAACGAGGGAGGGGAAGGAAAAGAATAGGATTTTTAGATAGAATGAAAGGTAGTAGGTCTTATTGTGCACTGAAGAGGGAAGTGCATGATGTAAGGGGAGGCTCCCGGAATTCTTCTTAAGCACTCCATGGAAACTTACCTTAATCGGTAGAATACTTTAATAATAATATTTGTCCTATGGATGAATGAACATCGTTAATTTTTCAAAATATCTATTTGTTGCCCTAAATAGTCATAAATTGCTTAAGTCTGATGACGAGGTACACTCGTCATTGTGCGATTTGACATCAGACGTTCATGACGAGATAGACTCGTCATTTCAGCGCAATGGGTTAAGGCCTTGGCGCCTTTCGTTAAGAGCAAACTAAATCATACGACGAATTTCTCTCCACGCTGCCTTCCATGCTCTTCCCTCATGGCGCAAGTACCCTCAGCTATCGGTCGCCTCCTCCAAATACCACACCAATTACGACATTCCCAAACAGCAAAGACACGACAACATCCCCCGAAATTTTAAGAAGATTAGGAACAAGGAAAACAGGAAAGTTACGGACTTCACCAGCCAAAATAAATCTTTCCTCCCGTAAGCAAGACGAATGACCGATAACACCACCAATACTCTTCTCGGAAATTTTGAAATTTCAATCGCATTCAATGCCTGCCCCAAAGGCGCGTTTCCAAATGTTACAACGGAGAGTCCATGACACGACCCAACCAGTCAGTTTACAAAATCATGAATTTGATTGACGCATATGTTTGCGTAGTAAAATGATTTTTGTGTGAAAAGGAAACGTAAAACTAATTTGCTGTGTTTTATTTGCTGTTTGACACCAAATAAAGGTTTGTGGAACAATAGTGGGTTTTTTTTGTTTTTTGCTTCACCATGAATATCTTCATCATTCCACTAAATCACGCCCAATCAATTGATTTCATTTAAACTAGTTATTTAGCAAAAAATAAGAGTTAATTGAATACAATAACATTTTACAGAATGATGCAATTATTTTTTTAATTTGTTTGGATTTTTAATACTTCATGTACCAAACTGGTGTTTTATTTTGTTTTATTTTTCATTTTTTTCTTTTTTTCAATTCGCAGCTGCGAATTTTAAATGCATTACTTACCTTATTTCATTATTTTCTTTCTTTAACTTGAAAATTGAAACACTAATACATCTTATTCCTATGTTCAATAAAAACTTTTGGGTTATGTCGGCGCGTCGAGTTTTTGGTGGCCCCAACGTTTCCCGGCCAATGTCAGACGCTAGGGCCACCCAAAAATTGTCGCGGCGACATAGCCCAAAAGTTTATATTTAACATGACGAGTAACCGCGGAAGTTTTAACGAAGCTTATTCCTAAACTATGATTAAATCAGATTTAAATATACGAAATATAAATTATAGAATAACTTGCTGAGTCAGTGAATCTGTTGTTGGGATACTTGTAGCGTAATCCCAAAAGCCTGAAGCAGGGTGTTATTAGCTCCCTTCATCCTGAACTTAACATTTTTTTAAATTACGGCGATTTTTAATTCCTAAATGTTCTTCATAGGCAACACTCAGATTGTAAATGGTAGCATGCGTGACTGACAATCGAGAGATCCGGGTTTGAATCTCGGTAAAACCAAATGATTTTTTTTCCACGGCGAAATTCACCCTTGGTGTGAAGAATAAATTATTTAATCGATAATGGCCAACACTATTTCGTCCGGAGTCGACGATTACAGGGTCGGCAAGGGGCAGCATAATCAGGGGATAAAATTTGCATCAAGCTCTCGGCAAAGTGGCCCAGGGCCTCGTGATTCTACGAAGCCGCACCGATGTATAATGACACCATTGTGATAAAGCATCGTTACATTACTTCCGACCCTCATTTCAACCCGGACGAGACTTCAAAGGAGAGAACGCCACCATCGACGAATGAAAACGTATCGTGATCGGAGAATTCAAGGACTAAGCAAATCATTAGAGGTATGAAATCACCGATCTTATTCCATAAATGGACACCGCTAATAATACAGAATACACCAACGATCGATGCTCTGAATGAAGTTCAAATTGTCGCACGAAACCGCTTTATAGAGCTTTGTTCCACGCATACGGCCTTGAAAAAAGGGGGAAATCAGAGTGGAGTTTTGGGATAGCGGATACCTAATTAGATAGATAAGATTAGATTAAATCAGATTTAAATATACGAAATATAAATTAAAGAATAACTTTTTTGTCAGTTTATCTGTTGTCGGGATACTTGTATCGTAATCCCAAATGCCTGTAAGCAGGGTGTTATTAGCTCCCTTCATCCTCAGCTTAACATTTTTGAACATTACGGCGATACATAGATATCATATAATAGGTACAATTATATTATACCTACCTATTACATGGATATAATTATAATAGGTACAATTAGGATAGATATAATTAGGGGTATTGACCAAAATTTATGCTCATGATGATGGGATCTATCAAATTCATTACTTTTCAAAGCTATTTCTCGCAATGACAATGCTCTCATCACAGCGCCGCGGAATTTTTTTTAAACCGATTAAAATGCTACCGAAGTAACAACAGAAATCAGCATTCTATGGAACAATAGGGCCACCTCCATGCTAGTACCCTTGCTCAAATCACTCCTGCCCTAAAAAAAAAGAAAAGTTCTCCCATACGCGTACCACCCCCGCGCATCATGCTTCCATCTATCGGCAGCACAGTATCGACTCAATCGCGTCACGTCGAGAGTGAATCCCTAGGCATGCACAAAAGCGGTTGCTATACGTCTCGTCTCCCATTCGTCTTCCTTCGATACCCAACATCAATCATTCAATCAAAGAGGCGACAGACAGCCGACGAGGAACGGAGATGATTTCTTTCTTTATTTTTATTTCTTTGACCGAGAGAAAACAAGATGGTCCCGACCGCATCCATATGCGGGTACGCTTTAATCTGTTTATCCATTTCCCTCCCACGCACTAAAGTCGAATAATACTAATTTTGGGAACACCCTTTCCACAAGCAAGGGATGACTAGCGGTATCTTTTTTTCTTCGAATGCACTCGAACGATAAAAAAACTACAAACGGTTCCGCTGTGGATTTCTTTCTGTACGCAATAACAAAAGACTGTTCCTCCCCGCTGGTACTGAACGATGCAGGAAATTTTCTAAGTGGACGACTGAAGAGTCCATCACGACAAATTACCATGGCAGAGCCTAATTATGAGTAGAGAAATAAGTGATTCATTCCCATGATTAAGGATTATACCGCACATCAATAATGAGATTAATTTTTCAGCCATCATCATCATTAGTCAACAATAATAAGATTGGTTTGACGCAACTCTCTCTTCTTATCTCCTATCCACTAGCCTTATCATAGTGACGTTTTTCTTTCCTTTTACATCCTGGAAAACCTGTCCTATGAAACTCATTTTGGGCCGTCTCTACCCTTATTCCCTTCCACCTGTCCTTCTACGATTGTCTTCATCAGGTCATCATACCTCATAATTTGGCCAACTTAATTGTTCCATCTTCTGCGTAAGATTTTTAGGAGACTTCTCTTTTCTCCCACTATTCTTAGTGCTTCCTCGTTACTTACACAGTCGATCCATTTTATCCTCGTAAGTCTTCTATAGCACCACATTTCGAATGCTTCTACTCTCGACTTCTCTGCTTCTGTCAGCGTCCAAGCCTCGCTTCCATTTTTAAGTATGGTATCTTTTTTTTATTCTTATGCACTTGAACGATAAACAAAAATAAAAAAACACAATCGATTCCGCCATGGATTTCTTTCCGTGCGTAATAACAAAAGACTGTTGCCCCCCGCTGGTACAGAACTATGCAGGAAATTTTCGAAGTGGACGGCTGAAGCGTACATCAGGACACATTATCAAAGAAGAGCCCAATTATGAGTAGAAAAATAAGTGATTCCTGCCCTGATGAAGGCTCAGATCGCACATCAATCATAAGATAAAGTTTAAAGTATTTTTGATAGTTTATTCGTCTCTTTAAAGATTCAGCCACCTATCTTATCAAAGGGGTTATAATTTAGATAAAAGTGAGCTTTCCCCTAAAAACGATTTCTCCCAAAACTTAATCAACATAATCTCACTAAGCTATTAAAACTAGCTAGCACTTTTGTCACGTCGTCAACTCGAAAATTACATTATATTACCACAAAAAAGGTGTATTAAGACGCAGAAAATTTTCCAAGTTGACAACCCATACGTATTCATCATGACATACAGTTAACAGTCTAAAAGTTAGCTTCTAAGTGTGACCGGAACAATAAGTATGCCTCCCATTAAGACAAAGACCGCACATCAATTTTATAGCACTTCAAGAGTTTTTAGGACATTTTCAAACACTGCTACTTGATTTGAAGATGACGGTAATCAAGACATAATTTAACCTCCCCCGACCAATGCCTACGCTCAAGCTAAGTCGATTTGACCCACTAAGTTGTTATTAGCTACTTTAAATCTCCTGAAACTCTAATCTCCTAATCACGACATATAGCATCAAAAAGAGAAGCATTGAACGAGCTACAATCCATTTATCCTCTTCTCTCTGGAAGTCGCATCAAACTAATTTTTAGAACACCCTTTTATATGCCGACCCAGCAAGGGATGACAAGGAATCATGTTTTTAAATACAAGGAAAAAAAAACGACGACAAATAGTCCCGCTACGGACTTCTTTCAGTGCCTTATAACAAAAGACTGTTGCTCCCCGCTGGTTCAAAATGACATGACGTGGAAATTTTTCAAAGTGAAAGACTAAAGCAAGTGAAAGACTAAAAGCATGAATCATGACAACTTAACGCAGCATTTTATAATGACTTGAGCATTAAGTGACTTGCAATTAAGGCCATGAACGTACAAAAATTTTCAAGTACTTTCGATAGTTAAGGCCTATTTATAAACACAACCACCTTGCATGTTAAAGGCTCTGATGAAGATATAGTTGAATCTCGTTCAACTAATATCCACGCCCCAAGTAAGCCGAATGAAACCCATAATAAGATCTTATAAACTAGCGAACAATTTTCTCAAGTTGCCAACGACATAATCGCGCCATATTAAGTCAAATAAATGTAGAGGGCGTTATTTTGATATATTTATCCTTATTCCCTCGAAGATGACATCAAACCAATAGCTCGGACATCCATTGCAGCCGTATGATGTGAGTGATAAATCGGTTTCCCTTTTCATGCATAACATGTTAACATAACCACGACAAAGTTCCTTCTTTCAGGATAAAAAAGGCAAAAAAATGCTGAGACGATGAATCGCTTTAAAAGAAAAGGAAGGATATCGTTCTGATAACAAAAGACCCAGGGGCTCCCCACTGGTGCATCAGGACGCGGGTAATGTTCAAAGTGAGCGCATAACAACTCCACGACTAGCCCTGACGAAGTGAACAGAAATTAGATTTGGGAACAAACATAAAAGAAGGAAGAAACGACAGTGACCTTAGCCGTGGGAGTAAAAATTACAGTGGACCAAGAGGAATAAAAAAATAACGTCCGGTACAACAATGAAACCGCCTCGTCAGTTCCCATAAAAACCTCCGGGGTGTAGGTCACTTCATACCGTTCCAGAGTGGACGTCCAGGCAAGGGTAAAGCGGGAAACGGTCGGAGAACCCATATCCTGATGGCCCTAAGGTCGTTTTATGCCTTGTACGTTGATGCTCCGCTGAACAACACGAAGGAAGTACAGTGGGGCACCACATATCGAACAGAAGAACAGCAGGGAAAGGCTTGTCTATGGTGTGTGACGCAGCACCCACGAGCGACCTCAAGGAGACGTAAGAATAGCCTTAAAAACCCAAATTATCAAGTATAAAATATACAATTTAATCATAAAAACCCGCAAGATAATATTCATTATCATTATTATAGGTCATCAATGAGAAGTTTGATTTAGCTCAAATTTCCACTCCACTCTCCTGTGGCGACCATAAATGGTGCTATAATCTTTCATATTGTTGCCAAGAAGGCCTTGCTAATTATTATATGTTTATGTAATTTTTATGCAACGAAGTACAATAGAATAGTATTGATTTCTACAGCATAGTCTTTCGGACTCTAGGTTCAACATATATTACAGCTATGACATAAATGCACTCTTTCTGGTGGTCTTTCTATGTCATACTGTATACCGATGGCTAAGTTCTAGCAACACGTATCTCAAAAATAGCAACTTTTCAGGAGAGCAAAAAAACGATTAATTTCTTTTACTTACACACTGAAATTAAAAACCAAGAGTTCCTAAAACTAAAAAAGAAGCATTTATTTGCAAATAAAGAGTTGTTCTTTGCTCGTATTTTATTTTTCAGTGTTATTACACTTTGTTTAAGATGCCTGCCTCAAACCGGCCGAACTTAAGATACGTGTTGTTAGGACTTAGCAATCGATATGTTCCCTGAATTCTCACCTATAGTGATAAATGAGGGATTATTTTAAACTTTGAACCACCGGGTTCCGACGAAATATACGATCTCACTCTCAAATTTCACTATTTACCCATTAATTTGACATAAAAGTTTCCTTTTTCCAAGTCGATTAATCGCTCGAGGTATTTCGACTCCGCACATTTTTTTAATTCCAAGCTTCAAAAAAAGGTTTAAAAACCCGATAAATCCATAGCTTAACTAAATAAACTTAACATAAGCAGGCAACAATATAAATTAAATAAATTAAAAATAAATCTAAGAAGTATGAAGAATGTTAAACTTTCTCTAAAAGAGGCAACATGTGTAAGAAACTTAAAGTATAACGTGTGTCACGAATAAATAAAAATATCTTGTTCAAGGTATTCAAGAATTATTATCAAAGGGAATTGACAGCAAAAAAAGAAAATAGTACGAAATGTACTGTAGCATTTCCTAGGGTTCGCACTTTCCATGATACAGTATCCTGTATTTATGCTTGTGTGAAAGAAACTTATAACCAAAAAGTCACAGACAACAACATTGTTACTTTTATTTTTGTCAATATAGAAATTTTGTAAATTGAGTGCCATTATTCAGTAACAGACGTCATAATTTTTCGTACTGCTTCCAAACTCTCTTGCCTTTATAGTATTAATATGTTTTGTACATTTTTCCAAGAAAACAAGTATAAATAAAGTATTCTACGATAAACCTTCTCTATTTAAAACCCTTTTACACCGTTTCCTTGAAATACTTATTCATTGATAGTGTGAAAAAGCGAAATTTTCGCACGGGTCACCTAGTGTTCTTAAACAAGTTTCACTGATTGTATCCATTTACGGCCTCATTAACATTATCAACATTTTTTTTCAGCGAACTCCCTTTTTCCGCTCACACACTGCGGCCACTCTTCCCTCGCCGTGGCGTCAAGTTACTAGAGAAGGACTACTAAACTTCTAGTGAACTTGTCGTCCGGATAGAAGGAGTGTAAGAAACCCTTCCCCTTATTCTTATACCCTTCCCCCTCCAATACCCCAGAATTTCTCTCCGCCCCTACCATCATGGGCACAGTTACACCCTTTCGTTTCGAATCGGACCAATCTGAAGGCATGAAGAGATGAATTATTCAGCAGGGTCCTTTCAGGAAGGGGCGGGGGGGGAGGAGTATGGTGTGGGGGAGGTACTTGGGGCTGGAAGGACAGGGGGAAGGGGAGAGCGGACGTGGCGCCGCCCTGTCGGCCATCCCACGAAAAATCAATCGAGCCTCACGTCAATCAAAAAACTTGTAAGGGGGAGTGTTAAGGAAGATGAGTGGGTGGGGTATAGAGATGATTGGTGCGGTAAGGACAGAACGATAGCGCACAGAGAAAAAAGACCGCGTCTCCCACCGCCACTCGCTTGGCTTAAACTTATTGTGAGTTATACAAATCAGTGGGAGTACGCTAGGGCCGTACACCAGCTTTGGGAAAAAAACAAATATATACAACTAAGCGACAACCCGGTGTTGCTCGGGAAGGATAGTACCCAGTGAAGAAGAAACTTAAAACTTGGAATTCAAATTAAATGAAAAAAATTTGTAAACTTCAAATGTGCGTTTACTAACAACCAGTTTCGTCGCAATGCGACACCTTTAGGTTCAAATACAGTGAGAGTATGGCCTTGCATACATTGAGTCAGTAGTATTTGTATAATTGTGTGCCACCCATTTGGCAACTTTTTATGACTTAAGCACCACATTACTCTCCTTCCTAGCTTCCCCACCTTGGCTGCCACTACTGACTCAATGTATACAAGATTCTCCCAGTACTAGAAGCCTGTCTTTCTAATTCTCCTTCACTGATACTGAAAAGGCTACACTGGTCCCTTTACACTTGTATTGTCATTATTGTCCCTCGTACGCACTTTGCGTACAATCATCGCCGCTGAAGAGGTGGTGTATATACTCACCGGCAGCTGGACCATCCACGGATATATAACCCGGTCAATTTGAGGTGTGGTGATGATGATTTTCGATCCTCACGATGTCGAACAGCGACGATACTGGTCGCTAGTGAAATAACGTGAAGAATGTACAAATTTTTTATTTAAAAGGAAGAAATTTCACCAAGCCACACCTCAAACCATCAATTATTTGGAACTCATGGTCATATTGACCTCTCAATGGGAAAATATGGAAGAGCGTAAGAAGAAACTCGATCTGTCGGAATGCACGGTCAAAAGGACAGCAATGACATTCGTGGGTCTATGAACGGTGAAGCTGCGAGAAAAGACAGTATTAGAAATGGAAGTCGCCAAATCAGCCTAACCTCGCACGCAGCGCGCACTTTTGTTATATATAACATTTGTTTTACATAACATTTGTTTTATATAACATTTGTTTTACATAACATTTGTTTTATATAATTTTTGTTTTATTTAAAATTTATTTTTTATAATTTTTGTTTTATATAAATTCTTTTTTATAACAAGAGTCCAGCGGAGCCAAATATAATCAAATAACATGTTACAGATTCAGTCCTAGCCTGCCCGTCAACTGGCTATCCCCACGATGCGCCTCACCTCTTTTCTGTAACATGTTACACATTTTCCCACTTCGTGCGGGAAATCAAAAACTGGTTATATAACACGAATTTTAGCTTTGTAACACAATGTTACATGTAACTTGTTACACGGATTTGTAACTTTTCGTAAAACATGTTACATGAAACTTGTTGATGTAACATTTTACATAGTGTAAACGCACCTTAAGCAGCGGGTGGGGAGTAGGCTGAGCGCACTTGCAGGGTTCGGTAATGAGAAAACGATGCAAAGGACGCGTCAAACGCAACCGAAAGTGACACTACGGGCTTTGCGAGCATGAGGTGCGCCTATGGAATAACTTTAGTTGCAATCCGTTCAGCCGTATGGAAACGCATAGCGGACATACAAACAGACATTTTCTTTTACATACACAGATTGATGTATTAAAGAAAGAGGAATGAGAAATATTCCTCAAGCAAACGGTTAGAAAAAAATTACTAAGTAACCAACAGTATCGAAGAAATATCATTATGGGAAAGGGTAATGTCATAGGTATTATTTATTTAAAGAACAGCCTATGTAAAAGCCTTTGTGCCGTTTTTGGTGATAAAATAAATAAATAAATTATCACAGCTAGAAAATCCAAATATTTGTTGGACGCAGCTGTCCTCTCCATTCGTCCATCAACTTACCTTTTAACACCTACATAATTCTTTTACTTTTCATCATTCATCCCCTCGGACCTAAGTATATAGTCAAGGCGGTCTTCCGTCCTGGTAAATATGGAAATTCGGGGACCTAATTTAATTGTGTCTGGAAACTCATGGAATATCAGAATATCCATTTCAAGAACTAATAATCAGCGAAAGGTCTTGAACCTTATTTTTTTCTATCACATACTCTGATACCTTAAGTATTTCCTTTGATGTCTTCCTTCGTCGTTCTCGTCATCCACTAGCCCCTCGACCATGGTCTCCGTCGAGTCATCTTGCCTCAAAATATGGCCGATATTATTCAGTTGGCGAATTGAGTCTTTCTGCACCGGATCCCACACGCTCGCTGCATATTCAAGGTGCGGTCGGACGAGTGCGAAATAGCACCTTCCTTTTACTTTCTCATCCGAAAATCTCCCCAAAATACGTTTAACGAATCCCAATTTCTTCTGGGCTATGGCGCAAATATTCCTTATATGTGTTGTGTTGTTTGTGTGAATTCTTTTAATACTACAAGAAGAGTAGCAGAAAAGAGTATACTTTTGAAAACCTTGGATAGAAGACGAGAAAAATTTAATCGGCCATATCATAAGACGCTGAGGTTTCATGAATATTATCGTTGAAGGGCATGTGAAGCGTAAGAATGGCAGCGGTAGGGTATATACGGATGAGATACATGCAGTAGGAGATGAAGCATAAGAATAATTTAGTTTGTAAAGCATTTACTGATAGAAGAACTGAGTGGAGAGTTGCGTCAAACCCATCTTAAGATTGATGACTATGTGAATGATGATGACGATAATGCTAATAAGTCCACCTAAAGCTGCCTTATCAGGTTGATTACCTTTAGTATCGCTTCTGTAAACCTAACAGTAAAAAACAGTGACTAAAATTAAGTCAGAGGGCACCCACTATATTTTTATTCTGACTGAACAACGAAGAAAATTTTTCAACCTAATTTTATCGGCATCTAAAATGTGTATTTACTGGACACCCAGCATCGGTTTTCAAAATAACCGACTTTGGAAATTTTTTAGTCTAAAACAGCATTTTCTGGATGCTTATCCCCTGAGTGTCAGTTTTAAAACACCCGCAAAATCATTCCCCGTATTCCCTACTAAGCTATAGGTCGATTAAACCTTTTGTACTATCATTCTCTCTTTTATTTTCTTACGTACCCACTTTGCTTATTTACTGGACCTCTACCAAAAATTTTCGATACAACCGACAATGGAACTTTGGCGATATCACAACACTTTTGGGATACTGATTCACTGAGGGTCGGTTTTATTATATCTAGTAAAAAATTTTGTGGAGCATGAAAACTGGAGTTACCTAGTCCTAGCGTTTCAGGTCATGGGTATACCGAAACGTTATTCTGAACTACTTTTATCTAATGTAACATTATAGCATTAATAGATTTCAAAATTCTTGTCTCTTCTTTTTCATTTATGTACAATTGAATTCTTATTATATTTTTAACTTTATTATTTGTAGAAAAAACATAGTAAAAAATCGTTCATATCTTCCCGTATTAATTTATCGTTTCAATTACCTTTAGTCCTAAAGAATATATGAGAAAATATCGAAACGTCGGCAAACGTTTTTGCATTACATTCCCAGACCTTTTCTCCAAATCTATATTAGTTTCGTTCTCGCACGAAATTAAAATCTCCAAGGAGTTCAGTTTCGACCCGGGACGAAACTTTACTCCCGGAAACGAAACTGAATTAATCGAAACTCCGCTGCTCATAATTAAGTTTCTATCGCAGAAGTTGAGCGGAGGGGGATAAGAGGGAATAGTTTCGACCCATTACGTTTGGCATACGTGTAGAGAGGTTCAAACATTGAGCTTAAAAATTGAATGGCCAGTTTCTGTTCACGGTTCTCCTGTGAGTGGCAAAAATATGAGTGCCCCATGCATCTAATTGCGGTAGGCCGAACTTCTACTTCATTCAAAGATACTTCATACTCGGTGTGTGGGTCAAAAATAAACTGTTTTAAGGTGAAACACGTGGTCCCTCCGGTGCGAAACATTATCTGCGTTTCGTTTCGCCCCAAGGTTTTAGTTAACTTTCGACCCGAAGTAGTTTTGACTCCGATTTCGTTTCGATACTGAGTTTAGCTCCTCGGGTTTAAATCCATTTCGTTTCTACGCTTCGCTCCTAGGAACGAAACTACTGAAATTTTACTAGTTTTGACTTTCATTTAGTTTCTATTGCCATCCCTGACCCTAACCAGACATTATAAAACCGGCCCGGAGTGAGGGTTCCACAGCACGTCCAGAATTGTCCATCGCTTTTCCCACTGGGCTACTGGTCAATCTCAGCCTACAGTTCCCTCTTTCGCAGTCCGTAACATTTGAAGCTGCTCACCCCATTCAGCCCAGGGCGGGAAACATAAGACGAGATGGGGATGGTTTTAAGTGGTTCGGTCGGGGGAGGGTTGGTTGGGAAGATGCGATCGTTTGGCAGGCAGGAAGTAAGTGCGGGGGAGGAGCAGAAGGAGCCGGCGCGGCGTCTGTAAAGTGGAGGGAAGCGAGCGGATGGGGAATGATGAGTCATCCCCAGTCTCCATGCGAGCCAAACTCAGGAGCAACCTAGTCTACCCTCCTGCCTGAATGGCTTAAGTCAGTATTTTTGTTGAGATTTTTGGGAGTTCTTTCAAATTTTATATAAACGGTTTAATTAATTTTTTTAAATACCTACTTCGCATTCATAATTTCCGCAAAATAAGTAATAAAGGTTATTAAAATGAAAAGAAGAACTCTCAATTCCATGTGTTTATTAAAGTCACCACTTGCGTCGCTGATGGACAGAGCGAATCATATTTATTCAACCAAAAATACCAGAGGAGCGGGTTGTATGCTTCCTCTTAACCACGCGACGTAAAACACGCTAAAAATCATATACTTATGCGATGGTCGAAAGAAACGCACACATTTTTTTCCGGGTCTGATAGGCAAAGAGTCTTCTAACATTTGAGATTAAAAAAAACAACACACAACAATTATTTTGCGAATTATTCTCTTTATTTTACAATTAATGATGTTAATTTGAAAATATTATTGAGTTTAAAAAATTATAAAAATCTTTTTCGAGCCCCTTGCCCACTTGGACGATGTTTTTTTTCGACGAGCGTTGACCAGCGAATGACCAATGTTGTCTGTTTTTTAAGCGTCTAGGCGAATGCATATGCCTCCGTCCCCCTCTCTTCCCCCCCACCTAAATCCACCTATGCATACCAGTGCCAAGTGACACTTTTATCACCAATGTGTCGGCCATTTTGAAAGATATAATGCCGACACTATCGCCGCCAGAGGTGATGTGAGACGTCAATAAGCTGTGAGCATCCCGCAGAAAACTTAAACCTGCCGTAGGGTAGCGTGTTAAAAGAAGGGCCAACTAAAAGACGCAAAAAAAACGGGGCAGTCGTGGGACTGGCCGACATAAGTGAAAACTGAAATAATTATTATCCATTTATTTTTTATATAGATTTAATATTGTTAAAGAACTAATTTTTCCAGTAATACTCATTTTTCAACAAAAATTGAAATTATTTTTTCAGCAAACTGTTTATTATTAAATATATATTAAAAATACGATGTGTATGAACAGAAAGTAACATCATTTATATATTAAAATATAATATGCTTTTATTTCTTTTATTTAATATGCTTTTACCTATAATTGTTCACTATGCACATAAAAGAAACTGCCTTAAACTGTACTGACCTGTATTTTTATAGGGTGTACAGTGTACACTCTTCTGCACGTTCTTGCACGAGCTCTTTATATTTAATGAACTTATACAATATACACTTTAGATTTTTATTTTCAATTTTAATATTTTTAAAACAAAAAGACTTTAACAGTCTAAATATTAAGAATATGTTAACAAAGTTTATTTACTATACCTAGTCAGCCTGCGTAGTTGAAATGTCCATTGTAAAATTTTTTAAATTGAGATCGAGAAAAAAATCCTCCCCGCCGGGAAATCGAACCCCGGTCTCCCGCGTGACAGGAGGGGATACTGACCACTATACTACCGAGGATATGATATACGAATTTTCACACGGAAATGTATATCTTGCTGTAGCGATCGCGGTGTCGGGTCGGTGACGCTCACGCGAATTCTATGCTTTTTCCCCATCCCGCAAAAGTGCTTAACGCCGCTAAAGAAGTTTTCACTTCAAAATATTTTTAAGAAACCACCCATCCCTCTCTCACAAAAAGAATTTAAAGTAAGAGGATTTGGGGTAAACAGTTAAGGAGGAGGACGGAGGAGGAACTGAATCTGATAATGCAAATGACGAGGCGAAGCTTTTGACGCCTGACGAGGGGAAGGGAAGTGGCGCTGTATACAAGAAGCTCGACTTTAATCATTCCCCTTAATACTCCACTCCCAAGTTTCTTTGGAGAAATCGAATTAGGACTTGAGCTCGTCATGCGTCAAACAAGAGCGCCTCGTAACCGCGTAGAGCAGCGTTTCCCAACCTTTTTTTCCTCCCGTACCCCTCCATTCGGAGGCTGCGCGCTAGGCTTAGATTGCTTGAACAATTGAGAATGGATATCTTTAATAGCGACACAGAGAACATAATATTAGAGCCACACTATATTTCCAGGTCCGATAGATGTGATAAATTAAGAGAGTTGTTTTTCCGAACGGATAGATATGCGAATTCGTTTTTCCCCCGAACCATAAAGGACTTTAATAAACGCTAGTCCCAACTTCGTATGAGCACTTAATTTTTTTTAGCTGTAAACGGCTGGTGTCCTAACACCCCCTGCCACACGCCTTTTAGGCGGCTTGCGGGGTATTATGTAGATATGTAGATGTAGGTATGTATATATAACTAATATAGTACCCCAAAAAGTGCAACACGCACATCTTATTTCATATACGGGTAGGTGAAACTTTTAGTTATAAACAAATGGATAAATTAAAAATGTGTTTTAAATACCCCATATAATATGTATATATACATATTTCCTGGTTAAGAGATATAGAGGAAGAGCTAAATAGAGAAGTGCTAAGAAGAGTGGGATAAAAGAGAAGTCTTTTAAAAACTTTAAATAGAAGACGGGAAAATTAAGTTAGCCACATTCTAAGACGTGACGGTCTGTTGAAAACAATCGTAGACGGACAGGTGGATGAGAAGGGCAAGGGACGACCCCGAATGTGTTACATAGGACAGGTTATAAAGGATGTGAAAGAGAAGATATACGTCGCAGTGAAAAGGCTAGCGGATAGGAGAGAGAAATGGAGAGCTGCGTAAAACCAATTTTCGGATTGTTGACTTTGACGATGATGAAGAGATACATAGTTCCTGGTGACCGCAATTACCGTTTATTTTCGTTGTACTCCCGTCTGATTGGTTGCGTACCCCTAATGGGCACCAGTACCACCGGTTGGGTACCGGTGGTGTAGAGGAAAGTTAGGAAATGACGGGTATTCAACTCAACCCAATGAACTGGGTTCAACTACGAAGAGTTAAAAATGATTCCACGGAGTTAACAACGAAGTGAACACCATGGTGGACATTTAAAAATATGCTTTTCTTACATAACTTCCTGATAATCAAATCGTCGGGTAGAGTACGAAACGGGTGCATGGAAGAATAAGGGAAGAATGGATTCCACCGGGTGAACAGCTAAGTAAATACTATGGTGAACACTACCAAATATGTCCTTGATATCGAACTAATTGAAAATAAAATCGGCGTGTAAGATACGAATACAAGAGGTGCATGGAAGAATAAAAGAAAAATGGATTCCACGGGGTGGAAAACGATTTAAATACCATTGTTGACATTTCAAGACATGCCCTTATTACTGTACTCCTTATGCCAATCAAATGGACGTATAAGGTACGAAGCGAGTTGGTGTACGGAAGCATGAGTATAGAATGGGAACGCAAGACGCATCATAAATTAAGCATTTTTCCATCTCAGGATTTTCTAAATTTCCCGTAAAAGGTTTTTTTTTCCCTTGCGACTCGTCGGGGTCAGATCAGGCCAATCCGACCGCTGGCGAAAGTCGCTCGAGAAAAATGGTGGGGGTAGCAATTTCCATACAAGGCGGGAAACTTTTTCCAGTCGATACAATGAATTGAAAAATTATTCAAATTGAAGGAGAGGTGAGAAAATGTTGGTGGCCAAGTAGCTTCAATATGCCTAAACTAAAACATATTAACATATTCAAATAAAAGGCAACAATCTTGTAGTTTCTTTCCTTCCGTTTTTACTTGAACCATCAAATATGACTTTGGTCACCGCTATACTAATACATCGTTTCCATTTTATATTTCTGTTTTAACTTTATATTTTTTCATAGCATTAGTCGTAGCCATAATAAAAATAATAGATTTCTGCTATTAATGGGGGGTGAGAGTACGCTATGGTTTGAACAGAGACACATCTCTTGTTATTTTCATTTACCTACCGCAAATAGGGTAGTTTCCTTTATCAAAGAAAACGAAAGGCATTGATTGCGATTCGTTACCCAACATTAGTGTATTCATAACATACCAATTGTTTGGTTTTATAAATCCTAGTTAAAACGAATGTTAATTGTCAATTTTAACTTCATTTGAAAAAGGCCAGATTGGCGCCTATGCGATGCCACTCCACATGACGTCACAGGGACCTAGATTCTACACTAGTAGTCAGGAGTTTTACATCGTCTGACATTACCAATGCATGAATGCGGCTCAGAGCTCAGGGAAACATTTCTTAATTATCACTTATTAAAATTGCCTATGGGCGGAAAGCTGCCTTCGCTTGATAGGCTATTAATAATCCTTATTTAAGCCAAGCGCAACCTGCTAGCAGGGTACTCTGCTACCTGCTAGCAGCCTGCATCGTGGCGGCGCTCATAGCCTCGCACCAAGGTGACCTCATACGGCGTCAGCCGGAACTAGAATGACGCTACACGGGATTTTCCCCGCATTCATATTTAGCCGTCGCGTTTTCGTGCGCTTGAAATTTTTCACTTTCCATTTAACCGCGAAAAATAGATATCGTCATTTAAAAATCTAACAGCATGAAATACGTACTCCAGCAGTAATAATCTTTCGATGTAGGCAATTTAAAAAAATATAAAACCACCCGATCGAGGCCATGTAGCCCTAATTTCTCCCTATCCAGGGAAAAGAGATGCTAAGAATAAGAACAAGCGGAACAAGAAAGATAGGAGGTTCAATGGATAGGAATGGACGTAGGACCAGGCGAAGAATAATAACGTTCGGAAGAATAATAGCTTCTGGATGTGTTTGATAATCCCCGATTCCGATAAAAACCTAGCTGAACCGGTATTCTTCCTTGTAATGATCGCAACAACAGAAGCCAGTCACTACAGCCTTTACAAATACGGGCTCAAGTACTAACGGTGGACATGCCTTCACCGGATTACTCGGTAGATCGCCTCTAATGATAGTGTCTTAAGAAAACTCAAGATCTAAGCATGAGTTTAACGGTGTTCGCACGGAACAAGAGATTAAGCATGTATGACGTCACTGTGTATAAGCTTAGTCACGATGATTTTCCGTTCCACAACGCGAGCACACTCAAAACGACGATCCCCGTTCCAAAAGATACTCATTCCTCAACCGCATCACTGAATGTGTGTATTTAAAGCTCCGAGGTAGATGGGAGTTAACAGCTCCTCCCAACTATGTACCATTGCCGTGAAATGACAATTTTTCACTGCTTCCTCAGGCGTGACTTCGTGGAATTTATCAATCATATTGAAATAATAATAATAATAACTTTGTTTTTCCACAGATATTTATTTCAAGTTTCACTATTTGCCAAAGCCTTCTTGTAATACATGTAACATTTTACAAGATATTGCGATGTTGCAGAACTGAAATTTTACGAAACCGTCTTCACGTTAGGAGTTGTATATCCAGAAATAGGGAGGATGGAAAATTATTCAATGACACATTTTTAAGCTCTTGAATTGGGAGGACAAATAATGCTTTGCATAAAGAAATTTATAAAATTTAAAATATATGTAAATATTTACGCATACAAAAATAATCATTGAGATCTCAGCACAATTTATTTTAAATGATTGAATCATTTTTTTTATCTGTCGAAGAATATATTCTGCCTTGGTTCAACATACATTAAATTATGCTATCGTATTTATAAATAGGGGAAGTGCGTGTACAATTGCGTTAAAATCACTGTTTTCACCGCAAAAAAAATAATTAGATTTATTTCAGGTAGAAAAAGGTAGGAACATTCATACCATCTATTTGTACCTTGGAATCTATTTCCATTAATACACTTGTATTTTTACAAAGTTCTAAAACTGTTTTTTGTAAGGAGTGGTGATAAAACAATACATTTTGAAAGAATCTTCTGGTACAATTTCCGTGATCTTAGTGCAGTAAAGTTGCCAAAACCTAACAGAACTTTGTTCAAGAGGTGCTTTCTGTAGATGGGCCCCAAGTTGTACAGTTTATTACCACTTGAAACAAAATATGCTCAGTGTTCTTCAGTTAAGTTTTTCAAATTAATAGAGAAATGGCTTTTTCGTCAATCTAGTGTTGAATATCTTTTTGACATATTTCAGTAATATGTTACCGGTCTTTGGCTTTTTCTATGTATTCTTCTTTCAAATTAATAGAGAAATGGCTTTTTCGTCAATCTAGTGTTGAATATCTTTTTGACATATTTCAGTAATATGTTACCGGTCTTTGGCTTTTTCTATGTATTCTTCTTCATTTATGTTTTAATATAATTAAGCACAAATTGTGTTTCATCAAGTTGTGTATTACTGTTCTTCATTTTTCTTCTTTTATAATTTTAAAATTGTTTATAATTGATCGGTACTATTATAAAAATCAAGTTTGAAATTTTTTTCGCAGTGGTGCTTGTTTACATTTATGAAGATGGTCTAAGCGCAGTTTTTTCTTGTAGGCCATCTCAAGTTTCCGTTATTTTTCACAATTTATGTCGTTACGTGATGCAAAACATGCGGTTATGTTAGGAATCAATAAAAAATAATAATAAAAAAATGAAGGGAAAATGCAGCTGGCTGAGAAAACATTTATCTTCATCGATCCTTCCTCGCTTGACAAGGACATTTGTTTCAAAATCTAAGGGATAAAAGAAAAAACGCCATTTCAAATGCATCGCATCGTTATGAGATGACAGGGTTCACCACACGTGCCACCAGCCAGATTATTCACCCGACCAGCGTACCGCCCAAGTAGACCGACGTCTGAAGTGAAAGAGATCCCCGGAAAAAAATCAAAACATAAAGTTTATCTTATAAATAGAGTGACCGAAATGACAACAAATAGCTGATAACAAATCCCTGATAGCTTATGAAAATTAATTTTAAAGGGTGAATATATTCCGAAAACTAGCATTGCAAAATTTAGCTGAAAAAAAAGCTGGAATTTGGCACTTTTAGAGGAATCATCTCCCCCTCGCTAAGCCGGTCTTTTCTGCGACAAATTACTCGAATAGAAATTGAGCTATCACCTTTAAAATTTCAAGCTAGCTACAGAATATTCTGGCGTATACCGTCTGCATTAATCATGTAAAATTTGATCTTCCACCTTTAAATTTTCTAACTAAAAACAGAAGATCCTACCTAGTACTGGCTGTATTGCTAGAGTAAAATTTAACTTTTCTCCTTTAAAGTTTCAGACCAACTACAGAAGAGCCTATCTAATACTGCCTTCATTAGTTGAGTAAAACTTGAGTTATCGCCTTCAAACTCTCACGCTAATTACGTAAGAGCCTAGCTAATACTGGCTCTATCACAAATGTAAAACGTTTGTTGCAGTATCCTCTCAGAATTGAAGTTTCTTCATTAAGGATATAGGTGAATGTTGGAAAATGTCTACTTCATATAACATTGTCAACATTTGCCAGCATCTCAAATTTGAATTTTCTGCAGCTTAGAAAATACAGAGCTTAAATAATGAAATATTATATGCAACCAACTGATGACAAAGGCTTATTCAATATTCGCTGAAAGATTCAAGATGATAGCATAAGTTTTGAACGATTTTGACATTAATAAAAAAGACTGGTGAAGTGAGACTGATGCTTCATCTTTAAGCATACATTCATTTCCTGCGAAGAATACACTCCAATCATAACATCATAGGTATCAACAATGAAGTACACCGAAGATTTGAAAGAAATGGCCATCGATGAAATATCGATACCTATCGATCATTTTGGACGCAACGCTATGCTTTCAGCATCCGATTTTTGTGATGACAGAACAAATGCCACACTAATAGTGCCCTTATTTCATACGACGCCTCAAGGGATTTGCCCAAGAAAAACAAATGCATTAAGCCGACCGCACTCGTGCGGCCAAACGAACTGATGCACTCGCTTAAATGGAAACAATCTGTCACTTGACCCCGGATGGTCCAAAATATCCGTGCCTGCTGCCTACGTATGAGAGAGTCGTAGAGAAATCTGACGATCATGATGAGTGAATTGCCCAAAATTCCCAATTATAATCCGCTCTCGAGCATAACGGTCATGGAAACATTTGGCTTGTTGAAATAAAAGGGACTTGGTTATTATTATTACATTTTGTAATTGTAACAAGTCGACCATGAAGTCGGGTGGTAACATAAAGTCAGGAAGTACATTAAGACGAAAGTATAAAATGCAAAGTACCAGCTTGGTTGATAGGTTACGTCACACACAAAAATATACATAAACCAAAATACAAAGCAAATTACTAAGTACAAAAAAAATTAAAAAGCCCTCAAAATACCATTTTTTACACAAAAATATCCCCTTGTAAATACCACCAAATTAGCAAAAAACAATACATGTCTACATTTACATTGCCCTCAAAAACCATTTTTACACAATAATATACGAAGACCAAAGTAAAACAAACAAGAAACACTAAATTCAAAAAAATATACGTTTATGAAGCCCTCAAAATTCAATTTTATTTATCCTATTAATAAATACAGCGGTGTTAGTTGGGAAGGGCTCAAAAAAATTTCCTTCGGTAAACCATTTCAATCCTTCTCCACAATTATTTAATGCGTACAATGCGTTTCGGCTCATCTGGTGAGAAAATTTGCTTGAAACAATTATATTTCAGCTTAATCGAACGAGAGCTTTGAGCCAGTATCGACGATACACTATTACACAATCTCACCCATCTTGAGATTGCTTCAAACAATTAAATTTGCACATTTTCGTCCACTTTTACTACATAACCGTTTTATGACCCAATTAACTTACCAACTGATTTTTATAATTTTTTGCATATTCTATTTATTTTACAACTAATTAAGAGAAATAATGAAAGAAAACCTGAACAAAATTTTTTCAACGAGTTTTCAAGCATGTTCCCAAATGGGAAAACGCCACAAAAATTTGCTATTGCTTGAGAGATAAGTATACACTTGACCAAAAAACTACGTTTAACAATTATATATATGTATACTGATGTTTTGAATAAATGAACATTTGCCACTGGGGAGCGAGTGTAGGGGATAATATCGAATACACCGCATACTCACTACGGAGGTGATGAAAATAACCAATTTGTAAGGCGAAAGATGATTGTCCCGTTAAACGATTTTTCTATTTGGAGTGATGAGTAGGTAAGATACTATAAACGTGAAACCTTCTCACTATGTACTTGTCCTGTTTAGCCTTAAAAGGCATAATTAACGACCAATGTGTACACAACACAAGTCATGGGATTCACTTTTTAAAAATATTTCTATACTTTATTTACATAACAAAAGATAGAAAAGTAATCACAGATACGAAATATAATTTTCGTGAATTTTTTCCCACATTGGAACATTGATTTGTAAATGGTTAATGTCCTTAAAACACCAGAGTATTAAATAAAAAGTTGTAAAGGCTTGATGCCCAATAAAAACCGTTGGTAATGTGGTTGCCCATGGTAACTCCAAAGTGTATCCAAAACAATGTCTGCGTAGCGCAATGCCTTAGTTACTGGGTGATAGCGCAGTAACTAAGGAATTGCGACCCTATGTTTATGGCCAAAAAATGCTTTACATTTTCTCCCCCAACACCTCCTGAAGTATTGCAGATTCCTCTTGAATCTCCCTGTATCCTATCCGTAGATCCGGATTCCAATGCCGTCCAAGGCAAACTATTTTTTCTCAAGGAAACTTATGTATATATGTGCACTTGTGGGGGACTCCGTGACGGTAAGCCGCACAATGGGCAGGCTCTCGAAAGAAAGGACAAAACTCAGAATACTAAAACAATAAGGTGGTAATTTTGAGCATGGAATTAGATAAAGCGATAATCAAAGCAATCTATTATATGATTGGAGGTTGAAATTTTTGGATAGTTATCCTCAAGAATAGCCATCAAAATAGAAGCAGGATAAAAAGGTGTTGAATTCGGGAAAGAACAACAACTTCCCAAGTGACAACGGGATTAACAACTAAAACAACAACAACGCATTTGGAAAAACTGCACTCATGCTGACGATATTGAAAGGGTGTTTAATTTATTTTCCTTTTTCAAATCTTTGGGAGGGGCGGCGTCCGAGAGTCCTTATGGGCAAGCCGCCACAGGTTTAATGATTTATTGTTGTAGTGAAATAAACGATTAGTAAAAAGATATATGACATGACCCAATGGAGCTTCGGCAGAATTCCGTACAAATGCTTAAAGTTCAGCTTTCTACCTTTTTTACGCCGATAATAGGGTGGGTATTTGGTCTCATCAACAAGCCGCATCCAGATCTCTCTGTCCATGGCATCATCTTCTACTCCTCCAAGCTTCAGCACATCTGTCTTCATTTGGTCCTTCCATCGCTCCTTTGGCTATTCGCGGGGTCTCCTTCCCGTTGGATTATTCCTCCATACTTCTTTTAGCAAAGTTTTGTCTTCTCTTCTTATTACGTACACTTTCTACCTTAATCTTCTGCTTTTGGCTTCAGCTACGGCTATTTCTAATTATAATTCAGTCTTGTTGATTGTTTTTCGGGTTCATTCCGCGTTCACTTATATTTTGCGGACAGTCCGCAATCGACAATCGCTGGACGACACCAAAGACAAGAATCAACTCACTGTGGAATCCTCCGAAATAATATTTCAGTCTTTATCAAATAAAGCAAGTATTACTTAACAGTCCTCTCTTAAGTCCTTTTTACACGGGGCACGACAATCAAAGAATCTGACGCTTGTACGAAGGCGCAATCGAAATTGCTAGGACACATGCGAGAATGTTTGAATGCAAAATGGCAGAATAGCTCCTGCTCTAATTTCAAGCTCGCATTCTCGCCATTTCAACATCTTTCCAGTTCTAACTTGCGCGATGACGTGCCCCGTGCAAGACGGTCTTTATAATCAACTTCACAGATGATCACACACCACAAAGGCGGATGTGAAAAAAATCCACCCACACGGGATTCAAACCCGCGGCCCCTGAGATCGCAGCTAAGGACTTTAACCCTGCCGAGAATAGCCAATTAGTCAAAAGTTTACTAGAGGAAATTAACGAGAGTTTACGGAAAGGAGCATAAATAGAATGTGAACAAAAACGGGAGAGACTCGGAATCCGTTCAAAGTAATGCGTAGACACTATGAATGCTGGATGAAAGCAGCTGAACTTCAAACGTACCGAGACGACGCAGGACAAGAGGTCGGGTGCATAGCATTCATTCTCGGACATTTAATTATCTACTGTGTGCGGAGAGATTAACCTCTCTACGAGTTCTCGCAGACCGTCGTTGAGATACAGGAATGCCCACGTGACCTCATGATTTATCCACTCAGTTAGCAAGAAGATGAACATGCGGGAGGTAAAGAGCCAGACGCGAATAAATACCCACTTCAGCGTCATAACAGGGTTTTTTGCACAAGTCCACGGAACAGTAAAACCTGTTGCTCTTGTGAAGACGCAGAGAATCCCTAGACATATTACGACAGCAATGGTAGCTATATTGCTGGGTTAACAACCCAGCATTAGGTCATAATAGGTCATAATTTCGAATGCCACAACAGATACAACATTAATCTGGAAATTTTTTGCGCCTCAGAAAGAGTTGAAAACCCATCAAAGGCGGCGGGTAACAAAGGCATTAAAAGTGGTATTCTTCTCATCGACTGAATTTTTAGGTAATCCTACATCTACAACGCAAATACTGAATAAAAATGCTGCAAAATTTCAATTGAAGTTTTTATTCCAATTTCTGCTTATTGAAAAAAATTCCCACAGTAAACAATTTAGTACAAAGGACAATTGCCATAAATAACTAAATGTACGCTAATAATTCTTAAATTCTCAAATTTTACAAACTAAATGACTGATGATTACAAACTCAATATGAAAACCTCATGCAAAAATAGCCAACCTGCGATTATTTCAGCTCTTAGAACACAGTAATATTTATTGCAAATGTTCATCCTCGCTTGCAAATTTAAGGAAATAAATTAATCGCTCAGTACTCTTCTTCGCGCTACGGAAACTCGAAAAATGATGAAAATGAACCCACAGTGCAACTAAAACGAAATGATGAAAATAGTTCGCAAAAGTAGGTGTGAGAAATTATAAGTAAAATTATTAACTAAACTGTGAACACTATTGTAACAAAAACTATGCAGATAACAATCCCTCAAGTTGAGCACAGCCAAATTATATGCGAAATTAGTTTCTTCTCGGCGAAAAATTAGGTACTGGAAATATTATGGGTGAGAGTATGTAAAAACTGAAGGAACCTACGAAAACAACTGTAACTATTTCATATGCTTTACTGCATTGAAACTAATTCCTTTTTTTCGGTTCAGAGAGCTCTACAAATTCAGCTTCCTAGCTTTTTTTACAGATAGTGGTCAATACGTTAGGGCTCTGATTCCATACTTATGCGATCATCATCATCACGGGTCAACAATCCTAGGATTGGTTTGACGCAGCTCTCCACTCAATTACTGTTTCAGCTAATCTTTTCACATCTACGCATTTCTTCTCTTTCACATCCTTCTTTACTTGTCCCATGTATTTTGTTCGAGGTCTTCCTTTTCCGTTTTTGCCTTCCACCTTTTGCCTTCTTTGCCTTCCACCTTATAAACTGTTCCTCGACGATTGTCTTCATCAGGCCATCATGTTTCAAGATGTGGCCTATAAGGTTGTTCCGTCTTCTTTTTAAGGTTTTCATGAGGCTTCTCCTCTCTTCTACTCTTCTTAAGACTTCCTAGTTACTCACTCGGTCGATCCATTTGATCTTCATCATTCTTCTGTAACACAACATTTCGAAGGCCTCTATCCTCGCTTTCTCCGCTGCGGTCATTGCCCATGCCTCACTTCCGTATAGGAGCACACACCAAAAGTAGGTTCTTATAAATTGTTTCTTTACTTCCATATTTAACTTTCCACTGTAAGCAGGTCCCGCTTTTGGTGGAATTCTCTCTTCGCCTGGTACCAATGAAAATTGGAATGTTTGTGCAATTTTTGCAAACAGATGAAACGACCTTGATGAAGACAATAGTCAAGGGACAAGTAGATGGCAAGATCGAAATAGGAAGGCCTCGAACAAAACAATTGGAAAAAGTAGAGAAATATGTGAAAGAGAAGAAAGAAATAAGGTAGGTGTGAAAAGATTAGCTGATATGTGAATTGAGCTAAAAGCTGCGTCAAACTAATCTTTAGTCTGTTTACCAGCGATGATGATGATGCCATAATAGTATGAGTTTTTTTAATTTGACTTCTGAATTAGACTGGTCGTATCTCTAGTCGCGAAAATAATGAAACGACGAGGCATCAACACCAAGGCGTTAATCGTGTAATAATAGAATAATAATAATGAAAACAGTACACTTACTCCATGCAACAAATTACATTTCAATTATAAATGTTGAGTAATTTTAGGTAGCCTTGAAGGACAACCCATTTAATGATGCTTTTACTGAAATATAGATATAGCTCGTGTAGTGTTACCATGGCTATCTCTCAACAGTGTAAATGCGTATCTTAAAACTAAATACTGACACTGTTTTATATCAAATTTACATCAATATTTAACAACAACATTTGCTCTACACTCTCTTTGGTGAGAAGGCAAGAATATGAATTTTCCAAAAAATGTTCAAAGACTTCGAAATAGTACATGACTTTGGTAACGCATTGTGTACCTTTGGTCCTTATTATAAAAAACGTCTTTTAAACAACGTCAAATTTGGTTTTTGTATGGGGATACAAGGGTGTTAATGAATAGCACCTGCAGTGGCGTTTATAAGCGAGGTATTCTGGTCCCTTAACGGGTACTGCAAACTTCACCTCAATCATGCCCTATCTAACCTCCTTTTCAAATCCTCCCTTCCCAAGGATCGGAAATTTCTCAAAGGTTCACCCCTGAGTAAGGGAACTCGCCTCTTTTGACCATGCATCTTAGCGACCCCTATTCTTGGTCACCCACCCACCATTGACGCTTCGGCCTCCTGGCGCGAAGTTCTACCCACGTCTTGGGTGAGAATGAATGGAGTTTTTGGGGGGATGGTTCCCGTTGTGCCTGGCTTTGATGTCGCGATCTTAGATGGGTCTTTTGAAACCCGAAACACCCCTCCTTCACTTTCCCTACGAATTCCTCTCTCTCTCCTTTCCAGCGCGTGTGGAAAGAGGACATTGAAGTCTGCCCAAAAGTTTACGGCACAAAGTTCAAGTATTTGGCCCTAAATCATGACCTAAAGTACGAAAATTCTACAGAGAAAAAATTCATTCGCCTTGTCCACGATTCGAAGCCGGATCTACCGATTTCCAGTCGAGTGCTTTAATCAGTTAAGCTACCAAGGAATCTTTCCCCCTCAGAGGAAATTTGTGGACTATACCGGATAAGATGACGTGGACTGCTGAGTATATTATTTGCGAATAGCAGTCAAATTCGTGCGCACAGCGCCACAGCCGTAAAGCCCGAACTTTGAACACTGAGAGGTGTTCGCTCTTAACTAATTTAAGTATACCGGAACTAGCCACCGCGAAAACTTTACGGAGTCACCCGCAATGTACAAAGTGTGCGAAAATTCCATAGATAAAAAAAACATTCGCCTTGACCGGGATTCGAACTCGGATCTCCCGATTTCCGGTCGGGTACTTTGGCCAGTAAAATTTTTCACCGAGGCTAGTCCCGGTATATTAAAATTTTGACCAAAATTATTTTCCACTCAGTAATGCTCATCTGAAGAAGCTAGAATTCGACAAGCGTGTTCTGGGAAGATTTTCGCATTAATAACTAAAAGAAAGTTATTGTCCGAAACATCTCACTTCGTAATGTTCCACAAAACTTTATTATTCCACCGACCCTGGGTATCAACTTCTCCATAGTCATTATCTAGGAAGAACCTTTGTTTGCGGAACATTACAAAGTAAGTTATTCCACACTATAGATATGCGATTCGACCGAGTGAAACCTGATCACTTGATATATATAAAATAGAGGTGCTACTTCGCACTCGTCGGGCTACATCATAAATATGCAGCGAGCATAAAGAGATCCGGTGCAGGCAGATTTAATCCGTGAACGCAATGAAATAAAAAGGATGCCAGAAAAATAAGGCAAGCAAAATAGATGTACTTATCGATAATTTTCCACGGTACTCATACGCCAGTTTACAAATAATATTTCTAAAACAACCATTGCTGCTTCCATATGGCATCAACAGGAAAGTTATTATACTTCGCAGGGCTATACAACTAGGAGAAACACGAGATGAAAATTTTGAACAATTTTTATCAACTGTATCGGACTCTCCAGATCGTAAAAAAATCCTTAAAATTATAAAAGTTCCGGTTCCAGGTAGAATTGACCCTGAGTAAGAAGGCTGTTACAGATAAGAAACTCCAGTTCGAAAATCAAAATTTGGAATTTTTCCCAGCTATTTTCAAATGTAGCCCAATTAGCGACGCCATCTACTCCGGCATTTATAAATCTATACATTTAAGCTTCAAATTAATCATAAACCTTTTTAATTATATCCCACATTGTTGACATACAATGAAACGGGCATAGGAGAAAGCTGGGGTTTTTAAATTTTATGTCCGGTGGAGAATGCCTTGTCTAGGACCTCCTTCCTAGACACCAAATATCCTATTTCACCCGCCTATTTCCCATTGTTGCATGACTCGATCTAGAAACTCTTCGTCAAGGGATTTTGCACTTGACCCAAGGATTTTTCTCCTGACTGAATACGAAGGGATGCTAGCAGAATATAATACCAATTCAGCGGAGGGTTGTATGTTGCATGGGGTTTCTTCTCTCCGCTCTATTCATAAGATCCTTTTGTGATTTGGGAGGGAATTTCACCTTCTGTTCGAGGTTTCCCAACTCGGCAGTCGCCTTCCTATGGGACTTTGGTGAGGCACGTTGTTTTGTCGACGCTTGGAAGCTGGGCTCTCCTTCTAATTTGTCCGAAGTTTTGAGGACCACAGGGTTCAATTAGAGACACTTAGCGTGAGGTTGGCCACGAGTGCACCGCAGAGTGAATTGAAATCCAAAATAGTTGCCAAACATGACTTTTTTTCACTATTAAGTTTTGGTAAAAACGATGATATTTTCTAATTGTTGAATAATCTCTATGGAAGCGAGGCTGGACGTTAACAGCAGCGGAGAAGTCATGAGTGGAAGCATTCGAAATGTGGTGCTACCGAAGAATGATGAAGATAAAATGGATCGACCGTATAAGTAACTAGGAAGTGCTAAGAAGAGTGGGAGAAAAGAGAAGCCTCCTAAAAACCTTAAGCAGAAAACGGGACAGCTTAGTTGGCCATATTTTGAGGCATGATGGCCTGATGAAGAAGGTCGTTGAAGGACAGGTGGAAGGGAAGAAGGGCAAAGAGCGGTCCCGAATGAGTTACATAGGATAGGATATAAATGATGTGAAAGAGAAGAAATAAGTCGCAATGAAAATGCTAGCGGATAGGAGAGAGGAATGGAGAGCTGGGTCAAGCCAATCTTAGGATTGTAGACTACTGATGATGGTGAGATGGTTAGGTAAATAATAATAGAATCATTGAACACATTACTGAAATAATATTTTTAATCTGATTTATACGTAATTTTTAGAGCATGAGCACAGTTAAGTTAATATATAACAAAATTCTCAAAATACTCAAAAATCCTTTCCCTTTCTTTTAGAAAAATGACCGAAGTATTTTTCTACATGTGCGTGTTGTTTTAAGATGCCAAAATTTATATTTTAGTTAGATAGTTTTTGTTAATGTTATAAAATAATTAAATTTCCATTTTATTTGCACGTATTTTTAACATAATTTACGAGACAACTTTATGTTTTCCACATTAAATACCCACTAAAACACACGTTCTGCTTAACAGAGATGTTAAATTAATTAGTCTGGGAGTCAATAGAAACTCGGAGGCTGCACATTATGCTTGAGCACTCGAGAATACATAGATATCTTTCAGAGCGTCTCGAAGAACATCACATTAGAACCCCTCTACATTTCCAGGTCCGACAAAAACGATAAATTAAGAGAGATATTTCGCCGAACGTAGAGGTAAGAGACTATTTTTTTTATCCTCAGTAAATTACTTTAATAAATACTTGGCGGAACTTCGTTAAAGCATTTCCTTTTTCTTTTCCAACGGCTGGTGTCCCAACACCCCCTGCCACACACCTACGGAAGCGACTTGTAGGGCTGTAAGTAGACGTGGAAAAGTTACGCTGAAACTTTGAGCTTAAAAGTAGAAAAAAACGTTAGCGTTAAATAATACCTGTAAGCATAATATCAGTCGAGTTCAATTAAATAAGTTTTACAATTTGCGCGTGGGGTTGAACCCTGAGGTATAAAGGAGGGAATGTTTGCCGAAAGTAGACTTTGGGTTTGAGCCAGAAGGAGCTGTGTGATTGACTGCCTTTGAATTCGTCGTAGAGGTCGCTGGAATTTGTGTGAAAAATTCACGGGGGTCGTGTACAGGGTACTGAAAAGGGACTTTCCAACCCCCCCCCCCCTTTTCTCTGGCTCCCGACGTAAATTGAATAAGTTTTTCCATCTGGCAGTCGATTTTCCGAGGATTTTGCCGGGAAAGTTGAATTAATAATGCCGAAATAGGTTGGGGGCCTACACACAAAACGGCAATGGATCTAGGTGTTTCTCTCGCATAAATTGTGGTTCCAAATAGTTTCAATGACAGGCAGTAAAGCCACAGACTCATTAAATCATAATACTAACGGAAAGTTACCAGTTGAAGTTAAATGAATTAAAATTTTATAAAAGGTAAAATAAAAAATCTCTACATGGAGCTACACATTCCCTTCTTCCTCAACCGAAGGGTCCCATGAACCAGCGCCTTCCATTAACCGCAGATTTAAGTGCTCAGGTGATCTAATCCGCTGGCCAAAGTATGAGTGTTTAAAAAAAGCATTCGTTACCTTCCCTCTTCAATGTACTACCTCGAAATATTTTACTTTACTTATGCTTTGCGACACTGCTTGCACAATGGCGCTAAGATATTGGCTTTGAACATTCAAATTGTACTATGTGGACCAATCACATTTAAGATGTGAATTAACATGACAGAACATTAATATAAAACGTGCATTATATAAGTATATGACATATTTCGTACATACAAAGAAAATATTTTCGTAAGTATTATAAATTATAAAACTATATTAAATATAGTATACGATATGCAATGCATACAATAAATCATATGTGATCATTCATTATGTATGTAAGAAATCTAATATGCATGTTTAACAACGATGTAGCGGATGGGAAACGTAAGCAATAGGTAGTGAAATAAATAGCGGACATAAACCAAAGAAAAGTTTTTCGGTAACTTAATCGTTCTCAGCAAATAGATTACTTTTAGAAAGCGAACACTTTCCCCCTTTTCCCTGACGAATGCGAGGGAGTATATGGTTAAGCAGGGGGAAGAATAGATCTGTGTTGAATCTATCTTGGGTCTCGTAGTACCTTCCCTTATTTTCCGAGATATCTACTGCTTACGACCCTGAACGGAGAGTCAAGGGGAAGCCATCTTCCGCGGCCGTGGAAACAGGCAGTAGTCACTGACGTAAGCTATTTGTCTTCCTGTCGCCCGACCACATAAATTTCCAGCCCCCTAACCCTGCCTGTCGCATCTAGATGGCGTAGGGGGGATGGTGGTAAGACCTCTCATGCTGGAGGGAAGCACGGGGTGCATGATGGAATAGAATTGTGAACGGTATATGGCAGGGGATGGAAATTAATCCTTTGCCATTTGCGATGCTACGATAATATTCGTCGAATACTAGGAAAAAATATTATCGCACTTGAAAAAATATTGCAGACTGTAAACTTCGAGTTAGTTGTGTATGGTCAGGATTTAGCCTGCTCTTCAACAAAAAGGCGCCCAATACCAAAAAAGGCTTTAAGTCTCATTCTACGAACAAAATACAATCCGACCGACATATCACGATGTGATAAAAATTGGTTGTATTTCTCTAGAACCTATCATATTTACTTTCACTGGAGGAAATTTTTAACGATATTAAACGATACTGCTCATCACGTGGCCAAATTGACTGACATCACTATTATTATTATCTCAAAAATTGTCCTAAGAACGCCAACAAGGTTCTAGTATGTAACGCAATCGGTATTGGCCCTTGCCACCCAGCCAGGAGGACTGCAAATAGAAAAACGCCCTCATCGCTGTTCTAACGCAGCATCCCTCAGCGTGTTTCACTACATCAATTTTTCTGCTGTGCTTCTGTAGTCTTCCCCTGACCATAATCTAATTACCCTTATCAGTGCAAACCCTACGAGGGCGTTATTACCAGCACAACCGCATGATTCTCTCCATTGGCCACCGGGGATTTAGAGGAGGAAAATTTTGGATTAACGTCTCGGAGTACAAGTTTAAGAATGAAATGCAAAATTGTTTGCCAACGTTTTCAAATATTTCTCTTATCTCCTTCAGGGCTCATTGTCAAAAATTTGTTATTTGTAAAGAATAAATATCAGGCATAATCTCGTTAGGGCATTTCCTTTATACTTGTAAAGCACTCTTGTTTTAACACCCCCCGCCACACGCCTATTGAGGCGGGATGTGGGGTAGTATGTATATATACATGATCCGTTGCAAAAATAAACAATCTCTCACGTCGCATAGTAACTGGTAGTTTCGTTTGGACGCTAGAGCTCCTCAAACTCGGCTTAGCATGTAGATGTAGAATATACGGTGTTGGAAGTATTCTGTTAATTTTTCAATGCCTCCAATACGCGTTTCCTGGCGTTGCTAACGGATAAAACTGCACCTCGATTGAAATCTATGTTTTTACATCGAAGTTGTAGTCAAATATTTGCAAATCAACTCTGAAGAAAATATAAGAAATACATTGAAACGTCGGAAAACAATGTTGCATATAATTATTAGACCTACACTCCGTGACGCTTATTCAACATGAAATAATTGAGGTCTAGAAAAAGAAAAAAAGGAATTGAAGAGGAAAACAAAATTTCGAGAGCAGGGAATTGAATGTAAAGTATGAGTGAACATAGTGGGAGGAGTCGAAGACGTCTTCTCCGGCCGAATAGAGAGGAACAGTGAAGAGACGGAAGGAAGCGAGGTATAAGGGGAATGGAGGGATGACGGTGAGGGGGGGGGGGATTTGACTCCTGTTATGGCACTGGGAAGACGGGGAGGGAGTAGTTTTGCGAGGCGAGGGAAAATCTTGCATTAGGGAGGCAATGGAACTTTGGGAAGGAGGGGGGGGGAGAGAAGGTGAGGTCACCATGGGAGCAAAAACCCTCTGATTCTCCGCTCAAATATTGATGACGGGGCGAAAAAGAGCGGTGAGGATACGTAAGGGGGAGAAGATGCAAGGAAATGCATGACTGGAAATGGTGGGGGAATGTTAAGATGGACAGGAGGGAAGGAGGGGAGCGGTTGCTTAGGGAAGGGAGCATAAATGTTTCTACAGAGATCGTCAGGGCATAAAAGTGAAACTAGCTCATCGAAGACTCTTCATCTACATATTACCCTGCGAGCCCCTCTAGGGTGTTTGGCAGGGGGTGATCAATCACCAGCATGCAATTGGACTACCTCATGCACACCACACTGTCCAAAAAGTCCCGTATACTACCAAATTATTCTACTATGTATATGCTGTTAGAAATAATAATTGAATTAAGAAACGTGCATTAAGTTTTACATAGGTTAGTAGGATACATTACAAGCCATAAAATCTATTTACGAGTTCAATCGCTGCCGTTATAATCTCTTATCGATCGTGGAAAAAATGACATTCGGAATCTATCTGTTCTACAATCTATCTCTCTTATTTTATTTATACGATCTGATCTTCCGTAGTATGTTGGCGTCCGTAAGATTTGGTTAACTTCGTCAGAAAAGACACTGCTATTGTATTTATCTAAAAGGTTTAGTCAATTTTTCAATCTACGGTCCGACAGAGATTCCCATCCGAGTTTATCTAAGAGGTCAGTTACACAAACAAAACTATCGTAATGACCTAAGAATACTGTACTATAGTACGTATATTACTTCATTCATTCACACGACGCATTAAGCGCATACATACAAATAAATTCCTGGAGAGGGAAAGAAAGGGATGGGAAAATACTATGGAAAATGGTCGAGGATAACGGTGCTGAGGTAGCTGGAAAAAGCCCGGGAGGTTCTGGGTTCGAGTCCCAGTTAGGCCGCATTTTACCCTCTGATTTTTGGTTCTTGCCATCTACCGTAGCACCTTTATCCTCTTCATTTTTCTATTATATGTTCCAATCTCTTTCTTTCCTACTCTAGGAATTTATTTGTATATTAAATAGGGAAGATAAAAAACTGGTAGAGGTGGATGGACTACATTATTTGGGAAGCAGATTAACCAGCGACGGGAGAAGCAAGAAAGAATTTATCACCAGAATAGCCCAAGCGAAGAGAGCATTCCACCAAAAGAGAGACCTGGTAACAGCGGGAAACTTGAACATGGAATCAAAGAAACAAGTTTTAAGAACCTACATTTGGAGTATGCTTCTATACCCAAGTGACGCATGGACAATGACAGCAATGGAGAAAGCAAGGATAGACGTCTCCGAAATGTGGCGCTGCAGAAGAACATCTCCGGTATCACAACAGTTAATGGAAGCCGTTAAACTTAAAAATGCCACAGGAAAGTCAGGTTAGGTATAAAATAAATATGTGCCACGTGAAATACAATTCATGATATTCCAAAGCCTACGTAACTAAACAATTGCGACGGGACTGAAAAATATCCAAATGGTGACGCATTTCTTTCGAACCGAGCAGGCACTTAGCCTCGGGGAAAAATGAAAATATTTTATAGGTTACAGAAGATTATCAGTTATGGTGAAATCTTTGGGGTTTATGAAAATTATCCTCTTCTGACAACATAAATGTTATTGGTTGCTGTCACCATTTAAAATACAACTAGACAGTTGTGTCGAGTACGTAGATAACAAACTTTTCGGCACGTTGCGATGCAAAATATAACAAAATTGGTTCAAATTAAAAAAGAGCTTCATCTACGCCCACATCAGTAAAACGGATAATTAATACCTATTACAAACAAGACCACCCAGCAAACCGCCTAAAAAGGTGACTGGCAGGAGGTGTTAGGGCAATATTAGCCAGGACTGTTTCGACGCAGTTGAATAATACCCATTGGGTGGCACGTTTACTTCTAGCTGGAACAGGCAATTAATCTCAGGAAAAAAATGAACACGAATCATTAGTCACGACAATAACCCACTTTGCTCTTTCCGTTCGGGGGTTGGGGTGAAATGCGGGCTGGGGAGGGGGAGAGAAAGATGCGCTTGTGGGGGGGGAGAAAACAAATGACTGTTTATTTTGTGGGTTCTCTCCGTGGCCGGTACGCCAACGGCAAACATCCATTCATGCCCGACGTGCACCGTGGCACGGGGGAATTCGAGTGGTGGTGAGGAGGTGGTTTTATATGAGCGGTAGTTCTCCACCCAAATCTGAAGTAACCACTTGGATAACTCAGGGAAACTCTACCCAAGGACTCGTAATAAAGACGAATGCATTCTGAGTATGCTTTACTCGTACCTAAGGGTCAAGATAGGGGAGGCCCCATACCATTTCATAAGAGGCTGCTTTCTTATTGATGGTTACTGATGACTAGTAACGGAGTTGTAGAATTTGAGTCATTCCCGGCGTATGCTATGCAGAAACATTTCTCGGATTTTCTACAGAGTTGACCAGGTCCCAACGTTTCGATGACTAAGGCCCAGCGCACACGGTGTGACTGTTTTACAACTACGGTTGCAAACCAGTTGCGCGCGCAACTGTTTTGTGACCTCGACAATGTATTTGAGTGGGAAGGCGCACACTACACGACTGCTTTTTGACGATCTCAAAACAGTCTGAAACCAGTCACGTGCAACCGTGGGCCCGCGGTTGCAGTTGCGTTGCAGACTTCAATTGCGCGAGACCACGTGCTTTTTTGGTGGTATTTTGACAGCCGTATAGTGTCGATCTCAAAACGAATGATCAAGAAGTCAACATGAAGCTCGTTGGAGCAGTAGAGAAGCATGAAGTCCTGAACAAATACAAACTTTCTTACGTCTTTGGTATTGATAATAGCCTGTAGTTCTTCGCCTGACTCAGTGATAGTAAGCGCGGACGGCCAAGGCAAGGGCTAAAAAAACAACACGTACCGCACTAAAGAAACACTTCACTGATTGTACAATGTAAGAAACTGATTTACAACCAGCCATTTGTCATTACACTCGTGTGCGGAACGAAGTTTTGCTTCAGTTGCAAACTGGTTGCAGACGCAACTGATTCCCAACTGAGGTTACAAAATAGTTGCTCCGTGTGCGCTGGGCCTAAGTCCTTCATCGTCTTAAGAGGTTGAATGACCACTGAAGACAATGGCGGACTTAAGCCGTGGCCCAACAGGTTAGCCATTGGGCGAGAGAGGGGGCTGAGCTGGGGAGTCAACCTGAAGAGAGCATCAATTGGGACATCCTTACGCATTTGCATTATAGTATTCGTAATTGGGAGGAATAATATTAAAAAGTTATTAGTTTGATAGATCACATCATCATGCATATGAATTCCGGTTAACACCCCTATAGTCTGTTCTCTTTATGTCTGCGGGCGAGCTTTCGTGAGAGCCCGGACACGGATGGCTTCGCTGATGGTTGTACCGAGAGAGAGAAGAGCGAACATAACGTTACCAAATGTACGTAGCCGCTTTACTTTGTCACTCGAAACTTGTGAGTCAGGCTTTTTAAAAATATCGCATGAAAATTAATTAATTACAGCCAAACTAAGACCCATTCAATGGAACCGCTACCATTTCAGAGATGTGTTCACCATTCCGAATGCCATATAAAATATGGCATTTAAGAGGGCGGAGCAAGGTTAGTGGTCTCCTCTTGTCAGTAGAATAGCGCAGGCAAAAAGGGCTGTCTTGAAAAAGAAGAATCTTCTGACAGCTAAGAGTACAAGCATAGTAGAAAGGAAACAATACAGCAGATGCTACATATGGATCATGTTTTTGAATGGAAGCGAGGCTTGGACGTTGACAGCAGCAGAGAAGTCAAGAGTGGAAGCATTCGAAATGTGGTGCTGCCAAAGAATGATGAAGATAAAATGGATTGACCGTGTAAGTAATGCGGAAGTGCTAAGAAGAGTGGGAGAAAAGAGAAGTCTCCTAGAAACCTTATGCAGAAGACCGTCGGCTTAATCGGCACATTGTAAGGCATGACGGCGCGATGAAAACAATCGTAGAAGGACAAGTGGATTCTAATTCAGTGACCATTATAAATTCATGAATGACAGCGAAATTCTAGATATCACAATACAAATTGCGGAACTTAAATCTTACTAACAGCTGATAAGTTTTCCATTTGCTCTGAAATAAATGGGCCATGCAGCAAGGCTGCATCTCTGACCTTACCCTTTCTACATACGTCCAGCTGTCCTGCCTTCAGGCCAGTACACTGGTTCACTGAAGAGAAAAACTGATGCTTCGGCAAAGAAATAAATTGGAGGATATGAAAGAGATATATTGCGGCCAAGAAAGTCACTGATGTGCTCTGGGGACCAATAGGGCATCAGGGTTGGTTCATCACGAATATAAATCAGTGAGTATTGGATAAACTAGCGACCATAGAGACAGTTAAATTTTAACTAGAATAGTTGCCCATGAGTGAATTTTTCTAGGGTTTCCAATCGGGCAAGTAGGTTAGGGAAAAAAATAAATGCTTCGCCCGAACACAGCCTAAAAAAAGATCTTTTTCCCGGTAGATCCGTGATAAAAATTATTCAAATGGGCTTTCACGGCTGAAGTGACGAGTAAAACAACGCAGAATTGAACGACAATATTACGGCGGGATTACTTTTACTTTTTTCTTCCCGTTATCCAGTCTAAACTATCCAAAATATAAGTATCGAACATAATTTTTTCTCCGATAATACAAAGTGGATTCGAAGAGTAAAGGATTCGGGCTTAACCCTCGAGCGGGCGCGCCTGATATTTTTACACGACCGGGCGCGTGGCGTAGTTAGTCCACGATATATGCATTTATATGATAACACTCGATTTTTGTTAAAATTTATCTTTATTTGTAGAAATTATTTCAAGCTTGTACATTTATAGGTGATACAGACATAACATAGTGGTGGTACACGGCCGGTCGCGCGGCCTAATTTATATCTACGCCACGGGTGTCGCGTTCCTCTTGCCAATCTAAAATAATTACTTCAATACTTTGATCTTTCGAAAAAAATCGTTTTCCATTCGTAGTTTACAAGTTTCCGGGTAAAAAAGCCTTCTGACATCCCCAAACGCTATTCTTTTAGTGGGAGCAAGCTTAGGGAAAGGAACTGCCCCCACTACCCGGAATGTGTGAAGTTTACACGTCTGTGGTCTAGTCCGGGGTGAGCCCTATCTTCACCTAACCAAACCCACCTTCGAGTTGAAGAGCTGAGTGAATGAATGAGATTATAACTATTTCTTATTTCACACAATGGCCAAGCATTATTGAGTTGCTACAGTGACGGCGAACCACAAAGTAGAAATGATCGAGAAATATGAGCAAGTTCCATTTTCCATTTTCGAATATCAATACTCACCAAATTCTTTACGATTGAAAACCGACGCAATACCACGTCTGTAACTCAATAACAAGAAGCAAGAATTAGGAAAGGAGTGAGACAAGGCTGTGCATTGTCACACGTAATTTTCAACGTTTACATTGAGAAAGCCATTAATGAAATCAAAGAAAAGGCATTGAGAGTGAAAATCTATGGAGAAAAAATTAGCATGCGAAGATTTTCCGATGATATAGCCGTTATAGCAGAAACAGTGAAGGATTTGAAAAATATTCTGGTTCATATGGGTTGGGTGATGTGTAAATATCAACTGAAAATAAGCACGAAGAAAACCAAGATATTAGTATGCAGCAGAAAAGAAAAAGTGAAGACTAACATTAAACTAGGGAATCAAAAACTGATAGAGGGGGATGAATTCAGTTATTTAGGAAGCAAGATAACTAGTGACGGGAGAAGCAAGAAAGAAATCATCAGCAGAATAGTCCAGGCGAAGAGAGCATTCCACCAAAAGAAAGACCAGCTTGCAGCGGGAAACTTAAATATGGAAGTAAAGAAACAATTTATAAGAACCTACACTTAGATTATGCTCCTATACGGAAGTAGGCATGGACAATGACCGCAGTGGAGAAAGCAAGGATAGAGGCCTTCGAAATGTGGTGCCATAGAAGAATGATGAAGATCAAATGGATCGACCGAGTTAGTTACTAGGAAGTCATAAGAAGAGCAGGAGAGAAGAGAAGCCTCATGAAAACCTTAACGAGAAAACAGAACAACCTTATAGGCCACATCTTGAGACATGATGGCCTAATGAAGACAATCGTCGAGGGACAGGTGCAAGGCAAGAACGGAAAAGGAAGACCTCGAACAAAATATATGGAACAATTAAAGAAGGATGTGAAAGAGAAGAAATACGAAGGTGTGGAAAGATTAGCTGATAGAACTGAGTGGTGAGCTGCGTCAAACCAATCCTAGGATTGTTGACCGGTAATGTTGAACTCAATAACCGTAGACTTTACTTATACTTAATCACTTTAGTAATCCTTATTCCAAAAAATAATTCGATAATAGTGCCCTACGCCGCAAGGAGACCCAAACAAAACTTAACTTCTCTCAAGCCAAGCTTCCTGAAATTTAGGAAAGGGTTTCTGACGATCAAGTCGTACAGTGTGTGGTCAGTGCCTCGAACCAAGACGCCTTAATGAATTGGATGCTTCCGGCTCGACTTGTAATTATGAGGGGAAATTTCCTTCTATTCAGCAGACACGCACCCTTTAATGAACCAACAAGCATCCGGCTACTCACTAAAAGAATCCACTATGATGAGAAACTATGGAAAATGCGGGTACCTAGTTCTACACTCGAAAACGGTAACCAAGGTGAGCTTGGATAAACTCTTCTCGGGATTCCCACCGGGTTAATTTTTCCAATATGGCCAACATTTCAAGCTCCGACTCGGAGCTCATCCTCAGGGCTAAATGCTGTTTTATGTGTTTGTGGTTGATAAGTCTCGAAGAAGAGTTCACTCACATCATACGCCGGGAAAGCATTAAATTATGTTTCAAGGTGAGCTTGTCCATGAGACCTGTCATTACCATGAATTATATAACTTTCATGAGAATCAGAATAAAGTTGGGTTTACAGAATGTACAGGGTGCTTCAGGACGTATTTTCAATACTTCAGGAGGTGTTGGGGGGGGAGGGGTATTTTTTGTCCATAAACATGGGGTTGACGATTTGAGGGGATCCTCTTAAAGAAATGTGTCGCCGCTCCAATTGTAGTAGAACTGTGCTCCGATCTCAAAACATTTTCATCACAGAACTATTTCAAATTCAAAGAAAAAAATTTCTCCAACCTGAAGGGTTGGCTATGGTTTCACCCTTATCCCCATTACTTGGGGACATTTATACGGACAATCTAGAAAAAGAACTTTTTTCATTTACGAGCCCATTATTAAAAAATGTGTGTACTTGGTATCGATATGTAGACGATATTTTGTGTACATGACCAGGATCTGATAGACAATTCGACAATTTCTTGCGCCTTTTGAACTCTTTGGACATATTGATTAAACTGATAAAAAAAGGTCAGCCTATGATTTGGTCCAGGCTTTTCCTTTATTTTACCTTCGTTTTTGAGATTTTACATAGATTTCAGATATCTGTACTATGCAAAACGGCGGACTCTAGTTTTATGCGTTTCTCGACATAAAATGGAACAAAACTAGCGTTAAAAAAGATGTGTGCCGAAATATTCTTATTGTAATTGTATTAAAGTGTTATATATACACATCTTCAATCAAAAATCCGCTTTCGACGCCAAAAGTTATGTATGAAAATTCATCCACTAGAATTGTAACTGAATCCCAAATCATACTGTTACATGTAATGAATAAAGACTTACTAAAACTTAATTAAATAAAGGAAATTACTAAAACATCGGTTATTCCTCCAACAACGCATAGCATATACATCTACATATCTAACTTCACCTTCCTAAAGGTCGTTTTACACGGGGAAATACTTGCACAATCTGACGAGAGTGCGAAGCCGCAGTCGTAAAAATACGTCGTGTAAAGCGGTGAATTGCTAGAAAAAATGCGAGAATGCGTGGACGTGAAGTGGCAAAATAGCCCCTGTTCTAATTTCGCTCATGCATTCTCGCAATTCTACGCCATTTTAGAAATTCATGCAGTTTCAAACTGCGCAATTCTGTGCCCCGTGTAACACGGCCTTAAGAAACTTTTGAGGTGTTTGCATGCCTGTTACAAATACGGCGGATTGACATAGCAATTGACCTATCGGTCTCGGACTGACAATAATTTATTCATTTTATTGCACAATTTCAAGCTCCTAACGCGAAAAGCGTCATCATTTATGTCCAAGGTTTTCGAATGTAGCCCACTGTGCGACGCCGGGTTTCTTTCTACCCTTCCTTTCATACCTTCTCCTCAAATGCTGTTGGTCGTTTCCCCCAAATATTGGCAGCGTAATAACCATAAGCCGAGGCAAACAATGCAGCCATAACTCCCTATTATTACTATGACACATGAAAACAATTGGCAAATTAAATACTTAAACATAGTTTCATGAAGATTATGATACTTTTCTTTTTCCTTAGTAAGACAATTAAAGTGAAATGAAATTTCCAATCGAAATGAAGGACATGAAATCAAAAGAAATCGTCGCAGCTGGCCAATCAGTCTGATCGGATCTTTCACGTGATAGGTGACTCTTGCCATTTAACTCTGGGCCCAATTCACGAAAGCCGATCCTCGCTCTAATTCGTTACACCACAGAGGTCACGAACAATTCCTTTTAGCTTAAAGAAGGAAATAGCTTCCCCGAAATAATCAAAATTTAATGGGCTTCAGAGCGAATGAAATAAAAAACTTTCGCGTTCCGCCCAATTGAGGCAATATGGGACAGAAACAAAGGAGTAGCAGCCGGCGGCATTACGCACGTGACGATCAAATGCGGCAACAATTAATAATGGCAACGTCGGAGAGGCAGGATATGCGGGTGGGGAGACCTTGAGGATCAAATGGGGCAGGAAGACGCGGAATGGGGGGAGAGGTGGGGGATGTAACAAAAGCGAAACGAAAAGACTTTCAATTCCATGCGGTCTCTCGCGGTACATGCGAGCAAAAGAGGTAATCGGCTTCTGCACATGCGACCAAAAATCAATGGTTTGCGAGTTCGCTTTGTGGAAAGGTGATACGATAAAATCATAAAGAAAATTTGTTGAGTTCCATGCAGTATTTATTAAATGACTCAAACGGTTTCGACTTTTCATGTTTTTATAAAGGGGTAAAATTTCACGACACTACCTCTAGGGAATGATTTGAAAAGGTCGAAATCAATTGATTTCATTAGTGTATAATATATGGAATAAGAGAAAGTATAATTTTTGAATTTGATTTGCGACCAAAATTGATATGAAAAATATGATGAATTGTGTGATGGGTCTGATGCTTTTCATCTGCATATTAACCTGCCAGCCATCTCTAAGGTTTCTGGCACGGGTGAGTGTTTTTACCCGACATGCAATAGTGGCGGAAACCCCCATGAAGTTTCTAAAAAAATGAAAATGTGATAATATTTTAGGCCGCTATCCAATGACAGTTTTTATTTCAAAAAGCAAGAAAAATGATTTTTTAAAATATCGATTAATATCCCCAAAATTATGAGTGAATTATTTGAGAATTTCTCACGTATTACCGCTAAGAAGTATTCCATGCCACCAAAGGGCCGCGAAAAGTAAAGAACACCCCTTCCACAACAACCTTAAACGACCTTAATCCGCCCCTGACATGCACTCTGTTTTGCCCGTTTCACACGGGACACGTACTTGCACAATCATACGTGTGTACGAAGGCGCAGTCGCAAAATTGCGTCGTGTAAAGCGGTGAATTGCTAGAAAAAATGCGAGAATGCGTGGACGTGAGGTGGGAAAATAGCCCCTGTTCTAACTTCGCTCATGCATTCTCGCAATTCTACGCCATTTTAGAAATTAATGCAGTTCTAACCAGCTACCACACCAACCTGATCCTTGAACAAAAATATTATCGCAAAGAATAGAACTATTGCTATGAGAAGAGCAGGGAAGCCATTTTTGATTGGGTCGATCTATTATAAATAAAATACCGACGAAATTTTATATTTATCGGGTAATTACACATCATTAGTATAATATCTATGTCTAAGCTCTAATAATACGTATCTCAAATTTTACCGGTTTGAGACAGGTATCTTAAACAAGGTGTAATAGCATTAAAAAAATAAAATTCAAGCAAAAAACAACTCATTGTTGGCAAATGAATGCTTCTTTTTCAGTTTTATGGTCTTTTGGTTTTTAATTTCAGTGTACAAGTAAACAATATTAATAGTTTTGTTGCTATTCTGAAAAGTTGCTATTTTTGAGATACGTGTGGTTAAAACTTAGCCATCGATATCGTTAGCATATTTGCGCTGTTTAATCGCATTGCCTTATTGGATTATCATAACAAGAATGGCTTTAATAAACCGTGAATTTTTTTGTGAAAACTTATGATAGTAAGCTTCATATTTTATAGTATTCTTTTAGATAAAAATATACCTACTTGAAAACATTCACGCAAAAAATCGAATGAGAAACACCTTTAGGCGTTGACAAAAAAACGCTCTTAAATCCAATTACAAAAGTGATAAACATTTTCAAAAGCTCCCAAATCGATTTGCACACACATCGATGTCTGGGCAATTGAAAATGTTTTTATCGAAACGAGCGCGTGTGGGGGAAAAATTTAATTATCCCCGAAAAGCGGGCGTATTGTGTTTCGCATGGCAATCCAAATCTCCTCGGAGAGAGAGAAAGAGAGAGGGAGAGAGAGACAAAGGAATAGCACGAAAGAAAATAAAATATTGCATTGACGTGGTTATCGTGAAGGGAGGGTATTTGTACTCTCTTTCCTTTTTATACACGAGGGAGACGTAATTTATGGTTTTAATATGCTCCAGCCCCGAGGGGTCTGAATACGGCGAATGAAAAAAATGAAGATTTAAAAAAATATATATTAAAGCATTTCCATTTTCCTCGTTTGTGTCAACATTTCATATACACCACCTCGCTATTCTCAGGAGGGCACTTGGAACTACATTCCAATATACTCCCACAATTCCCACGAGTACAAATACACAAATGTATAAAAGCATTACCCTGAACTTTCAATTTCATTTTTTTTTCGAGCAATTGATAAATAGAAACAGTTGAACGCCGAGATTCCTCAATTAAGGGAACTTTTCCTTTCACGTAAACAAGAGATCAAGGGAGCAAAATGTACTTTCAAACCCTCTAACTTTACTATCTCATGGACAGCTACGAGACGCAATGAATGCTTCAGAAACGTTTTCATACAATCATATGAATGAGGTTTAATTTTTGGGGGAGAGCGGTCAAGATTGTAGGCTGTGAAAGCCACTGAATGGGTTGGTCAATTATGCATGACATGTCAGAAAATATGTATTATTTTAATCAGTCAATTACCAACTACGAGTATAATATCGGTAGCCATATTGCTCTGTTTATTCGTCAAGTATTAACTAAGCATAGCTGTCTTGAAATTCACGTGGACTTATTAATTATTTATGCTCTGTTCTTATTGCATAAGGTCAAAGATAAGACCGAAATTCCAACGAGTACGGGGAAGTGTTTACAGAGTAAATACGATACTCTGTAAACACTTCCCCGAACTTTTTTTACCAAGCAATTGAAAAATTGAAACAGTTGAATGCGGATATTCTTCGATAATGCGGGAAATTTTCTTTTCACGTACTCAGGAGATGAGAGGTGCGAAGAATGATTTAAAACCTCAAGTAAGCAAGTTTGTTATATATTATGGACCACAACGAGAAGTTATAAATGATTCAGAATATTTTTTATTAATTTAAAACAAAATACAAAAATTATACCACCAAGCGTCGATCTTTGATTAGGCCAAAGATCAGGCGTCATGTATATGCAAATGTAAGTTAGACTCAGTTAGCGAATCTCCATATATCTTTTCTTTCTTCCTCTTTTTTTGGCAACGGTTGTTGTCCTGACAACCCCCGCCACACGCCTATTGAAGCGAACAGCGGGATAATATGTAGATGAAGATTGCTAGTTTCGAGAGTTCTTTTTTCAGATTCCAAACAGAACTGAACCCTCTGGCGGTACAATTGACGGAACAAAAAATTAAGGTAGGACCCTTCTTTCACTTATGAAACGAATAAAATACATGATTTGTTCCCAAAAAAAATATGTTGGGACAGGAAAATAAAATATGAGACTTCGGCAGGTAATATTAAAAAAGTCAAACAAAATTCCGCCTTAATTTATTGCTCGAAGCATCAATGTAAATCGGTGCTCTTATTCATCCTATCATACATACCTCATTTGAATTCACTCAGGCTATACAAAATTCTTTTGTTATCTATCAACTTAGTACTACTACCATTAGGAGCCAAGGGGCCTTTTACAGTAAGAAGAGGGCATAAATAATTAATAGATTAAAGTGATTTTAAGACAGCATAGCGTGCTTGATACCACACAAATAAACAGCGCAATGAGGCTAACGATATTTTATTCATAATATGTAACTAATCACTAAAAATAATTTTTTTCTATATGTTATTTATAATAATTCTCCGAATTCTCCAACCCATTCACAGAGTTTTACAAACCACAAGCTTGACCGCTCTTCCCAAAATTCAATGGCTCACATTAACCATTTGAATTAAACTTTGAATGTCGAAATAATTTTAAATAGGAAACGCTCTGAAAATTAACCCCACCTCTCTTCGTCACTATATTCGTTTGTTGAACAAATGATATCTCGGACATCTACATTTTGTTTTGTAAATCAATATCCAAAGCACTTGAATAAATTAAATGGCAACTAAGTTTTCAAATCCCACATGCATGCCAGCCTAGACTTACGCCTTGCCGCTTACGACTTACCGCTTAGTCACCGGACACAGAGTACCGAGTAAAGCTATCAGACACCGCTTAAAACAATCCACGAAGTGCGAGGCGGAAAGGAAAGGATCTACCCCCCCCTTCTCTGAATATATGAATTTCAAGAGCATAGCAAGTGTTGTTTTGCGAGTGCTCTTAATTAAAATGAAAAAGAGTTAGTAACTAACACAACGAATTCGGAGCAATGTGCACTCTATTGTCATTCCAGCCGGAATGAATGCTTATTTATTTTTTAAACATAATAACTTCATAGCAACAGAGCAAAACGACCAATATAAAATACAAAAACGATTAAACTATAAAATTATAAAATAAAAGCAATAAAAAACTAGTTATATAACCATATAAGTATGAATGAGGACGTCATACATATTATGGGATGAGCTCTACCGTCACCTATCTGGACCAGCCTTTGGGTTGAATCGCTCAGTGGCTTATAATGAGAAAAATATATATTACTTACCACCCCACTGTCCCGTCAAGAACTCGGAGGTAAGCGAGATTAGAGGACTCACCTAAAAAGAAAAAAAATTACGTTAGGGGGAAACGAAAGGTTTCTGCGTCTTAAAAGTGACCTTAAATTAAGCTGTAACATCCCGTAAGCTGTGGCAGCCGCTAAGGTCAGAAGCGTTTTTGTGAGCTTGGCGGTTTTTGGCTCACACTTTATTACTTTATCGTTAATTTTTGCCTCAAAACAATATAGCAACGAGTCTCCAGCCTCTGACTTTTTTCCTATTCCCAAAAATGAAGAAAATACTAAAGTGCTGTTTAAAATATGTGCTAAATATGTGTGCTTAAAATACTAAAGTGCATTTTAAAAGTAAAGATGACACTGAAATAAATCGCTGACAGACCTAAAGGCTCTACCAAAGATCGAGTTTGAGAAGTGTTTTGAGGATTGGAAAAAGGGCTGGAACAATTGCAAAATTCATATCTAATGGGGACTATTTTGGCGGCGTGAAACATTAATGCAGACGAATAAATGTTTTTTTTTCAAAAAAACTTAAATTATCGTTATTTTCTGAACGCACCTCGTAAATAGATCGCTTCGGACTCACCACCGCTCAGTGGTCGTTTAAGAAAACCGACTTAAATTATCCCAAAGAAACTACGAAAATCGAACTTCTACGAGACTAACTGGGCCTACTCTATGGAGTCATCTGGAAGTGGCCTTGCCTGCGACATCTACATACATATTGTTGGATGGAAGAAAAAAAAGCGGGATGTCCGCGGATGCGATCGGCCTTGGATAAATTCCTTCCTCGCGTGAGGGAGGGCAGTTTGTAGCTGCCAAAGCAGGCGAAGGGCGATGATCGCCCTAATGGAGGGGGTGGCCGTTGGAATTCGGGCAAAAAAATACATCGCATTAAGCGTATACGCTTGATTAATCTTCGCAGAAGCTTACGTTCTCCAGATACGAGAGTACACTGAGAAAAATATGTTCTCTTCTTTCGCGTAACTTTTTGACGTTAGGATCGTATGCATGTTTTTATGTGGGGGCGAGACAGCAGAGAAGTTAAGACAGGAAGCATTCGAAATGTGGTATTACTGATTAATGACTGATTATTTAAAGTTGGAGTAGCTGCGACTCCTCGGGATAATAATGTGGTGGTTTCCCCTTGTCTTCCACATCACAGTGCTGCAGCTATTAAAGTTAATGTTACCACGCCTGAAGTGAAATGAGTGTCGCTGTACTAACCACCTTGGTTTCCACCTTAACTCACATGAAGAAGAGCTGCTGCCCTCTTCCCCGGGTGATGTGAGGCATAATTGTTGGCGGCCTCCCATCGCCAAGTCACGGCATCTTCTCAGGCTTAATGTATCATTTAGATGGCCTATCTTACCCAAGGATAGACCAATACCACCTCGGAATGCCGCGGCTTTTTGTCCACGACTGCTTATTCGACAAGTAAACTCGCTTATATCGCAGCTAACCTCTATATCTAGAGGTTGACCTACCATCCGCAATCCGGTGGACGCACTCGGTGGCTTAAAGCCCAGCCGCGAGACTGAGGAATGATTAAGATGAAATGGATCGACTGAGTAAGTAATGAGGAAATACTTAGAAAAGAGGTAGAAAATAGAAGTCTTCTGAGGAGAAGACGAGACAACTCATTAGACCATATCATGAGGCACAATGGCCTGGGGAAAACGTTCAAGTACAGGTGGACGGTAGGAATTGCAAGGGGCGGCCCCATATGAGTTAAATAGGACATGTTATTAAAGATGTGGTGAAGATATATGTCACCATGAAAAGACTAGTAGATAAACAAAAAACATTACTGCTCTCAGCTACGTAAAAAAGGATAGCCTCATATGTCGCGACCTTCTTGAGTTAATACGTTAACACCTCAATTTATTTTAATAAAAAAGTAAAAGAAATTAACAATAAACATTAATATTTGAAGTTTTTATAATATGAGTAATAATTCAGAATAAGGATAAAATTTTCTACGAACGAAAAAATGTGGTTACGTCAAAGTAACCTCAAAACGTTTTCCACAGTTACTATCTAGGATTTGGTTAGTTTAATAATTTTTAAACACTATTATAGCAATTTTTTATTTTCTTAGGCAACAAATCATAACCCTTTGCGCCCATATATACAAGAGATCGTTTGACAATACTTGAGTTTGGCTTTTCTGACTGATTTATGGGGTACAAATCTAATATGGGGTTACTGATAGGGGCTTAATATTCTTAGGGATTTCTGGATCCCCAAACCTAATTCAGCATTTTACAAAATGATTTTCTTATATATGAGGCCAAAACTATTAATAATAATTAATATATTAATCAATATATTAATCAATACTATTAAAGAAACTATTTTTTTACTTAACATTGATATTCATTGCACAGTCACTTCAATTTTTAATTTTTTTTATACGCACAAGATTCCTCCAATGCTTTCATTGGGCAATGAGTATTTATGGTTTATGTTTTCATTTCAGCATTTAAGAGTTTTTGAAATTAGCAAAACTACAGGATTATTGTCTTATAAGCTACCTTACTTCAATGAATGTATATAACATACTGTATGCACATATATGGAAGGAAATAAATTACATTTATTATGTACACCTTTTAAAAGATGTTACGGGAGGACTAGGACCTCCCCTCTGTTAGTGCCTATGGATAATTCTGCTCGAAGCTCGTAAATGCTGAAGTTTGTACGAAAAGAAGCAGGGAATTTTTTTTAGGAAGACCGAAATGTTTAACAACCGCATTTTCATGTTACCGTGTAGCTCGGAAGGAAAAAAAAACGTGTAAACTGAATGTAAACGGAGCACGGAGCGCAGAAATATGACCTACCTCTATACATCAAGCCGTACACATCGTGTTCCACAGCGTTTTAATTTTTCCCGAAGACAAAGAGAGACACGTACTCGAGCAGGGGGAAACAACGGTGCCACGCCTCTTAAAAAATGCATCGGCGGGCAACAATGCAACTCCACGCGCGTGACGTCATGCGTTTCCCAAGGGCAGTAACCCAGATTTCTTCTCGATAGATCGCGCACCTGAATCAACTTCCTACATCGAATGCCTAAATGTTCGCTTCCTGGGCATTATTTCCCATCCTATCGTCGCTAAAGGCTAGTTCAGAAAAACATTAACAACGAAAAATTGGACTGACGAGAACATTAGCTTTACAGCTTCGAGTCATTCCCAGAAAAATAAAATAATAGATATAAAAAATACCCTTTTTCAAAATAAAAAACATAATAAAATTCACTCAAAAAGTAAAAGGTAACCTTTATCATCACTAGCTGAATAAAATGTGGGTTAGCCCACTATAATTTTGAAATTATTGCATGACCGTTTTAGAAAGTAAACATCCACGTTGTAGATGCGCAATAAGGTAGTTTCCTTCATTAAAAAAAAAGAAAGGCATTGATAGCAGTTCCTTACCCACCATTATCGTTTTCATAATACACAAATTATTTGGTTTTAGAAATCCCAGTTTAGACGAATGTCAATGGTCATTTTTCAACTCATTTGAAAAAGGCCAGATCTACGGCCATGCGATGCCACTCCACGTGACGACCCAGGGACCTAGTTTCTACACTAGTAGAAAGCAGTTTTACATTGTCTGAAATTACCAATGCATGTATGAGGCACAGAGCTCAGGGAAACATACCTTAATAATCACTCATTAAAACTGCCTATGGTCGGAAAGTTTCCTTCGTTTGATAAGGTATTAATAATCCTTATTTAAGCCAAGCGCTACCTGCTAGCAGCCTACATCGCAGCGGCGCACATATCCTCGCCCCAAGGTCTCCTCACATGGCAGCAGCGGGAACTAGAATGACATCACACGGGCTTCTCCCAGCATTTATACTTAGCCGTCGCGTTTTCGCACGCTTGAAAATTTTCACTTTTCATTTAATCACGAAAAATAGATATCGTCATTTAAAAACCTAAAAGCGTGAAATACGTACTCGAGAAGTAATAATCTTTCGATTTTGGCAATTAAAAAGGAATAGGAAATCAACCTATTGCCTACCCTGCTTGAAACAGGTCCAAAAACGCAAAAATGGCCTTGGAAAATTTACAAACTCCAAGCGGATACTTTACCTCTCATGTTTATATCTAACGTGAATTTCAAAGTGCAACGAAAGCCATAATTCGTAGGCCGAAAGTCATAATCGAAAGTGAAGCCATTCCTATTTTTAAATGATTACACGACTGATTTAGAAAAAAAATCACTTTGTAGATGTGAAATTCCCTACCCTATTTGAAAATAGGCTCAAAATTGCCTATGGACGCAGCGTATCACCGCTGAAATTCCCTTAGAAAATTTTCAATCTCCATACAGTTGTTTCACTTCTCACGTATCTATCAAACGTGCCTTCCAAAGTGCATCGAGTCAGGCCATTATAATTCTAAAAATAATAAGCACGACCGATTCAGAAAAAAGGGCTGATACAGCAGATGTGGAATCGCCTATCCTACTTGAAAAAGGCTCAAAATTGCCAATGGTGGGACTAGAGACTCGAAGGTTAATAGGCTTTGATTGCTTGAACAATTGAGAATAGATATCTTTCAGAGCGACAAAGATAACATCAAGTAAGAAACTATATTTCCAGGTACGACAGAATCGATAAATTAAGAGAGATATTTAGCCGAACGGATATTTTTTGGAATTTGTTTCTCGTCCGAACCATAAACGACTTTATGTTCAAATAGTTCTTGGAGTGTAGGTCAATGCTTGTTATGCAAAAAAGTTTTAGTCAACGCCTCTGTTTATTTTAAACTATCATCAGGGCTTAACTTTGTACATATTTATTGATATCATTTTACTAAGCTATACATGAATTAAACGACGTCAAGATAAGAAAAAAATAATCAAACAACATTAGTAAATGCTAGTCGTAATTACCTTAGAGCCCTTCCTTTTTATGTGTGAACGGCTGGTGTCCTAACACCCCCTGCCACACGCCTTAATAGGCAGCTTGCGAGGTAGTATATAGATGCAGATGAAAGCATATATGCGGGGATTTGTTTGGTGTGGAGTATGGAGGTTAGCGTGGGGTGGAGAAAGGGGGAATGTTTTCGTGTGAGTGTCGTAATGGAAAGAGATGTGGGCGAAGATAGGTGGGCGAGCCACCGCTCTCCTCTCTTATGGGAGCAGCACATCCCACACGTTGGACTGTGGGTCGCTTTCACGAGGCGGGACAACTTACAACCATCTCCATCTGGTGAGCCCCTCTTACTCCCCCGCAAATCTATCGCCGGTGCACGCACGATTTAATTCACATTTGAAAATAAAAACAGGCACATAAGCGGATTCAGGAGGGGCACGTGCCCCCACAGCCATGACCACCTAGATACTCAGTTTCCTTAGTGCTAGCCTTGATACCGGGATTTATGCTTTATTTTCCCTATTCTAATAATGTTTTAGTTAACGGTATGGCCAGGGATATTAACTTCATAAATAATACCTGGAACTGTTGTGATGAACGAACTCGTTCATTCTCCTCGTAATTTGGCAAGAATTCCGCTATCGCCTTCATTCGTAAGTTTTACTTTGCTGAATGACTGTAGCGCTATTAGTGCAGTTGAAGTACTTTAATCACTTCTTTAGTCATAAGATCCGTCAGGTACATAAATGTAGTCTTTCAATACATTAATTATTATCATTGATAATTATCCCGCGCATTGGTAATTATTTTGAGACGTATATGATATTGGAGGATAATTTAAACAAATCATCTAAAGGCCGTTTTACACGGTACACGGAATTGCGCAATCTGACGTACGTGCGAAGGCGCAATCAAAATTGCGTCGTGTAAAGCGGTGAATTGCTAGAACACATGCGAGTGCGTGGATGCGAGACGCCAAAATAGCCCCTGTTCTAATTTCGTTCATGCATTCGCGCAATTCCACGCCAATTTAGAAATTAATGCAGCTCTAACCTGCGCCATTCCGAGCCCCGTGTAAAACGGCCTTAATAGATAAGTGAAGGCATTGTACCGTAGGTACATTCGCCAAAAGATTCATTCCGCGTTATTTTTGAAGCTTTTCGCATTGTTTTCCACCGGCGGCTACCCTCCCAGTCCTCGGCTACGGCATCAGGGTTCGGTGGTCGTTCGCTGGTCGACCGTCAGCCCCAAAGCTGTGACGTCACAACTCAGTGCGAAGGCCTTGAGTATCTAGGTCAGGGGTTCCCAAACTGGGGGGGCGTGGAGAAAGTCCAGGGTAAGACACCCAAATGAAATAAATAAAAAAATTACAAAAATAATTTTCTTAGATCTTTGAAATAAAGTCTTTCTAAGTTTTCATAATTGTTTTTGTAAAGTTTCAATAAAGTTGTAAACTTTATCAAAGAAGGTTACAGTTTTTGAAGGTTACAGTGTCTCAAACTCAACCCACGATCTGTCAACTTATCCAGAACATGCAAGCGCACCCATCTCACTAAATTAGATTTTATGTTTTGTTTTTGTAAGTAGGCAGCCCTATTGTTTCACCATCCTTAAATTGAAAATGTATCTGTGTTACAATGTTTAATTTTGTATCAGTAATTATATTCGTTTTTCATGTAATACTTGTTTTAATTTTCATCATACGTACAATTATTGAATCTTTCCATTCTGCCTTTCAACATTCAACAGTGCCGCATTCAACAGTGAACAAAAAAATCTACCTACTCACCGTATAAAGTAGGCACATACTTGTACGTGTACAAGTACTTGTACAAGTAGGAGTTGGTATGTACGGCACCGTGGAAATAGGGTATTGCAAAATGGAAAGCTGATATGTGTAGCGGGGGGGGGGGGGGCGTGGTACAAAAAAGTTTCGGAACCCCTGATCTAGGTGGTCATGCCACAGCCCCCCAAATGATTTCAAAATAGACAAGATTTTTAAATACGTTTATCATTACGTTCGTTTTTTGCGTATTAGGAAGCCTCTATTATTTAAGTATTGAACTCAAGTAAAGAAGACAGATAATTCAAATCACTGCAGGAACAAGTGACTTTGTACGCAGTCACGCGCACGGGTGCAAAGTTAAATACACCAAAGGATGAAGTTCGCCATGAAAAAATATTTGACTTAGCCGGGATAGTCAAATATTTCTTCATGGTGAACTTCATCAGTTGGTGTATTTAAGACAGATAATTGGTCAAATTGACGATTGGTCATTCGCTAGTCAGCGATCGAAAAAAGCAACGCCCAAGTGGGAAAAGGGCTTGAAAAATATCGTTATTGTATCCGCAACTTTATTTTCATATTAAAATAAAGAGAATATTCCGCACAGAAACTGTTGCGTGTTGATTTTAATCTCAAATATGAGAAGACTGTTTGCCTATCAGACTCTTGTGCCCCCCTTCTCCCCAGAGAAAAATCCTGGATCCGTCCTTGTGCAGGCAGGATGACCACCAGATGCACAATTATAAATAATATTACAATATAAAAATAAATTTTTACAAAACACATTTTTTCTTGCGAAAATTTTTCAATAACCTTTGATGTAAATAATTTTTTTCGATGATTTTCAAGCATTTTCCTTCCATTCAACCATCGAAACGCCGCCACAGGATTTTGGGCCTTTCTGTTTCTAAACGTTCTTTTCTATTCAGACTTCCTTCTTCCATTAACTCCTATGCCAATTGTGTTCCAAATTTTGATCTTTTTTTCATCCCTCATCCAACTTGCACCTTCACTATCGTAATTTTCCCCCTATTCCTCGCACCACTCGATGACTATTCTTTGTTATTTATTTGTAAATACTGTTAAATATTTTTTGTTACTGTTGGTTACGTTGCTTAATATTATGAAATTGTTTCTCCAGTCCTCTGTAATTGGCCTCGTGCTGTTTTTGGATTAACTACATAAATAAATTTATTGAACTAATCTTCATATTTAACTTTAAGTCCTGAATAAAAATCTAGATACAGTTCCAATTATAATTTAAGTATTATAATAATGCGTTTTCATCTGAGTGGGTTGAAAGCCAAGGGATAGAAGTGATTTCTCCTTTCTAAAAAGAGTTCGGTACAGAAAATGGGGATGAAAAACAAACGAGATCAATAGGGTAGTTTCCTTCGTCAAAGAACGAAAGGCATTAATGCGATTCGTTACCCACCATTAGTGTATTCATAATACACACATTATTTGGTTTTAGAAATCCCAGTTTAGACGAATCGCATTGGTCAACTTTATCCTCATTTGAAAAAGGCCAGATTGGCGCCCATGCGATGCCACTCCACGTGACGTCACAGGGACCTAGTTTCTATACGAGGAGATAGCAGTTTTACATTATCTGAGATTACCAATGCATTCACGAGGCACAGAGCTCAGGGAAACATACCTTAATAATCACTCATTAAAACTGCCTATGGTCGGCAAGATTCCTTCGTTTAATAAGGTATTAATAATCCTAATTTAAGCCAAGCGCTACCTACTAGCAGGGTACTCTGATACCTGCTGGCATCCTGCGTCGTATCAGCGCTCAAAGCTTCGCCCCAAGGTCACCTCACTTGTTGGCAGCGGGAACCAGAACGACGTCACAAGGGGTTTTCCCAGCATTCATACTTAGCCGTCGCGTTTTCGCGCTCTTGAAAATTTTCACTTTTCATTTAATCGCGAAAAATAGATATCATCATTTAAAAATCCAAAAGCGTGAAATATGTACTCCACGAGTAATAATCTTTCGACTTAGGCAAAATAAATAATAAGAAACCACCCTATTATATGTTAAGTAGTGCATTTGATTTTCCACTCGATATCAGCACAGGACAGAGACACACGTATCCCCTGGCAACCAATTTTTTGTATTTCTTATAACAATTAACTTTACCTAACTCTGTTGAGAAAAAAAATCAGTTGTACCCCTAGCTTCTCAACATTTCATATGGTTCTGAGTTATCCTGAAAATTTCAGCTGGAAAACTAATCAGAAAGCGGATTAAAATTGAGTGGAAAGATTTGACGCGGACAAGATGACAAACAACAAAGCAAGTTTATAAAGACATTATAGAGAAGAGAATAATCAAGTATCAAAATATAGATAGAACAAATATAAATTATTCATGAGAAATGATTTTGACAGTTTGTTAGCAAATCGGTAATAACAACAAAATAAAAATATATATTTTATAATATCAATATATCATTTCCTCCATTTTCATTACAAAAAAAGGATTTTTACGCGATTACAAAAGGAATCTGAGTCATATTCCAAAGAGTAATTTCCTCCATTTTCATTACAAAAAAAGGATTTTTACGCAATTACAATAGGAATCGGAGTCTTATTCCAAAGAGTAAACACATTCATTCATTAGTCCAATTATCCATTAATCCAGTTCCAATACTGCCTTTTCACGTAACTTCACCGTTCACAGGTAAATGGCTCACGAATAATCTTGCTGTCCTTTTAACCAAGCATTGCGACAAATCGCATTTCTTCTTAAGTTCTTTCAAATTTCCCGACTGAGAGGTCAATTTAGTCATGAATTCCAAGTTTTAAGTTTCCACTACTCTGAGTATTATCCTTCCCGTTCAACGTTAGTTTCTTTATAAAGGAGGACATAATTCCCCAACGGATCAAAGAATAGTTCGTAATTGCGGGAATTTCGTGTAATACAAACTCGTTGCAAGCGGGGAAATTTACGTTGGCGATCACTTAGCAGGAATATCTTCAATTTTAGGTGCAATTAATTTTATAACCACCACCAATTACTATAAAGTCACCAGGAATAAACATAGACGAATTACCTTTATTTGTTTGAGCTATAGTTACTAAACCAGTATTACTTTTACCATCACGTATTATACCGGTATTGGCTGGTGCTATTACTATGCCTTTAACTGATCGTAATATCAATACCTCTTTCATTGCTCCAGCTAATGCACTGAATAGTGCCAAGATGAATAATTATATTATGGAATAATATTAAAAGAACATTGCACAAAGAATTTAAAACATTACTAGGAATTCAAGGGTGTAATGGTAGTACATTTATATTAATTACTGTATTCTCATTGATTTTATTTAACAATTTTATAGGGTTACTCCCTTACATTTTCACTAGATCTAGTCATTCATCATTCACATTAACGTTGGCATTGCCATTATGATTAAGAGTTCTAACCTACGATTAAATTAATCACATCCGACATATATCGAAGGGACGGGTAACTCATCTCGTTATAGGCGATAGGGAATAGGGATTTCGTCACATTCATGATCGTCATAAGCGAGTTTTACTGTATTTCTTACGTTTGTCGCCCAAGATAGGAACCTCAAACCATCAACTTCAAGCCCAAGATAGGCTTGAACTGAGACTCGGTGCTTAGCGAAGAAGGAAAATTAGTCGAAACAGCTGAAGTACATCCGCTATCGCGAACGCAAACTCGTATTGACGACGTTCAGCGATGCCATCTCCGTCCAAGGCCGTCAATGCAGGTCGCTGCGGTGCATGGCAACGGTGACAGAAGGCCTTTCAACGAGATCAAACAAAAGCCGGCGAAAAATAAATGAAAGCCGAGAACGCAGAGGGTATGCAAACAATAAACAAGATGGCTTGGGAAAACTGAGCACGTCTGGTTGGGGGGAAAATTGACGAAAACCACAGGCTGAAGAATAAACAGAAAGAGCACAGGCAATAAGCAAGGACTTCTGGGAAATGAGAAGAAAAAAGTCCATCAAAGTCACCCAACGCAAATTATTTCAAACACAGCGTAGTCTGATCGACCAATCCTACACCCAAGCTTTTATGCCCATGGATAGAGCAAATCTCAAAGAAAGAAAAGGACAGGAGGAAGAGAGCCCTTCATTAAAGGTTGTCTTGACAAAAAAGGATTAGATTGAGACGCATGCAGTAGGTCAATGCCGAGGCGGGTTCACCTTGTGCCGATGAACTGTAATCAAATTAAGAAGGTAAGATCACGAATACGTAATTCAAGGTAATTACCTATTGCAGAATTAATAATATTTTTTGCTATCATGGATGATATTCATCGTATGAAATTGATCACTACTTCAGGAGTAACTTTGTAGAAGTGCTGAACAATTATGATGGAATAATAAAAACATTACAATTTCTATTATCCCATGAGAAGAGGCAACAGAGAATTCAAGAATGGAATCATTCGAAATGAAGTAATGGATAGCAGTTGCTGTATTTAGGCTGGTACGGCGTACCCCCTAAAATCCAAACTCGTTATAAGCGTACCGGTTAAACTACCTTTTTAAATCTGTAAAAAAAGAGCCCTACTGTGAATTGTCAAATGGATTTCAGAAAGAGAAATCGGAAATGATTATTTACTTGTTCGGAGTTATCTCGCGGCACAAATTGGAACAAATATAAGAGTTGGAGTTTGACATTTTAATCGCGGTCGGATGTATAATACATGCTCATCTGTTGGAAATTTTTGGTGAGTAATGCCTAAATTTTTTCCCAACTACAGGCATTCCCAACAGCACTGATGGATAGGAATTTTGATGTCCAGAGGAGTCGTCAAAGTGATTATTGAGGAGTTATTTAGAAGAGGGGAGAAACAAGGAGTATTATTACTTTTTTATTAAGGAGTATTAAACTTTTTTAAATAGTAAAGTAGGGGTATACTTTCAAATTCGTATTTTTTGTTCCGTATGGTTTTGTTAAAGAGGTTTTAGCTAAGTTTGTGGCGAAATGTTAGCGTATATTCCTTTTAATTGGTTTGTAATATTTCAATCGCCTCTCAACCAAGTACTTTTTCGAATTCCTTATATTTTAGAAATTTAATTTCTAGTTTTGTTATTATTAAGAACAGGTCCGTTTCGTCTATTCAAACGGTTACCGTCTGACTTGGGAATTGTTTTCAAAATTTATTTAAAGTATGGTTTACGCACATAAATCAGGTTTCGGAATCATATCTTATAATCACTATTGATTTTAAATGTTGTTACTTATTCCGATTCCAATTTCGGGACTTTGTCCAATAACATATAATAATAATTGTTTATTCTTACGGGTGTTAACCTAATGTACAAAAAGTGTTAAATAAGAATTTAGACATAGTGTTAAGCATATTTGCAATGCAATGCATAAAGCATAATTAAGCATAATTTAACACGTTAAAAAAGTAAACGGTAGCAAAAGATAACATGTGATCGGTATAAAAAGTTATAAAATAACATATACATACATAAGAAGCATACAAACATTAATTAGCATTAAAATTAACGCCGCCTTCTCATTAACTAATTTCTCCGTCATTCTTACACTTCCATTAACGCAATTTCATTATTATAAACAAAATAAAAATTAATAATTATAGGAACAAATCTCAAAATATCAACACTACTTGCAAACAAGTACTATCCCTTGTTGACAGCCATGATGCCCTTTCTCCTGAAGACGCTTTGCACGCTTTGAATCATGGGAAAAGTCGGGCGAAGGATGCACTCCTCGATGCCTAAATCTGGCGGCCGCGTTAGCTGCCTAAATTCCCTCCCTTATGCTGGTTAACGAGTTGGGACATCCTTCCAAGATGGCGTCATGGCTAAATCCTGGAATTGGCATAGCCAAATGGCCAATTGGGACACGGCTTTAATAAAAATCAGTCAAAACAAGACACAAAACTTTTATAATTCTCTTCTCTTAGTCTATTGAAGAGCGGAGAGTTGGCTCAAGTGTTCCAGAGGCCTCAAAACAAGAATCGCTTGGACCCTCTTTTCATTTAAATGCGGTCTTGGTTGGAGATCGCACTCGAGTACATAAGCTCGCTGAGAATACACCACAGTTGATAAGTTGAGCCCCATCTCAAACTAACAATGATTCACCAAATTCCAAGATGTCCGCCAACGTCTCCTCGCATTTTTTAAATAAAATATCCCTCACTATAATACTTCCACGATTTATACTGTATACACAAGAATTGCTCATTTTTTGATGTGCAACAGACAACGAGTGAGAAGAGTTTAGGGAAATGCATTATTTTGTTAACTTGACCACTGAACGTTACCACAGTTAATCCAGCTCAATTGAGTTGAATTTTTAAATATTAATTTGTAAAACTAAAAATAAAGAAAAGATTCACGCTATCTCAGAAAACTGCATGTTAACACTGCACTCAAAAGTAAAAACAAAGCAAGCTTTCTAAAAGCGTCGGAGCTGATTAGGTTTTTGGAAATTAGTAGTGATGAGCGATATATCGCTAACTGTGATTGAATCACCGTTACTGAAAATTATCAATCACTGTCAGTGACTAAATACTCGAAATCACTGTGATTAGATCACTGGATTCGGTGAAAATAGCACAGGCTGCTACCAAGTGATGAGCGATATATCGCTACCTGTGATTGAAGAGAAGTAGCCGAACACTGCCGGTGACTAAATCCCTAAATACTCGAAATCACTGCGCATGTGAATACGGTGAAGATAGCTTCGGCTGCTACCACTGCTATCAACTATCAACAGTACTATACATGATGACTTATTCATCTTTTATGATTTAATAAGACCTTCTTTACGAAATATACAGCTTACGGTTTGAATCATGATGGTTTGAATATAAAATGTGTTTTAAAAAATGCCGACGGGATTTTAATGATTGCCACTCATCAATTCCTTTACTATATCAAATTTACTTGATTATCGTAATATAAATTCAGAATCAGAACTATTCCCTCAAAAAAAAGTTATGCCTAATTTTCCAATTTTAGTTTTTCCAAGTTTATTCGTTCTTTTTGCGGAGAGCTCATTCATTGAAATTGGACAAAGTAGCAGGAATAGCTGCGCCACAATAATCACGGCTGACTTTAATGAGACATTCACCTCGGTGATCGTAATCACAGTTAAGAATCACCGTTAGTGATGAGTAGCAGTGACAGGTAACGAATTGATTGGAAAATCAGAATTCTGCTCATCACTAGTATTTTGTACTGTTTATGGACAAAAAGAATTTATTAAAACCTTATTTTACTCTTCATCTTTTTGTAGTGAAATATTTCATTGTCGACGCCAGAGCTTCAGCATTATAATCGGAAAAGTTCTATTTAACAGAAAAATTGCATTAAAAAATAATTTTTTTGCTGTAAATTTTTCTGTGAAACCGATTTAACCAATGTTCTCAATTACAGCATGAGTTTCTGTCACTACAAACAAATAAAACACTACAACAACACGAAAATATGCCCACAAAATTTTTATATTTATGCTTGCCAAATTTTATTTATATATTATTTATATTACATCTATTTTATTTATATTATATGCGTCAAATAATGACGTGATGATAAAGTCAAAAGTTCTAAAAGAAACTAACGCTTTCTATTGAGAAATTTTTCAAAATGGAAATTTAGTTTATTTAACAGAGCAAAAAAGAACATTTCACGTGGCTGATTGTTGAATACACTACTATATCTATGGCTAAGTTCTACCAACACGTATCTCAAAAATAGCGACTTTTCAGGAAAGCAAAAAAAAAGATTTTATTTTTTAATATCATATAATTTTAACTGAAATTAAAAACCAAAAATATATACAACAGAAAAAGAAGCATACACTTGCAAACAAAGAGTTGTCATTTGCTTGACTTTTAGTTTTCATAAACATTATTAGCAGTATTAACTCAGACCGGCCAAATGTTGAGATACGTGTTGTTAGAACTCAGCCATCGATATTGCCATCGGAAGCAAGCAAGTATACAAAATTTCAAGTCAATCTGACAATGGGAAATGGGATAAAATCAAATACAAGTCCATCCACTAATAAATATCCATCGGTGAAACAAATAAACAGACGAAACAAGTAAAGAAAACGCAGGTGAGATACAAAATAAACTTGATTATGAGATATTAACCATCGGAGTAGAGTAAGGAGTCTATATTAAGTCAGCTTCAAGAATATGGCGAGTCCACACTCCGATCCCATAAATAATCATGCTCCATACGTAGCATACGATGAATTGCTACCTAGCTCCTATGCTTACCCTTATATCACCGCCGTTATATCCGCCCCGCCTGAAGCGACCCGGAATGTGAAGTGGGCACCCATTGCAATCTTATTTTCGCGTGCCCACACTGTGGCGAAGGTGAGTTACGGTCGATTTAGTCACCGCCGAGAGCGTGGCAGTGCCGTCATGGAAGAATTGCGAAACATCGATTCCCGCGGGCAGAGCAATCGCGAATTTCCTCTCGCTGCATGGAAAGGTAAATGATCTAACCTTTATGAATTCGCGGCGTATGAAACGAGCCCCATTCAAAGATTTCCACGAATTTTCCAAGCAGGCTAAATATAAGCAGTGACGTCACGCCATACGTTTCTATCTCATCCCACTATATGACCTCTACAATCAAGTCTTCCAACTACCTCTCTATTATGTACTACATAGGTACTACCCAAAAAAATGAGTAAAATTAATGGTAATATTCTCGACTGATAGTAATACGCAACTAATATCAAGGTCACAAGAACATTTTCCAAAATTACTTGTTCTCTGCGTATTGAGACCTCCTCAATACGAAAATGATACTCAAAACATAGTATCACCAACAGTTTTTTCATAAAATGCAAACAAATGCAATTTATTTCAACGTAATACAATGAAATTATAAATATATAAAAATAAGAAATATATTAATTATTATCCAATAAACTTTAATTGAAGAACGAGGTGAAATATTCCAAAATAATATCAAAATAAAATGATCAACTTCATCAGATATAATATGATGCACGATATGATGGATAGATGACTAATGCTGGATGCTCCACCTCGAGTAAAAAGAAATTTTCCATGATTCCCCAGGAAAGCAGGATGACAACTGAAAAAACATCGGGAGAAATAGATTAGTAAATTTTTGATTCCACATGTGCTGTACGTATCTATTCGCTTCGCAGCAATGGCGCAGCTGATCCCCCCCGTAAAGCCTCAGAGAAATAAAAAAAATATTTCTAACCATAGTCTAGTTTCGACGTTTAATAACTCCATCTGCTCAAAGTTAAATTTTAAGTGCCAAAGTGAGGTGAAATGTATTTCCAGGCATGTCAGTTTTCAAAAATTTTCCCGGAACCCGGTTGCCTGGATGGGGATCACCCTCCAGACACCCCTCAAAGCATATTCTAGTAACACCACTGGTTCTCAGTGTGTGTATTTCCATAAGCTGTAGGTTTAAACTTAGGTATATTCAAGGCTAAGTCCGTGATTCAAGGTCAGAAAGATTTCTTTGCCATGTGGGTACTGCAAACCTTTACAGGAGTTATCAATATTGGGAGAGTATAATATGGTTTGCCCTATAACTGAGGGTGGTTCAATAGTTTGAGTATCTTGAGTATCATTTTCAAATTCAAAAAGCAGAAATTATATTCACTGTTGCATATCGCAATTTATCTGAATGACTTCGTGGATCTTTCACAAGGTTTGAATTCTCCTACAGACGATATAATTAATTACAACCGCCCATCGTAACAGCAGTCTGGAGCTAATTCCCCAGATCCGTCTGACAGGGCTTCAGGTCCGCTTGAGAATCAGATTAGCGTTGATGAATCTCTCAGCGAAAACTACCTAGCTGCTTGAACAAGCCCCAGGTGTTATTGGTCCATAGGGAACCGCAAAGCCTCGAGAAACATCACTCGTCGTTTCCGTGGAGATAATCGCGTTGGACGTCTGCGAGTGCAATTATCGATTGCGCGCCTTTTGATTGTGGAGCCAGGACCTGGGACGGACAGGAGAGGCGGCGAATGAAGACCAGTCCAGTGCATAGAGGGCGAAATGGGATTCGCAGCGGCTGCTTGTGTCAGGCACCCCATCGATCGGCTTGGCACGCGGCTAAATAGCATGTGCTGAGCGTGTGCAGGGCGGCGTGCCATAACCTCGCGCCGCACGAACAACTGTGCAACACGAAACTTTGTGGAATTGCTTAATTATAGATTAAATAAAATAACTTTGCTTTATTCCACACTTTATTTTATTTCAAATAGCACGGCACGGGTTTCAGCATCTAATGCTATCATCAGGTAACAAAAAACTATCTAAACTGTCTAATGCTATCATCAGATGATGATAGCATTAGACGCTGAAACCCGTGTCGTGCTATTTGAAGTAAAATAAAGTGTGGAATAAAACAAAGTTATTTTATTCAATCTATAATGAAGCAATTCCACAAAGTAACGCCTGAGACCGTGTCTTATATCAAATACGTCAGCTACAATGATTTTAATTATCAAGAAAACGACCATTTATCGTGTCCTTGAAAACATTTCTCGTTAAAAATTTCGACATTTTAGGCAAAATGGCGAACAAAGATAAAAGAAGATTTTGTTTTTTAAAAACCATATTTGCAATACCCATCCGGATACAAAAATTTAGCCGGGTAGGGTATAGGTGGGTAAGAGTACGCAGTCGGGTAAGAGTACGCATGGAAATTTTAGACTGTTGGCAGCGCTGCAGGGAAATTTAGTTTTGGCGTTTTAGTTCGTCTACCACACATGGAGATCAAGCCACAATGTCATCGACTTTCCTCAATTTGCCTGGATTTTATGAGGTAAAACATACTTTTAGTACTTTTCTATGTAAAATTTATAACTTCAAACGTAATAGTTTTAATAAGCATAATATATTTTCGAATAGTTTTGCTTAGTATTAAAGAAAAGTACACAATATTAGCTACACATGATAAAAGTCTGAGCTAAGTTTCTACATTGTGCTGGCACCAAGTGGCAATTCCGTATATCATCACAATGAGGGCTAAGAGTACGCAGGGTTGCGTACTTTTAGCCGCCCTGCGTACTCTTAGCCTCACAGTAATAATTTATGAGTAGACCAGCCGGATTTTTTTCCACTTCAATCGAAGGAGCATTAAAATGAAGTTCCAACTCCACACCCGGACCAATTGACTGATATAGCAGCAGCACAGAAATCAAAAGAAGATCTTCAAAGATCTGTAAGCTTAATGACGGATGTTAACAAAAATTTTGAGTCGCCACGGATAAACTTGACAGTTATAAAAACAAAAAACTCAGATAGGCCTGTCGTAAAACCCAAAGTAGTTGTAACATCGATTCTACCTTTACCCTAAATTGTAACAGGCCAGAAAAAGGGCAAAAAACCATCACAGAAGTCCGAAGTAATAACTTTTTCCCCATTCAAAAATATGTTGCAAGAGAGAGAAAAGGAGAAAAAGGAAATGGAGATGGCAAAAGCAAAGAGGATTGCGGTGAGAGATCTTAAAAGGAAAACTAAAGAAAACGGTAGAAACAAGCAGCAAAATAAAAAAAAATTTCAAATACACAGGCGAGTTTATAAAACCAAAATCTCACCCAACTGAGCACAAGTGCAGCTCAAACACTTCCCATTGAAGATGATGAAAGTTTTACCTGCCCAGGATGTGGAGAAACATGTGCAGATGTGGACTGGATACAGTTCGGCATGTGTAAGGAGTTGTGGCACGGGAACTGCACTGTTTATGAAGGCAGTGGGTCTTTTGCTTGCGACCTCTGCTAGTGTCTCTTCTTAGCCACCCATGTGCGTACTCTTAACCTCCAAGTAGGTCAAGAGTACGCAAATGACATTTTTTTCTAAAAAAATTCTCATTTGCTTGGATGTTTATGAAGTACAACCAAACCTTGTATAATTAGTTTTGCACTTAATAAATAACATTGATTTAAAATTTGAGGTTTGTATCTTTTATAAATGCTACGATATAACCCGAAATCCACTAGGCGCGTACTCTTACCCTCCTTTACCCTACTACGATTCGCTCCTAAAAAAAGTGGCAAAACGAGGCACTCAACATGTGCCCATGCGCTTTCATCGCGCCCGCCTCCGCGATTCAAAGGCTTTAACTAATGACAAATTTCTGTCGACACGATGACGCGATTATTATTCTACGCCACATCCTGGCCACCGAAGTTGCGACACGGAAAATCTCCTACCCCCAATTAGGGAGGCCATTCTCGGCGCGTGTTATCCGCGAACCCTCTCGTTAAAATCGCTGTAAACAAAGCATTATTCTCAACACGCCCGGAGGTTTCGCCTAAAAAAAATTAAACAAACAAAACACAAACGCAAAGCGGGTGTGACCGCGGACGAGGATTCCCTCTCATCTCGCGGCAAGAACGGAAACAACAGCAAAAAAAACGTAATGTCTCTTAGAAAGGGATTGTACACGCATGTTACGAGACTATGTCTTAGTACTATTTATTGCGGTGAAGGCGTTTGGAATAAGTAGAGGCGCTATTTGAGAGTTTTTTGCGTGGTCAAAGTACCGCCATCTTAATTTGACAATTTTTGGGCTAAATCTCCAACAGATATTTTGAGGTGGCTAAGTTTTGTTCTGAAAATGCACTAGAATAAGTGAAAAATGCTACCACAATCACTTGTATTTAGTCGGTGATTGCCATCGGATTTTCCCCATCATTCGCGATACTTCTATTAATGTATAAACTCTGTGTCGTGTTGGCCACTTTCCTGGTGGGGATATCCTTGAAGATATACTTCTGTATTGCAGTTGTTGGATTTCCATTGCCTATGGTAAATTAAATCGCAATATAAGAGCAGGGAAATGACTGGTTAACACTCGTAAAATTTTATGTTCTGCTAACCTGGATGTAGAACCAAACAGTGGTGATTGATAATAATTTTTCCTTGGGATAAGATGTTTGAGTCATAACTTCGCGAAGCCTACCAATGAAGTAAAAAAAAAAGTTTACATTGTGCGTTCCATAGGTTATTTTAATGTATTTACGAGTTATGACCAAAATTTTCACCACATAGTAGGCATGGACCCTTATGGGATTGTCAATGTTTTGGTCAAAGTGGGCGTGGATTGTCCTACCCAAGCACCCCCATTCCGGCCACACTTTGCTCCACGCTCGGATATAGTAGTGCCCCCCAATATATAACAACATCCTTGATTGCAGTCAACTTTCAAGCTCCTAGGAGTCATCCTAGACAAAAAACTGATAAGGAATCACCACATCACCAGCTCCACAGCAAAGGCCAAATCCGCAGCATCCGCCCAAGGCCTACTGTTGCAGAAAAAGTCTAAGCTGTCCCTCAAAACAAAACTCATCCTCTACAAGACGATGCTTAAAACTTTACTAACTTACGCGTCACCTGTCTGGCTGATGGCTTCCAAAACACATTTATCTAAAATACAGAATACTGAGAACGTTCTCATCCGAAAGATTGCTGCCGCTCCCTGGTTCACCAGAAACAAAGACTTATGTGCAATACCGATTCTTCATGAACTGAAAGAAAATTTAATCTCATTCAAAAATTCAATATCTCGGACCGAAAATTAAAAAAATGTTAATCCCTGGAACTACGCACCTGACTAAACGGTAAAGCATAGAACCCCTCATTCCGTATTCCTCCCTAACCATATCCCTTCCCCCTAAATTTTTTTCCACCTGCCAAGCTATAAACATACATGATAAAATAACATGAAATGAAAATATTAGGAATCCATTGGAGACAGCCAAAATGGCTGGGACTAGTGTAGTAAAACAAAAATCATAAATTCCGGCGAGGCGAGGCAGTCAACTTTCATTTCTCCCTACAAGGTAACCTCTAGGGTGCTGCTTATTTTTTGGAAAACGGCAGTAGTACAGTCTGAAAGCTAAGAACTATTTGATATTGCTAGGATACAAAATAAGTAGGTTAGATATCACTGGAAAAAAATACAATCAGCAGACAAAATTCGTAGAAATTGGCTGAGTGAACGGAAAAAGCCGCAGGCCGTAGCGAGTGACTGTCAGTGGTCAATACTTAACCGTAATCCGTGATGTAATTCCCAAGCTGTTTTTCTTTATAAATAAAAGAAGATGCCTGTTTGTCTGTCCGCTATGCATTTCCATATGGCTGCACGAATTGCGACCAAAGTTAGTACGTAGGTGTACCACATGCACCCAAATCCCTAGACTGGTTCTGGTTCAGTCCGACGCATACTTTGTGTCGTGTTCTTATTACCGTTTGTTACGTCAAGTCATACAACTTTAGTGGTTGGACTTCCTATCCCATCCACGCTTAACCATTAATCCTCTCGGTGCAAACTTTTTGCTATGGCAAGCGTTAACACGACAATTTTGGTATGTACCCCCCTTCAGAGCTCTGACAATTTAAAAAAAATAAAAGTATGTGATCTTAAATAAATATTACCCTAGCTAATTTTATACTATACTGTAATTTTGCTTCAAAGCTGTTTTAACTTTCTCTCAATTAATATTATTATAAAATACGTTAATTTTAATCCATTTTAATAAATTTGACTAATATTACTTATAGACTAGTGTAATTATTAATAAAATATCCCCCATAAATCCATAAAATTCACCATTTTGAGCCATTTATCTTAACTTTTTCCTGGGGGAGGGCATCCGCACTTACCGCTTACAATGGCGGGTATACCATAGATCTCAGACCCCTCAGTATTAGTGGCTCCTAAAACCCTCCCTAGCCGTAATTCCTAGTTACCCCCCTGATGGCAGTATGGTGGCAGTAAGTTTTCTGAAGACAATCACGACGACAGAATAATTTACTAGTTAACATCCGTGCTGCCGCAGAAAAAAACGCCTTTTACGAGAAAAGCAAATCGAAAATCAGAAAGCTGTTTTCTATTAAAAAAAAAAAAGGAGCGAACGTAGTTGGCGGAAGTGTTTTTAATATTATGGACAAACGATTACTTGTCGGAGAAAGCGGCAGAGAAGTTGATGCTGACTCATATTAAGAAAAAAAGCGAATTTGTTTCATGAAATCGAGAAAAAATTGTCTTTTCGAGAGAGTACAAGCATAAAACATTCCAGAGGCCAAAAAAATCGCAACATATATTAGGCTTCACCTAAATCTACATAATACCCTGCAAGCCACCTCCAGGGTGTTTGGCATGCAAGCAAGAGTACTCCCACATGCACACCTAGCGGTCACAAGAATGATACGCATACTAACAAATGATGCTTCCACATTCGTGCAAAGGCAAAACTTGCCAACTTCTCATGAAAAAAATCTAGCTAAAACATAGATAACAAGTTGTCATAAATAAAAAGAAAATTCATAAACACGGATTATGGAATACATAAGCTAGTAGGCAAAACTACAAGTCGACAAACCTATAATTGTAAGTTCTAACTCTGCCGTATTAGTCCCTTGTTGACCGTGGATAAAACGACATTCTAAATCTGTTCTACAGTCTATCTTTCTCATTTTATTTATATGAACTTCGGCGGAAAATACTGCTCAAGAATTTGCATAATAAGTCTTTTTCACGGTCGAACAGAGATTCCCATATGAGTTTATCTAAGAGGTTCGTAACACAAAAAAGACTGTCGTAATGACTTTGTACGTACCTGGCAGCTCTTCTCTGCACGCGTTCTAACTCTGGTTTTAATCCTATTTCATGAGGATCACAAACACTGACAACGTATTCTAAACGGGATATAAGGAGGGATATGTAGCTATTGGTATGGTATTTTGAGGAGGCGACCGACAGCTTAGGCCATTTGCGCCATGACGGAAGGGTAGGAAAGGAAAGGTGGAGAGAAACCCGGCGTCGGCATTATCCTGCTCTTAACGAAAGGTGCCAAGGGGACCACGGCCTAACGTCCCATCCGACGGATAGAGCATTGAGCTTGAAATGTCCTCCACATATCATTCTAGCAGGAATCGAGCAATCTCTGAAAATTCTCTGCCACCGCCGGGATTTGAACCCGAACCAACGGGTGGTAAGCCAACACTCTATTCGCCACACCAACCCGATCCCCAATATTATTATACATAATGCATTTTAACATGTGACTTCTGTAAGATCGATGTTTTTTATATTGCTAGCTTATTTAGCTAATCAGGCTTTTATTTGGCATAATTTTGCCATTATTATGTTTAACAGTGCTAAATAATCCACCTAATAATAATGCACTGTCGGTATGTATTCGAACAGCATAAAGCTGCATAGAGGGTGCAAAAAAAATAGCAACTATAAGCGCCAAAGGTCCATGCTGCCTAGTGGCACGGTGAAATGAAAAAAAAAACACTCGCGCTGCGCATACCAGATCCATTGCGCCCGATGGAACGTTAAATAAAGTCCCAAAAAGAACCATCAACGACCTTTCCCATTTGACATCGTTGAAAGTTGACTTTCCTAATATTCTTTTAACAAAGGCTAATTATCGATTAGCATTATCAGTTAATTCCCGAATATGTTCATTCTCTTTATAATATACTTAAAAGGAATAGACTGTAGCCTCCTCTAATTAGGCCTCTTCGTTTGTAAGCAGTTTTGTTTATGGTTCGTTAATGCGAGCAGGTTTCGCGACCACGCGTCCATAGCTCGTCCAAATGACTCGGGCCCATTCTACGAGCCGGTGCACGTGGCTGAAGGTCGGGTCGAGACCTTGCCCACGTTCCAGACACCGTATCCTCCCACTCCGATCGCGCAACTCCTTCCTAAATGGAAATTCTCGCGGTCGTCCCTCGATACAAGCGAGCTTGCGCATACCGGCAGGTGTTGAAGCAATTAGTCACCCATCACTCCCCAACACCACGTGCTGAGGTTCCCGCTAAGTTATGGCATAGCATTTAGAGAAGGCGCCTGACAGCGTAGGACATTTTCACCATCAGGAAATGATAGGTAAGGGTGGACAGAAACCCGGCGCGCCGTCGGCGTCGGATTAAATAGAATTGAGTAGTTTCCTTCATCAAAGAAATAGAAAGGCATAGTTTGCGATTAGTTACCCACCATTAGTGTATTCATAATAAACAAATTATTTGGTTTTAGAAATCCCAGTTCAGACGAATGTTAACTGTCAGTTTGAAGAAGGCAAGATTGAACCTAATTTGAAGAAGGCATGATTGGCGCCCATGCGATGCTACTCCACGTGACGTCACAGGGGCCCAGATGCTATACGAGTAGTCAGGTGTTTAGCATCATCTGAGATTACCAATCCATGCATGAGGCACAGAGATCAGGGAAACATCTCTTAAAAATCACCTATTAAGATTGCCAATGGTCGGAAAGTTTCCTTCGTTTGATAGGAATAATCCTTATTTAAGCCAAGCGCTACCTGCTAGCATGGTACTCTGCTACATGCTAACAACCTGCAACATAGCAGCACTCATAGGCTCGTACTAAGGTGGCCTCACACAGCGGAAGACGGATCCAGAATGACGTCATACTGGCTTTTCCCAGCATTCATACTTAGCCGTCGCGGTTTTCGCGCGCTTGAAATTTTTCACTTTTCCTTTAATCGCGGAAAATAGATATCGCCATTTAAAAATCTATAAGCGTGAAATACGTACTCCAGGAGTATTAATTAGGCAATTGAAAAAATAGTAAACCACCCTCTTTTTACAGGTGCATAGAGGAAAGTATAAGCTGAATTTGCATAGTAAACTCGGATACGATTTTCTTCCTCAGACCACCTGAAAAATACCCTTTACAGTCGTAGTATAAATGTCGTAGTATACAAGTCGTAGTAGTTAAAAAATACAGTCGTAGTATTCATGGATTCTTTTAAATCCTACATGGATTTGCTATGGACATTACTAACCATCTTTTACCTTTTCATGAATGTGCATGTATTTTATGCAGATGTGATCACGGGAGGAATGTTTTTTTTGTTCCAGCTTCATCGGCAGAATGCCTTCATTAGTATCAAGAGAGTATTGCTTTTGTATCGAAGTGGAATTTTTTTAAATTATTTGTTATTTTGCGTAACATTTTTATGTCTGTGTGGTGAGCATGTGGGAATTCTCTTGCATGTTACATGTAGGTGATTCATCACCCCCTGCCAAACACCCTAGAGGTGGCTCGAACGTTATACGTAGATGAGAGGAAAATAATGGAAATAAACTGCAAACAGAGATACATAAAATGTCATTCTTTCGTCGCACTATTTGGGATAGCAACGGTGTCTCGATTGCTAACATTAATGGCGCCACTTGCTGGGACCACTCATTGCATGTACGCTTAACCGTAACGCGGTACGGGTACAGTGACAATTGATCCTTATTATCGACATTCTTTTGTGCTTTTCTTACGTAACCACTTCGGCGAATAGCCCACAGCGCAACTGGTGATGAAGTAAATAGCGGACGAAACAGTTCTTTACGAAGAGCAAGTTCGTTCATTTTACTTATTTCAGCGGGAATCGACAATGAACGCAGGGGCCGATTCAGCGTAAAATTTCTTGGGGGATCTTAACCTGGGTGGAGGGAGCATAAAATAAATCCCATAAGGGAGGGGCGTTCTCCCACGCAAAATTTTTTGAAAATGCCCATGTTTTACGCATTTTGGAGCCTAAAATTACATTTTTATTCTGGACTACAGATGAAATTGAACAATATTTAGACATTTAAGGATACAAAACCTATTCAACTAATCTATATTAAACATTTATCATTAAATTTGGGGGGTATGACCCCAGGGATAGTCCACTTAATTCCCCTTTTAATCAGCGCCGAAAGAAATTTTTACTTCCGTCTCCCTTCGCATATCAGCGCATACTCCATAGCGTAACTGATGATTAAGTAAAAATCGGAAGAAACAGTTCGTTCGTTTTACTTAACTCATTCGGAAAGCACAATTAGCGCCGATAGATATTGTCACTTCAAAAAACTTCTTGGCGAAACATTGCCATTTTCTCCATGAGCTCTTTAGAGAGAAAGCCTAAGAAAACGGTTCGTGAGTTGAATTCACTCGAAAAGGGTGTGCGGTGAAATCGGGAAACCAAACCTATATGGAGTAAAATAGCTAAGGCTGTGAATCATTCCCTCATAGAGATGGAGAGTGTCCCTGTAAAAGGGTACATGAATCCGCGCGAGCCTTGCCTTTTAAAAAAAATACTCTCTAATCCGCATCACTATAACAAGTTATCTCCATCTCAGAAATCTTTCGTGTCAGCAATTTCCAAAGAAGCATGAAAGGGAGTCATTAAAAGGTAGATACACCCGTTTAAAGCTAAATTGGAGTTTCTGGACTCCGATTGAGCAATAGCTACGGTATTTATGACCGGAAGAGAAATCATCGTGTTGTGTAGTCAGCAAAAAGGAACCCGGAAATTAAAATTGAACAAGAAAAGTGCGAATCAAAACGTGGAAGAGGTAAATTAATTTTCATGGTTGGGAAGTATAGTAATAATAATGTGTTTATTACCAGCGAATTTTGGACTGAATAGTCTTTTCTTACAATTTAATTGTTTGAAAATCACATACATCGATGCCCTGGATAGTGGTATATCCACACAAGCGGGGTTTGTATCCGCGACCTCTAGTCGGGGACGTTACCCCCGGCGAAACCGAGGCCAGAAAAACAAAAGAAGATGAATTTACCATCGACGGAAGAAATATCAAATAAATAATCAGTATAAATGACAAGGCAAAGACATAATTTCTCAAAGAACAAGGATCTGCCTGTAGCATGAAATTGAAAAATAGAAGTAATGAAACAATGAATCAGGCTTACACTCGGAGTAGCTTCTCTACATCTGTGAAACAATCACAAAGATAGCAGCAGAGAAATCAAGGATGGAGACAATAAAAATATGCAACTATAGAAGGATGTTGAAAATAAAATGGGTCGATCAAGAAAATATTAAGGAAGTCTAAAGAAGAGCAGGAAAGAGAAATGAGCCTCAAGAAAACTATAAGAAGAAGACGGGTCTTACTTGATAGGCCATACCTTGAGGTAGGATGGCCTGATGAGGAAAATCGTCGAAAGACAAGTCCATATTAAGAACAGAAAAGGAAGACCTTAGATAAAATATATGGATAAGATACTGAAGGAAGTTAAAGAGATGAAGGTAAACTGATGAGAGAACTGAGTTGATACCTGCGTGAAACCAATCTTAAGACTGATGATCAATCGTAATGATGACGATGAAAGCTCATATCGATGGCTAAGTTCTAACAACACGTATCTCAAATTCGGCCGGTTTGAGACCGGTATCTTAAACAAAGTGTAATAACATTAAAAAAGTAAAATACAAGCAAAAACAACTCTTTGTTTGCAAATGAATGCTTCTCTTTCAGTTTTATGATCTTTTGGTTTTTAATTTCAGTGTAAAAGTAAAAAATATTGATCGTTTTTTGCTCTCCTGAAAAATTGCTATTTTTGAGATACGTGTTGTCAGAACTTAGCCATCGATATGTAGATCCTAAATGTGACCACAATTAAATGATGGCATTCGTCATAATAAATTCTATCACTACACTTATTTTATCTCAGTAAATTTTTTCTGCTAATGGAATCGATTATCCGACTCGAAACTCGACTCGACTCACAAACTCACAAGATGGATAAGGACAGAGTTTTTTTTGGCAAAAGAGAAATTTTCTTCGTCCAATTATTCGCCAAAAAGCATAGATACCTACATACACACAGTCTTTTATTTTGTTATTGGAGAGTGATACATAATTTTTATCCCAAGACCCATGCCCGTCTTTTCCATAAAAAATATCTCCCTTCAAGTAGAAAAGAGAAAATACTTGGTAGTATTGTCTTTAAACGCTGAAGATGTACACCGGAAATCGTCGAGCTCCACACAAGAACATCTCAATTAAAGAAATGATGCCCTCTTGGAAGAGATGAAATCCAAAAATAGGGTTCGCTGAATAACCGCCTGCCACGAAGTCTCGCCGAGAATAAACTGGAGAGAAAGTTTGCCGTATAAAAATACGCCAAGAAGAATCGCGGAGATATGTGCGTTGAAAACGGCTCGACCAATGCGGTGGGAAAATATATATTCGACGTCATTTCCGCCTCCAGTTGGTGTCTTTCCAACCTCATATCTCAACTGCCCCTGACTTCGTTCGAATATTTATTTTTTCGGGCTTGGATCCAGCAACAGCTACGGGAGAACACTTCATCTACATCTACTTACATACTACCCCGCAAGCCGCCTAAAAGGCGTGTGGCAAGTAGTGTTAGGAGTTAGGACACCAGCCGTTTACACATAAGTAAAAAGGAAATGCGAAATTACATCCTTCATGGGAAAATAAAAATCCTTTATGGTTCGGGGTAAAAGCGAATTCCAATATCTACCGTTTGGCTCATTTTCTCTCTTAATTTATCGTTTCCGTTGGACCTGTATATATAGTTGGGCTCTAAGATTTTTCCGTTTTTTTTTGCCTCCACTGATCATACGTATAGTCTGTTTGACGTGTACCATATTTTGTATCTTGACACTCATTTCCCCCATTAAATGTCTCTTCGTTGCAGATTTTATCATCATAGAAAAAGTAATCACTTATATTGATTATATCGTGAGTTAAAGTTAGTTAAATTGCTGCTTTGTTTCCCGCGAGTTCTTCTCTGTATATGCAATACATATATGCAAACCTATAAATGCAATTTGTAGTCATAAATTATTTCCTTTAACGAAATAAAATCTTTAGAACATAATAATTAATATTTTGTTGCTAATCTGAGGCATACTAAGGTAGTAATAAGAAGTCCAGCGTCTACAAAGTTTGTTTAAACTATTGTCAAAACGAATAAAATATGATTTTAGGTAAATAAAAAGAGTTACGATGTAATCATTTCACCTGAGTGGGCTGATTGGTCTTATTGCTGCTATTGGCCGTGTTGTTCCCAAACATAGCAATTCTCAACCCAATTGTTCAAGCAATGTAAGCCTTGAGCGCATCCTTCGAATCTCTGGAGGCTCCCAGCCTAATGCGTTTAACATTTGGGTAATTCTGTCTGTACGCTCGTTGCTGTTTTTGACAAGTCGCGTAGCTTTCCTTTGTATTTTATTCAGTTCACGAATTAAGTCTTTCTGCACTGGATCCCATACGCTCGCTGCATATTCAAGGTGTGGTCGGACAGGAGCGAAATAGCACCTTATTTTTACTTTCTCATCCGAAAATCTTCCCACAATACGCACGACGAATCCTAACTTCTTCAGAGCTATTCAGTAAATATTCCTTTTATGTGTTCCTCACGAGAGGTTCGAAGTTATCGTAACTCCCAGGTACTTCACTTCTATTACACTAAACTGCTAAGAGCGAAGGGAAAGCGGTCATTTTTGACTGAAGTAGCAGCAGAAATCAGTGTTCTATGGGATACATGTGGCCTCCATCTATGCAATACCCTAATATCGCCGCAAAAAAAGGTAAAAGACTAAACTTTAAGCATTTGAACGAAATTCTGCCAAAGCTCGATTGGGAAAGCCGAATAAACAATGAGTAAATCGATATATGACACGACCCTATAGAGCTTCTGCAGAATTTCATACATATGCTTAAAGTTCAGCGTTCTACCTTTTTTGCGCCGATATGAGGTCACGAGATCACTTTTTTGGTCCCTGAAAACATCTCTCTGGAGCAATCATTCTGGGGGATGGAGAAAATGATCGCATGCTCAACCTTTAGAATGGGGAACATGCATGAAATTTGTTCATCGTGCTAGTAAGTCTCATCGAATAGACAATTTTTTCACGAGTCCAAATATATACGTCAAAACTCTAATAGTATTCCACATGCGTCATTAAATGCTAATTAAAAGTGCTCGAATATCGCTTGAAGTCACGTGACCTGAAATGCCTTCTGACATCATCGGACGGTACACCATTCACTTCGCTAAGAGAGTAGAGTGGTAGAGCCTTGAATGCAAGATCGAAGTAAAAATAGCAATTATTTTCGCCAAATTTGCGTTTGAGCCCCTGCATAGACCGATTTTCTCTCCACTTCCTCAGTCTGTCATCAGTGAATACCGTACCGTGACGTCACGCTCCGATGACGTCGTGTTTTCAAGCAGCCGATGAAGATTAATTTTTAAACACTCATAACTCAGATAAAATACACTGTTCATCCGCCAGATTTTCGGCGACTACATTTGAGGTAGGGACCTTCATATTACAGTACTTTAAAAAAATTGTGCATGTTCCCCATTAACAATAACATGTACTGTCTCCGTGATCGTCTTTGGGATTCACTGCGTAGGCAAGTGGAAGATTAAGTCGATGAAAAGAAGTGACAAGTAGCGTCCATTAAAATTCCTCGAAGACGAGGCAGTGCGCAGTGCCAAAAAGCGATTTTTCTCACGCCATCAATCCTCGTCATAAGTCATTTTTATCTACTACACCAACTTGAACGTAAGGTGACTTTTCAGAGGTGACATGAATTTAAACTATGCGTGGCGCATACAATCACGTAGCTGAGACTCATGGCCCGTAAGCAGTAAAAAAAAGAGTAAATGGAAATCAAATGGAGCCAGTTCAGGAGTACAATTTGATATTGTCAATCACAACCTCTCGTTAAAAAGAAGTTTAACAGGGTTGTTCCAAGATCCTGAGTTCATAGATTCTCACATTTCCCAGACAAAAATCTTCATTTCTTCCGACATTATCATCCCCTCCATTCGATCACTTCATAAAATAATTGAAGGTTAAGAGTTAATGAAACAAGTATTTCTTATAATTCATTTTAAATATATATGAAACTTTTTTCTTTACGATGAACACACAGAAAAACAATAACTTGAAAAATAATGTCATTAAAAATAGTCTAAAATGGTGTCAGCATTATATCGATGCAGTAAATAATCAGTCATTACGAGGAACATCAAAAATTACTGATACTTAATTTACTTTCACGACAATAGACAATGAAATTCACTTCCAACGGTAAATTTAACGCATCTTTCCAGATTCGCAAGCTCTCAGCCAGCCGACAGGGAGGCGGTTCTTCTGATTTATACGTCAGAACATCAAATCAATCTCCAGATTGATGACTTATGATAATGACATCATTTTATAGCACTTTCACAAGTTTTGATATTCTTCTAATCTCATTCTTCCACTATTTCGCTAATTTTAAAGCATCAAGATAATTTCAAACTGAAACTTACCGCAGCACTGTCAAGATGGTTTCACCAATAACGTCAGAAAATAACCTTGAGTTACCAAGACTCACCTAAAAAGAAAAAGAGATGAAAAATAAATACCACACAAAAAAAAACAAATATAATGAGTCTACACATAGTATAAAGAGGCACTCTACATGAGATAATATCCGAGGCAATCAATATCATTTATTTCTGCCAATAGATGAAAAATGTTGAAATTTATTTGTTATTTTTCTATTGGTCAGAAGAGAAGTTACGGTCTTCATTCCTGATTACAACCACAAAGCTGTATAAAGAATCTGCCTTCTCTATTGTTCACATCAATTTTCACTTCCCAAGCAATTCTACGATCATTGTTTGAACTTGCAACACCACGAGTGAATTTCAAACGCAACAAGTGAGTCTGTGAGTATTTCTTGCATTCCAAAGTGATTTAAGGACGGAACATGACAGACACATCCTTTTCTTTCCTTACATCGATAGGCACCCACTTGATTTAAGGTTAGCCCTCTTTTTAAGATGCTACCCAGAATATTTTATTTATTCAGGAGGGTGACTGTCAAGATAATATTCTAATATATTAATATTATACTAATAATACTCTCTTTAAATTGCATTGAAAATAGTCCCTAAAAGTAAGCAAATGTTTAGGCAGTGAACGCAAATAAATTAGTTCTAACTCAGTCAGATTATAAAAGTCCTATAAAATCTAGAATTCTCGCTTGGATGGTAGTGTTAAGAATATTTAACCTATCTCCGCCGACCTTAGTCATATGACAACATCCTACATACATTCTGAGCATATTACGCTCTTTAAGAAAAACCAGGACTCCTTTCTGATGAGGAATTATAACAAATAAGTTACATAAGCTTAAGCGATACCTTAATACACGTATCAGTTTATTTTTTAAGCCGGTAAAAATAAGCCCTCTTACGGAAGGAGACGGGAGTCACTAGGTAAATCTCCTGTTGAGTACACATCACAGATAATTTTATACAGTTGAGTAAAGACCTTTTCTCCTGATTTTTTAAATTAGCTCTGCAGGAATTTCATCTATTCCAGGGGCCTTATTTTTTCGCAGGTCACTTATTGCAGCGTCAAATTCCGATCTTAAGATGCTCGCCTCCACGTCATCCTTTTCTACTTCACTTTCCTCTTTGATATTTTTTTGGATAAGTTTCCTTCCGTTGTTAAATTCCTCCGGGTAATCCTTCCATCTCTCGGCTTTGTCTTCGCTTTCAATTAAAAATACTTCCATACTTGTCCCTTATTGCATTACATCTTGCGCTTCGTTCCTTGAAATGGTTCATCAATATACTATAGGCTGCTTCCACTTTCCATTGTATGAGGTTGTTTTGCACGTCCTCGCATATGTACCTCATCCAAACGGAAATTCAATATGGACGTCTACTCTCTTTAAAGTAGATGCAATTACCGTGGAATTAAAGAGGAAATGGCATTGTACATTTTATATAAAATTTAGTTCATACAAAAGTATGCTCGCTCTGATGTTTAATCCTTACTGTCAAGGTCACTCGCAGAAATTGAACAATATTAGATTCTGACCTCGTAACTACCCCGTGTAGCTAAATTATAGGGGTCATTCTGAAGAAACAAGTTGATGTATCACAAAAATATTACACTCGATGTCGAAAGACGGCATACAAATTTCAGGGAACTATCGTTCTATTTCGTTAGTCGCAATATTTCGTTATATTAATATAATAAAGGCATTTTGCTAAAAACATTTTGTTAATTTTTTTAAGTTCATTCTCAAACCTCCGGTTACAGCTCTTATCGGCCATTTTGTACCAAGTAAACAAATGTAACAAGTAAACGTACGCGAACAACCGTGCCCTGGACCGGGGAACCCTACCCAGGCGGGACTAGAACCCACGACCTCTTTTTTGGCAGGCGAGGACGTCACCCCGCCGCCACCAACGCCGACATCACAGAATTGCCGGCGAACATTCCGTAAATCGTCTTTATTCAAGCAACAGATCTGTGACAATAAAACATCGTCCCACCCTTTCTATCAAACGGCTGTGAAGGGGAGGATTTAAATCCATCTTTCAATAAAGATCAGCGGTAGAACTAAGTATGTGGTGATGGCTACACGTGAGAAAGACTAATGATAACGTATGGAGCGGTTAATTAGCCAATAAGACCGTAATTTCTTTATAAAAGAGGAAATAATTCCGCAAGGGACCAAAGAATAGTTAGTTATAACGGGGATTTCATATCACACAAACTAGCTACAAGCGGTGAAATTAACATTGGCGATTACAGTATAGTCCAAGGGACCGGGAACTCCTCTCGTTACAGGTGGTATTTCATTACCTGTATGGTCGTCACATGCGGGTTTTTGTGGTTTTATTGTATCTTAGCAATCGCAAACGGAAATTTTTCTGGGTGGAAATGGATTAAGAAAATAATTCGTTGACTCAGGCATGACTTTATAGAATCTACTTAACATAATGAAAAGTAAATAAAAGTTTGTTATTCCTAATAAATATTTAATTGGCGACCTATATATCAACGTGGTACGTCATCATTGTCGAAACCTAGGTCGTATGTTCAATATTTTGTGGAATTATGTATGTACAAAGTTTTCTCTGCTTTTCACAATTGGGTAAAGAAAACCTTTATTGACGTTCTTTTGGGGATTTCGACTCCATTGTTACGCCAAGTTCAGTCAAGTTGTACTGAACACGGCTTTATGGCGCAAGGCTTTTTTTTAACTTTCAAAATATCCTGTGTGGTTTTCCTTCAAGTTCTCTCCGTCTGTTAATTTCGATGTGGTCGCCCGTCGCACTCCCTATGCGCGGCGATAGCGTGAAGCGGGCGTGTCCTCCGCGTTCTTAAATGGACTCCCCCTGAATCTGCCCCCGTAAACTTCGTCCCACACCCTTCAGCCCACGGGAGAAATGCGTCCTTCCTGCGTGATCCGTGGGAGGAGAGAGGTGGAAAGGATGCGAAGGGCAGAGGCTGTGGGCAAAAACCAAGGGTGAAATTCGCCACGAAAAAATTATGACCAGCCGGGATAGGAACCCGGATCTACCGACTGCCACCAGTTACACCACAGAGAAATATATTCTGGGTGGAGAAGCATAGTCTAAGTAAAAGGCCGTTATACTGGGCACGTCATTGCGCAGGTTAGCAATGAAAACATTTGTTGAAATTGCGAGATGCAGTGGTGGATCTATGCCCTCCCTCCCCCATTGGGTCGAAATACACACTAGATAAAATCGAATTGTATATGGGTTACCACTGTGCACAAAAGTATTTAGTATTGGGAAATATGATATAGTGACACGTTTTAACTGTGCCACGAAGACATCCAACCTCATATGCAAGGCCAAGGACCGCGTGCCCATGAATACCTAACGCGGAATATACGAATTTAAGTGCTCTCGTACTCATACATGGGCCAAAATTAAGAGCCATAAAATGCAGAATGCCAAATGCACTATCCAAAATCCACTACTAATCAATATCTGGAATCATAACGAAAACCTTACGACTACACATACACTGCCGAAACATATCAATCGTCTGTGAGTCTTTCCTTCTTGCGTTCTTTTTTTACATAAAAACATTTAAAAGCCTTTTAAAAAAATTCTAAATGATACGTTTAAAAACCAAATACAAAATTCATAAAACCCGCAAAAAAAATGGAAAAATCGAAAAAAAAAAAAAAACGAATAAGACTCCAATCTAAACCCAAAAAAAGGCCTTTATCGCTATTAAAAAAATAGTTGCGCCAGTTCTTTTTTTTATTGCTCCACTATTTTTTTATTTTGTTTTCCCAGATTTAGATGCTCAATCTACAAACAGTTATTTACTTTTTAAGCTATTTCTTCTCATAAACAACATGATACACATACCACGCAAACATACTTCATTTTTGTTTTAATTGTTTTGTCACAACATTGGTAGTGGTGGACACTCTTTGAATACCGGGACCATAGGGTAGTTTCCTTCATCAAAGAAAACGAAAGGCATTGATTGCGATTCGTTGCCCACCCTTATTGTATTCATTATATACAAATTATTTGGTTTTTGAAATCCCAGTTTTGAGGAATGTTAATGGTCAATTTAAACCTCATTTGAAAAAGGCCAGATAGACGCCCGTGCGATTCCACTCCACGTGACGATACTGGGACCTAGATGCTATACGAGTAGATAGGACTTTTAAATCGTCTTAGGTTACCAATGCATGCATGAGACACAGACTTCAGAGAAACATCTCTTAATAATCACGTATTAAAACTGCCTATGGTCGGAAAGTTTCCTTCGTTTGATAGGGTATTAATAATCCTTATTTAAGCCAAGCGCTACCAGCTAGCAGGGTACTCTGCGACCTGCCAGCATCCTGCGTCGTATCAGCGCTCAAAGCGTCGCCCCAAGGTCACTTCACCTGCGGTAGCGGGAACCAGAACGACGTCACACGGACTTTTCTCATCATTCATACTTAGCCGTCGCGTATTCGCGTGCTTGAAAATTTTCACTTTTCTTTTAATCGCGAAAAACAGATATCGTCATTTAAAAATCTAAAAGCGTGAAAAACGTACTTTCGATTTAGGCAATAAAATAATAATAGGAAACCACCCTATTCCTCAAGCGCCTTCGGCGCATCATTTCGTCTGCTCGTGCATCAAACACTTCGAACCTGCAGACGCCAGCTGCACCGCCGGCGAGACCGTCGTCATGTAGATGAAACAACGTGGAGGTCAACCCGAAAACCCTGCTCCGAATCCTATTATACACGTTTTTGGCGCATGAGAGCCCGACTACGCCTCCAGGGATAGGGATAGGAAAGGAAGGAATGGGATAGGGAAATCCCAATGCCGTCATTAGGGCGACGTGGGCCACTATTAGCGAAACCATGATTTGTTCTTCCTACAGAAATTAATTTTCTTTTTCTCTTTGGTTTGACCTCTATTAATTAATGATCAAAATTTCATGGAGTATAGGTCATATATAATGCAAAACATTGTAAGCCAACGTTTCGGTTTATTTTAAAACCTTTCTCAGGACTATGAATGAAATAATACGAGTACAATAAAATACAATAATATGCAATATTGATGCATAAATAAAGGTTACAAAACAGTTTTCAATATAATCTTTTAATAAATTATTGTACTCTCATTTTTTTCATTGATAGCCCTGAGGAAGGTTTTCAAATAAACCGAAACTTTGGCAAAAAAACTGTTTGCATTATATGAACTATACTCCAAGAATTTTTTATCATTACAGAAATGAAGGAATATTCTATAAATAAAAATAATCCACAGATATATAACTGATGCCAGTAGGAACCAAAATTACTGATGATGTTTAGGTCCAAGCAAACGGAATGCTGCGCGCTGTCCCGGTATCCATTTAGACCACTAGTACCAATGTTGTGAAAAATAATTTCCGATTCTCCGATTTCTCCAAAAACGCCGCCGGGTCTGAAGACGGTGCCCATGCTGACTACTGCCAGCTATATGCACAGCGGCCCGAAACTTCAGGGGCAAGGCATTAGAACGACTTATTGCCTTTAAAACGATATTACTACATGAGTTTCATGACAGCGCCTCATGCCAGTATATATCTGAACTTGCTGAGCTCGACAGCTCTGTAACCGAAACTACTCGACTCGACTCGACATTCATAATGGTACTCAAATCACTCGAGTCGAGAACCAATTATTCCACTCGACTCGAATTTTCGAATACTCGCACACCCATAGGTATATCTAAAAATTAGCCATCCAAGAAACCTCCGAGAAACCTGGGCTTAAGTCTTGATTGAGAGTTTTGGCGTATCAGTGCGGCAAGGTTAACCTATCGTAATAAAAGCTGAGATATATAATGACTGCTCTTCCGGTTTAATAGTATTTAACATCGCTGATGTCGAAATACGTTTTCATGAACGTTATGGCTAGCACAAGCGGTTTGACCGCACAAACCTCTTGATGAAAAAACATTAAATTGCACATATTTTTAAGCGAAGGAGGGGCTTAAAAGCGTTGGGCCAGTATGCGCGTTTCAGTTCCCGATTGTGCGTCGGTGGCCATCTACAAAATAGAAAACAAAACACGCGAGAGAGGCGAACGAATATGGACCGATCGGCGGAGAGGTCCTCTGTTTCGCGTTGGCGGGGCAGTTCCTATTTTCCATCCCCGAGTTCGCGTGGGTTAAGCGAGAGACAACGGCGAGCATAGCTGTCAAAGAAACGACATTCGAGGGTTTAAATAACAGCTCCAAAGTTCCAAGCACTATTCAGATTCAGGAAGAGAATGGGCGAAAGACTGTCATGAATTCAATATCGTCATAAGTTTACCGTACTAATTAGAACCTAAACTTATTATGTTGTACTCCAGAACTTAAAATCCGGTTTCTTATCGAAGATTTACAAGGAAATTATGAACAACAATAAAAATTACGATGACGCAGCAAACCAACGGGAAAGTCGAGTGACAATAAATATATATTTAACTTTTATCATAGTATTAACATTAATTTATGACTTTTGGATCCAAAAATTTTGATCATTAGACTAAGTTACCTTAGGGATAACAGCGTAATCTTCCCTCAGAGTTCATATTTACGGGAAGGGTTGCGACCTCGATGTTGGATTAAGATAATAATTAGGTGCAGTAGCTTAATTAATAGGTCGCGACCGAAGATGTTCTGTAAGCAAGGATCCTATTGGTTGTAGGTTTGAATGTACACATACCAACGCGATACAACGATTTCCTTCAGGCGGACATTCCTCACGGAGGTATGACACTCATGCTATTTGTGAAGTTAAACGTTGAACGAATTAAGAATCTACATGATACACTACGACCAACCCATAGGGTGCTTGGGAGAGGGAGATCAATCACCAACACGCAGCATTCAAGAGAATCTCCTCATACACACCACACGGTCTTAAAAATGTTTCGCACACTGATAAATTATACTTCCACATTCCTGAAAAGGCAAAAATCGGCAGACTTCCGATTCATGCAAAGGCATAGTAGTTAACAATAAGTACCTATTTGGCAGCAGTGGAAATATTCCATACGGTAATCGTTGATTCACTCACATAGGCAAATAATGTAATTACAGCTTGCTTTTTTTTAATTTATAAATCATAGGTAATAAAAAATTCAACTCTGTTTTCTCAGAAAGGAGAGACGATCAGCATATTCCTGTTTCGCAACCGTCACTTCTAATATTTTCACACCTACGAATTTCTTCTCTTTCACATCCTTCTTTACTGGTTCCATATATTTTGTTCGAGGTCTTCCTTTTCCGTATTTGCCTCCCACTTGCCCCTCGACGATTGTCTTTATCAGGTCATCACGTCTCAATATGTGGCCTATAAGGTTGTTCCGTCTTCTTATTAAGGTTTTCATGAGGCTTCTCTTCTCTCCTATTTGTCTTAGGACTTCCTCGTTACTAACTCGGACGATCCATTTGATCTTCATCATTCTTCTGTAGCACCACATTTCGATGGCCTCTATCCTTGCTTTCTCCGCTGCGGTCATTGTCCATGCCTCACTTCCGTATAGGAGCATACTCGAAACGTAGGTTCTTATAAATTTTTTCTTTACTTTCATATTTAAGTTTCCCGCTGTAAGCAGGTCTTTCTTTTGGTGGAATGCTCTCTTCATCTGGGCTATTCTGCTGATTATTTCTTTCTTACTCCTCCTGTTTACATTTTTGAAACCCAATTAAAATGCGACCGAAACGGCAACAGAAATCCGCCTTCCTATGGGATGGAATCGGGCATCTTTTATGCAGTCCCCTTCAGTGGCGCAGCGAGGGGGGGTTTTGGGGGGTTAAACCCCCCTCCCAGAGCTCACAGAAATTTTAAGTTTAATCCATTTTACTTAATTTTATTGATATTACTGATAAAATATTGTAAGAATTAATAATATATCCCCCAGAAAGCCGTAAAACTCACCATTTTGAACCATTTATCTTAAAATTCCGCAATTTATTAATCTCGTACCTACAGCTTATCCTGGTGGGTATACCATACCCCCCACACACACCCCGCTATTAGTTGAACCTAAACCCCCCCAGGCTTAATTCCTAGCTGCGCCCCTGCTCCAAATGTAGGTTCTTATAAATTATTTCTTTACTTCCATATTTAAGTTTCCCTCTGTAAGCAGGTCTCTCTTTTGATGGAATGCTCTCTTCGCCTGGGCTATTCTGCTGATAATTTCTTTCTTTCTTCTCCTGCTTACATTTTTGAAAACCAATTAAAATGCGACCGAAACGGCAACATAAATCCGCCTTCCTATGGGATGGAATCGGGCATCTTTTATGCAGTCCCCTTGGTAAGAGGGATTAATGATATTATAAAAAAAAAACAAGAGACTAACTCGCAGCGTGGTGGAAACGGTTGAACGCCCTGTCGTAAACAAAGGAGTCGCGCCTCAACCTCAAGCGGAGACCGCAAGGTACCGTCCCCACGCGGCCGCGAACTAAGTTCTTGTACGTGGCGTGACGGAATCGCAGTTTTAACGGCATTCGACCATCTCTCATACACACTGCAGGTCGTCCCCCTTTCCTCACCGGCGCAAAAACCAACCCACCTCGCCTTACCCCCCCCCCCCTCGACCCTCCTCACTGAAGTTGCGGGGGAAGCACAGGATTATAAACCGCGTGCGAAAGAAGACGAAGAGCGCTTGGGTTTCCTTCAAAGCAGGAAAAGACACAAAGACGAGCGTTCGCGAAACGAGCACACGAGAGGGCCGCTTCTTGAAGCGAGAACAAGCTGCATGAAAAATAAAACATCGCGACAACTGGGGAAAAAAAACAAGAGAAGGATGAAAAGCGGCAGGAGCGATTTCCAAGAGGAGATGTTTCCATTCATTGCATAGGAACAAGCACGAATACCAGCATAACATCCTAATTTCCAAAGTGTGGCAAGAAAACTATGCCCAGGAGCCCTATAAATTCACATTTAATTTGGATTATGTAATTGAGAAAAGGTATAATGCACTAGAAATTGAGAAAAGGAATAATTTTAAAAGAAGTGTCAAGAAAACTCTACTTATATTGGGTCCTTTAAATTCATATTAATTTGGATTATATAACTGAGGATAGGTATAATGCATTAGAAGTTGGGACATGGTATAATGTACGATCAAAAGGGTGGCACAAAAACTGCGTCTAGGGTCCTACACATTCAAATTTAATTTCAATTATATAATTTATATAAGGTATAATGTACTAGAAATTGAGAAGAGATATAACATAATAGAAAAAGTGTCAAGAAAACTAATCCAAGGGCAAGAATAAGGAAAGAAGTAAGACAAGGGTACGCTCTATGTCCTGAAATTTTCAATGTGCTCATTCTGTACTGAAATCAAGGAGGATATGCCAGGAGTGTAAATCACATTCGAAAACCAAGCATAACTATTTTCGGTAAATTTTTACAAGAGGTACAATCCGGATTTCGCCTTCAAACCTTCACTTTCCTGTAGTATGTTTGCCTCCTGATTAACGTGGTGACATTCATTCCTAGCGGAAATTAATAGTTTTCGAGATATTTTAACTTTTATGGATAGCGATTTTCGGGTTCTGCGCATGCGCGGCCATATTGGAATGGCGGTAAATGGCGGCGGAACATGTTTGAAATTGTAAACTAGAGAAAAATATCCCTAGTGATGGTCCAATACATAACAAAGTGGGAGGTAGAAGTGGATAAATCACTTTCTGGGCACATGTACGGGCTGGTCAACTAGAAAAAAATATCCTTCGAGCTGGTCCAGTTGGTAAAGTGGGTGAATCACTTTCCGGGCACATGTACGAGTTGGTCAACTAGAAAAAATATCCTTCGAGCTGGTACAGTTGGTAAAGTGGGTAAATCACTTTCCGGGCACATGTAAGAGTTGGTCAACTAGAAAAAATATCCTTCGAGCTGTTCCAGTTGGTAGGGTGGGAGGTAGAAGTGGTTAAAATGTGCTTACCTTTCAGTGTTTATGGCTAGAGTGAAATTTTAAACGTGGCGGCATGCTCATGTTTGCGCATGCGCAGAAGGTGAAGTGCGTAAAGTAAAGGGTGAGTAAGTGAAGATCGTAAATGGCGGCGCATGCGCAGAACCCGAAAATCGCTATCCATAAAAGTTAAAATATCTCATTAACTATTAATTTCCGCCAGGAATGAATGTCACCACGTTAATCAGGAGGCAAAAATACTACAGGAAAGTGAAGGTTTGAAGGCGAAATCCGGATTGTACCTCTTGTAAAATAATACCCTATTTTCATACATTTTCAGCGTAGAGGAAAAATCAATGATATTGGAATTTATCGGAAAAAATAATACTATGACAATTTGTTTTATTAACACATTATTCCCCAGACTGTATTCAGGGCTTTTAACTTAAATTATTTCTCATTTTCCGATTTATTTTGACCTAATTAAGATAAGTTTCTGGAAAAAAATATTTTCATCATATTATATGATTTTCAAAATTCTGCGTACACGCAACGCTGGGAAAACTCCGGTAAATAAATACAAAAAAAGTAATTTTTAAAAATTAGGTTACATCTTTTATTTTTTTATCTTGATTTGTACACTCGACATCTTCGCCGGGAGTTATCAGTATTCCTTTGGAGGAAATGCCCCATTCTGCCTTGACGGACATGCTGGGGTACGTCATTTTTCCTAGGGTGCTTCGTATGTGCGCATCGATTTTTTTGTGCCAAATGCCATCAGTCATAAGAATACAATTAAATGAATGAAAATGTTGGTGGAAATTACAAAATTAGAACTAGAGATACTTTAAAAAGTCAGTAAATCGAAAAAAAAATTATTCTGATGTAGAAACTTGTTCTGAGAATTAGAATTCAATAATGTTGCGTTAACGCAAGGCTGGGGATTAATGGGTTAAGTGTCAACTATAACGCCGCGGCGGTACCTACCTAGAAGAACAACTTCACCGAACAAAGAAAGGGAGAGGTAAAATTAGCGGATGACTCAGAGAGTTAGCACGTCGAACTCAACTGATCGTGATTACTGATGATACAACCCTTAATTAGGTAACACCCTCAAATTGAACGCGCGGACAGTGATTGCGAGGCCCTGGAAATGAGAACGAAATGACGAGGGACGTGGTCAACAGGGTGGGCCGAAAAATGACTTTTTTTAGAGGATCAAGTTTGACCTGTGCGGAATAGTTGTCCACTTATAACAGGGTGTCAGATTCAGCTTAGTAAAACCACTTGTCTGTTTCCACGCACTTTTATTTAAACCAACCATGGTTTCGGCAACTTGTGCCATTATCATGGTCGGTTTGAATAAAATTGCGTGGAAACAGACAAGTGGTTTTACTAAGCTGAATATCAAAGATTTCCACCGTATCACGCCGGACACTGAATCTTTTAGGGTCTCAGATTCTATTTTTTTTAAATCGGGTGATAACAATGAAGTCCCCTTGGCCAGGGGCGCAGCTTGGAATTAAGGCCGGGGGGGGGGGGGGGGGGTTTAGTTGCAACTAATATCGGGGAGTGTGAGGGTATGGAATATCCACCAGGATAAACGGTAGGTGCGAGATTAATAAATTGCGGAATTTTAAGATAAATGGTTCGAAATGGTGAGTTTTTCGGCTTTCTGAGGGACATTTTACTAATTCTTACACTATTCTGTTAGTAATATCGATCCAATTAAGTAAAATGGATTAAACTTAAGAATTTCTCAGATATCTGGGAGGGGGTTTTCCCCCAAAAACCCCCCTCGCTGCGCCACTGCCCTTGGCGACAATTATGGCAGTCTCATTCGACGTGAAACTCAGGCTTTAGTATAGAGTGTAGTAGACGCATTTCCTCGGCACTTGGTTGCCTTGGAGACGAACGGGTAATATGCGATACGGGAGTAAGGAGTGGTAAATGAGGGAATGCCTATTCATACACTTTTTAAACCCCAACCCACCCCCATGCTTGCGTCATCGCGAGCGGGCGAGTCGGCCAGGAGAAAGAAGCGATCGTCTTTTGTTAGTCCACCTAACTGTCCCGTCACGAACAAGCCAGGAAAATGGAGACGCGAGAGGAACTTTACACCAACTCACGGAGTGTATGCGAGGCTGCCGCGCAGGAACACGGTGAAACGGAGCCGGTTCCTTGCCAGATGCTGTTGAGCAAAGGGGATGAATGTAAAATAAAAGTGAATTCAGCAGTAGGGCAGGTTATTGATGGTTACTGATGACTAGTAACGGAGTTGTTGTTGTCGATGGGATTGTTTGCGGCGTGGAGACAGCATAGAAGTGGCCCAATTCCATCACATGGAAGGCTCATTTCTGTTGTCACTTAGATCGAATTTAATCGGTTAATAAAAATGTCCACGGCGCGGTGATGAGTGCAATGTGATCCACTTTTTTCCAATATTTTTAAAGTACAATGTTTGTCATTGTGAGGAATAGCATTGAAAAGTAATGAATTCGATAAATCAAATCGTCATGCATGTAATTTCGTTTCACACCTCTAATTATACCTTATTTCCGCGAGAAACTCGGTCAGCAACCTCACCTCGGAAATTACCAATAAGAAAACACTATGTTACTTCCACAATGTATTTCAAAAATTCCGACCAGTTTCAGCTGCTACGCCATTATCAGGTATAAAAAATATTAATAAGTATGAGAGATTCGTATTATAGAGCGCGCCGCGTTTCCGCAGTGCCGGTAAACCATGTTTACTACAACCAGTGAGATTACATAACAACATTTTTTGCGCACATTTCTTTGTGTTGTGAGTGTGGTGTATTTTTTGCGTTAGCACAAACTTAAATTCTAGAAAATATGGTAGTTTGTTTCATCAAAGAAAACGAAAGGTATTGATTGCGATTAGTTACCCACCATTAGCGTATTCATAATATACCTACAAATTATTTGGTTTTAGAAATCCCAGTTTAGACGAATGTTAATTGTCAATTTTAACCTAATTTGAAGAAGGCCAGATTGGCGACCATGCGATGCCACTCCACGTGACTTCACTGGGACCTAGTTTCTATACGAGTAGATAGGACTTTTATATCGTCTGAGATTACCAATGCATGCATGTGGCACAGAGCTCAAGGATACATCTCTTAATAATCACTTATTAAAATTGCCAAGGGTCGGAAAGTTTCCTTTGTTTGATAGGATATTAATAATCCTCATTTAAGCCGAACGCTACCTGCTAGCAGGGTACTCTGCTACCTGCTAGCAGCCTGCATCGTAGCGTCTTTCATATCCTCGCATCAAGCCTCACACGGCGGCAGCCAGAACCAGAATTCGGTAACACGGGCCTTTCCCAACATTCATACTTAGCCGTCGCGTTTTCCCGCGCTTGAAAATTTTCCCTTTTCATTTAATCGCGAAAAATAGATATCGTCATTTAAATATCTAAAAGCATTAAATGCGTACTCCAGGAGTACGTATTTAATCCTTTCGATTTCGATTTAGGCAAAAAAAAATAGGAAACCACCCTATTAGTTCCATGGCGGCATGAGGCTATTGAAAATACGGAGATTATGTTGAAAAGTGACAAGGTGTTCCTAAAGGATGTGTTTATACACTGTAAAAATTGGAAGTGCTTAAAATGAACGTTCTGGTGTCAGGAACTTTGGGTGCATTAGATATGGAGTGATCATCGTATATACTTTTGCGTCCGTTGGAGAATACGCGTGGGTAACACGGCACCCACCGTAGTCGCGCCTACGCTCGAAAGGCCACAAGGCGTGAGACGGAAGAGCCCTCCTCAAGACCTCTCTTATCTCCAGACAGCCGCTGAAGCAGACGGCCAAAGAGAGGGGGGTAGAGTTTTTGGAGAAGGCGGTGGGTGGCAGCTGTGAGTCAGATCGGAGCGCCGACGACCCATAGCCCGGTCAAATCAGCCCAAAAATAGGGTTACCCTCACATAAATTCCCAACAAGCTGAAAATTTACAGGAACGTTAAAAATACCCCTCTCATGAAATCCTGAAAAGTCCCCATCGATTCCGTGCGTACAAAAAAATTTTATTACAGGTTAAACGTCACAAAAATGGATGGTGCATTTTTTGGCCAAACGGTTAGTTTTACAATAAAAATTGCTCAGACCAAATTGTAGACCATGAAATTATCTACAAAACTGTTCATGTACTTTTTTCTCCAAGATTTACCATTTTTGAGAAAAAGCCATTTCAAAGTTAGCTGGAGCTGTCCAATTATGTACGAAGAGCGCAACAAAATAGTCATGCACATATCGGAGAATACAACTGCAGCTAACTTTTGAATGGCTTTTTCTCAGAAATGGCAATTCGTAGAGAAAAAAGTACAATCACAATGTTGTAGATAATTTCCTGATTTACAAATTTGGTCTGAGAAATTTTTATCGTAAAACTAACCGTTTGGCCAAAAAATGCAAACAATCCATTTTTGTGACGTTTAACCTTGAAAAAAAATTTTTGCACACACGGAATCGATGGGGACTTTTCAGGATTTCAAGAGACTGGTATTTTTAACGTTCCTATACATTTTCAGCATGTTGGGAATTCATGCAAGGGTCTATGTCTATTTTGACCGGGCTACAGACAACAATTCCACTCGGAGCCGCGGGGAAAATATTCAGCTATACGATATTGCGGGACAAATTGAAGAGAAAGAGGAAATCGACTGAAAAAATAACAAAAATAGGTATAAAAAATGAAAAAAAAGTAGTCATACCTTTAAATTAATAGGTGGAATAAAAGTATTTTCATTTTATTATTAAAATGAGAATACACAAATTTGATCCTGAGACGATAGAGATAATAATAATAACATAGTTTATTGTTCACAGATTTTTACATCCGATTTGACCATTTTTAAAAATAAGTTTACAGCTCAGCAATTATTTAAGAGTCTAAATACAGTAATAAATAGAAATCAATTATTGAATGAAAATATGCAACAAAGATATAATAAATAATTTTCATTTAAGAATGAAACACATTGGATTTGTTTTTTACAGCCGCCACTGAGTAGAGTGATACAATCTGGGCACAATCTTTCCCAAGAAACGCCGGGTGGCCTGCTAGTAACATCTAAAAGCCAAAATTCACTAATTCTTGATTTACTTTGTGGTATTCAATTATAAGTTTTCCTGGATATCAGACAATTACTTCTACCACTTATTTTTTATCAGAGCGCGACCCGGGTCTCAACAAATTATCATCATCTACAGGCGCAAATTATGATTTGTTTTCAAAACTTCTTCCCGTCTGTTCCACGTATACACCATTGCAATCGCTGCATTTCAATGAATACACTCCACATCATATTTAATCATAATTTGCGCCTGAAGATGATGATAATTCATTGAAACCCGGGTCGCGCTCTGATAAAAAATAAGTGGTATAGGTAATTGTCTGATATCCAGGAAAACTTATCTAAAAGCCATATTTAGCGTATTTACGTGGACTACTTACTGTGAGACATCCGCATGTATGGTAGCTAAAACGAGTGTTCTATAGCATTCAGTCCGCAGAGTCACGCCTTACAAGCCGACATGGCGACACGAAAAAATTCAACGCTCCCAAGGAAACGGGGAAAGCGACTCAAAAATGAAATAAACCGCGGGCATTCGAGAATCGTCGAAAAAAGGCGGGTAGGGGGAGAATCTGGTTTCTTCAAGGGCAGGAGCTAAAATAAATGCATCCGGACGCAATGGAATCTTTCTCGATGCAAGACGACATCGCCGCGTTGCTGTAGACCGTTGTCTTGATATTGCAGTATTCTCTCAATCGGCACGGTGAAAAACTTTTGTTGTAGATATCTCCCTAAGCTGTCACAGCAAAATTCGTTCTTAAGCATAGGGACAGGAGAACTCATTGTATCTTTCAAGGGGACTTCATAGAGAAGGACTAATTCTATCCCATATACGGCTGATTTCTGCTCCCACTTTGGTCGCACTTTAATCAGTGTTCAAAAATCTCCGCGGCGCGGTGATGAGTTGAATGAGATCCACTTTTTTTCCAATATTTTGTAGAACAATGAACGTAATTGCGAAGAATAGAAATGAGATTTCGTGAATTTGATAGATCACAACATGAGGAACATAAAATTTAGGGTACGACCCCTAGTTTTACCTTATTTCCCCGCGAAGCTTGGATCAATTGCTCCGTCAGAGACGCAAGGGGCGAATTTTTTTAAACTCACAGTGGCGCCGACTTCATGGGGCCTGAGGGGGCCCGAGCCCCCTCAAAAATTCGTTATGGGTGTGAGGAAAAATGTGCCAGGCTTGTCTATTTTCTACGGAGTGTCCCGATATCGATATTCGAGTTATCAGGGTTCTCATGTTGATCATATGACTCTTCTAAAATTCTTAAAAAACTTAAAACTCACTACTTATAAAATTTCCCGGGGCAAGGTCCCCGGTTTGGGCCCCCCCCAATATATTTGGAAAGTCGGCATCCCTTTAGTTTACAAAATTCGAAAGATGCACGGTCGGTGACAACACATTTAGACGCCGACTTGAGTATCCTCTTTCGTAATATTCGCGGTAGCTTTGACAAATGGCGTCTGTCACCTTAAATCTGCTACGCGTGAAAAAGTCATTTCTTCGCAGCGCAACCACGTTGGCCCCGGCAACAATTCCGATTCTCTCCGCCAAGAATCAGACTTGCCGAGGAAGGCAATTCATTTGTCATTTCGGAGTTCAGTTTCAACTTAAGCTGCGTGGTTTCTAATTATGAGAAACGATATTACTGTTTATTGGTAAACTGGTATTTGTTTATCGCGCTGGTGTTAGTTATTGCATCAAAATATCGGCACTGATGACGAAGTTTCTGCTGACTGCGTAATGGAATTTGCGCAGTAAATAATCAATTATTTGGTTTTTCCGGTAATTTAACATTTATTTGTGTTAGAAATCATGAAATACCGGGCGTTTTATAGTAGAAACTTGAAATAAATTAGCAACACATGAATTACAGTGGAGTCACTCTCTGGGTAAGGTCACTATACTAGTGCCTTTACAAATATGATGTAAACAAATACATATTAACGAAAAGAGACCACAAACTTTGGAAATTATCAAGAGAAAAAAAAATCATCATACGACATACATCTCGTTTTTCTTTTTTTTTTTTTTTTTTTTTAAGTATACCGGGACTAGCCACGGTGATAACTTTTACGGGAGTCACCCGCAATGCACAATTGTGCGAAATGTGGAAGTTACCCCCGTGAATTTTTCGCACAATACCTCTCGTTATTGCATTCCCTGCACTGCATACCTTTCAACTACAAGTATTTACGAGAAATATTTAGTAACATTTCAATGGTGTACTCTAACAATAGATGTGCCCTTTCAAGTTACTTCTGAACACAGTGCCAATGCGGAAGTTACAAGTTAACACGCCGGAGATGAAAGCCTGTAAAAATAATTTGGAACAGATTGAACATTTCTCAATTTTCCACTAGATTAATTTGCACACGACGCGTTTCGTGGTATAATAAAATATTATCAAGTTTGTAACGTGGTGTGAATGAAATGCGGCGTGCGTAAAGAAATTTAGTCGAAATAGTGATGGAAAAATATCGGTCGAAATCAATTTCAATCGAAATGAAAAGCTCGACTTTTCACAAAATCGAAATAAGAAGCAAAAGATCGATATATATTTTAAAAATCGATAGTTCACGTTAGAACACGGTTCGTTCAAAAACATTATTATTATTTTTCATTTGAAAAGCATTCAAAATACACAGAGGAGTGATAAAACAAAATCTAATTACAGTAAATGCTAAAATTATTGATAGTAAAAGTTAACGAATACATTCACATTAAAGTTTAAGAATCATCGATTAGAACCATTTGGCTTCACTAAAATTATTAAGAAAGATCAACTGATTGAGATGTTAATCGAGGGTATGCCTTTCCAATTTTGCTGGCCCAATGGAAAAGTCTTTCAGATGGAACGGATGACGTTATCATAGTCTGATAGTGACGCTGCTGAAATCAAACAAAATGGTTAAGATCGAAGTTGAAAAATCGATTTTGTAACGAAATTCGATTACCATGGTTCGATCTCGATTTCCTCGATCTTTGACGATTATAAACTCGATTTCCGATTGTAATCTAAATCATTAGATTTTTTTCTACTTCTCTTGACCTCTATTATATAATGATCTTAAGTTCTTGGGGTTTAGGCCAAATAATTCAAAAGTGATTTCCCTATGTAATAAAATAAAATTACTTTCTTTTATTCCACACTTAAATTTAAATAGCACGATATAATAAAATAAAGTGTGGAATAAGACAAAGTAATTTTATTTTATTTTGTTATATGATGAAGAAATTCCACAAAGTAACTCCTGAGACCGTGTCTTACAGTAAATGTGATTTTCCTACTTTTCGGTTGATTTTAAACCGTCATCAGGGCTTATTTTCACAGGATTGATTATTATTATTGGAATAATCAATCCTGTGAAAATAAGCCCTGGGGTTGGTTTAAAAGAAAAAGAAACGTAGGCCAATTACTTTTGAATAATTTGACCAAAACTCCAAGAACGTAAAATTATTATTGTAATCTAAATCGATTTTTCCATCGCTACGTGGAAAATTGCGCAATCCCAGATATAATCAATGTTAATCATTTCAACCATATCGTGCCACGAATCATCCCGTAGTTAAAAGTTTAAGATGACCACGTTCACAAGGCTTATAGGAGATGAGCACTGGAATATGCAGGAACAAGAGCGACCCCCCCCCCCCCAAACTCCGCAAGGATTATTGACCATCAGAGCAAATACGTAAGTTCCGGTGTCGTCCGCGAGGAGGAGTGGCGTTCGATGGCGCCTCCTTCGCCTAGTAGAAGGCATTCACAATGCCTAGACTTCGATCCTCCACGGAGGTCCCCTGCACGTTCCAAGGTTACGCACTCCAGGGTCGGCAAAGCCTTGGGAGCCTGGGCAGGAGCGGAAATGGTGGGAGGGGTATTGTCACATGAGAGGAGCGCGATCGTTCCGAGAGTTTCCACCGGACACGTTTGACGATGGATTTTAAAGGGAAGGCATTAGTTCACAAAAATCTTTGAGGGTTATAGCAATTAAGAGATTAAATTAAGGTACCCAATATTTCAACAATTATTGCTCTAACGAATATTTCTCGGGTTCTCAGCCAGGTTAAGTCTTTTATATAAGCCGACGTTTCGGGAGACGACTTGTGTGGGGCTGTGTTACTTTATGGAAGGCTGTGTTACTTTATGGAAGTCCAATTTCAACGTCGGCTTATATAAAAGCATTAACCTGGCTAAGAACCCGAGAAATATTCGTCAGAAGTATACACCAGGAAAAATTTTAATCGTTTATTATTGCTCTAATTTACAAATTCATACAACAGTGACGTAGCGCGAGGGGAGGTCCGGATCCCCCCCCCCCTCCAAAATATAAAAACACAATTTCTTCCTTTCATAAAATTTTTAAAAAAATACTGAAAAATTATGAATTTGCAATGGATTTCTTTAACAGATGAAGTTTTTTTCGATTATGAAATATGTGAGAATTAGATAAAAAGCCTCTACTTACAACCCTGTTTTTAAAACAATTTCCACCCTGGTTTTCGACCCCCCCCCCCCTCTTGAACGAAATTCCTGGTTACCCACCGTCATACAATTTTCTACAGAATAGGGTAGTTTCCTTCATCAAAGAAAACGAAAGGCATTGATTGCGACTCGTTACCCACCATTAGTGTATTCAAAATATACAAATTATTTGGTTTTAGAAATCCCAGTTTGGACGAATGGCAATGGTCAATTTTAACCTCATTTGAAAAAGGCCAAATTGGCGCCCATGCGGTTCCACTCCACGTGACATCACGTGAACCTAGTTTCTATACGAGTAGATAGGAGCTTTACATCGTCTGAGATTACCAATTCTTGCATGAGGCAAAGAGCTCAGGGTAACATGCCTTAATAAACACCCATTAAAATTGCCTAAGTTCGGAAAGTTTCCTTCGTTTGATAGGGTATTAATAATCCTTAATTAAGCCAAGCGCAACCTGCTAGCAGGGTACTCTGCCACCTGCTAGCAACCTGCATCGTATCAGCGCTCAAAGCCTCGTCCCAAGGTCACCTCACACGCTGACAGCGGGAACCAGAATGACGCCACACGGGGTTTTCCCAGCATTCATACTTAGCCGTCGCGTTTTCGCGCGTTTGAAAATTTTCATTTTTCATTTAATCGCTAAAAATAGATATCGTCATTTAAAAATATAAAAGCGTGAAATGAGTACTCCAGGAGATAAAATCTTTCAATTTAGGCAATAAAAAATAACAGGAAACCACTCTATTAAGAGAAATTAAGGTACTTACCCAATATTTCAACAATTTGCTCTAATTAGAAAAAAACTCATACAACAGTGGCGTAGCAAGAGGGGAGGTCCGGATCCCCCTCCCCCTCCAAAATATAAAACACAATTTCTTTCTTTCATAAAATAAAAATATATATATATATTGAAAAATTATGAATTTGCAATAGATTTCTTTGACAGATGAAGTACTTCTCGATTATGAAAAGTGTTAGAATTAGTTTAAAAGCCTCTACTTACAACCCTGTTTTTAAAACAATTTCCACCCTTGTTTTGGACCCCCCCCTCTCGAACGTAATTCCTGGTTACCTACTGTCATACAAGTTTATACTGAATTGAACGTCCCTTGCATTCCTTTTTTGTCATAAAAACCATCGCTTGCACCCCTCATCAGACAAGTAGAACGCACCACCGCTAACAGCGATTGCAAAACTATGCTTGGCTTTTACCCTGCAGAACTCGCCAACGTTGAACCAACTCCCATGTCTCTTTCTCAGAGTCTCCTCAACGCTTGTCACGCTTGAATAAATGAACTTGAACCCCGCACAATAAATATCCTACCGAAAAATTCCTTCTCTTATGTGCTGACTACATCGATGGCGTGTCGTATGTGAATTAACCATATTTTTCCTGATGATGACGATGAAACTTTAAAACGGGTCGAAATAAGATTAACATTGAAAATAGTGTAGCAGCATTTTCCGGTATTTCACTACTTTTACATAAAGTCACTTTCTTATACGTCTGTTTGCTTTTTCTTACGGGAGAACAATATTACGACTCAAATTAAACCCGCTTCCTCCTTAGGTTTCGCCTTGATATTTTCAGATCACATCATGACCAGAAGATATTGCATTATTACGCTAATTATTAGCCTTTAGAGGCTTTACGATCCTCCATTTCCGATAATTAACATTAGCATTAATCTCTCAGATAAAATAGCATAAAGGGTGTCCCCTGTAGCAACGGATAATGCGTCAGACTACAGGCAAGATGTTTCCACGGTCGAATCCTGGAATGCTCGTTACTTTTTCCTTGCATTACTTAATGTTTTTTTTTACTAGTTGTCTTCGCGCGTCTTCCATCCTTTAAGACTTTTCTATTTCGTAATTTTTTATGCAGACGTTTTTGATGGGCATAAAAGTCTTCACTTATATACAATGTAATTGATAAAATAATTACATCATAAATATTAAATGCGATAACGTTTTATAATAGCAAGCTCATCCGCCAAATACCTCCCGATACCGTTGGATTTATATACTTTATCATCATCATCACTGGCCAATAATACTAAAATTGGTGTGGCGCAACTCTTCAGAAGCCCAAATGACGAAGGAATTTAAATAAATAAAGTTAAGATAAATAAATAAAGTTAAATGAAATAAATGAAAATGTAGTTGGTCATGGCACGTCGTAACAGAGATTAAGTCTTTAGATAAGAAAATTGTATCTCCACTGCTTCTTCCACAATCGTCGTCTCCCACCCCTTTGTACGTTTCATTCAGGGTTTCCCTGATTCCTATTTTTGTCCTTAAAGTAGGGAGATGAGAGGGGTTAGAGCAGTGGCGGCTGGTGAACTTTTATTTCGGGGGTTCAACCGGGAGGTGCGGGTAGTCTACCTTCCAGCCATAGAGGGAGAATCCCAGGAAAATTTTATATTTGTAGAGCTTAAAAAACTATTTTAAAACTATTTTGATCCCAATTTGGTTGCTTTGAAAAATATTTAGTTATTTGAAAATAAGTATCTACAATTACATTTTTATGCAATTAATTTAGTTTACTATGGATTATCGTTTTATAAAAGTTGTACCATGGAAAAGGAAAAATAAGAATGATATTATTTTATTTAAGTTTTTGTGAATTCACTAGCATCCTACAAATGCTTGCATATTGAAATATTTTATGCTTAGTTTTTAATGGTAATAGAACCCCAGCATATTTAATTTGATGTACACACGATTTAGGCAATTGCAAATTCACAAATAGCTATATGAGGCAGGCTCAATGGCGTCACCCCCCCCCCCCCAGATTTTTCCTCGCAGGGACATCATGAAATAAAGAAGTTGCATGAAATTTGATATTTTTTAAACTCGAACCGATTCTCAAAATGACACTTTCCCATCCTCACTCACGAAAGCTGAGCCGAGAGTTGAGATTCTTGCTGTAATCAGAATATCAAGTTGCAATTAATACTTTGGCAATTTTTTTACAATTGTATATTTTAACTAATAAAATCGTACAGCTACAGATATTCTACACAGTTAAGTTACATTCATTGTTAAAATGAGACTTAAACCACACTAATTTTAATAAGAACCTTTAAGCGACTCCTGCAGTTGTTGTATGTTTAAACATGAAGTCCATTCTTCTCTCCTTTTTTGCGGCAAAATGGTCAATCACCTTCTCATTAAAGTCCACTATATTGCGGGCCATCTCTTTTTCAATTGACATCATGGTAAGTGCTGTAAGCCGGTCTTCGTCCATTGTGCTTCTGAGGAAGGTTTTAATTCTTTTCAGACATGAAAAACAACGTTCTGCTTCTGCCGTTGTCATTGGTATTGTGATCAGTGCTTTTAGCAGTTTCACCGTTTCACTGAAACATTCTTCTAAATTGTTTTCAAGAAGGAATGACAACAAATGAGTGGCCTTCTTAACTTCTTTAAAATCTTCTCTGCTGTAAATAAGCTGAAGCTCGCATCTTAGTTTATTTTTGTCAAGAAAACCAAATGATTCTATTGTCGTGTTTAGGATATCATCAGGAAACCTTTTTCTATAGCCGGACATATTTTCGTTGTCAAACAAGTTTGCTGCAACTAGATGACCAGTGAATTCGAATCTGCGTTCTGCCTCTGCTGCTATAGCGTCACAAACTTCCTTGGCAGCTGCATTTCGCAATGTTTGCCAGTTTTCGACCTTATTTCTCTTTGGTCTAGGCTCTGCTGATTCATCTGCTGTGGCCAGGCTTTCCACACTCTCCCTTACTTTCTGTATTTCTCTTTTGAAAGAGGAAATTGCTTCCTTTGCCCAAACAGGGTTTATATTTTTCTTTTGCAGTGAGCTATACAAAATATCTACATGAGGCATAACCTTTGAAAAGAATTCGAGCCAGTATTTAAACTCTGGTTGCTGCAGTTTCAGTTTAAGTCCTTGAGCTTTATTCAAAGTAGAAGTCATTTTGCTTGTTTCTTCAATTTTTTCAAAGCATTCTATTAATTCTTGAATATTTTGGTGAACTACTAATACGGATCTTGAATTGTAGTTCCATCTTGTTGAAGAGCCAGAAGGACCCTGTAAACACAAATAGCTGCAGCAGCGCTGCACAGGGGTTTCACAGCTGCAAGTTCGTTTCCGTTTCAATGAAGCGCGGTAACAGCGCTTGTGCAGCGCTCTTTCGCAGCACGCTGGCGAAACATGCAATTGCAGCGCATCAGCAGCGCATGCGCAAAGCATGCCTGCAGCACGCTGCTGGAACGCTGCAAATGCGAGTTTGTGCAACAATCCTCCGCTACGCGATACGCGATTGTTTACCAGGGTGCTTGGGAAGATTGCTGAGGCGGCCAACGTTGTGAAACTGTTGATCGTCCTTGGGGATTCTTATTAGGTAAGAATTTATCATCTTCTTTTAAAATGTATAATTTTAGTTACTTTAAATTCAATTCTCCTCGAAATTAGGTAGAATTGGCATTCTTTCATGGTGAATATAAACACATTTTTAGAGTGAGTGTTTTTGTTTACATACGTGGTCGTAGTTATGTTTGGAACCATTGGAAATAAGCTTTAAAATAATGATCATATAGGTTTCCATTAACAGTGAAATAGGAAATTTGTACCGCATGTCACAGGAAAAGTTCACAGCTCAAAAGTTTTTAGTTAGCCAACCTTTTTAGTAAAATACTAAAAAGATTGTCTAACGAGACGGGCTGACGCGGGAGTGAAAAAATCATTAAAGCGACAGAGAGAATGCCCTGCTGAAATGGAAGATGTCAATACTGATTTATCCAGTAATTATCTCGTGTTACTAATTAAAAAATATAAGTTGTTTAAAGCTTAAGTAGGTACGCCTTCAGGAATGCATTGATGAATTTTAAAATGAAAACACTGGTAGAGGAGTAACGGGATAACTCAAAAGCATTTTGGTCTGGTGTTAGGGAAGCACGAGCAATGTAAAATATCTTCCGTTTGATCGCTAAAATACGATGATGGATAAGTATTAGCAAACAGTTTCGTGAAAGCCAATATATTGAATTCCTACTTCAAGAGTGTGTTCACTGAACCTTCTGGGAACAAATTAGAAAATATTGACAATGTTTTTGCAAGTTCTAGCTTCAGGGTAGATTGCCTTCATGAGTGTTTGGCAAGTTTAGCCTTTATATAAATGAGAGAGTGTAATTTTCTGGCGTATGTAACATTGTTGTGACCGTGTGGTGTGCATGTGGGAATCCTCTTGCGTGCTTATGATTCATCATGATAAATATTATAATTATTACAAAGCTATTCTTGGCATAGTTTTTAATGATTCATCATTATAAATATTATAATTATTACAAAGCTATTCTTGGTATAGTTTTTACTCTTGTCAGTTATTCCTTCCCTCCATTTACAATTGGTCTCCCATTGATTGCGTCTTTTGTATCAGTAGATGCTTTATGTGTGTTCTTTGGTATTTCCTCAGATGCTGATAAGAAGCCTACGCTGGTTCATGTTGGTTTTGGTAAAATAAATAAAAAGATAGGAGAGTGGTACCAGCAATTGCACCAGGATAAGGAGATCCGTTTTTGACAGCGATTGTGTATACTATTGCATTATTATGAATATATGATTTTATTTTTCATTGAATTACTCTTGCTTCATCTGATGTGTCTAGCATAATTACTTTAAACGACCACTGTTTATTCTCTAATTTTCAGTTTTGTATTTCGAAGAAGGAGCATAAAAACTTCCACTGCTATTATATGCCATGCAATTCTGCCCTTGGGTACTGTCATTTTGTTCTGTAACTAGGAATTGTGGTGCATTCTCATTCTATATTGAGTACTATGTTTGTTGCCTTTGCTTTTGATGATTTTTCGTTGCATTGCTTCTGCTGATATATCATGCATTAATTACTTAACATGAATTTTGTTTATTCTCTAATTTTCAAATTTATATTCTGAGGAGAGGGCAGAGAAACTTCCTCTGCCATTAATTGCTATTTAAATCGGGCCTTGCATACTGTCTCTTTGTTCTGTAACTTTTTGGGATGCAAATTAAAAGATGCATTGAAAATAAATTTTTGAAGCATATTTTGAATTTTTGCGATTTTATTCTTCTACCAAAAACTCATGCTGCTGTAAGGATAATGCTATATAGCGAATGGTGAGTAAGTATCTGTGTTTAAGGTATGCTTAGTTATTCTGAGGATTGTTGTACGCTTTGTATGGAGTGGTTACCAGTTCTTAATTTTGCATTCTTTTTTGATTCGAGATTTGAGAACTAATGCTGTTTTGGCTGAGTGAAGTACTGATGGTAAGCCTAGAGTGAAAGTCTATGGAAATTTCACTTTCTAGGTTATGACCGTCATAGAATTCTACCCTGTGTGCCAAACTTCTTTTCAAGGTAATTTCGTTTTGGATTACTACCCTGTGGCCATAGTTATGCAGGTTATTCCGGACCTTTTCATTGATGATATGCTTTCAGCGTAAATCCCCAAAAGCAATTCCATCATTCATGTGCAGGTCTGAATTATCATCGCTGCTATGCTCGTAGATATGTCTACTTGTCCGGGCACTAGTCAGCCTGGATGGTGAATGAAGAAATAGCTATTGGGCATAAGCTATGGAGTACTGAAATAAATTATTAGGTCTTGATTGAACTGCGTAATTCAATCAAGACCTAATAATTTATTTCAGTACTCTTTCATAGCGTATGCCCAATGGCTAATTCTTCATTCACCATCCAGGCTGACTAGTGCCCGGACAAGTAGACATATCTACGAACATAGCAGCGATGATAATTCAGACCTGCACATGAATGATGGAATTGCTTTTGGGGATAGGCCACCGGGTAGTAATTGGCAAGGATAAGAATTAAAGCGAAATTCGGGTGCCGCAGCATCACAAGACGGTTGTTGCAGCGCTGCCGCAGCAACTGAACGGCGCTGCTGCAGCTGTTCAGCAGCGCTCGTGATGCTCCTCCGTTACGCTGCCGCAGCTGTTCTGCAGCGCTACAGTGGCGCTCTAGCAGCGCGTGTGGCATTCAAAAAACGGAAATTTGAAGGTTGCTGTCGCGCGTCAGCAGCGCGTGGGCACCGTCTGCAGCGCTACGGTGTAGCGCTGCTGCAGCGCTTCAGCAGCTATTTGTGTTTACAGGGGAAGTCGTTTTCCAACTATTTCATCCAAAATGTCAGCTCTCTGTGAGGACTGGCTAAAAAAGGTACACACCTCTTGAAGATTTGCAAAAAATACCCTCACTTCTTTGTTTTGACTTGTTGCTTGAACCATGACCAAGTTGAGCTGGTGCGCGTAGCAATGTACAAAGTGTGCATTTGGATACTCCGCCTTGACACGTGTCTGAACACCATTGAATTGGCCACTCATTACATTTGTACCATCATAGCTTTGTGAGATAAGTTTGTTTTTGGCCTCTCCTAGCACTTCCACAAGAACACGTTTTATGCAGGCGAATAATGTTTCAGCATCATGATGTTTAGGGTTTAGAAATGTCCAAAATCTCTCGATAGGCAACCCACTTTTGAGAACAGAGCGAAACACTACAACCATCTGAGCTTTAGCAGACACATCTGTAGTTTCATCAGCAATCACAGACACAAAATCTGCTGAGCGAATTTCTTCAAGAATATGTAGTTTGCAGACGTGCAGCATACAATCTAACAGGTCATTTTGAATTTCCTTGGACGTACCTTTAAAAACAGTGGCAACTTCCAGGTGTGATTTCAAAATAGTATCTAATGTAGCTGAGAAATTCACTAATCCTTTGAAAATACCGGGGTTATTGGAGTCATCTCTTTCATTATGTCCACGCAAAGCTAGTTCAAACTCTCCACAAAACCGAATACAATCAATTATTTTTGAAAGGACATACCGATTTTTCCTGACTTGGTCGTTATTTTTCTCAACATTAAGCCTAAAAGCTTCACTGAGTTGTTGCCTTATTTCAGTACGACCTAAGATGGATAAATCCAAGCAGGCATTCTTATGATACAAAGATGTTTCATGTTTTTTTATTTTCTGGGTAAGATGACTCAAGTCTGAAACTCCAGTAGTTGTCCATGTTGTGTCCTTTCCTTTATAAAATAGAAGACACGGGAAGCAAAAGAATCTATTGGTTACTTCACATCCACAAATCCACGAATTTCTATCATACAGATGTGACTTGAATATACGAGTGTAGTTTTTGCCTCGAGAACTTTGCTGTAGACGAATGTCCAAAGGCGGCGTCGGTCTGCCTAGTGCTTTGATTGCACATTTTTGTTCAAGAGTTAGGGCACAAAAGTTACTACTAAGTAATGATGCAACACTGTTCATCCTTGACACGTTTCGAAGCACTAAGCCCACACTATACAGTCGCTCACAATCAACTGAAATAATTTACAATCCACGATGACACATTCAGTACGGTGAAACACTATTCGTGATACTGACCAATACTGACTGACAGAGACGTAACTTAAAAATTGTAGTAAACAAATGAGTTGCAGCGATATCGTGCGCCAGCTGTTGACAGCGCTGTGCACACTTATCCGCGCGCATTAAAATCAGCTTCAAATATCGCCACTTGCGACGCTAACGAGCAACGGTATCCAGAGTCCTCTATTTATGAAGTGAGGGAGTGGTGCTGAGAATCCAATATAGAGGACTCTGACGAAGAGTAATATAGAGAAAGAGTAGCGTCGAGAACAGCCATTCAGAGGACTCTGAATACCGTTGCATGTCAGCGCCTCGAGTGGCGATTTTTGAAGCTGATTTTAATGCGCGCGGAGCGAAAACAACTCTAGCGGCGGACATGACAAACCTCTTGTTGTGCAGTTTACGGGATTGGCAGACTCGTGAACCGTTCGGACACGTTCGGTTACTCTCGGGAGAAGTCGGTTGTCGCTGCACTGTCTTTGCAGCTCCGAGACCATGTTATTCCGCCGCAAGCCCCCCTCCCTCCGCCAACCCCGCGCCTAAGTCAGGAGGTTCATTCTTCCTACTGAACTCAGCACAGCTGAGCACAGCAGTAGAGCTCACGCGCGGTAACTTCAGCCCTCTTTCAAAAATTTTGAAACGTATTTAATGAAATTTCCAAGATAAATCTTACAATTCCGTTTCCGTTTAGGTAAATGTCAAAGCAGCAATTTATTTTGGGGGTTCACTGAACCAGTGAACCTATAGCACGAGCCGCCACTGGGTTAGAGGCTAGGGGAGGGGAGAATCGGCAGTCTGGAGCCAACTGCGACGGGAAACCACATGAGTCCTCGTCTCATGCAAAAAAGTGCTTCGCCAGGCAATCCACGCGAAACGCATGATTGAATGGTTTATTGATTAAATGGGAAACCCAGAATACAAAAAAAACATAAGTACAGGTAACATTCTGCTGATAAGAAACTAATCGAAAGTCAAAAACCAGTAAAATTTCAATAGTCACGTTCCCAGGAGCGAAATGTAGAAACGAAATGGATCTAAACCAGGGTTGGCAAGTGAAACGAAACGTAAGTCCAAATCAATGAAATTTCAATAGTTTCGTTCCAGGGAGCGGAATGTGTAAACTAAACGAAATTGAATTTAACCCGGGGAGCTACAATCAGGGTCGAAACGAAATCGGAGTTTGAACTACTTCGGATCGAAACTAGACTAAAACTCAGGGACGAAACGAAACGCAGATAATTTTACGTACCGGAGGGACCACGCTTCTACCTTCTAACGGCTTAGTTTCGACCCACACAACGAGTACGAAGTATGGTTGATTGAAGTAGAGGTTCGGCCTATCGCAATTACATCAATGGGGCACTCATATTTCTACAACTAACAGAAGATCGGTGAACGCAAACTGGCCGTTCGATTTTTAAGCTCGATGTTTTAACCTCTCTACACGCATGTCAAACGTAATGGGTCGAAAACTATTCCCTCTTATCCCCCTCCACTCAACTTGTGGGATCGAAACTTACTACGAGCAGCGGAGTTTCGATTAATTTAGTTTCGTTCCCGGGAGTAAAGTTTCGTCCCGGGTCGAAACTAAACTCCTTGGTGAATTTAATTTCGTGCGGGGACGAAACTAAATCTAGACCACGTATTTTCGTTTCATTCCGTGTCGAAACGGAATATTCTCGTTTCGTTTTACTTGCCATCTCCGGTTGTGGATTGGGGTATAAGCTAATACCGTGCGCGGTATATGGAAATCGTTTTATTTTTTTCATTGATTGCTGTTGCATGGGTATGTATATCATCACCACACATGCTTTGTTTCCAGGGCTGCCTACTTATAAAAAATATTGTGGGGCCATACTGGGGGCGTTTCCCCGGGAAATTCGATAAACAGTGAGTTTTAAAGTTTTTTAAAGCAAGTTTTCCTGGATATCACACAATTACTTATACCACTTCATTGTGTGATATCCAGGAAAGCTTGTAATGGAATACCACAAAGTTAATGTAGAGTTAGTGGATTTTTTAAAGCATTTTAGAAGAGTCATATGATCAACATTAGAACCCTGAAAACTCGACTCTATAAAGCTCGACACTCCGGGAAAATCGACAAGCCTGATATCTTTTCTTCCCCCCAATAACAAATTTATGGAGGGGCTCGGGAACTCTCAGGCCCCATGGAGTCGGCGCCACTGTTTGTTTCTTTGCCTGCCATGAGACCATGAAATCCAAGTTCCAAGTCTACCACTTCTCTGGGTACTATCCTTCCTGAGCAACGCCGTGTAGCCTACTAGGCTACAATAAAGTAAAAATGGCGTACGTGATTCCACCTAAAACAGGACCATTTTTGCGAAAGTGAGGGACAACGAGATGGCTCGAGATGAACTTCCCTCCTTGCACAATAGATGGCGCGGAGGCTGGGAGAGCAGGGCGGCATCCCCTCAGCCCCTCCACCCCGAAAGGCGGAAACAGCTGATAAAGCCTCGTCACTGGGGAAAGTTTACGGAAATGCGATTCCAAGAACGCGTGGCCATTCGATCCACTGAAAATCTCCACGTGTAGAATTCAACACATATCGGCGTATCTACAGGACCAACATCCTTCGACGGGAGGTAGGTCGAGGCGCAGAGAAAATATTAACTAGAAAATGCGCATGCTGGCTGCGCAGTAAACAAAATTCCGACACCAACAATGAGACCCAAATACATATTCATTTTATCAACGTAGACGCCCATAACGCCCTAACCTAACACATCAACAATCTATGAAAACATGGAAAGAGTGAAAGAAATACTTACACACTGGTTGTGAAATTGCTGTGATTTAAAGACTATTTTGAAGGCGGCAACATTGGTGCAGGCGAATGAATAAATATATTTTTTTAAACTAAAAATCCTGTAATTTTCTGAACACACTTCGTAGATCTCTTACTTTTTCATAAATTAAAAATATGTATGTAAGACCAACGTATCGGAACTTTATTTTTTATTATTATCAAGGCTATTGTGGAAATATGATACCAATTCAGCGACATAAAAACGTAAAAGGTTGCAATTCTCTCTCACAATGAACTAAAAGGTTCCACAAAATAACTACTTTATTTCCTTTACTTTAAATAATTTTGCACTATTAATTATTGAGTGACATAAACAGAGTCCTTTACATTTTTTGCATAGCTCAATTTTTATCATGTTTTCATTATTATTATTTAAGCCCTGATAATGGGAAAATTAAGACCGGAAGCCCTGGCTTTAAATGCTTTTTATAATAAAAATTTGGAGACTTATGCTACAGTAATTTTCCTACAAATATCAAAAGAGGTCAAGAAGATTACACATTGATTTATCATTGGAAATTGAATCAGATCGCTAGTAAATAACTATAATCACAATTTGTTGAAATCCTGTTACTTTTCCTTCTTCTTGAGTCTTTATCATAATGCAAATAAACTATGTAATCTTTATTTTAATGGGAATAAATTATATAAAAATTTAATACTCACTTATTGTTAGTATTGCTTGGCCTTGTTAATGGGACAAGCGTGATTTGTTGCTGTTTACCACGAAGTTACTTTTTCCGTTTCTTGAACCGTCTCCTACTTTTCGAACTATTCGTGATGGAAAATCGACGGCCTTAACCCTATCGCAGATAAGTTGATGACGTCACGAGCGAAGTCCTATCCTATTGCATTGTCCTCGCGTGGGTCGTTGGTGTTTACACCCTTTTGAGAGATTCCATCCCACAGTGATAAGTTCTCACACAGCGAGTACATGAACCACAAAAACGCAATGACGTCACCAACTCATTATAATAATGCTTCAACTTTCGCTCATTCTCAATGTAAATTTGCAAGGGGATGACTGACTCTGAAGAACCGGATTCTGGACCTACATGAAACGTGCATTCAGGCATGAGATAGGAATCTCCTCCAGTCTTAAAAGAAGTCGAAGAGACTTTAGGGTAAGTAATTGAATATACAGACACTTTTCACGACGCAAAAACAACCAAACGGGCCACCAATTACGTCTGCTCCCAACCCGTGATTACGCTTGCCGAAGGGAAGTGCTAACGGGAGATAATACAGTAGCACTGACGTAAGCGATTCAGTTTCAGAAATCTCTTTCACTTGACAGGTCCACTTTCACTCCAAAACATTCACAAAATAAGTACCAAATACCTAATCACTACTGGGCTCTACAACTGCTACTACCTATTACAGTAGATTCCGTTTAATGGGTCCCCCGGTTACTTGGGGCAGCCGCTTAATTGGGGGAGATATTGAAGAACAGAACCCAATAGAGGAATATCCCAGAGCATTCTCCGCTTTATTGGGACAGCATGCCGCTTTATTGGGCCATGAGTCGGCGACATAGACTCTATTCCTACTCGCGACGAAATTAATTTTTTTGTTTTCAGAATACTATTTTTATATTTTCCTCCCATGATTTACTCCTATTCTTCTCAAGTGCTCCTATTCTTGCCCTATTTTGAAATCTCCTGTTGTTATGCTATACGTATGAGGATAGGACTTTTCTTTAATAGGGCTTAGGAAAAGACATTCATTCAGCATCGCCCGAGGCTGTGAAAAATACTTTCAACTAAATTTTTATAATTCTTAAAAATGATAATAAATTAACTCAACTCGCTGATTTATTAAACAAATTAATATTTTAATAAACTTAGGTTGCATTATAAACATTCTTTAGTCTTTTTTCTACCATTTCAAAGTTTTTTTATGCCCATATACGAGAGAGTTCACCTAATTGGGGCAAAGTGCGCAAGTACCGATACGTCCCAATTAACCGGAATCTACTGTATATCTTTTGGTCGAGTGGATAAAATATATATATTAAGTTTGGAGCGTGTCAGTCAAACAAACAATGGCAAGTCACAAAGTCAACCTGATTGCGGAACAAGCAAGTTGGAACTGCAATGCTCTATTTTAATATTAGAATATTTAACGACGACAAGCGAAAGATTTCAGTTTCGCCGCATCGTGAGGAAAGGATATTTCGGGACTTCTGCGTCGAAAAAGGTTGCTCTAGCCTCTATACTACCGAGTTAAAGATATATAAATTTGTTTTTTATTACAAAATGACGATTTTTCCCTTAAAATGTCCCGCTCATGGAAATTTTTCATCCACTCACCCTCATGCTGTGTTGGTACACCACGATACTCATGTCTGCCGAAGTGAGCGAGGTAGGAAAGCGGAACCGAGAGGTGGCGCGCGTCGCCTGTCTTTTGTCTCCATACGTCGCGTAATACGGCCGCGATTCGGCGTGGCGGAACCGGGCACACAGGTGGGCAGTGTAAACACGAGGAAATGTCAAGCGCGCAGCCTGTCACAATCGCGAAGGTTACATCGCGCGCATGGTGTCAGATTTGGACTGTGGAGTATACGGGGAGTCAAGGAGACCGACTTCAAAGAGGAGGCCCAATTCCACCCCATTAAATAGGCTGATTTCTGTCGCAACTTTCGGTCGCATTTTAATCGAGTTTCAAAAATGTCCACGGCGCGGTGAGGAGTGCAACCACGAATATCACAAAAGAGAATCCGCAAGTCGGCCGCTAAATGCGTTTTCATCCATTGCGCATTTAAATGGGTTTACAAAGTTCACCACACGCGTCGCTGACGGACAAATCGATCCGAGTTTCACGGGGAAATAAGGCATTAATTAGGGGTGTCAAGCGAACTTTATGTACATGATGAAGTGGTCTGTCAAATTTATTATTTTTCAATGTTATTCCTCGCGATTACAAGCATTTTACTGCAAAATAATGGAAAAAAATTGGACCGCATTGCACTCATCACCGCGCCGCGGAAATTTTTGAAAACCGATTTAAAATGCGACCGAAGTGGCAACAGAAATCAGCCTTTTGCGTGGTATGATTGGGTCTCCATTATGCAGTCCTATTCAGTGGCGCAGCGAGGGGGGGTTTTGGGGGATAAAATCCCCCCAGATCTCAGGGAATTTTTTTAAGTTTAATCCATTTCATCTAATTGGATTGACATTACGAATAGTGTAAGGATGAATAAAGTATCCCTCACAAAGCCGTAAAACTCACTGTTTTGAACCATATATCTTTAAAATTCCGCAATTTATTAATTTGAACCTACCGCTTATCCTAGTGGGTATACTATACCCCCACACACCCCGGTAGTAGTCGCACGTAAACCCCTCCCAGCCTTAATTCCTAGCTGCGCCCCTGGTCCCATTGACGCTCGTAATCCCATTTAAATGCGCGTCGGATGACAACATATTTAGAGGCCGACTTAATGATCATCTTTTCTAATAGAGGCTACGAATGCAATAAGTAATGCCACACATTTTTTTCTGAAACAGGGGTTCTTTATTCAGCATTCAAAATATCCTTGTTATTTCCCAGTATTTTAGCTAAAATAATAGTATTTTTTTAACGTAATCTCCATTCAATGTTATGGCTTGACGCCACCTTAAAGGGAGGGCACTGTTTACCTGAATGGTACCATTCCACTAGTCGATATCGTAGCCAACGTCGCACTGTATCAATAACTTCTTCATCATCGCAGTGGCGGCGATGATGAAACACGGGGTGCCTAACGACTCTCTGTACTTTGTCCACAGTCAAATCCAAGGGGACTGGATAGAAGCCAATAGGAAGGGCCAATTCTATCCTATTGAAGGTTGATTTCTGCTGCCACTTTGGTCGCATTTTAATCAGTTTTCAAAAATTTCCGCGGGGTGGTGATGAATGCAATGCGATCCACTTTTTTCCGACAGTTTGCGTTATTATCTTCATAATGGCGAGGAATGGCATTGAGCTTTTATGAAGTTCATGGATGACATTAATCATGTGAATAAATTTCCCTTAAAACCCCTAATTATACCTTATTTCCCGTGAAACTAAGATCAATTTGTCCGTCAGCGACGCGAGTGGCGACTTCAGTAAACCCATTTAAATTTACGGTGGTTGGAAAAAAATATTGAGGACTACTCGAGGATCCTGTTTTGTAATATTCGTGGTCAGATCACTGTAAACGTTGCAAGCGTCCGTGAATATATGAGATTCCTTAGTTTTACCTTAGTTTAGAGATACCTTAGGGACACGCATCCGTTACAGACACCTTTTTTAGAGATCCTTATGGCGCGGTCACTAGGTGGTAGCCAATGCAGCTATTTGAGACGAAGCGGGAATATTTGAAAATATTCCACAAGAAAAGTCACATTTTTTCAACCAAAATGGCCTTGAAAAAAATGTGTTGCATTAATTATTGAACTCACCTCGTGCATAGGGAGACCGTTTCATAATTTTTAAACGAAGCAAAAAAATAATTATTCAATAAAAAATAATTTATTCCTTTAATTACGACTCCGTTGTGAAATTATATTTACAGAAACTACAGAAAATTTAATACTAAAAATCAATGATTTGGCAAAGTCACATTGAAAAAAAATTGTACAGTCAAAAAATGTTTTTACAATGCGGTAGTTTAAGATCAAATGCAGGCTCCTTAATTTATTTAATATCATTATAAATATATTATGTACTTATTATCCTGCTTAGCAACTCTTGGTCTATCATCAGATGGGTTTTAAAATTTATCAGCAGGGTTATTACATATCTCTAGGAAAATTATTATTGACTTTTATATCTTCAATTGCATTTGAGTTGATTTTATTGTATTTTTTCATGGTTAATTAAATATAAATCCATTCTTCTTGAGGTTTTTTTTCCTTTCCTTTGTCTAAAATGTCTGGAAAAAAACTCTAAAAGTGAGTAGAATTACTCAATCCAATCGTTAATACTCAAATTCCACGTTTAATCAAGCTCTAATTGTTTCAGAAAAATAAATCCCCACACTTTCGTCCAGCCTAAATTATTTAATAAATGTCCTTAAAAATCCAGAGTACTAAATACACTGTCGAAAAGGCTGGATTCCCGAGAAAAACCGTTTTCGTGATACCTGAAAAGTACATCCAAAAACATGTTTGCGTTTCCGTAGCTCAGTAACTAAGGAGTCGCGACCGAACGTTTTTAAAGGACAAAAAAAATGTTTAAAATTGTCTCCCCTGCCATCTCCTGAAGTAGGTACCTACTGCAAATTCCACCTGAAACACCATGTACACAGGAAATAAGGGCCACGATAAACCCCAAAGCTGAAACTGAGGAAAAACATATCTGCTTTGGACCTATTATAATAAGTAATAAAAACGTAATTCCTAACAGACGCTTAGCATGAGGAAAATAACTAAAAGTGTACATAAAGTTTTGGTTTTAAGCACTGAATTCTATGGAAAATTGGTAATGAAACAAAATTAAAGTGCAGTTAAAAGCCTAGAAAATTGCAACATTTTCTTAACCTCCCAGGACCTCATCATTTTGTGAGGTTACCCCCATCTCTCCCCCCCCCCCCCACCAGTGGCGTAGCCATGAGTTTCTATGGGGGAGGGACCAAAACCAGGGGAGGGAAATTTTGGAAAACAGGATACTAAGTTAATTATTTTAAACTAATTTTAACACTTTTTATAATAATAAAAAACTTCATTTGTTAAAGAAATGTTTTGTAAAAATTCATGATTTTTCAATATCTTGTTTTCTTTAACGAAGGAAAATAATTGTGTTTTTATATTTCGGGGGGGTCCGGACCCCGAACCTCATCTGTCTACGCCATTAGCCCCACATAGACGCCCCTTTACCTCTAATCTGGATTCTCCACTGCCTGCAAGGATATGGTAAATTAATTACTAAGCGTTGGTTTTCTATGTGAATGAACTTGTATTGTTGTGGTCGCGGGTTGGATACAAACTTGTTGGAAACCCACATCCCCATGGATGTGGAAAGCACAAAAACAATAAGTGCCCATTTTTTTCGTTATTTTTAGTGTTTTATACAACCATGAGGTGTGCATGAGGAAGATTCTGTCTCATGCTACGTACTGGTGATTCGTCACTCACAATTTGGCACTTTTTCTTCCGGAACAAATAACTAGAGACCCCTCTAACTTAGAAGAGACTTGATGGATTTAACTTTGTCCAACCCTAAAAGCTTAGTTAAAAAAATCTGACGCCCCAAGATACGACGAGAAAAACTATTTTCTTGCCGAGATTCGAAACCGGACCTTCCGATTCCCGATCGAATTCGAATGATTCGCAGCGAATTTCTTCCTTCTCGCATTTACATCTTTGCATATCGTGCGCGTGACTGTGGGCAAGGTCACATGCTTATGAAGTACATCAAGGTCACTGATCAAACTGCCCGAGAAATTTTATGAAACGAAGGCAATTGTCATAATGATACGAGTAAAACCGGTCGGGCGTTGTCTCCGAGAGTACTTTTCCCCAGTATTTTTATCTTTATGCCATCACTACACTAATCGGAAGAGCAAAAGAAGTTAAACGTATGAATATCTAGTAGATATTACCAACAATTCGAATAGAAAATTACGATTTCATTGTTGTTTTTATTATAAGTGGTTGTCAAGGAAATATACTACTGTTGATTTCAAAGGAAAATAAGTGATTTTTTTAAAACTAATAATATCTAAGCTTTCTGGCAAATGGAAGGGTTAAATGAAAATCAATTGAAATAATTAAAGAAAAAACTCCATGCATCCATCAGATGGAAATATTCCAGCCCTCAATGTTGAATGGAGGTACTTTTTAAAAACGAAAAATCATGCCGCTACACCGATCGCAAAGCTCAGCATATGGGCAAACAAGGAGGAGCCTATGGGCAACCATTTAGTGAGCACATACTGGTGATTAGTCACCCCCTGCCAAACACCCTAAAGGTGGTTCGCACTGTATTCATCACCATCCACGAACTACCCTGCAAGCCGCCTCATTGGACGTGTTGAGGGGGTTGTTCGGAATACAAAAAATAATGCTACGCGCTGGAGTTATTCTAACTCAAAAGTCCAACGATTTACACAGTATTTAAATAATTCATTGTTCGAGGAAAAATAAACCCGAAGTCCTACACCTATCGGTTCGGCATGATATCCCTCTCGTTTGAGGGCTTGTGTAGGACCTAAAAACATAATAAGATAATAAGATGACATTCTTCCTGTCGTTCAGAAATACTGCTGTTCTCAAATTGCTCAAAAAACCGAAGCTTAGCACATGGTTTCCTAAGGCATGGGCTTACCAAGCGGGAGAGAGGTGGAGGCAGCTACCGCCTCCCACCCCCTTAGAAGAAAAAATCGCTGAGGTCTTTCAGGAAAATCAGAACTGCATTGAAACGAAAGTTTCCAACAAGTTTTCTTTATATCCACGAAAAATGATATTATTATGATACATGTAACTAAAATAAAATTATTTTTAAGCAAATAATTTTATAAACAAATCAAGCGCTTTTATAATTTTCTTTAAATTTTGGTTTCATTCAGCAATTTCCATGCAAAAATGTTAGGACTTGAACGAACATGACTTACCCCCCCCTTCCCTATTTTTGAACCTGGGTACGCCCGTGTCCCACTGTCTAACCATCATTCTGTCTCTAGCCTAAACATGTGTACATAGATACTATTTTTTCGCGGCAGAAGGTTTCGCCCCGGAGTTTCGGTTGAATGAAACATACCAACGCGCATTAATTGTGGAGTGGAGATGCATTTAACGGCAGCAGTACTCACCAGAGAAGATGTAGAGTAGCCCGCTACGAGATGGTCGTGAGAGTCCGAAGCCGCTGCCGGTCGCGGCTTTAGCAGCGGCGAAGCCCCGGCGAACGAAGGAGGGCGATGTCGGTGAACTTTCTCGCCGTTATCCACAGAGGAACACAATAAAAAACACACCACGAGGGGGCTTCACAGGGGCATGTGGGATACAGTCAGGTATTCTAAAGAAACACAAGGAACCGCAAGGAATCTATAAAAAAATAAAATACCTGCCGTAGCGCAGACGGTTGTTTTAATAGAATAAAAAACAACACCACGCGCCCGTTGTCACCTCTTCAACACAACAAAAACAACAACCTTACGGCATGGGTCACGTTGGAACACATGCGAGTCGCCGGGGAAACGATCAGGAGATTATTGAAAAGTTGCGACGGGAGGGGGAGGAGTGGGCGTTGGTAACCTGGGCGACGACAACAAAGGGGAAACAAAACACGCACGATCGGTGCGTAGTAGTAGTGGGAAAATTTGAGCGCGATGGTTTGAGTGAGAGATATATAGACACACGATGGCACAACACTTGTAGTACGAACTCAAAACGGTAATTTCAATATTTTTTTTATTTTAATCGCAGAGAGCACAACACCACGCAAGACCGCTGGGCGGAAGCATTGCACACCGAGAGGCACCAGCTACGAGCCGCCTTGTTCTCCAACTTGCCGACCTGTGATCGTGGAAGCGGGGAGACTGTTCGTAGTGGAGAGGAGGTTAACCTCCCCTCCGCAGTCTGCTGTTTTCTTTTTCCCCTCCACTCCCTTCAACGTCTCTCCCCTACTCAGTCGCTCTCCGTATCCCTCTTTCCAGAACCGTGTCTCGTTCATGAGTGAATCGTTCATTTTTGAACGGCTCGCAAGCATGAACCGAATGACTGAATGTGATCATAGCAGTGGCGTCAAGGGAGTGACCATGATCAGGGGCGGATCCAAGATTTTTTTCTGGGGGGAGCAAAAGGGTTTTACAGGTCTTCTCATATTTCAGATTAAAAACAAAATACAATTACTGTAGAAAATATTCTTTATTTTGATATGAAAGTTATTAATTTTAAATAAAATAATTGAGGCTCCGTAATGCATAAAATAAAACGAACGTAATGATAACCGTATTAAAAATGTCTGTTTTTAAGCGTCTGGGGGGGCACGTGCCCCTCCCCCTAAATCCGCCTTTGTCCATGATCAAAACCAGGGGGGTGGGAAAGCGATGGTCGTTCAAGTCAAAACATTTTTGCATGGAAAGGGTGAATGAAATCAACATTTCAAGAAAATTATAACAGCGCTTTATTTGTAAATAAAATTATTTGCTTGAAAAAATAGTTTTATTTTAGTTACATATCTTATGGTAATATCATTTTTCGTGAGTTTAAAGTAATTTTTTGTAAAATTTTGTTCCAATACAGTACAGATTTTCCTTGAAGACTTATGCGATTTTTGCTTCTGGGTGGAGGGGGGGGGGTGGCAGCTGCTCCTTCCTGCCTTTTGCTGGGTACGCCCATGAGAGGCGTAACTAGAAATATGCTTTGGGGAGAGGTTAGATGGGGTGGCGACTCCCCTCACAGCCAACAGGGTCCGGAAAAACTTTTGCCAGGAAGTACAGTTTACATCATTTTGGCACTAAAAATTTTATTTCAAGCAGATGCAGTTATTGAATTTCAAAACTAGACAATAGTTTTAAATAACTTTTTTATTTCTCTGAAGCTTTGGGGGAGATTTATCCTCTTATCCCCCACCATAGTTACGCCATTGTCATAGTATAAATATATACACACTCTATGATGTGATCCTTCATCGACATAATCTTTAGGAATATGATGCGCAGCTTTCGATGAAAATGTTGCTCGTTATATTAGTTTGCATTGCTGCCACCGCTTCGCTACGTTCCAATTCAAATTATTTGGCAATTTTCATTTCCATTCGCGTTTCTCTTTTAGTCGGCAGAGTTCAAAACTATTGGAAGAGTTCATTTGGTTCGTTTCTCAGAGAAATTATGATTCATTACCGTCAGTGTTGGTGAAAGTATGGAGAAAAACTAACTAGGCTCAATTACGGTTACTTCGTAAAAAATTCATTAATTACATGAAAAAATTTCGGATTTCAAAAAGGAATCAGTAAAATTACTGTTACAATTACTTATTGTAAGACTGCCCTCTATAAAGACCACCTGGGAAATGTCGAATAAATGTGGAATATATGAGTCATAGAAAGTTTTTTAAGTTGCAATTTCACCTGCGATAAATGCAATTTTAACTGCTGTGACAACACTAGGGGTGTCATATTTCGTACCCACCAGAAGTACCTACTCTACAATATAAGGATGGCTGAACCAAAACTAGCAAGTTATGGTACTCAAAGAAACGAAGTTAAGTGTAGGCCGAGGTAAATCAGTGAAGTCAGTAAAGTAATCGTCTATTAGATGGGCGCACCCAGCAAGGGGCAAGCGGGGGCAGCTGCCCCCCTCCCAAGAAGCAAAAATCGCAAAAGTCTTTAAGCAAAATCAGTACTGAATCTAAACGAAATTATTCAAGAAATTTTCTTTAAACTCACGAAAAATTATATATATTGATATAAGATATACAACTAAACTAAAACTAAAATAGATCATGGCTTGCTCCCCCCCATAGACCATGACTTGCCCACCCCTAGTTATGATCCTAGCTACGCCTTTGGTTTATTATGGGCACATACTAAGAAAGTAACGATTACTCGTTCACCGTAAGGAGTAAACTAAAAGTAAAAATTATATTTTGTAAAATGTAAGCGTTACAAGTACGAATTACTACAAAAGTAATCGATACAATTAATCTGTTCACCGTAAGGGGGACCTTTGGAGAAAGTATTGAGAAAAAGTAACTAGTACTATTGCAAGTAAAAGTAACTAGGCTCAATTACATTTCCTTCGTAAAAGAAAGCATTAATTACAAGAAAAATTTCTGATTTCTAACAAGAAACAAAAAAATTTACAGTTACAATTACTCATTCTAAAATTGCCCACAATAAAACCCTTACTTACCAACACTGATTACCATGAGGCGAATGGCTTGAATCAGTTTAATCGTTTTATATGGATGTTAATGTGTGTTTACCCTGACGCCGGACCTGTAACAGGGGCAGTTTTCGGAAATTGCGGTGTACTTTTATGCGCGCGATAACAGAATGTGCTTAATTCAAGCAATAAATTTTCATTTTGGTTCCAATTTAAGATCAGTATACTAAATAAATTTAATTTCATGTCGAATTACTCCATGTGATACAATTACAAACTCTAAATGGAATTTAAACTTGAAGCGTTGACTATTTTCCCGAAAAACTCCGCGGCTTCAAAAAAATCACTATGGAAGCACTAGTTAATGCCATAAGTGCTATTTATTTCACGTTCCCTAGGAAGAAACTGACAAAATGTCCCGAGCAGCTGATGGAATTATAAACCCGGGACAAATTTCTCTGAACAGTTGTAACCCTTTACGTACCAACCGATTTTAAAGGAATTATGCTAAAATTGCCGAGGTATATATACTGATTTGGCAGTAGTTTAGGAAAAAATAATGTCGCAAATACGTGGGAAGGTAAATATTAAAAAACTCATGGAAAACTTTAATATATTTGGTTTCGAATTGCTTATATATCATTTGATTATTTTTCTACAAGAAATAAGATCAGTGATAATTTAAACAAAATTTTTATGCTAAAATAAATGGACATGCAGGAGGGGAGGGGTAAAGCTCCTGACACTTTTCGCGAGAGAGCGCAATAGTATTGATGAAAAAATATCGCTATAAATCGAGTTTTCGATCAATCGAGTTTTAATCGAAATACAAAAAATCTCGGTTTTTCGAAAAAAATCGAAATTTGAGTGAAAATATCGATTAATCGATGAAATTGAATGCTCTGTTTTGAAAAAATACAGTTCGCACAATAAGTTATTCTTGTCAACTCAAGTTACACATTAGGGTAGCGGAAAAAAAATCCCGGAAAATTTACTCGGAATAAATGATGAAACTTTCAGTGAAAATTTCTAAATGCACAAAAATTAACGTTCTGGGATCACCGCTTGTAACCGTTCGACTGCATCAAAAGTTTAAATAAAGATCAACTTATTTAGATACGCTCTTGATGGTCGAGGGCACACCTTTATAATTTTACGGGTCAAATTCTTTCTCGTCGTCTCGGACGACGTAACAGTTGGGTCGCGAAGCTTCTGACATCAAACGAAATCGTCAAGATCGAAATAGGAAAATTGAGTTAATTCGAAATTCGAAGATTATGGTTCGATCAACTTTATCGATCTTTGATAATTAAAAATCGACTTTCGATCAGGCATTATGCTAACATTGGCGAGGTATATACGTAGAGTTAGTGTTAGTTAAGGAAAAAAATTATGTCGCAAATACGAATGGAGATAAATATTCAAAAACTCCAGGAAAACTTTAATATATGTGGTTTTGAATTATTTATATATTTTTTTACGATTTTTTTTCACAAAATATAAGTCCATTTGATTATGTCGATAAAAATCGATTCTTCGATCAATGAGTGTAAATGGGACTTCAGAGGTTGGATAAAGCGGTATCATTGATAAGCTACATGTTCCGGCTCTGCTAAGCGTCATTAAATGGAAAAACCAGGCCAAAATGAGGCTGGGTAGCATTAACATAACTGAAACGCATTGATAATGAGAAGAATAAACGTAGGTAAGAGTATTTAATTGAAGAGAAATAATTCCAAAAATCGTGGCAGGTGAAGTATAGTGGGGGACATCCTGGGATAATGAAAAATATTTGGCACTTCCTCCAACAATTTATTGAGTAATTTACAAGGCTTTTCAATCGTTAGGAAATTACGAAGGTAGCCTTTTAAGTGCCGGGAATACAACGTCCCTTATCACCAAGCAACTATAAATAGGGTGGTTTCCTATTATTCTTTTATTGCCTAAATCGAAAGATTATTACTCCTGGAGTATGCATTTCACGTATTTAGATTTTTAAATGACGATATCTATTTTTCGCGATTAAATGAAAAGTGAAAAATTTCCAGCGCGCGAAAACGCGACGGCTAAGAATGAATGGTGAGAAAGGCCCGTGTGATGTCATTCTGGTTCCCTCTGTCGCCGTGTGAGGTGACCTTGGGGCGAAAATCTGTGCGCCGCTCCGATGCAGGCTGCTATCAGGTAGCAGAGTACCCTGCTAGCAGGTAGCACTTGGCTTAAGGGGGCGCCCTAGCATTTGAATTTCCTAATTTAACGGCTCACGAAGGCCTCTAGCCGCAGCGCCGGGACATGGAGACCGAAGCCGAAGCGCCTCGAGGGAGAGAAAGGGGGGCTATAAAAATTATCCTAGTAATAATAATAATTGTTATAAATGTCGGAGCAGTCATAAATCCGAAGATAGGTATGACGAGCTGTATTGCCTGATTCACAGAACTGTGAATCGGACAATACAGCTCGTCAAACGACTTGGAAGTTATGTCAGAACGTGCATAGATGAATTCTTTTTTCGGATCCGGATTCGGATCGGATCCTTGATTTTCGGAGCCGTATCTTTCGGATCGGATATTTTCTGATCCAAATGCATTTTCAAATTCCTGCTATTAAGCGAAGTAATTATTCAAGTTTATTCTGTGTACGTACAATCGAAAGAATGCTTTTTAGATTTTCATAGACATTATAATATTTTTATAAATTGAAGATCATTTTTATAGGCTTTCAAGTTGTTTTTTTAAACATCTTTGAATGCTAAGGACCTAAATTGTTACGCTTGGGTTTGAAAATGAAAATAGGAAAAATCTTCGAATAAACCACTGACCATTGGCGTAGGACAAGAATCGCATGCGACGGCACATTCGAAGAGATGATCGGAACTCTTTCCACTCTTAAGGCCGTTTTACACGGTACACGGAATTGCACAGGTTAGAGCTGCATTAATTCCTAAAATGGCGTGGAATTGCGCGAATGCATGAACGAAATTAGAACAGGGGCTATTTTGCCGTCTCGCGTCCACGCGTTCTCGCATGTGTTCTAGCAATTCACCGCTTAACACGACGCAATTTTGATTGCGCCTTCACACGTTTGTCAGATTGCGCAATTCCGTGTACCGTGTAAAACGGCCTTTATGGGGCGTTACTTTCGCTGAAGCTATTATTTAAAATATCGGATCCAGATCCGATGTCTTCCGCGACTTTGAATCCGATGTATCCGATGATGGGCAATATCCGCGGATATTTGGATCCGAGGTATCCGATCCGACCATCCCTACTAACGAGAGCTAAACTTATATGAAAGGGTTTCCCATTCCCATCCACAAGCGTACTCGTATGCGGCCTGAAGCTGGCCACAAACACCACAAGCGTACCGGTAGGCAGTGTGCATAGTGGCATCTATCAGTTGATCCTGCTGCTATCTCACGAGTTTTTTGCAAGTTTTTTGGTCAGATAGTTTACCTGATATAAACTGCCATATGGTGGCTATTTAGAAAACTTTTGCCATTATAAATCGCTTTATAATAACTTTATCGCTTTATCGCTTTAAAATAATATTTATACTTCAACCAAATATAAAGGCCTGTTTACACGGTACATTAACACATACGGGTTAATGTCTAAATGTATGAACGCGAGAATGAACGCCAAAATGCACCGCCACCCAACTTGTGCGAATGCATGCACAGAAAATAGAACCTGTTCTAATTTGGTTCATGCATTTTAAAAGATTTACATTTCCTTCAAGCACTTCTCTCTTCAATTCACTCTAAGGCCTATTCCATTTCATTCTATCTAAAATTCTATTCTATCATTCATTTATTCTATCTATTTAAAGAAAATCCTATTCCCTTCCTTCCTCTCCCACGTTTACCCAACATTCTACCCAGTGACGTAACCTTTAAAAAATTAGCAGTCCCCGAACGCACTTTCCTTAATTTTTTTTAGAATTGAAATATTATCCTGTTTTTTATTACTAGTTATTGTTTACATTTTATTACAAAATGTATTATTTAGGTTACGAATGCAGCTTTTAGAAATTTTGAGGCTACAAAATTGATGAAAGTGTTATTCGACTATTTTGTCTTTTTGTAGACGATGATGGCAAGCAAGACGCACAATGTCGACATTCACATCCCCTAACTTCTCCCTCCCTTCTCTCAACTCAACTTCTCCATCCCACAACTTCTCTCCTCAATAAACCTTTTATGGAACAGCGGCCAGAATATGGACTTTATTGCCAACAGGAATTAAGAAACTTGCCATCAACACGAGTATTTAAGACGAAAGTGTAAAAATTATTTCTTAATAATTCATGGCAATTCCCTGTAAATCTATACATGCTGGTATATGATAGCTTACTAATGTGATGAGGAAAGGGATATCGATGGCTAAGTTCTAACAACACGTATCTCAAAGTTTGGCCGGTTTGACACAGGTATCTTAAACAAAGTGTAATAGCATTAAAAAATAAAATTCAAGAGCAAAAAACAACTGTCTGTTGGCAAATGAATGCTTCTTTTTCAGTTTTATGAGTTTTTTGGTTTTTAATTTTAGTATATAATTAGAAAAAAAAAATCTTTTTTTTTTTGCTCTCCTGAAAAGTTGCTATTTTTGAGATACGTGTTGTTAGAACTTAGCCATCGACATGTATTCTTGTGTTTTTATACAGTTCTTGTATTTATTCTTCTGGTATTACGTTTTACTGTTACCCTTTAAATTTTGTTTGAATAAATAATAATAACTTTTCATATGTGTGGACTTCTTTAATAGGTAAATAAGGTATCCACATTCGAGATACAAATGTGAATATATATTTATACACTACTTCATTCATTAACACGACGCCTTAAGCGCAAATATACAAATAAATTCACAGGTAGGGAAAGAAGGGTGTAGTATGTGGGCGATTCCATGAAAATATCAACTTTTTCTGCTGGAAATATTTTATCTTGATAAATCAACAGCTAAATGATTGAATTTTATGAAATCAGTATTTGAAACATTATTCCGAGCCTTATGAAAAGATTTCAAATTATACTTTGATTCACAGACCTTTGAAGATGTTTGAAATCATTACGCTTAGGAGGTTGACCTGGAAGTAATTCCGTCACAAGTTAACTTTGTGCATATTTAGAAGGTATTTCGATAATTAATTTTGTTTCTGTACATACATGCACCACCTTCATAAATGTTTTTTTGATCATGTACCGTTAGAAGTTTTGCAATTGTTATATCTTTAACGTCCATCTCTTGCAAAGTCCTTGAACACATCGTAGTCAGCTCGGTAATGAAACACCTAGACGCGCAAAACTTATTAATGGGAACTCAACATGGATTCAGGAAAAGCAGATCGTGCGAAACTCAGTTAGCGCTTTTCGCCCACGATATTTTAGTCTCTGGGGAAGACAACATTCCAGTAGACGCGATTTTTCTTGATTTCAAAAAGGCATTTGATAAAGTATCCCACGGAAAGTTAATGATAAAACTGAAATCTTATGGTCTAGACGAAGATGTCATTTCCTGGATTAGAGAATTTTTAAGCGACCGCGTCCAAAGAGTAGTATTAGACGGTGCAGTCTCCAATGAGGTTAGAGTCACTTCTGGCGTTCCTCAGGGTAGTGTCATTGGCCCACTCCTATTCCTTCTTTATATAAACGACATTGGCGAAGTAGTGCAGAGTAAGTTACGATTATTTGCAGACGACGCTGTAGTTTACAGAGAAATCCGTTCCAGCAAAGATATAGATGAACAAACGAATGACCTTGCTGCTATCCAAGCTTGGTGCGATGCTTGGCAGTTAGAATTAAATTTGGAAAAATGCGTCGTAATGAATTTCTGGAAGAAGAATAACTCCTTACAGCGTAACTATATCATTCGGGGCACCCAGTTAAAGGCAGTTGAATCCGTGAAATATCTAGGGGTTAGACTCAATAATGATCTATCGTGGAATAAACATATTCGAGAAATAACCGGTCAAGCTAATCGTAAAATGGGTTTTGTTAAAAGAATATTAGGAAAGTGCGACGACAAAGTGAGAGAAATTAGCTACTTTTCCCTCGTTAGACCACATTTGGAATACGCTGCCAGTGTTTGGGACCCTCATGAAAAAGGCTTAATAACAGAGTTAGAACGCGTGCAAAGAAGAGCTGCCAGGTATGTGAAAGGTCGTTACGATAGTCTTGTTAGTGTAACTGACCTCTTAGATAAACTCGGATGGGAATCTCTGTCTGACCGTAGATTGAAAAATAGACTAAACCTTTTAGATAAATTCAAGAGCAGTGTCTTTTCTGACGAAGTTAACCATATCTTGCGGACGCCAACGTACTACGGAAGATCAGATCATATAAATAAAATAAGAGAGATAGATTGCAGAACAGACAGATTCCGAATGTCATTCTTTCCTCGATCAATAAGAGATTATAACGGCAGCAATAGACCTCGTAAATAGATTGCATGACTTGTAGTGTAGCCTACTAACCTATGTAAAACTGAAAGCATGTTTCTGAATTTCTATTCTATATTCTATTTCTAACAGCATATTGTAGTATAGTTTGTTATTATACGGGACGTTTTTTGGACGGTGTGGTGTGCATGTGGGAGTCCAAATGCATGCTGCATGCTGGTGATTGATCACCCCCTGCCAACCACCCTAGAGGTGGCTCGCAGGGTATTATGTAGATGTAGATGTATTTTAAAATTTTATCGAAATATCTTAATGTATAGTTTTCTCTAAAGGTGATTCCGTCACTAATGGAATTGCCCATGTAGTAGAAAAAGGACGAGGACAACGATGCTGTGGTACATAGAAAAAGCCAGAAATCAGAGGGTAAAAATGCGGCTTGACTGGGATTTTATATTACATGTTCCCATCCCTTTTTTTCCTCACCTGTAAATGTATTTGAATATATATTTATAAAGGCATATATATATATTTTCCTTTTTTTATTTTCACTTATTGAATTTTATTGCCAAATATTTTTATAACTTTATTTATTAATTTTCCAGTGCTGTAATGTTGGACACAAAAGCCCGGAATAACAAACAAACTGAATTGAATTTAAGAGAGGTGTCCAAGATTTGCTCAGATGAAAGCCAGTATCATGAGTGAAATTGTTCTGGCACATAAGACCGTATAATTAAGGAAGCTCTCGAAACCTGCCCTCATCCAAACAGAAATCATTCGTGATACTGGCTTTAATCTGAGCCTTTTTGGGCAATTATTAGACACATATTGTTAGACAAGTCTTGGACACCCATAGTTAACATTGAATATATTTGGAAAAAAAAAACAGAAAATAATTCAAAGACAAAAACACAAATTTCAGTCAATCAAAAACTAAACTGAATGGTTAAGGCCGACCAACGCAACGGTCCATTTCAATTCATTGTTAAATCTAGCACGGTGAGATAACCACGCCTTGAAAATAGAAAAATAACCGTTTTCCGAAACCTAGGCGGAAATTAAGCCAATAATCTGATGCAGGGCACGAGAATTCCTACACATTGCTCGTCAGGAATAAAATTAAATCCAAATGCGGATTTAGGGGGGGGGGGGAAAGGAGCACGTGGTCACCCTTAAAAAATATGGAAAATTTTTAATACGGACCCGTTATCGTTGCGTTGTATTACGGGGCATCCTTGTGCCCTCCCAGAAAAAGTTCCTGGATCCGACCTTGATTAAATCTTTTAAAGAATATTCTTGGGCTACTCCAACATCCTTCCGAGATAATCCCCAGCATATTCCCAGGATATTCCTCTGCTAGCATGCAATTTAAATTTCAAATCGGAAGCGCACATTTATTCAGCCAAAAAGTTCATTTCGATCGGTACTTTTAAATTTGTTTAGCACGATTCTTGGAAGTAATCCCTCCCTCTTCAATTTATTTCCTGAATACAGTGCTCCTGAGAAGGTGAGGTGGTCGGAGAGGAGGGGAACGACGAAGTACCCGTGGTGGGTGGATGATGTAGCTTCTAGATGAGATTCGAAGGAGACAGGAGGTGCAGGAGGAGCCAGTACGGAGCGGGGAGGGTATGTCGAAAATAGTGTTATAGGGTAGAATCAGTGACATCATGGTGGCGTAACGCTGTTTCAGCACTGGTTAACAAAAGACTTAATTTCAACAGATTCAGGCTTCAATTGGTGGAAGTTAGACATATTTAGATAAGTAAGATCGTGGCGCTTTTCCATATTTTTTTACTGCGTACGACGCGTTTCGACTATCGTCTTGCTTGCCATCATCGTGTACAAAAAGACAAAATAGTCGAATAACACTTTCATCAATTTTTTAGCCTCAAAATTTCTATTAAAAAACATTCGTAACCAAAATAAAACATTTTGCAATGAAATGTAAATAATAACTAGTAATAAAAAAAAACAGAATAATAATTCAATTCTAAAAAAACTTAAGGAAAGCGCGTTCGGGGACTGCTAATTTTGCCATGACGTCACTGGGTAGAATGTTGGGTAAACGTGGGAGAGAAGGAAGAGAATAGGATTTTTTTAAGATGGAATGAAATGGAATAGGGCTTAGAGGGAATTGAAGAGATAAGTGCTTGAAGGATGGCGAGGCTTCCAGAATGCTCCAGGACCTCACGGAAATCTACCTTAATCGGTAGAATACATTTAAAATAATAGTCCTCCTATCCTCGATACATTTTTTCTGTGCATTCAATTCAAATGGAATGGTAGATAATGTAATGATTAGAGATACGTGAAAATCGCACTTTCATTTTTATTTTATCGCACTTTCAACAACAGTTTATCGCATTTTGTAACGTCCATTTTTTTATTTTCATAATGAGGTAGATGACGATAAATGTAAATTCCTAATGTAAATAATGGATGTTTTAACATTAAACTTTCAAAATATGTACATCGTTCCCCTAAATAGTGCTAAAATTATAAAAATCTGATGATGGCTAGACTCCCATTTGGCATCATGAAGGTCATGACCAACTATACTCGTCATTCCATCGGATTCGTTTCATTTTGAACGATTAGAAAGAACGATTCATCATCATGACCCAAATCACGCGACTCGAATCAACGAAATGAATCGAAATGCCCCCTTCTGCCTCTTTCACGCACACACAAACACGGCCGCCACCACTACTACTACGCACGCACGCCTGCCGAGACGGTAGCTGCGCAGCGGCTTCTGCGCAGGGCGCGACCAGGACGGCTGGCTGCCCGCCGAACGCGACGACTTCGTCGTTGTGCTCGGCGAGGGAAGCGGCCGGCTCTCGCGACATCTCTTGAGGAGTCGGCGACCTATAAAGAGAATGTCTCCACGGTTGAGGCGACCAACACCTGTGGACACACGCGGATTTAGAGGGGAGGGCACGAGTCCTCCTCCCCATAGACGCTCGAGTTAAATTAAATCACATTCAATTTATTACTCTAAAATATCTCAAATTTACAGCTTCGGCAACAAAAAAATAGAGGAGCCTTGGGTAGCCTCAATCGTTAACACCCGTGTGTAAGCTACCATCCTTAAATTTAAATACAATGATAGCCCAATAAAATGTAGGTTTCTTATTACAATATAAATAAATCATTAAATATGTCATGTGAAAAAACACATCATTTGAAGTAAATGCAAGGGCATAAATAGAAAGTATAAGAGCATAAAAGAAAAACACAGAAGCATAACCTATTACGCCAAAAAATAAAAATGTTCATCATAAAAATTTAAGAGCAATATCTTCACATTATATCTATATTTACACACACATAAAAAAGAACATTAATATCATGATGGGATAACAACCAACATTTAGCCTTTTTACAAAAAGTATTTATACTCTTTATCTGTTTAATTGAACTGGGTAAATAACAAAAAATTTTAGGTCCTAAGTAAAGAGATGACATTTTAAATAAGGAAACATTAGGTTTAGGGATTAAAAAATTATAATTTCTACGTAACTTATAGCCATGCTATTTTCCTGAAATTGCTGGGAAACTACCACTTCGCAAAATATAGCCTTCAAGTTTTATAAACAAGCATATAATATAGAAGATTTTTAATACGGTTATCTTAAACTTTGTTTTGTTTTGCGTATTGCGTAGCCCCAATAATTTAAGCCTTGAGCCCAAGTCAAGAAGGCATAGTTCGAAAACTGAAGTTTTTATTGGCATGTGTAACTTATCAATATTTTCATATCAATAATTTTCATATGGAAATGAAGAAAATATTTCGTACAGTAATTGTTGTACTTTGTTTTTAATATCAAATATGAGAAGACAGTTTGCCTGTCAGACCCTTGAGACCCCCCAAGAAAAAAATCCTGCATCCGCCTCTGCCTATGAAGGCAAAAAGCCGTCCTACACGAATAGGAGATACATGTCACCTCTGGCAAATGTATGGAATCTCTTGCCAGACGGTGTAAAAAAAATCTAAGTATACGTATCAACATGATGAAATGAAAATTGAAAATGACGCCTCAGCCTTGAAACGCGTCGTACCGATAAAAAATTTCCAGTGAAAAGTTACCAAGGTTGTTTATTTTTCATTTCAACATGGGTTTTCACAAAGTTAAAGCCGAATCGATTGGTTTCTACATATCTACATCTACACACTACTCCACAAGCCGTTTAAAAGGCGTGTGGCAGGGGGTGTTAGGACACCAGCCATTTACGCATAAAAAATAATGCTCCAACGAAATTACGACTAGCATAACTAACATTTATTAAAGACCTTTATGGTTCGGGGGAAAAACGAATTCCCATATCTATCCGTTCGGCAAAACATCTCTCTTAATTTATCGCTTCTGTCGGACCTGGAATTATAATGGGGCTCTAATCTAATGTTCTTAGTGCCGCTCTTAAAGATACCCATTCTCAATTGTTCAAGCAATCTAAGCCTAGCGAGCAGCCAACGAGTCTCCAGCGGCTCCCAGCCTGATTCGCATAACATCTGGGAAACCCTGTCTGTACGCCCGTAACAGTTTTTGACGAACTGCGCAGCCTTCCTTTGTATTTAATTCAGTTCGCGGATTCAGTCTTTCTGCACCGGCTCTCATACGCTCGCTACACATTCGTGGTACAGTAAAATTAATGAAACCTAAGGATGACATTGTGTTTCAATTGTAATCTAGTGTTTTACAACTCTCCATGCTGCTTGAGGGAAAACGCAAATGGTGTAGATACAGCCAAACCAGTGAAGTATGGAATCAATTGTCAGACGATGTAAAAAAATTATGAAAAATGGAAACTAAGGATTACATTGAGTTTCGATTGCAATCTAATTTTTTACAACTCTTTATGCTGTTTGAGGGAAAACGCAAATGGTGTAGATCAAGGGCGTATCCAGGATCAAATCTAGGGGGGCAAGCCGTGGTCGTTCAAGTTTGAACACAGAGTAGTTTATAAAACCAAAATTTAAAAAACATTACAATAGCGCTTTATTGTTTTTATTATTTTCTCTAAAAATAATTTATTTTGATTAAATGTTTTATACTGATATCACTTTTCGCGGATTTAAAGGAAATTTGTTCAAAAATTTTCGATTTGAAATAAATTTATTTTTGCTTCTAGAGTGGGGGCAGCTGCCCCTTCCTGCCCCCCGCTGGGTACGCCAATGGTGTAGATGCAGCCAAACCTGTGCAGTATGGATCAATTGTCAGACGACGTAAAAAAAATTTGAAAATACAAATCAACAGGGTAGTTTCCTTCATCAAAGAAAACGAAAGGCTTTGATTGCGATTCGTTACCCACCATTAGTGTATTCATAATATACAAATTATTTGGTTTTAGAAATTCCGGTTTAGACGAATGGCAATGGTCAATTTTAACCTCATTTGAAAAAGGCCAGATTGGCGCCCATGCGATACCACTCCACGTGACGTCACAGCGACCTAGTTTCTATACGAGTAGATAGGAGTTTTACATCGTCTGAGATTAACAATGCATGGATGAGGCACAGAGCTCAGGGAAACATACCATAATAATCACCTATTAAAACTGGCTAAGGTCGGAAAGTTTGCGCTGCCGCAAGTGAGGTGACCTTGGGGCGAGGCTCTGTGCGCTGATACGACGCAGGATGCTAGCAGGTAGCTTAGTACCCAGCTAGTAGGTAGCGCTTGGCGTAAATAAGGATTATTAATACCTTATCAAACGAAGAAAACTTTCCGACATTAGCCAGTTTTAATGTAGGTGATTATTAAGACATGTTTCCCTGAGCTCTGTGCCTCATGCATGCATCGGTAACCTCGGACGATGTAGAACTCCTTTCTACTCGTATAGAAACTAGGTCCCTGTGACGTCACGTGGGGTGTCGCATGGACGCCAATCTGGACTTTTTCAAATGAGGATAAAATTGACCCTTGCCTTTCGTCCAAACCGGTATTTCTAAAACCAAATAATTTGTATATTATGAATACACTAATGGTGGGTAACGAATCGCAATCAATGCCTTTCGATTTCTTTGATGAAGGAAACTACCCTATTACGATTCCCTAATAAGCTCCTTCCTGTTAACGAACGCCTCCTTTGCCAACAAAATTATATTCCTGATGTCCTTACTGCTGTGTCTGGAAAAGGAAATATGTCGATCGAAATCAACTTTTCATATCGAAACGAAAAGCTCGACTCTTCAACAAAAATCGATATTTGAACCAAAAGATCGATTAATCGAAAAAATCGGCAGTTAAAAAAAATATTTTGTACAAAAACATGTTCATTATTCACTCGAAAAACATACAAAATATACATTAAAATAAACCAAAATCACCAAGATGATGAAACAGACACTTTCACGAGTATTTATATCAGAACTAAGGAAGGAGCATGGAGTATATGGAAGTGGCGTGAGGAGAGTGTTAGGGGGAAGAGTTTGGGCGCACAAACGCAGGCCGATTAACATAAATAAGACAACGAAGTGTGGTGTGGGTGATGGTCAAGGTTTTTTTCGTCGTAGGAACGCTCATCTTTAACAAAGGTGAGCCAGTACAGAATTATTATTATAGTATTCTACCGATTAAGGTAGGTTTCCATGGAGTACGCAAGAAGTGATCTGGGAGCCTCCCTTTCCTTCCAGCACTGCCTTCTTTAATTCACAGTAAGGCCTACTCTCTTTCAATCTATCTAAAAATCCTATTCTTTTCCTTCCCCTCCCTCGTTTCCCTAACATTCTACCCTCTAACACTATTTTCAACATCCCCTCACCGCTAAGCACTGACTCCATCCATACCTTCTGCCTCCTCCGTATGTAATCTAAAAGCTGTGTCTCCTCGCCAACCATATCCAGCACTTCGTCATTCCTTTTCCTCTCCGTCCATTTCACCCTCTCCATTCTTCTCCATACCCACATCTCGAATGCCTCAAATCTTCTCTCGTCTTCTTTCCTCAGTGTCCACGTTTCCGCACCGTAGAGAGCTACACTCCAGATCAAGCTCTTCACTAACCTTTTCTTTAAACTCTTACATAACGATCCTCTTAGAAGCTCCTTCCTGTTCATGAACGCCTCCTTCGCTAATGCAATTCTCTTCCTGATGTCCTTACTACTGTATCCGTTTTCCTCTTACGTACTGCCTAAATAGTTGAATTGCTCAACCTGCTCAAGTTTTTCACCACCCACCTTTATCTTGAGTCTCACATTCCTCGCTCGTGATGCTTTACAAAACCGCATAACCTTAGTTTTCTTGTGATTAATCCTCATCCCATACTCCTCGCAACGCTCGTATAACGCATCCACTAGAGCCTGAAGCCCCCTCGCTGACTGGCTAATCAGCGCCTGATCATCCGCGAATCTCACTGATTTGAACATCATTCCTCCCACTTTTATTCCAGCTTCTAACTCATCCCACGCTTCCCTTACCATCTCTTCAGCGTACACGTTAAAGAGCAGCGGCGATAGAGGACAGCCTTGCCTAACACCTCGGCCAATGCTTGCCCACCCAGATTCTCCGTCCGCTACCCTCACTTGCGCAGTCTGGGCCATATTAAGATTACGAATCAGTCGTCTATCCCTCCAATCTACACCTATTCTCTTCAGAATATCCGTTAACTTTACCCAGTTCACCCTATCAAACGCTTTCTCAAAATCCACGATACACGCATATACGTCCTGGTCATAATCTAGGCTCCTCTCGACGAGGGACCTCATTATTGCTATTGCATCACGAGTCGACTTCCCTTTTCTGAAACCAAATTGATCTTCGCCCAAATACTCGTTTGCCCTCGCCTCCATTCGTCTGTTCAATATCCTCAGCACCACTTTCGCCGCATGCGATATTAAGCTGATAGTCCTATAATCTCCGCATTCCACAGCTTTCTTCTTTTTCGGAAGCGGAATTAAAACCGTCTTCACGAAATCTTCCGGCCAACATCCCTCCTCATAGATCCTGCGCACTAGTTCGAAAAACCTTTTCTTACCTTCCCTCCCTAGATTCTTCAGAAGCTCACACGGGATATTGTCCACGCCGACTGCTTTCCTAGCCTTCATATCACGAAGTGCTCTCTCTATTTCCGAATCTAATATCTCCGGTCCAAGATTATCCTCCTCCACTACACTTTCCTCCTCCAGAGTCAATCTCTCTGATCGTTCATTACGTCATACAGGTCCTCCACGTATTCCTTCCATCTACTCTGTACCTCTTCTCGCTCGGTTAGCATCCTCCCATCTTTAGCCTTAATTTTAGACATGGCTTGTCCTCTTTTGCCGCCCGATAGCGACTTAACTTTGGCGTACAACGCGCCTACTTCTCCATCCTTCTGGAACTTTTCCATTTCCTCACACTGTCTTTTCCACCAAGCCTCCCTTGCCCTCTTAGTTTCACGTCGTAATCAATTATTCAATTCCCTATACATTCTTTTGCCCTGTTCTGTGTCCACGTTCTTCCACTTCCTCCTCTCCTCCATTTCATTTACCATTGCGTCCGTTATCCACGGCTTCTTTGTCCTTCTACTGTCAACGTAACCAATTGACTTCTCCGCCGCTTTGACTATTCCCGTTTTTATATTATCCCATCTTTCCTCTACCGTCTTGGTACTTTCAATCTCCCGTATACTAATGTCCACTAGTTCCTTATATTCTCTCCTCATACTCCCCTTCAGGGCTTCTACGTTCCATTTCTTCGCCTTCCTAACTTTCATAAGTCTTTTGAATCTTACGTTGCATTTCACGAGCACTAGATTGTGGTTCGAATCCGCATCCGCTGCGGGGAAGCTGCGCGAGTTTTTCACACTATTCCTAAACCTCTGTCTTACCATAATGTAGTCTATTTGATATCTCCCCACATCCCCAGGACTTTTCCATATGTACCTTCGCCCTATATGATGTTTGAACCACGTGTTTGTAATGAATAACTTGTTTCTCTTGCAAAAATCTGCTACTTTCTCGCCCCTGTCGTTTCGATTCCTAATCCAAATTCTCCTATTTCGTTTCCATCCCTACCTTCCCCGACTGAAGCGTTCCAGTCCCCCATCACTACCAGATTTTTCTTACCCGGTGTGTCTCTAATTATTTCCTCGAGCTGTTCATACACCTCATCTACTTCTTCCTCCCTATGATTGCTAGTGGGCATGTAAACTTGGACCACCACAAGGTTGGCGGGCCGCGCCTCAATTTCTACCACCAGAATCCTATCGCTTACCTGGTCTATACCTACCACACGCTTACCCATCTTCCCGTTTAATACTAAAGCTACCCCTCGCTGGCTTTCTTCCCCTCCACTATATATAACCCATCACTCCAATAGTCCCCCCCATCCCTCCACCTCACCTCGCATAATCCTAAGATATCTATCCTCCCTTTATCCATTTTCCTTTTGATATTTTCTAATTTCCCCGCCCTCATCATTGTCCTCACATTCCACGTCCCTACATTTACAGCCGACTTCTTCTTCTCCATCTTCTTGGTCTTCTTTTCTTCCTTCTTCATTGCTGCCGCTGATGATGATGATAAGTCTCTGTAAGGATTTCGCATGTTGGCGACCCCGAGGACCTTGCCGACCTCGCTGCCGTCCCCTACACCCGCCCTTTGCGGACGGGTCCCGGGCGATGAGATTCCGAGGCACATTTCGTTGTACTCCATGTTTTCAGGGAAGAGATAGTTGGTAGGGTTTCCCACTTCCATTCCAACAGTGTTTTTCACGTGACACCATCTCGTGGACTACCTTTCGTCTGGCTCCTACCCTTCGACCTATCTGGCATGGGTGGCCCTACCGGGAATAATTTAGAATTAATCCCGCCAGTGCAGCTCTAGGGGTCATAGGAACGCGCATGCCTTTCCTCCGCGACAAGGTTGTAGCCCAAGGGAAAGGCCAGTACAGAATAAAACATTATAAAAAAAGTCCATTCGGGATATTAACAATTTCAAAATGTTCCATAAAATCAAATTCAAGTCCTTTGTCATTCCAATTTAAATATGTGTCAAAATTGCTAAAATGATTGCATAGACATACATGATTTGCAAAACAAGATTTTTCGTCATTATACATAAAAGTTCTTGCATTTTTCTTCACACTGCATTAAAATCTTCCACCAGTCTGACCAGCATGACAAATACAGCAGTGGCATAACTTGGTGGGAGGATGAGAGGATAAATCTCCCCTCCCCCCTAAGTCTCAGAGGGATAAAAAATATTTGAAACTATTGTCTATTTTTGGCATATAAATACTGCATCTCCGTAGAGTTAAAGATACTTAATAATATAAAACTTTAAGTGCCAAAATAATGTGAAATGTATTTCCAGGCATGTCATTTTTCAAAATTTTCGGACCCCCAGGCCCCCAAAGTATATTCCTAGCTACGCCACTGAAATACAGTATTCAGCATCTTTAATTGCCCAGCTTACGGATAATTTGCACATTACAACGAAAACAATCAGAAAACTGAACGTAGACAAATTTAAAGCGTTCCTTGGTAGAAATGATTTTATTTTCGTTACAAATAATGAAAATAAAGTCATTTCTACCAACTCATCTTTTAAGTTACTTAGATCTGTTTGGGAATCTTTCAACTGCGATTGCGTATTGGTAAAAACAAAACAGGAGCGACGGACAGGACCGTTCGATAGATCACGAAACACGATTTGTTAATTCTATCAAACAAAACAATGGAGTTTGATAATTGTCACCAAACAAGCTAGCACTTTCGTAACATTAATCATATACGATGAAAGTTATCATACTCTTAAGCGTTCCAAATTCATTGGGTTATTTTTACCAAACTCTTTCGTACAATTGACCAAATTATAAAATATTTATATGCTCGATAAAATTTATTGAGAGCGTTTCATAAAATTACAAGTTTTACGAGATTACAAGCATAGAAGGTAGGGAACAATTAGTTAAATGCTAAATATGGAGCATGTTTATGAATGGAAGCGAGGCTTGGACGTTGACAGCAGCAGAGAAGTCAAGAGTGGAAGCTTTAGAAACGAAGTGCTACCAAAGAATCGTGAAGATAAAATGGATTGACCGTGAGAGTAAGGAGGAAGTGCTAAGAAGAGCGGGAGAAAAGATAAGTCTCCTAAAAACCTTACGCAGAACAGTGGCGCAGTTCAGGCAATTTTTTTTAAGTTTAATCTATTTTATTTATTTGGATTAATATTACTTATATAATAGTGTAGGGACTAATACAATATCTCTCAAAAGGCCCGCCTCCCGCTTACCCTGACAGGTATGCCATACCCCCAGACACCCCAGTATTAGTTGCGCCTGAAACCCCCCCTAGCCTTATTTCCTGGCTGCGCCCCTGACGCAGAAGACGGGATAACTTAGTTGGCCATATTATGTGACATGATGACCTGATGAAAACAATCTTAGGACAGGTGGAAGGGAAGAAAGGGCAAGGGACGGTCCCGCATGAGTTACTTAGTACAGATTACAAAGGGTGTAAAAAAGAAGAAATACATCGCTATGAAAAGGCTAGTGGATAGGAGAGAAGAAGAGAGTGCTCAGGCAAACCAATATTAAGCTTGTTGACTTACGATGATGATAACAAGAAATCATCGAACGCGAACTATTGTGGTCATTTGTTTGAGTGTTTCATGCGCTTTTCATCCATATCTTGTTGAATCAAACCGTTTATCGTGGAGAAAGATACATTTAAATTAAAAATAACATAAGTGCATCAAGTTATAAAATTGAATGGAGAAGAAGAAACTCCGGACCAGACACCGCGGCATCTAGGAAGCCACCATACTCGATTTTAATAAAGTTTGTGCAATACGTACTTTGCGGTCTGAAATATTAGATGGCGTTCAGTCCACGCTAATTTTCTTCTATTAACTTCCCAAAGCTGTGAAGTCACTTTTTCCTTCATCATCATCATCATCTGAGGTTCATAATATAACTACCCGTAATCATAACAATGACCTCCATATTCCAAAACATCACACGCCTCATATGAACAAATCATTCATAGTAACCGCCTCACGAATATGGAACTCTCTCCCAGCCCAAATAAGAAGCAGTACAAATATAAATAGGTTTAAACACAGCACATATGGGTTTCTGAAGAATGCCTCCTTATCCCCAAGTTAAATTTCTTTTGTTTATATTCACTTTCTTATGTTCATATTTCTTGTTTATATTCACTTTCTTATGTTCATATCTCTTGTTCATATTTCTTTTGTTTGTCACCTTAAATTTTGTAATTAGTGTGTTATATCTAAGTGCGATTATTAATTTTTTTTGTCGAAAATATTGTATTGTTTTTTTCATGTACTAGGCGATATGCACTGTTCACATTTGACTGTATATGTATATATATTTATTTACTTTTTTCTTTTATTTATCTATCTCAATGTGAAATGTAGAAAGCTGTACTTATATTTTCTCATGGGCCCCAGTGCCTACGAAAATAAACGATATTATTATTATTATTATTTTATATTTTTTTATGTTTTCACAGCATTTTTGCTGGTTGTAGGCGAGGTATGGGTATCACCAAGTACTCTCGTCTCTTTACTCTGTTTTGAAAAATTTTCTGACAATCCGGCAAGTATTTAAAATTGCTGCTTTTTGTATGGTAATAAACAAGTTTTTCGGCAGTCCAATAATTTGAAGACCTTGATGGAGTGAATGAGGCACTACTCCTGTGGCGGAGATAATGATGGGTATTATGTGTACTTTATCTGATTTCCACAATCTCTTGATTTCATTTTTAAGTTCTTCATACTTTTCCATTTTGCTGGTGTAGGCTGTAGTGATATTATGCGAATTAGGTACGGTAATGTCTATCAAGTACGTTTCATTGTGAGTTTTATCTTGTACTACTAGATCAGGTCTATTGCTATGGACTGTTTTATCGGTAATAATTGAACGGTCATAATAAATCTTACAGTGGTCGTTTTCAAGGATGGTTTTAGGTGTGTACTTATAATAAGGAACTCCATTTTCTATGAGTTTATACTTCAGAGCTAATTTCTGGTGTATGATGTTGCATATTTGATTGTGACGGTGTAGGTAGTCTTTTTGAGATAAGTTAGTGCATCCACTTGTGATGTGCTGTATCGTCTCAGAGGCATTATCACATTTTCTGCATCTGTCATCCAATAAATTTGGGTTTTTAATTATATATTTTTCATAATTTTTTGTTTTCACCACCTGGTCTTGTATTGCGATCATAAATCCTTCTGTTTCTGGGAAGAGTTGCCCATGCCTGAGCCATGCGTGCGATGCATCTTTATCGATTTCAGGGGCCTCCAGGGCATGAGGGTGTCTTCCGTGAAGGGATTTAGCTTTCCATATTGACATTTTACTGTCTATAGTAACAGTGGTTTCACTAACTTGCATACTTTCGTCAGATAGGTTTAACGGTGTGTATTTATTGTCTGCGTCACAGATAGTTCTCAGGAGATCCGAGGTAGATTTCTTGCTGAAAAAATATTTCCGTAACTGAGAAAGTTGTGAGTTGTGCTGATTCTTGATGTCTACGATACCCCTTCCACCAAATTTTCTGGGCAACGTGCTCCTCTCTATATTTGAGCTTTTATGGAGCATATTTTTCTCCGTCATTTGGGATCGAATTTTTCTTTGTAGGTCGTCTAGATCTGTTTGTGACCATTTGATTATACCAAAGGAGTATGTCAGGAGAGGGATGGCAAAGGTATTAATTGAATTAGTGAGGTTTCTGCTGTTCAATTCCGTGCGAACAAGTTTCTTGATTCTATTTTGGAATTCAGTCGAAAGTTTTTGCTTTATCGTAGAGTGGTCTAGTCGTCTTGCTTGTTGGAATCCTAGGTATTTATAGGTATCTCCCTCATCCATGGCCTCTATTATTTGCCCATCCAGTAGTGGAATATCATTCCTTTGTACTTTACCTCGGAATATTGTGATAGTTCTACATTTATCTATTCCAAATTCCATGTTTATATCCTTAGAAAATATTTCAGTTAAACGGACTAATTGATTTAGATTATTATTAGATCCTGCATATAGCTTGAGATCGTCCATATAGAAGAGATGCGACAGAGTGTGGCATCTTGGTTCTTTTCCTTTTATTTTGACTCCATATTGAGTATTATTCAGGAGGTTTGATAGAGGGTTTAGCGCAAGGCAGAACCATAACGCACTCAATTATTATTATTATTATTATTATATATTTTTTTATGTTTTCACAGCATTTTTGCTGGTTGTAGGCGAGGTACGGGTATCACCAAGTACTCTCGTCTCTTTACTCTGTTTTGAAAAATTTTCTGACAATCCGGCAAGTATTTAAAATTGCTGCTTTTTGTATGGTAATAAACAAGTTTTTCGGCAGTCCAATAGTTTGAAGACCTTGATGGAGTGAATGAGGCACTACTCCTGTGGCGGAGATAATGATGGGTATTATGTGTACTTTATCTGATTTCCACAATCTCTTGATTTCATTTTTAAATCTGTCATCCAACAAATTTGGGTTTTTAATTATATATTTTTCATAATTTTTTGTTTTCACCACCTAGTCTTGTATTGCGATCATAAATCCTTCTGTTTCTGGGAAGAGTTGCCCATGCCTGAGCCATGCGTGCGATGCATCTTTATCGATTTCAGGGGCCTCCAGGGCATGAGGGTGTCTTCCGTGAAGGGATTTAGCTTTCCATATTGACATTTTACTGTCTATAGTAACAGTGGTTTCACTAACTTGCGTAGCACCACATTTTGAAGGCCTCTACCCTTTCTCCGCGGCTGTCATTGCCCATTAGGCCGGCCCTAGCTTTTCAGAATTTAGGAAAGTTATGTTTCCTAGCCTCAAAATGATCCCAATGAGGTTTATATTCGCGCGTTAAAATTGGGTTACTTTAAAATAACGGCAACCCGTGCCCCAAGAGCCTTGGGTACTGAGGACCCTCAGTTGAGTTTTTTGGGGCAGATTAAGTACTGTTCATAGGTAAAACGTGAAATTAAAGTCCTATTGGACCGAATTTCTTATTGTTTTGAGCTATCTCTAAACGTTTACGAGATATCGTCCATCATAATGCAATCCACCCCCAGGGCGCTATCTTGCACCGCGGCGCCGCTGAGGTAGGAGTAATAGGGTAGTTTCCTTCATCAAAGAAAACGAAAGGCTTTAATTGCGATTCGTTACCCACCATTAGTGTATTCATAATATACAAATTATTTGGTTTTAGAAATACCGGTTTAGACGAATGGCAATGGTCAATTTTATTCTCATTTGAAAAAGGCCATACTGGCGCCCATGCGATTCCACTCCACGTAACGTCACAGGAACCTAGTTTCTATACGAGTAGATAGGAGTTTTACATCGTCTGAGATTACCAATGCATGCATGAGGCACAGAGCTCAGGGAAACATGTCTTAATTATCACCTATTAAAACTGGCTAAGGTCGGAAAGTTTTCTTCGTTTGATAAGGTATTAATAATCCTTATTTAAGCCAAGCGCTACCAGCCAGCAGGGTACTCTGCTACCTACAAGCATCCTGCGTCGTATCAGTGCTCAAAGCCTCGCCCCAAGATCACCTCACTTGCGGCAGCAGGAACCAGAACGACGTCACACGGAGATTACCCAGCATTCATACTTACCCGTCGCGTCATAGACGTCGCGTTTTCGCGCGCTTGAAAACTTTCACTTTTCATTTAATCGCGAAAAATAGATATCGTCTTTTAAAAATGTAAAAGCGTGAAATACGTACTTCAAGAGTAATAATCTTTCGATTTAGGCAATAAAACAATAATAGGAAACCACCCTATTCTTAAAATACTGTATGTAAGCCAATCTAATCCGGTAGAATACTTTATAAATAATAAATATCAGTGCCAGCGGAGGTGGGAATTCTAATTCTTTTAGGGAATTCAATTCATGCGATTCAGTTCATGTGAATGAATCGTTCTTTCACATCGTTCAAAACAATCGCTTGAACCAAATCAACTCCGCGAAAAAATTAATACTGAGAACCAAATGAATCTCGCGAAGCAAATGACTTGACCCTTGATTGATCAACCTTTATTCATTACGAATCATTTATCTGCCTCCACTCATTGACCTCTTTGCAATTCCATTGAAATCATTTCGTAGCCTTTTACAATTGAAGCCATTTACAATTCTTATTTCTCCTTGTTACATCCTTGCTCTGAGGTTGCATTGCTTGTTTGTCCTCAATTTATGTAATGTTACCTGGCCACTGTAAAACGACAACACAGGTACATGAGGGTCTCTATCTTTAAGTAAAATAGAAATAAATTTTAATGGAAAACTTTTTTAGCGCGAACTTGAAAGAATTCATTTAATTTTTTGCTCAATCAATTTTTCAATGAACTTTGATGAAAACAAATTTGTTGTTATGGCTCGCTATCACTCTCGTTCCTTTAAACGATTGCAGCGTTGCCATCGGATTTTGGTGGTCATTTTTAGAACTTATCTCCATGATTTATTTTAAATTCTGATTAACAATCGAGATACAGTTAAATTAAAATAAAAGTGTTAGAATCTCGTTAGAATATTGCATCGTCATCTGTTTCTGAGTTATCCTGAACATTTCAGCTTGATAGCAAATGGGAAAGTGGGTTAAAACTGAGTTGCAAGAATTAACCCGGAAAAGATGACAAACAACAAAGCAAGTTGGAAAAACAATATAAGAAAATTTAGAACGAGGAGCGTGAATCGACTCATTCGATTCATCCATATGAACAGTTCATTTTGAATTGATGGCGTAATGACGTATATGCGAAGGCGCAGTCAAAATTGCGTCGCGTAAAACGGTGAATTGCTATTACTCATTCAAGAATGCAAAATAGCTCCTGCTCCAACTCCAAGCTCGCATACTCGCAATTTTAACGAATCTTTTCTGTGCTAACCTGCGAAATGACGCGTCCCGTGTGAAACGGCCTTAACAGTTGGTTTATTCCAAATGCAGAGCTCGATCTCGACGAAGAAAGGCGACCTGTCGTGACACCTCGGTGACACACGTCAAATGCAGTTAGCTAGGTGATCACGACCCTTAGCCTCCCTGCATTTTTCGCGCTTTACTTCAGCAAATGGCGCAATAACTTAACACGTTTAGGGCCCTGAGGTCCCTGTCGAGGCCGCCAGGGTATGGGAAGCCTAGTTTAGACCCTGCCATTGTCTTTCCTTTCTGATGCATCATGAAGGAGTTCCATCATGTTTCGCCTGACTTGATCGAATTAATAAAAAGCAGGTGGTGTAAACTGCATCAGGCTTAAATAGTGTTTTATTATTTCAATGGGAGTTCTACTTGAGCACTTACTCTAAAATTATCATGCCTCTATATTTTTTTAAATTCTAGCTGCCATTTCACTTGACAGCGAAACATTTCATTCGAAATATAAACTAAATAAAAATATCTTTTGGTCTTTTCTTCTACGCCTATTTCCAACAGATCTAATCAGCAACCACACTTTCTTCCCCGAGTTGTGAAAAGCTTATTAAAGCTTGCTCTTTTTAAGATGCATGTAGTTCCAGGGAGGTGCCACGGAGGGAGACTCACGAACAGCGACCGAGAAAGGACTACCTTCCTCTTCGAGACGACTGGCAGTGGATTGAGAGACTCAAAGGGCTTGCATAGAGGAGGCCCAATTCCATATTATCGACGGCTGATTTCGGGTGCGGCTTCGGCCGCATTTTAATGGGTTTTCAATAATTTCCGCGGTCCAGTGATGTACTATGCAAATTGATCCACTAATTTTAAAATATTTTTCAGTGCATATAATGTTTGCAATTGCGAGAAATAGCATTTAAAAGTTATGAATTTGATAGATCACATCAGCATGCATGTACATTTCGATTAGCACCCTTAAGTATAACTTATTTCCCCGTGAATCTCGGATCAATTTGTTTGTCGGCGACGCGAAAGGCGACTTTTGTAAACCCATTCAAATGCGCGGTGAGTGACATCAGATTTAGGGTCCTATTTGACGATCCTCTTTTGTAATATTCGTGGATTGACTAATCAGGCTGTATCACTCGCCGTCAAATAAACGTGGTCTGACTTTACTATAATTTACTTAATTCATTGAAGCGAGGTTAATTCCCGTATTTATCCAACCTATTCAGATAATATGACGCGCCATGTAAAGAATACACATATTATTATTCTAGCTCCACCATGCTTCATCCCTATTGAGGCAAAATGTAGTGTGGTATGGAGATGTGGCATATATATTATCATTATCATCATCATCATATGTCAACAGTCCTAAGATAGTGTTGACACAGCTCTACATTCCACTCTTCTATCTGCTAGCCTTTTCATAGTGACATATTTATTCTCTTTTAGATTCTTAATAACCTGTCCTATTTAACTCATTTTGGGGCCGTCCCTTACCATTCATCTCTTCCAACTGTCCTTCTACCATAGTTTTCATCATGCCTCATAATGTGTCCCACTTAATTGTCCCGCCATCTCCTTTAGGTTTTTAGGAGATTCCTCTTTTCCCCCACTCTTCTTAACACTTCCTCATTACTTACACGGTCGATTAATTTTATCTTCATAATTCTTTGGTAGCACCACGTTTTCAAAGCTTCCACTCTTGACTTCTCTGCTGCTGTAAACATCCAAGACTAGCTTACATAGACAAACTTGCTCCATACATGGGTGTACCCTAGCAGCAAAAATCGCAAATGTCTTTACGGAAAATAATATTTTTTCAAGCAAATAATTTTAAAAACTAATAAAAACCTGTTACAGTTTCCTTAAAAGGTTGGTTTACTCACCTTATCCATGCTTAAATCTTATCTATAACTTGTACATCCATGGCTTGCCCCCCACCCCCTAGTTTTGATCCTGGGTACACCCTTGGCTCCATATGTAGCATCTGATGGATTGCTTCCTTACTACTATGCTTGTATTCTCAACTGTAAGAAGATCCATCTTATTGTAGAATGCCCTCTTTGCCTGCACTATTCTACTGGTAATTTCTTTCTTGCTTCATCTGTAATTCGGCTTCCCAGGTAAGAAAACTCTTTCACCTCATTAAGCTAATATTTTCCCACGCTTATTTTTATCTTAGCCTCCTCTCTTTTGCTCATACTAATACCTTAGTCTTCTTTTTGTTGATTTTCAGCTGATATCTGGCCCTTTCAATATTGGCCAAAGTCTTCCTCAAATCATTTTCTGTCTCATCTAAGACAGCTATGTTGTCAGAAAATCGTACCATACTGATTCTTTCTCCATGGATATCGCCAACCAAAGACTTCTCATGGATGGTTTTCTAGATATGAACAATTAAAATAACAGAGTAAAGTCACTCCCTCATCTCATTCCTTTTATTCTTACTTCTTCACATTTTGGTCCAGATTAACACAGTTCCTATCTGTTCTGTGTACAGAATAGATAGTTTCCTACATCAAAGAAAACAAAAGGCATTGACCCCGATTAATTGCCCACCATTAGTGTATTCATAATATACAAATTATTTGGTTTTAGAAATCCAGTTTAGACGAATGTTTATGGTCAATTTTAACCTCATTTGGAAAATGCCTGATTGGCAGGCATGCGATGCCACTCCACATGACATCTCAGGGACCTAGATGATATACGAGTAGTCAGGAGTTTTACATCCTGTGAGATTACCAATGCATGCATGTGGCACAGAGCTCAGGGAAACATTACTTAATAATCACCTATTAAAATTGCCTATAGTTGGAAAGTTTTCTTCGTTTGATAGGGTATTAACCCTCTTAGTGCTTTCCTTCTTCCTGGGGTACTGGCAAGTAATGCAGAGGGTATTTTCATAAAATGTAGCAACTAGGAAAAAAAACCATACAAAGCTATTTTATTGCATATCCATAAGTGTTTTTTTTATCATTAAGGTTAAACTGGTTAATATTGACAAAATATTTTTACATTTACTGAAAAAAATATATCAATGTATGTAATAAGTTTTAGCATATTAAATGCTGCATTATGTAAGAGGCAATATATCGGCCCGCCGCACTTTTCGCCCGAGCTGCAAAAGCGGATATATCGGCCAGCCGCACTAAAAGGGTTAAAAATCCTTATTTAAGCCAAGCACTACCTGCTAACATGGTAGTCTGCTACCTGCTAGCAACCTGCATCATAGTGGCACTCATAGCCTCACACCAAGGTGGCCTCACTTGGCAGCAGCCAGAACTAGGATGACATAATATGGGCTTTTCCAATCATTCATACTTAGCCGTCGCATTTTCGGGCACTTGAAAATTTTCACTTTTCATTTGATCACAAAAAATAGATATCATCAATTAAAAATCTAAAAATGTGAAATACATACTCCAGCAGTAAAAATCTATCGATTTTGACAGTTAAAAAAAAATAGGAAACCTCCCTATTACTACCATGATCCAAATCCAAACGACCCACCAAACAACACGGTAGCAATGTCCAACAGTGGACATGGAGGCCTATATTACAAGATATCTTATTGTTAGATATCTTCACAACATCTAATGAGTAGATAATGGGTGTGCTTATGATGGCTTGTGGCAATCCCCAGGCAAACAAACAAAATATTTGTGCTCTTCATTTCTAATTTAAGTATTCGGGGACTTGCCATGGTGATAACTTTACGGAAGTCACCCGCAATGCACAAATTGTGAGAAAAATCTACAGAGAAAAGTCATTTGCCTTGACTGGAATCGGATCGGGAATCGAGGGATTCGGATCCTGGTCAAGGCAAATGATTTTTTTCTCTGTGGATTTTTCACACAATTTGTGCATTGCGGGTGACTACCGTAAAAAGTTATCACCGTGGCTAGTCTCAGTATAGGTACTTAAAACTTGAAAAGCGTTGGGTAAACGAGGGAGAGGATGGAAGAGAAGAGGATATTGGAAAGTAATCATGATATTCCTATCCAAGTCACTTGGTATATCTCCTGTTTAGTACATTTCACAGATGGTCTTCCACTGCAGAGTTTTCCTCTTTCCTGCCTTCCTCCTTTGATGAGCTCACCAGCAATATCATCTATTCCTGATGGACTATTCTTTCATAGATCTCTAATTTTAGCGTCAATTTCCAATCTTAAGATGTTGACTATTATGTTATACATTTCCACTACCTATGTACTATAGTTGCATATAGGATTATTTTTGGTATCATGAACAAACACTTGCAGATGGAGCTGTAATGCTACATCAATGTGGATGCTGTATGATAATATTTAACAACGTACACCTCTCCATTTCAATGACTGGAAGCTGATGATCACCTAAAACACTCAGCAAAATCAATATAAATGTGTGAAAATTCTGGTTTTGATGCAGGCTACATACCTAAATGCCAATTTGATCAAATTAGTTTAACTGATTAACTAAACTCATGTCCTCTACACCAGAATCCATCACTCATGATTGACAACCAGCTAGCTCACAAATTCTAGTACTCTGCTCTTTATTTAAGATAAAATCTCTGCAAAACTTCAAAAAGTCATGTTGGAGTTCTCCATGGAAACACGGAAGAATATGTGAATCAGATCCGTATTAGGTATTTCTATCTCCATATCTTTAAAATTACGAAAATTTTCCTACTCTTATAGTCATTGAATTAAGTCATCAGATGATTCATTTGTTTCATCGCTGCCAAAGGATATTCTCCATAGGTGATGGACCACATCAGGTGGCTATGTCTTACTGTGAAGATAGACCTGAGTTGGATATCTGGATCAATCAGATCGATGATACCCACTACATAAGAACAGAAGTCCAGCATCAGGGAAAGAGAACATTTTTGAAACAGACAACTCATGCACCATTCCAACCACTGTGATAATTCCACTGATCACTGTCTTAAGATATTCTCTGGGTGTCAGAGACCATGCAACAAGAGGCTGCTTCCCCATGTAGCAAACGAAAATTGAAGAATGATTTTTAAATTATTTCAAATAATTTTAAAATTTAAAAATTTCATGAGATGGATTTTTCATAAATTTTTCAATATTTAAAAATAATATTAGATAAAATCATTTTTGAAATAATGTATCAGGTATGTAGTACATGTCACCTCATTGTTGATAACATATATGTATACGGATACTAGCTGATCTGGCAAACTTTGTTTTGCCATGTAGGTAAATTATTTCTAGTGAATATTTTGGCAGTCAATTGATAAATAACTGACTTATGGTAAGTGTGTGAGGATGTGGTATACGACTGAAAGAGGAATGGCACGCTGTGAATGATGACGACCTATAAAGATAACAAAACACCAAACATTCAATTTTTGAAGTCATTGTACTCCCTGGGGCAGGGGCGGAGCTAGGAATTAAGGCTAGGGGGGGTTTTGAGTGTAAAACACTGGGGTGTCTGAGGGTGTGGAATACCTGCCAGGGTAAGCGGGAGGTGTGGGGGCCCTCCCTCAGAAAATTTTTCAGATAAATGGTTCAAAATGATGAGTTTTACGGCCTTCTGAGGGATATTTTATTAATATTTACTCTATTCTATAAGTAATATTAATCCAATTAAGTGAAATAGGTCAAACTTAAAAATTTCTCTGAGCTCTGGGGGGGGGGGGGGGTGGTTTTATCCCCCAAAACCCCCCATCGCCACGCCACTGCCCTGGTGAAAATAGGTTGTTCATGAACCATGCCCAACTTGAGATTGTGTGTACAAGTCATTATGAACTTCAAAATATTATTATTATTAAGTGTTCACGCCCAGTGTCATATTAACTTTGTTTTGACCGTCCTCCGCAACCAAGGCCAGAGTAAGAAAAAATTTTGGGAGTGGGGAGGGAGTTCATTTGGAGAAGGAATATATTTCGGGGAGTTTATTTGTAGGGGTGCAATAAAGCACTAAGTACAATATCTCCCAAATATCTCGTTGTGGTTTGAACTCCTTGTTCACAAATATTACGATAGAGGATTCTCCAATCAGCCTCTAAAAATATCGTTAATTATGCATTTAAATAAGTTTACTTAAGTATCCACTTCAGTGACTTAGCTATGGGGGGATGAGAAGATAGATTCCTCCCCCCCCCCCCCCCCAAAGCCTCAGAGAAATAAAAAACTATTGAAAACTATTGTCTAGTTTTGACATATAATCACAGCATATGCTCATAGCTAAATATCATTTATTAATGATGTAAAATAATATCAAAAATCATATCATATTTTATTTGTTACAAAATCATGTTATTTTTCAAAAATTTCCCCGTTTCCTGGGGGCTGGCCACCCCCAGGCCCCCTTATCCCCCACCTAAGCATATTCCTAGTTACACCACTGCTCCACTTACCAAGCTGACAGCAGAGTGAACCACATATCAAGGGGAAACAATGTATAAACAGGATTGTTTATCATACAATATACACGAGATAAGAAAATGAATGGAATACATAACTTTTTGATGCTATTGCTCTTGTGCGTAAGAAATCTGTCATAAAATATTCTAATAATTTTTTTCACCGGCATGGAGCCCTTTTACATAATATATATGCGTAAAATAGGTACTAGTCTGACATAAAAAGAGAAAAAGAAATGATAACAAAAAATGTTCTTACAAAATTTCACAGACAATTAACATATTTTTAAATTAAATATTGCACAGCAAATTTATGAAATAGTTACCTATCTCCATGCACACTAAATATTTAAAAGAATTGTAAAAGGATTGTTAAAAATCACACTAAGCATATTACCGATTGAATTTTCATGCAGCGCAAATTACATAATGGTAAATTTTTAATATAGCTATTTTTTTGGAATGGAATACTGAAAATGAAAGACTTATAAGTACCACAGAACCTCCTCATCAATACATAATGGAGGGGACCATGCCCTCATCAATACATAATGGAGGGGATTGGGTTGGTTTGGTGGCTAGAGTGAATTGGCTTCCCACCTTATCAGCTAGGGTTAAATTCCCTGTGGTGGCAGAGAATTTTCAGAGACTGCCCGATCCCTGATTGAATGCTATGTGGAGGAAATTTCAAGTGCAACACTCCATCTGTCAGATGGGACGTTAAGCTGTGGTCCCCTTGGCGCCTTCCATTAAGAGCAGGCTAATGCCGATGCTGGGTTTCCTTCCATCCTTCCTTACCTATCCTTCCCTCACGGCGCAAATGACCTCAGCTGTCGGTCGCCTCCTCCAAATACCATACCACCATACAAAATGGATATTTTTGAAAACTGATTAAAATGTGGCAAGTGTGTAAGTGGCAGTCCGAGTTGGTAAGTGATCGAGTAAAATTAGTTGGATTACTTCTAACGATTACTTCTGTAGTAATTTATACATATAGTGATTACTTTTCACAAAATTTAATTTTTTTTTTAAATTTACCTCATTAGGGGAAAGAGAAATCGTTACTTTTGTCGTAATTGCTGTTAATCAAAGATTACACTACTGATTTCACTGATTGACCTAGGCCTACAGATAGCTTTGAATCCATGAGTACCGTAATTTGCTTGTTTGGATGCAGCCACCATTATATTGTAGTGTAGGTACCTATGATGGGTACAAAATATGACACCCCTTGTGTTGTTAGAGCAGTTAAAATTGTATGTGTAATAGAAATGCATTGCAAAGTACATGCAATAGAAATGGCAACTTTTGGAATTTCGATGACTAAATTATTCCAAATTTTTAACACATTATTCGACAGTAGCTAAGTTGTAGCTTTATTGGGCAAATTAACTAGAAGTAATATTACAGAAATTTTACTGATTACTTTTTAAAAAAACAGAAATTTTTATTGCTTTGATTGCTTTTTTCATGAAGAAACTGTAATTTATCCCAGTTACTTTTTTGCTGTACTGTTTCCAACATTGAATGAGCAAAATCAGAAACTGATACGGTCATAAACATTGCATACATTTTGCGCAGGACTGTGAAGTCCCTGATTGAGTCTCTCAAATAAGTGCAAAAATAATGAATTGAAAGACCTCAAATTATTAATGCTTTATATTGGGTTTAAAAGTAATTATAACAATGCCTGTACAGCCATGAGGCTAATCATGAGGTTTCATCATCAAAAAATAATTTATTTCACACAGGCAGGCTTATAGTGTCTTGGATGACAAAATAAGCATATTATTCATGATTTATTCATTCATAATATTTTATGCTGAAATAAAATGAATACAATTTGCCACAATTGTAATTGATTATAGCATCAATCAATAGTTCCTCATACCCAGTGTTCACAACCAAGCTTATGGTTGCCATAGCGACCACAAGCATTTCAGGATGAACAACTACCCCAAAACACACACTCCAGCTGTCTGCTATTGATTACATCTATTTCACCTCAGTTATCAAGGTAAGGGTTAAATCATAGTGTCTTAAATGTTTAATATACTAAATACTGACTTCAGTGGGTAGGTGTTGGTCTCCCTTTAAGTTTATGAGAGGGGATAGTAATTTTATTTTAATTATTCAACAACTCAAAAGGAAAAATTGATTTCCATTAGAAAGGAATAACAGCTAATCATATACATAGTAGGTACTGCAAATTATCTAAGTTTACAATACCAGTTTTACTTAATTCATGAAATAATTAAATAATAATAAATAAAAATACATATTCTCAATGTAGCAAATAATTTCTGCCTGCATCGATATATTTTCTGTTTCTAAAATAAATGGCACTCTGATTTTCTGTTTAAAAATCAATACTCTAACTGCACATTACTGATTTCTTAATAATCACAGTCATCATTTATATTTACTGAGATAGGAAAGGTGTACTATCCTAATTCACTTATTTAAGCAGTAGTCCAACAGTAAGGAGTAATCAATAATGAAATCGACAACATAAAACCTATTAAATAATAACATGGAAACATTGAAAAGATGTTTATCTCAATAGTGGCTCTCTCATAGCAGCATTTATTTCACCAGCTTGACATCGAATATTTAAAAATAATTGATAAATATATAAAAGCCTCTTGTCTATGCATATTATACCTCAGATGCATTATCACAGAGGGGTACTACTGGTATTACGTACCACAAAGCCGCTGAGGTCCACTCTTTTTTTCCTGTCTCACACCACTATCAAATATAAATATTATCTAAAATGTCCACTTTGATAGTCCTGGTAGTGTTCTCTTCTTCAATATTAGACTACCTACCTTCCTGCCACTCCTGTTCGACCTCCTTATTCCACATGCCAATATCCAGGCTATCAGTAATTAAGTGCTCTCTATTCTACCGACTTTCCTTCCTGATAATTCTCTCCCTACTGACATTGATCTGTTTTTGTTATCAATGAAAAATTTTGCTCACTTGGCATCATCTCATTGAACACAAAATGATTATATAGGAACTAGCAAAATACTAAGGTTATGGCTAACAGTGGCACAGCGATGGGGAGGTTTTAGGGGATAAAACCCCCTCAGAGCTCAAGAGAAATTTTTAAGTTCAATCCATTTTACTTAATTGTGTGAATATTACATAAAGAAAACTGCAAGGATATAAAATATATCTCAGAAAGCCGTAAAACTCACTAATAATCCTAAATTTTTTCTGGAGAGGGCCCCCACACCTCCCATTTACCTGGCGGTAATGCCATACCCCCAGACACCCCAGTATTAGTTGCGCCTAAAACCCCTCCTAGCCTTGATTCTTAGCTGCGCCCTTGATGGCCACTGCCATTGGTTTGTTGTTTTTGTTTTGTTAGTTTGATTTGTAATTGTAATTACCTTATTTGTATAATTTTCATTTACTATAAGTGGATTTAAAATTGGCAGTCTTGATTTATGTTCCATTTTCTGTAAAATCAATTAAAAATAAATATGTAATTCTACTATGAAATTGACAGTTTTTAAAAACCTGAGTCAGTGAACAAAAACCAATGGACCATACAAATGTTGTTTGGTCATGTTACTTGTGACACAATGCACAACCTACTGTCATTAACTCTTAGAATGATTCTCTCATAAGTTTAAAATAAAAACATGTAAGACAGATATGACACACTTTTCATAAGTTGGTGATGCCATTTAAGGTTCCACTCATTTTCCAGTAGAAACTTTCACTGACGTAAGAAATGATTCACAAGAATTTACACAACAACGAATCATGCTCAACGCCATAAGTAACATCAACTGGGGAGAATTAGATTCACTAGTCAGAAAAAGATATTTGTGATTACATCTCCATAATGAGGTTACTAATTTAGCTAATCGCCATGCATTCTGGTAATGGTATGCAGTCTGGTAATACCAATGTCAAGTTCTTAAGAAATGGATAATTAGTTTGAGTTTTTCACTATTTACACTTCAAACTACATATCATGGTTGATTAAGTTTTAGAGTCGTTTATATAACCTACAAACTTTCTATTGCAGCAGACAGTGGCATAGCTATAATATATGCCTTTATTCAGGCGAGGTTGAGACTAATAAGTTCCCTCTTCCACCTAACGCCTCTATTAGCATCAATGCAAACATATTTAAAATGGTAAATAAACTTTTACAATACGAAAATATACAATATACATTATTAATGAAATGTCAAACAAGATAAACAAGCATATGTGGAAAATTTGTGTGTAAAAATATTTCTGTAAGCAGGAAAAAACATGAGGGAGTAGTATCCTTCAGCTATGGGGGGGATGAGGTGATAGAAACCTCCCCCGAAAGCCTCAGAGATATTTTTTTAAAAATTTAAAACCATTGTCTAATTTTGACATATAGTAACTGCTGTCTCGGAGTTTTCCGTGGTGTACAGAATTTGTGGATTTCTCCTTTTTTTACGGGTTATCGCCGTGTTTCGTGGTCAGAGGTGATGACAGTTTTGCCAGGATTCCACCAGGCATCTTCAGGTCAAAGTGGTGCTTTCGGTGTTTTATACGCGCAAGGAGGGAGAGCTACATAGCTCCTTCCTTGCGGCCGTGCTGTTGTTGGCCAGTTACCCTTGCTGCTGTGCCGTGATTGGTTGGATTTTTAAACACTCTCTTCCTGGAATTGGCTATGTTGTATCCCTCTTCTCTATTGAAATTCTTGGGCGTTTTGATGACCTCTATTGCCTCCCTTATCAGCCTGGGGTAATACCTCTTTTCTTTTGCGATGATTTTCGCTTCGTCAAATATTATATTATGCCCAGGCTCGCTCCAAGCATGCTCAGCAACTGCTGAGAGAAATTGTCGTCACCTCTGACCACGAAACGCTGCGATAACCCAGAAAATGGAGAAATCCACAAATATAGTAACTGCATCTACTTAAAGTTAAATTTTTATTGCCAAAATGATGTAAAATGTATTTCCAGGCATGCCATTTTTTTCCCCGGACCCCCTGCCTGATGCCTGGGGAGGGAGGGGGTCGCCACACCCCAGGCCATCTCATCCCTCCTCCCCCCCCTCAAAGCATATTTCTAGTTACACTACTGGCAAAGTAAGAGAGTATCTCAGAAAGAATAGCATGAAACAGTTAACACTTTCCATTGGCTTTAAGGGAATACATGCATAAAGCAGACCATGATTTCTTCATAGTCATCAAATAAAATATTTTGAAGATTGTGTGAAGGTGCAATTCTCATGACATATGTGGTGACTTTGACTCACCTTTTGTAAACGATAACTTCCCACAGGCCAATATTTGAAGCTCTTGGTATCCTTCCACTCTCATTCACTTGACCTAACAGTTTCCCTACCCAAAAACTAAACGTAGTTCAAAGTAGGAGACTAAGTCCCAGCAAGACGGGGGAAGATGGTCCCAATTAAAAAAAGACATACAAAATACAGGAAATAAAAATTTTAGAACTGACTAAATGTGCTGTACTCTATCTTTACTGAGGAGAAAAAATATATTTTATATCAGAAAGTAGAATTCAAGCATATTTGTTTGATCATATTTTATATAATTATGTACATCCAAAATTTTAAACATTCACCCCAGTTGTTGGTAGCCAAAAAGCGGTGTCATGCTCAACATGTATTTCATGATGTCATCAACTTATGTGCATAAGGGTTAACCCTTTTGCACCGGACCTTCATTGAGGGAAATTCTTCCTCATTACGAGTGTCTTGAAAATTTTCGTCACTTCCCTGTACGAAGCTTCCTCGCATTGACAGAAGGCAGTGGTTCCCTCCCTAAGCATTTTTGGACCCAACTCAGCCGTGTGCCGATCCCTTTCCGAGGCCTCTGCCCCAGACCCTCGAAGGATTAAAAGCCCCTTCACAGCGAGAGTCCGTGATCAACTGGCTGAAATATCAATGTTTAATATATACAAACATTTGTTGTTCGCATCGATTTTTTTACATTCAACATGAATTTTATGTTTATTTCTGAGCATGCAGAAATTTTAAACGTAGTTCTAACGTTGATATAGACGGATTTAGTATATTCAGTATGTTTACTAGTTGTTCGATAACTCCGTTGATTTTAACATTAGAATTTCGTTTGAAATTTCCATGTGGTCAGCAAAAAAAGATGAATTAATTTCTAGCATTGGATTTCAAAAGTAAGCAACAAATATTTTTTTGGTAAAAACTCTGCAAATAACAGTAGTTGACAGCGTGGAGTGGATAGGAAAGTGTCGACCTGAGTGGCCGAACAAGGGACTGGGCTCGCGCTAAGGCGGATCTCGAGGGGCGACCGCATCCGCAGGTCTACTGTGTCCGCCATGGTCTATTGTGGCCGCACAGGCACAGGTCGAAAAAAAGTTTTTTGATTGAAAGTTACTAATTCACTGGTTAGGGTTGGAAAATTCACGCCGCACAGGTGCAGCATTCCTTGTCTAGGGAAGAAAATCCTCGCCGCACAGGTACGGCATTCGGCACGAAAGGGTTAAGGCCATAAACTATTTACCAAGATATCTTGAAAAGTAGGCGATGGGTTGAAAAACTGAAACTTTTGAGTTTCTTTATTTTTCCAACTCTCTTACAACAGGCAATCATGTAAAATTGATGGACAATACTATTATAAATTTTATGCTAATCTCAACCCACATAAACACTGTTGGCCATGTATTCACTGAATATTTTCCATTGCAGGAAACACAACAAAAATGTCACTGGTACGCTCCAAGAAAGTGGTGGAACTGCATCAGGCAAGGCCTGAATGGTCAGAACGTAACCGCAATATATGGGTGGCAGCATCAGATAGACGAGAGGGTTCTTGGGGAATGCGACAAGATGCTGTTGCGCTACGCAATGAAACACATTTGCAAGCCAAGTGGGACAAGTACCATAATGATGTGCGCCTACAAGACAGGTAATGGTCATAATTTCTATTTCCTCAGAACAAAAGATAGAGCAGTGATTTGTAGGACATATTGTAAGGTATTCTTACCTATATTTTCTGTGATACCACCCCAACACATTTGCACTATATGCAGTTCAATTTATCCTTGAGGCTGAGTGGAAGTGGATTAAGCAAGTGAGGGTGTATGTGAAATGCGATGGTGGTTGGCGTAACATGGTGAAACTCCTTCATGATGCACAAAGGTTAAGAAAACACTTAGCTGTTTCACAAAATATAATATATTGCGACCGGTTTCGATACAGCGTATCATCATCTGGCAATTACAAGTATCAGTACACAGAATTTATACCCTTGAAGGCGTTAGAGGGGTGGTAGAGTGGAGGTGGAGAAAGGGGGGGAAACTTCGGAGTATCCATTATTGGATGCAATTAGTTTGATTGTGTTTAGCTCCTTCATCCTGTTGTAATTCGACAATGGGATCAATCATAATCTGTGAAGCATACAATGTATTGCTGATAGTTTGTGAGAGAAGTGGTGTCTTGAATTGCGGTGTATTATTTGGTGGAGGGGGTAAGGGAAGGGAAGGTAGGTTTGGGAAGTACGTCGCTGATGGGTCACTGCACGGTGTAGCCGAGGGTTGGTGTATGATGACGAAATACCGGGAGGGGTGTTATGGAGTGGTGAGTGTCATCCGTAATGGTTTCTCAGAAAAAACATTGAAAAGTGGTGAATGGTGAGAATACAACTGCTCGTTAACTAATGTTATGTTGGGTGAGGTTTGGCCCACTAAAATTTCCAACTGCTCGAGTGCGTCAAGCCTTGGGCCGTTGTTTTCTTTATGTAGGATTATCGGTTCGAAATCGCTTGTGTGGTCGGAATCCAAGAGGTGTTTGGCAAAGTGTGAGGTTTCTTTGTTGTTAATAAAACATGAACGATGTTCCTTGGCCCGGATGTTGAAATTCCGTCCAGTTTTTCCTATGTAACAGGAATTGCAGTCATTGCAACGGAGTTTATATACTCCGCTGTGTTCTCCGGCACTAATTTTGTCCTTGGCACTGCCCAACAGTTTGCCCAGTGTATTTCTACTGTAGAAGGCAGCCTTCACTTATACTCCGAAGTTTCCCCCCCTTTCTCCACCTCCACTCTACCACCCCTCTAACGCCTTCAAGGGTATAAATTCTGTGTACTGATACTTGTAATTGCCAGATGATGATACGCTGTATCGAAACCGGTCGCAATATATTATATTTTGTGAAACAGCTAAGTGTTTTCTTAACCTTTGTGCATCACAAAGTGAGGGTGTGTTGAGGGTAAGTTTCACGCCATGTGACTTTGGTGTTAATATGAAAAAAATCATTTTCGGCAGAGGTTGTATTTCTCGAAGCATGAAGACGAACTTAAAGCTTGACAGTATGGCTATAACCATTAATTATGATTAATCAAAGTGAGATAGCCATTGTTTATGTAAATCTTTATTCTTAATCAATAATATTACTAACTGATCAACAATCGTTTCTCTCAACAATCAAATGAAATATCCTCCTGGAATACATAGATGCAAATGGTGCACAGCAGTTATTCGTGTTTTTGATAGTGTTCCACCAATTTTAAAAATCTGAAAAAAATTAGGATTCTACTTTAAAGTAGTGGTAATAACATATCTTTTTTTCGGCGTGTCTATTGTTTCCTAAAATTTTTAATTTAATTTTGAAAATTTCAAACTTATGCAAAAAATTAGTTTTCTGCCAAAAATTTTTGAAAAACATCAGGATGGTAGAACGTAATAGTATATACATTTTAAAATAAAGAAAAAGATTTCACAAAATTAAAAACTGGAGATATGGTTAAGAAACGAAAAATCGTGTTTCAATTTTTTTTGGGGTTAATTTCCATTGTTAGGTCCTGAAACTTTGGAGAAACACATAATTTTTGAAGCACTTCAAGAGTATATTTTTTATTTTTCAAAAATCTGGGGGCACTTTTCACCATCTTAACCGGCTAGACCCTTTATAAAATGAAGTCTATATTCTCGGCAGAGGGCCCAAAATTTCTGTGACCACCCATGACTCATCATTTTTTTTTGTAAACAAGGGCAGCTACACTCATTTGATAACGTTAGGATCACTCTGTTTTTCTCTCTTGGTACTTCCTCTCCCCTATCAACAAAACCCATTGACACTGACCAGGCACTAACGATAGGTATGGTGGACCAGCATGCAAACAACATAGTATCGAACCAGAAGCAGTTTCTTATTGATCTTCCAGCGGCCTCGAGAAGAATCTCCACCACCCTAGTGATGAGGTTAGAGTGCCAGTCTGGCTTCGATCACCAAGGACATCATTAATCTTAATGAATAGGGTAGTTTCTTTCATCAAAGAGAACGAAAGGCATTGATTGTGATTCGTTACCCACCATTAGTGTATTCATAATACACAAATTATTTGGTTTTAGAAATACCGGTTTAGACGAATGGCAAGGGTCAATTTTATCCTCATTTGAAAAAGGCCAGATTGGCGCCAATGCAATGCCATTCCACGTGACGTCACAGGGACCTAGTTTCTACACGAGAGGATAGGAGTTTTACATCGTCTGAGGTTACCAATGCATGCATGAGGCACAGAGCTCAGGGAAACATGTCTTAATAATCACCTATTAAAACTGGCTAAGGTCGGAAAGTTTTCTTCGTTTGATAAGGTATTAATAATCCTTATTTAAGCCAAGCGCTACCTGCTAGCATGGTACTCAGCTACCTGCTAGCATCCTGCGTCATATCAGCACTCAGAGCCTCACCCCAAGGTCACCTCACTTGCGGCAGCGGGAACCAGAACGACGTCATGCGGAGTTTTTCCCGGCATTCATACTTAGCCGTCACGTTTTCGCGCGCTTGAAAATTTTCACTTTTCATTTAATCGCATAAAATAGATATCGCCATATAAAAATCTAAAAGCGTGAAATACATACTCCAGGAGTAATAATCTTTTGATTTAGGCAATAAAAAAATAATAGGAAACCACCCTATTGTAATCATGCCAATTTAGTATAAACTGCAGTTCAATAAACCTGTCCATGCTAACAGTTTGCGCTCAATTGCTCCATTTATTATTATTTGCTTTTTTCCTATAACTGGTGACATCAACATGATTTTATTTTCTCGAGCAACCACCATTTTATGCCACTCATGTTTTGGTTACCTCATATCTCCTGTTCTACGAGCCACATTGCATAGTGGCATTTTTACTCTTCAAGAAGCGTATTGTGGGAAGATTTTTGAATGAGAAATTAAAAGAAAGGTGCTATTTCGCACTTGTCTGATCGCACCTTGAATATGTAGCGAGCGCATTGGATCCACTAGAGAAAGACAAAATCCGTAAACTGAATGAAACACAAACGAAGGCTGCGCGGTTTGTCAAAAACAGCTGCGGGCGCACAGACAACGTTACCCAGATATTATGCGAATTAGGCTGGGAGCCGCTAGAGACTCGGCTTTTCATAATCGAAAAAACATCATTTGTTAAAAAATATTTTGTAAATTCACGATTTTTCCAATATTTTTTATCTTTCACGGAGAAAATTAACTGTGCTTTTATATTTCGGGGGGGTCCGGCCCCTCCGGACCCCCCCCCCCCCTGGCTACAGCACTGCTCGAATATCACATCTTATGTCTCAGAGACATTCTGAGAGCTTCAGAGACATCTCTCAGACTTCTCTGAGATGTCGCTACGTCCAAAAAAAATGGTTTCTGAGGTGTCACATGGGACTTTGTACTATGGTATGCTTTAAATTTAGGCAAAAAAATAATTAAATGCGAATTACACAGCTATGGCCTACTTTTCTCGATCATTTTTAGCTACAAATTTTGTGATGGATGACCTTTTGAAAATAAGAAACCCATATTAAATGTCGTAATTTTAATAATCAAAACTGCAGATTTGCGCCGAAAAATATATATGGAAGGCATAGATGGCGTTTAAATATATTTTTTTAAATTCCTGAATGTCTCACGATTACATCTCCAAGACACACGCAATATTCGAGACATTCGAGACCATAGTGAGACATCTCGGAGAGTTGATTCATAGTTTTCCACCACAATGACCGCTGCAAATTTGACTCTTGGGAGCAGTTAGAAATTTTAAAAATTATTGAAAGTCAGGACAGTACTCTTATAAATGAATATCATTACCTATCCTTTCCCCCTATTCTGGCATCTGTTTTAAAATTCATCGAGTAACTAGGTAGCAATAATAAGATAAACAAATCTTAATTTGCACCTAAAGATGATGATAATTCATTGAAACCCAGGTCGCGCTCTGTAAAAAGAAGTGGTGCTAGTAATTGTGTGATATCCAGGAAAACCAAAGATACTGGCAATTTTCTAACGGGCTTAATGTGGTCGAATTATAACATAGTACATAGTAATTTAGAAGTTTCTGACAATCTTCTATATTATTTCTACTGTATAGATACCTTTTTCTCAACTTATACGCAACCAAACTCTACAAATGAGGTACCAAAATGCACAGAATTTATCAGAGAACATGAGACAGCATATCTTACTTCCTAAATATTGCTATTATTTCCTAAAATTGGTTTTTAAATAATTAAAAAAAAGCAAAAAAAAACCGTAAATATTCCTGACGTTAACGGCGCACAAACTGATACATTTGTTCATGTGCAACAATATCTCACATTCTTTAAATAACTTATATCAAAATGCGGCTGATGCCACATTCAAGTCTCCTGTTGATACGTAAGTATGAGTCATCATGTGCGTTTAATAGAGGATAGTGTAATTACTTCCAATGATGTGTTTAAATAGGTCCTCTGACCTCAATTTGTACATGAACATTACAATTAAATTTGTACATAAGACCCTGCCTTTTTTTTCTACATTTTAAAATTAGAAATGCGCCTATTCCTCTGTGGACCTGCATTGAAAAGAGCGGGGGAAGCCCGCTGGGAGTGGGCGCATCACGCTCGTATCCCTTAAATATGTAATTAAATTTCATTTCACTGCAATATGCAACACATTTTTTCCCTGAAGATAGTACAAAATATATTGAAACCATTACTGAAGTCAAATTAAAGTAATGGTAGATAATATCCAGTAACTATGCTTCTGCAGGTAACCTTTGAGAGACGGCACCTAGCCTAATGGGCTCTATCCGTCGAGCTCTCAAGAAGGGAGGACAGGGGTGGGAGCGGGAAGGTAGGAAACGCTTACCCCAAGGCCAAAAGTAAAACCAAGGAGGTCATGGGATTCTAGCAAAACCTGGCTCAGCCATTAATGTGCCAACGATTTTGGAGGATTTTCCTATAAAAGAGAAAAACCCATTGATCAAATTGTTGGTAGCTATTTAATTTTTCTACAAAAATGGGACTGAATTTTGAGGAGTGTTCTTTTGGAAAGGGTTCATTATGAACTTAGAAGGAGTCACAATACTACAAGTCAAACCTTCCACAGTGAGCCAAGCACTACCCAATCATGTACTAAGCTCCAGGAATCACAGTGGAAAATTTAGGTGAACGTACTTTCAAATGCTGTTATACGACACAAGGAGGAAGAAAACGATATAAGGAGGAAGTAATGTTAAGGTGAATAAAATTCTTTGGGGGTCTCCTCCGTGTTAGTTCTTCCATCACTGTTGACATGCCCAACCATATGGGCGTACCCAGTGAGGGGCAGGTGGAGGCAGCTGCCCCCCCCCCCCCCCCCCAGAAGCAAAAATCACAAAGTCTTTAAGCTAAATCAGTACTGAATTTAAATGAAAGTATTCAACAAATTTTCTTTAAACCCATGAAAAATGATATAAAGTATATAAGTTATATCATTATTCATGGGTATAAGTTATTATAGTCCTTATAGTATAAGATATGTAACTAAAATAAAAATAGTTTTTCAAGTAAATAATCTCATATATCCCATGGCTTGCCCGCCCTAGAACATGGCTTGCTCCCCCCCCAGTTATGATCCTGGGTACGCCCATGTGCCCAACTCAAGCACTGCCCTCAAAGCTGAAGTATGCCATCTCTCTCCAGTATGGTATCTATTGTGTCTGATTGGCTGTAGTGTGAGCAGTCTTTGATTTGAAGCTGCGCAAGGGACAGTTGAGGGCCTCAAATCCGGCAAGCTTGGGACTAAAGGGTTACTGGATACCTGATTTTTCTGGATTTTTGGTCTTCAGCATGTGGAAAAAGTGGTATACTTTTTTTTGGAGAATTTCAATGTAATGTATATCAAATCACGTCTGTAGCTTCTGTAGCATAAACTATACGTGCTTAATACTGGATGAGAATGAGCAATAAATACATCTTTTTCTTCATACTCAATAGCTTTCGTTGATAGCACTCGCTAGCAGGTGTTGTGATATCTATCGATACCTTCCTTAGTCGGACAGTAAATCTGTGCATATGCCTCAATATTTTGTTAATTAATTAATTTATAAATGCATTCATGCCCTTGTGCTTGATATTTGAGATCCCTACGTGTCCCTACCTAGTTTGTTAGCATATGTTCATAGTGTCTGCTAACTTCCTACTCGTCGCAGAACAAGGCTCAGAGAGTGGTGCCACAAGGTGACAAGTTGAAACACAACGCAGAGGAATTTTCTGGTTTTCCGGGTTTCTGGATTCCGGATTTGAGGTCCTCAACTGTACAAACTTTCAAAGCACTGCAGGAACAAGTGACTTTGTATGCAGTCACGTGCACAGGTGCAAAATTAAATACACCAAAGCATGACGTTCACCATGAAAAAATATTTGACTTAGCCGGGATTCGAACTCGGATCTCCCGATTGCTGGTCAGGCGTGTTAACCAGTTCCACTACCAAGCCTATTTCTCAAAGCGAACTTCGGGATGGGTTTTACCGAACAAGATGTTGACGTCACAAGTCCACACTGTGGCACATGTGGCGAGGGTCATGCTTACTAAACCACAGTTGGGATGAAAATCCTTATTTTGTCGCTGCTCTGCGATGACGAATTTCAAAGCACTGCAGGAACAAGTGACTTTGTACACAGTCATGCGCACGGGTGCAAAGTTAAATACACCAAAGGATGAAGTTTGCCATGAAAAAATATTCACGCCTGACCGGCAACTGGGAGGTCCGGGTTCGAATCCCGCCTAAGTCAAATATTTTTTTATGGCGAACCTCATCCATTGGTGTATTGTACTAACTTTACTGCTTCTCATTAATTATCTTTGGTGAGTCACATCAGAACTATCTGGCAGTTCTGCCTGAATAGATTGATTAGTGAGAGTACTGGTTGATGAAAGGTAAAGCTTATAATTAAGCATAGAAAAATGTTTATCATCCAAACTAAAGAGACTTTCCATGCCCCAAAGAGGCTGTCTTTGTCCCATATCAGACTTGATTTTCTCAGAGAGAAGAGAGAAAGAAAAGGGTGGGTGAATTAGAGGAAGTGGGCATTTTAGGGAAAAGTTTTGGCATCAATGTTGCATGTGGAGATGGGCGGAACCAGGATTTCTTTCTGGGGGGAGACACAAGCAATGCTGGATCCAGGATTTTGTTCTGGGGGGGAGCACAAGGATACCCTGTAATACAAAACAAATGGAATGATAACGGGACTGTATGAAAAATCTTGCTTATTTTTTTAAGGGTCTGGGGGGGGCCCATGCCCCCCCCCCAGACCCCTCCTCAGATCCGCCTATGCATGTGCATTGAACAAATATTGCACTATGATTATTACAGAGGCTTCCGCGGTGAGTTGATTGGTGATTGTCTTTCGGGTTCATTGCATAGCAATCGCATTGACTCATATTTTGCGGACGACAGTTTCAAGAAAAAAAAACACACTCAAAGAGAATGGATACGATCGGGAACTAATTCGGAAAATCGCACGTAAGGAAGAAGAGAAACGAGATGTGGCCTCGGACACTTCAAGGGAAAACCAACAAAAGGCAAAGGCACATGCTCTCTTGCCATAAATGGCTGGAACTTCGGAGAGAATCGCTAGAGTTCTCGCCAAACATGACGTTCTGACGAGATTTAAAAGTTTGAAGAAGACCTCTGACCTCCTTCTGAATGAAAAAGATTGTCATCCACCCGATATTTATGAAGGAGTGTATCAAGTAGCGTGTTCCTGTGGTCTGTCATATATCAGGCAAACATTTAGATCCCAGAAATACAGAATAAATGAACACCTCAAGGCAACCGAAAAGAAAAATTTTCTTCTTTCCGTGGTTGCAGAGCATGCATGGTCGGAACCTGGGCACGTCATACTATTCAAAGAATCAAAACTCATCACCAGGGATAATAAATATTTCCCTCAGCTGATAAGGGAGGCGATAGAAATAGCGAGTCATCAAAAGAACTTTAATAAGGAGGACGGCTATCCTTTAGCCTCATCATTCAAATGGCTTTTCCAACAATGGAATTCAAATCAATGGCCGCCTGCCTAGCCTTTTATATAAAGTATTGCAGCTCTGCAGATCACTTGGACCCAAAAACGGGAGCTGGAACGCACCCGAAACTATCATCTTCAAAATATGAGTCAATGCGGAATGAACCCAAAAGACAATCACCAATAGGGTAGTTTCCTTCATCAAAGAAAACAACAGGCATTGATTGCGATTCGTTACCCACAATTAGTGTATTAATAATATACAAATTATTTGGTTTTAGAAATCCCAGTTTAGGCGAATGGCAATGGTGAATTTTAACCGCATTTGAAAAAGGCCAGATTGGCACCGATGTGATGCCACTCCACGTGACGTCACAGGGATCTAGTTTCTATATCAGTAGATAGAAGTTTTACATCGTCTGAGATTACCAATGCATGCATGAGGCACAGAGCTCAGGGAAACATGTCTTAATAATCACCTATTAAAACTGGCTATGGTCAGAAAGCTTCCTTCGTTTGATACGGTATTAATAATCCACAATTAAGCCAAGCGCTACCTGCTAGCAGCCTGCATCAGCAGCCTGCGCCTAGCGGTGCACATGTCCTTGCCCCAAGGTCACCTCACTTTGCGGCAGGGGGAACCAGAATGACGTCACATGGGCTTTTCCCGGCATTCATACCTAGACATTGTGTTTTCGCGTGCTTGAAAATTTTCACTTTTCATTTAATCATGAAAAATTGATATCGTCACTTAAAAATCTAAAAGTGCAAAATGCTTACTCCAGGAGTATAAATATTTCGATTTAGGCTATAAAAAATAAAAGTAAGCCACCCTATTGCACTATGATACCATAATTGCAGGTTGATGCAAAATTGCTCCAACAAGAATTTTAAAATGTCATGCAACATTGTGACGACAATCTCCTCTACCAGAGTAACCAAGAGCTTATGGTCAATTAGGTGCAGCTGCCTCCCTACACAAATAATAACATGCATAATCCTACCTAATAATACCATACAAACCATTGTGTAAACTCAAGTTGCCTAACTTTAATGGCAGCATTGATTGCCAGTTTGGCAAATCATTGGGCTAAGAGTTTTCTATGTCACACTGTACTTCCACCCGAAGATTGGTAAGGACTGTTAAGGTTAAAGCCTACCTTGACCTAAGCCACAGGCACGTGAATTCCACACTTATAAGGTCAGGAGGCTAGTTCCTTTATTTAGGCCACCTTCCACTTCACATATTTTGTTTGATGGTGTCTCTTAAACATCTTTTGCACTATTTGAAATCTCTTGAACAAAGAAGCTGGAACAAGTCGTCCTGAATGCTAAAATGAGATTCAAGATCAGTCAAGTGTGATTGTTCAACATGCTTTGAATCGAGTTGATTTGCCTTTCACACTGCTGTAGAAAGCATGAATTGATTTGAATAACAATAGTCAACATGATCGACAAAGATATCGATATCTTACAGCCTCACTGAAATAGGTAATAATGATAATATAAATAATCATTATTTTACTACCATGAAACAAATTTTTTAGCAACTTCTTGTAGTGCCCAACATCTCTTTTGCTCCATGTGGTAGTCTGGGGAGCTCACTTAATACAAACAACTTTGCACCTCGTAAAATTTTATCAGGGCCTCTACGGTATCTCTCTCCCTAGTGCCCATGATGCCACTGCTCATCTCATCTCCAAGGCAGTGCTGGGAAGGCTAGAAAACCTTCACTGATTGGTGAAAATACTTCAACACTATTCAAGATTCAATAGAAATTAGAGCAATTCAAGACGAGAGAACATTGTTGGAAACAGAGGGACTCAAGAGCATTCAAGACAAGATGACTTCAATCATGAAGTCATATACATTCAAGAAAGCTTGTTTGACAAGTTTTGAACAGAATTTGATGTAAATTTAGCGATGTGAAACCACCTTAAGGGCTCACCCAGGAATTGAACCTGGGACCCTTTGATAAGGACCCTACCCACTTGACCTCACCATGCTCCTCATACCATAGTGCTTTTGAGTTATTACAACTGGGGCCAACCTGTTTGTCCACGGTAACAAAGAGGGCGTCCTGAGTTTGAATAATGCCTGTGGCCCCAGCGAATTTCTACAGAGACCCTTTCCCCATTCATATTGTAAGTGGTGATAGTAAATGTGATTCTATTGCAGGAGCAGCCTTGCAGAACACTCCAACGTGTCACTGCGCCACTTTGCAGAATTGTTATCATCATGGGGATGAGGGGGAAAGGGAGAGGAGGGTAGATAAAAGGCAGTATGGGGGTCTCAAGGGAGGAATAATGGATAATAATAATAATATTTTATTGGTCACAGAAAAGATATGAATATACATATATAGGACCCGTCAGGAAAACATAAAAATCAAATCAAAAATACAAAGTAACTCACAATATATATATATATACATATGTTACATTAGTTGCGAGGCATCCTCAAAGAATTCATCAATTGAATAGTAGCAATGATCTAAAAGATAATTTTTTAATTTTGCTTTGAAAAGGCCAGGTCTGATTTCGTCTTTGATTGATTTAGGTAATTTATTATAAATTTTAATACTCATATTGATAGGCCCTCTACTAAAGAGAGAAAGATTTTGTTGCCTCACTGCGAGCTCATTTCTACTTCTTGTATGATAATCATGAATATCGTTATTCAAGGTAAGGCACAACTTTTGTTTAAATTCTCTAATTAACATCACAGCATAATAAATATATATACAAGGAAGGGGAAGGATCTGTAACCTTTTGAAAAGATTACGGCAGCTAGCTTGTTTTTTAGCTTTCCATAATATTCTTACCGACCATTTTTGTAGTTTAAAAAGGACTTAGGGGAGTGACCCCAGGCTAAAATACCATATTTTAATCTACTATAAATATGTGCATAGTAAATTGATTTAGCTGTTTCTGTATTTGTGAGCTGAATCACCCGTCTAATTAAGTAGCAGCCTGAAGCCACCGAGGATGAAATGCAATTTATATGGGTATCCCAGTTTAGATTTTCATTGATGGAGATGCCTAGAAATTTGGTATCAGTAACCCGCTTAACAGTACAATCCGAAAATTTAATATAAGGGCTGTAATCCATTTTTTTTTTAGTAGGATGGAAAAATATAAAGGAAGACTTGGATTTATTTATAGCCACTTTGTTAGATGAACACCATGTTTCCATTTTGATGACAGCATTTTGAGTGGGAGCAACAATATTGCCATCATGTTTCAGTAGATGATTTGTATCATCAGCATACATAAAAATATTTCCTTTTAATTGTGAGGGTAGATCATTGATATATAACAAAAAAAGCAGGGGCCCAAGAATGGAGCCTTGAGGAACACCCCTCAATATCTCCTGGTGAGGTGAGGTATGTTTAACCATGTTATCGGTTATAATGGTTACTGCCTGGGTTCTTTTTTCAAGAAATGACCTGATTAGATTGTTTGCAATTCCTCTCATACCATATATATGGATTTTCCTCAAGAGAGTCTCATGGTCAACAGAATCAAAAGCCTTAGACAAATCATAAAAAATACCAACGGTATTGAGGTGATGATCAAGACCTTCAAGAACAGAGTCAATAAATTTATAAATGGCAAATTCTGCCGAAAGACCACCTATGAAACCAAACTGAGATTTGGATAAGATGTTGTTTTTTATCAGGAATGACATTATTCTTTTTGAAATGACACTTTCTAATATTTTAGAGAAAACTGAAAGTTTTGATATGGGTCGATAGTTTTCAATTGATTGAATATCACCCTTTTTGTGTAGAGGAGTTACAACTGCCATTTTTATTTTGTCAGGGAAAATACCCGAGGAGAGAGAGGCATTGACCAAATGAGTGATAGGAGTAAGAAGATATCTTATGCAATTACCCTTTAGGAGGGAGCAGGGAACCCCATCCCACCCTGCTGAGTGTTTTGTATTAATTTTATTAATGATTGATTCTATTTCTTTCTCATTAGTAGGGTAAAGGTACATGTTATTTAGAACAGAGTTATTTTGAGGACAATTATCTGTATTGACTTGTAACATGGATGATGTTTTCAAGGGATTGAGAAAATGCGTATTGAAATTAACTGCAATCATGTCTGGGTCTGAAACAAGAATATCATTGTGTAAGATTTCTTTGGGTGATTTATTCTTTCTCAATTTTCCAGAGGTGTTATTTATTATATTCCAAGCTGTTTTTGATTTATTATCAGAAGAATAGATGGAATTGATATTACAAGTCCTTTTAGTAGTGGTGATTAAACTTGAGTAGTACTTTTTGAAAGCAATATATTGTTCCTTAACATCATTGTCATTGGTAGCTTTGTAAGCTGACCACAGAGCTTTTAGAATTTGTGAGTTTTGTATTACAGTGGAACCTCGTTAAAGCGAGTACGGGCTATAGCGACACCCCCGCTATTACGAGAGATAGCCGATGCACCGTCGATTGACCCTATAATAAGCGTGTTAAAAAATTCGTTTTTACGAGACCCTTTCGGTGTTGGCTCTCGCCATAGCGAGGGTTTCACCGCCGGAAGACTTTCATGAAGACTCCTTAACCTCTGTAATTGCTAGCGATCTGTTAGAAATGAAGTTAATGGAGTGCTCAGTCTCAAATTTATGTGGTAAACTGTCGTTTGATAAATATAATGATGACAAAACAATGCTTTGTATGATTTTTATTCAGTGCGGCGCTTATAAATTGTTTGAATAGTTGGTCGTTATTTGAGTAAGGAAATTTAGTGATGCAAAAAAACATCGCCTTTCTTCTGGATTTATGCTTACGTTTATCGGATAGATGTTTATCTGTCGCCGCACCACTCCTGTTCCTGTATATCTGTTCGCAGCAGGTATATTGGCTATTATTTGCTCCACCTCCGGTAAAGCGACAATTCGCTATAGCGAGTGATTATTAGTGCACCGTGGGGTGTCGTTATATCGAGGTTTCACTGTACTTCAGGAGTAACCCAGGTTTTATTTTGCGGTCTATTTGAACTAGCTTTTACAAGAGGAAAGCAACCATTGAAGAGCGTAAGGAAAATATCCAGGAAATTATTAAATTTATCATTCACTGATTTTGCACTATATACAGGATCCCAAGTAGTAAGTTGCAGATTATTGCAGAAATCTTCAATGTTTTCCAAGGTGAAAATTCTTTTTTTAGAGAAGAATGATTTGGTAGACGAGAGTGAGGATATTGGTACTTCTATGGTTGTAACTATGGCCTTATGATCAGAAAGATGGGACTCAATGGCTTGACCTATACAGAATTGTAGATTGCAGAATATATTATCTATAATAGAGGCAGACTGAACTGTTTCTCTAGTGGGGACAAATATAGTTTGCTTAATATCATGAACTGAGAAAAGGTCCCACAAGCAAGTAGTCATATTGTTGACCTGATCAAAATTAACATTGAAATCTCCACAAATAATGATATAATTTAGTTTATGAAAGCATTTCTCCAAGAGCATACCCAAATTCTCTAAAAATAAAGAAAAATTTCCAGAAGGTGATCTATAGACTCCAACAACAAATAAATGATACTTTTCAATCACCAGGTCCAATACACAGCACTCAAAATCCATGTCACAACACAGGTCCAAAGCAATTTTAGAAATGGAGGCATTTAATCCATTTTTAATATACACCAACACACCACCACATTTCATGTTCACTCGACAGTAAGAGGCAGCAATAAAATAGCCGTCAATGCCAGCACTTTGCACTTCGTCACACACCAACCAATGCTCTACTACACATACAATATCAGCATCTTGCTCTTTCAAAAATAACTCTAAGGTTTCATATTTGTTTCTTATACATTGAACATTCAAGGATAAGACTTTAACATGACGCACTAGTCAGGATTTTTGGACATCAGTAACAGTGACATCGTTTTCAGCACCTGTGTGCTTATTGATCGAATGATTTTTACCAAATTTAAATTCCTGAATCCCTGTATTCTCTGGCCATAAACTTAGATCATACAGTTTATTTGCAAGTTTGAGATCAACAGATATTTTGAATGATGCATACGGACCTTTAGCATTAAGAGGTTCCACTTCTACAGAAGACATAAGCTTAGCATCCAAATAATTTTTTAATGTGAGCGAGTCTGTCTCAGGAGCCAGGCGCCAAACATGAACTTTGCACCTCGTAAAATTTTATCAGGGCCTCTACGGTATCTCTCTCCCTAGTGCCCATGATGCCACTGCTCATCTCATCTCCAAGGCAGTGCTGGGAAGGCTAGAAAACCTTCACTGATTGGTGAAAATACTTCAACACTATTCAAGATTCAATAGAAATTAGAGCAATTCAAGACGAGAGAACATTGTTGGAAACAGAGGGACTCAAGAGCATTCAAGACAAGATGACTTCAATCATGAAGTCATATACATTCAAGAAAGCTTGTTTGACAAGTTTTGAACAGAATTTGATGTAAATTTAGCGATGTGAAACCACCTTAAGGGCTCACCCAGGAATTGAACCTGGGACCCTTTGATAAGGACCCTACCCACTTGACCTCACCATGCTCCTCATACCATAGTGCTTTTGAGTTATTACAACTGGGGCCAACCTGTTTGTCCACGGTAACAAAGAGGGCGTCCTGAGTTTGAATAATGCCTGTGGCCCCAGCGAATTTCTACAGAGACCCTTTCCCCATTCATATTGTAAGTGGTGATAGTAAATGTGATTCTATTGCAGGAGCAGCCTTGCAGAACACTCCAACGTGTCACTGCGCCACTTTGCAGAATTGTTATCATCATGGGGATGAGGGGGAAAGGGAGAGGAGGGTAGATAAAAGGCAGTATGGGGGTCTCAAGGGAGGAATAATGGATAAGTAGATACAGGTGACAGAGGAGTTGGACTGCAGTGGTGGATTCAGGAGGGGTCATAACCCGCAAATTTTATCAAAAATTTGACTATTTTAACTTGAGATACAAGTAGGTGGGGAAAACCTTGAGCAAGTAGAGCAATTCCACTACATATTTAGACAGCACGTTAGAAAGAAACAGATATGTACAGTATAAAGGGCATCAGGAAGAGAATAGCATTGGCAAATGAGGCATTCATGAACAGGAAGGCGCTTCTGAGAGGATCGTTTTGTAAGAGTTTAAAGAAAAGGTTAGTGAAGAATTTGATTTGGAGTGTAGCTCTCTACGATGAAGAAACATGGACACTAATAAAAGAGGACAAGAAAAGATTAGAGGCATTCGAGACGTGGGTATGGAGAAGAACAGAAAAGATGAAATGGACACAGAAGAGGAGGAACGACGACGTGCTGGACATGGTGGGTGAGGAGAGGCAGCTTTTAGATGAGATACCCTCCATAAGATAGAGGGTATGGATGGGAGGAGTACTTAGAGGGGAGGGGATGTTGAAAATGGCGTTAGAGGGTAGAATGTTATGTAAATGAGGGAGGGAAAGGAAGAGAATAGGATTTTTAGGTAGCTTGAAGGGGAGTAGACCTTACAGTGAATTGAAGAGGGCAGTGCAGGAAGGAAAGGGAGGCTCCCAGAATGATTCTTTAGTACTCCATGGGAACCTACCTTAAACGATAGAATACTTTAATAATAATACATAAAATGTTCTGTATAGGTTTACCAGACAACTTGGCTGTTCCTCTATCTTCCTCGTGCGATGGGTTACTCTTCGAAAAAAAAAAACTTTAATTCTTCTCCGCTTTCTTGTATTGGAATTGCTTAGCTGTGGAGGTTTCACGGGGCCTTCCTACCTCTGAAATTGTGCTCGAGGCTCTTAGAAAGGGTAAAATAAACAAGTTGCACCATTTGCACCACCCAATTATTATCATATTGATCCTGAGTAGACAAGGAATGTGTAAGCAATAAGAGAAGGTCGACTTAAGAAAATTATGGAGATGGCTGCACCAGTTTTGTGGACTGAAAAGTGAAAGTGAGTGTACATTACGATATGAAGTTATTCTATCCTGGTGAATTTGCCTGCTCTTCTTGAGATTTCCCCTGGTTTAAACTTTTGTCTCTCACAAATGTTTCAATGGATGACTCGTCCGTTACCATGAGGATGAAAGGATAATTTTGATCGAACATGGAGAAGACAATGGCCAGATATGTATCAGCTGAAAATCAACAAAAAGAAGACTAAGATATTAGTATGCAGCAAAAGAGAGGAGGCAAACACAAACATTAATCTAGGGAAGCATAAGCCTGAAGAGATGAAAGAGTTTTCCAACCTTGAAAGCCGAATTACCAACGATGAATGAAGCAAGAAAGAAATAGTCAGTAGAATAGTGCAGGCAAAGAGCGCTCTCCATGAAAAGAAGAACCTTTTTAGGGCTGAAAATACAAGCATAGAAGTGAGGAAACAATTCATAAGATGCTAGGCATGCAGCATGTTTCTCTATAGAAGTGAGGCTTGGACGTTGACAGCAGCGGAGAAGTAAAGAGTGGAAGCATTGGAAATGCGGTGCTACTGAAAAATGATGAAGAGTTGACCTTGTAAGTGATGAGGAAGTGCTAAGAAGAGTGGGAGAAAAGACTAAGCAGAAAAAACACTAAGCCAAAGATGGAACAACTTAGTTGGCCACATTCTGAGACATGATGGCCTGGTAAAAACAATTGTAGAAGGAAAGGTGGAATGAAAGAAGGGCAAGGGACGGCCCCGAATGAGTTACATAGGATAGGTTATAAAGAATGTTAAAGAGAAGAAATATGTCGCAGATAGAAGAGAGGAATGGAGAGCTGCATCAAACCAATCTTAGGTGTTGACTAATGATAATGAAAAAACATTGATATGTTGACAAAGGATAAGTCTTCCATTAAAATGTTGGTGATTTACTACAAATCAAACCAACAGAAATCCCGAGAAGACTTCATACATTACCCAAACATCAGACAATATCCATCGGAAATCTAAATGAGGTTTTGATATGTTTATCCAAAGCACATCACTTTTTCATGATGGATATTTTGACAACATTACCTAGAAATCCTATTGTAACATCCACCAGGGCAGATCCAGGATTTTTTTCCTGGAGGGGCACAAGGGTCTGATAAGCAAGTGGTCTTCTTATACTTTAGATTAAAAACAAGATACAACAATAACTGTATGAAATATTCTCTCTTTTTTTATATGAAAGTTATCAATATGCAATTAAATGATTGAGGCTCCCCAGTGAGAAATGGGTGGTGGAATCCACGTTGAGTGGTGGATATTTGGTGGTGGTGGATATTGAGTGGTTGGACCCACGTGGAATCCAGGTTGATTTCAAGTGGATTTGTGTTGATTAGCATTAAATGTTAAACAGAATTTCTAATTTGTGGAACTTAACTCTCTGGTGACATTGCGTCATTTATCATCCTGAAACCACGCTAGTTATGTGAAAATGTATCGCACATTCTATTTTTATATAATTCGTGGAAAGGCAGCCATGAGAGCACATGAAAAATCGTAGACACATATATAGAAGGTTTAGATATAGGGTGGTTGAGGTTTTAATGGTTTTAGGACAGCACCTACTGCTGTTTTAATTTTTCCACCAAATTTCCACGTGGGTTCCACGTTGATTCCACGACCAAAAACACGTGGTATCCACGTTACATCTCCACGTGGGTTCCACGTGGATTCCACCACCCATTTCTCACTGGGTCCTTAGTGGACAAAACAAAACGAACGTATTGATAATCATATTTAAAAAATTTTTAGCCATCTGGAGGGTGGGGGTGCACATTCCTCAGTGCCCTTCCTCTAAATCTACCATTGAACATCCATGACGAGTTGTAACAATAACATTACTCAGATAACCAAGTTGTTATATCCGTGATTTAAAAAAAATTATCACTCCAAACAGTATCCCTAGGTAGTGTATGTTCTGAAAAGAATTGAAGAGCATAATGTTTCGTTTGTTTGTCTGGAAATTATCAAAAACCATAATAAGTTCACCCATTATCTACCCATTAGATGTTGTGAAGATATCTGAGAGATGTTGTAGCATGTTGGACACTGCTGCAATGTTGTTTGCCGTGTCCAGAAACTCGAAAAACCAGAAATCCGGAACCATTCAAAATTCCTCAGGGTAGTGTTTTGACTTGCCACCTTGTGGCACCACTCTCCGAGCCTTGTCCGGGAACGAGTAGGAAGTTAGCACATGCTATGAACAGTGGCACAGCGAGGGAGGTTTTTGGAGATTAAAACCCCCACTAGAGCTCCGAGAAATTTTTAAGTTAAATGCATTTTACTTAATGAATTAGTATTACTTATAGTATAGTGTTAGGATTAATCAAATATCCCTCATAAAGCCGTAAAACTTGCCATTTCGAATCATTAATCTTAAAATTTTTATGGTGGAGGGCCCCCGCAACTCTGACTTACCCTGGCAATGCAATATCCCCACACCCCTAAATATTAATTGTTCCTAAAACCCCCCCTAGCCTAAATTCTTAGCTGTGCCCCTGGCTATGAACATATGCTAACAACCTAGGCAGGGACACGTTGGGATCTCAAATATTGAGCACAGGAGCCTGAACGCATTAATTAATTAATTAACAAAATATAACATGAACACCAGAAATCCAGAAACCCTTTGTTCCCAAGCTTTCCAGATTTGAGGTCCTTAACTGTATTTCCATTTATCGACAGGATGACATTGGTGAGGAAGTGGAAAGAAGTCCTGGAGGAGTCCCAAAGAAGGGCCATCATTGAAAGAAAAAAGTTAGCAGATTCTAAATCAATGGTTGAGGCTTTCAGTGAATCGCTAGCCACCAACTTTAGCATCAGTCAAGAGTGCAATTTGCTGCGTGATGGCCGTCGAGGCTATGAGCTGGTGCATGATGATTCAGAAAGGGAACTTCAGAAGGTAAGCTGGCATTGGCAGCAGCAGGGGTGGGCCCAGGCTCACCCAAAAAGATGATCCAAAGTTGAACTTTATTTTATAAAATTGAAATAAATTGCATACAGTTATAAGGATATGGCAGTGACATAGCCAGGGGGGAGGTCTTGGGGGTCCGTAACACCCCTCCCGAAATATAAAAACAAAATTATTTTCCTTCATAAAAGAAAACAAAATGTTGAAAAATCATGAATTTACTAAAATATTTTTAGCAAATGAAGTTTTTCAATTGTGAAAAGTGTTAAAATTAGTTTAAAACCCATTACTTAGTATTATGATTAAAAACTTTTGGGCTATGTGGCCGTGTCAATTCTTGGGTGGCCCCAACGTTTCCCGACCGATGCTGGTCGCTTTTTCAAGGGATTATGAAGAGAAAGATCTTAAATTCCCATCTCTTCATAATCCATTAATAATAATAATAATAATAATTAAAAATTAAAAGAAACACAATATATAACATTCAAAAATCTGTAATACTGGATACATGTAGAACAGTTAGATTGTTTTTAAATGAATTGTAACTTGAGGCAGCGTCTTGGCAAGGCCCGACGCTGGCAGACCTCCAAGTAAATCTTGTGGAATAAAGAATAATAATAATAATAATTTATTTTCTGCAGACCATACAAATGTAGGTATCAGATTCGTCAGTATATAAAGTACAACATAATTATTTAAATACTAAGTACAAAAGCATCACAGTATACATGGATCATAAAGAAAATGATTCAATTTAACATTGTTTGTGATCATCACTAAAGAATTCATTTACAGTACATATAATAACATTTCATTATCAGATACTCTTTTAAGAGTTTTTTAAATACTTTTGTCGATTTTGTACACTTCACACTGTCAGGTAGCAAGTTATAGATTTTGGTACCCATAACCATAGGATTATTTGAAGATATGTATCTTCTTTTTGTGAAAAGTTACATGAATATCGTATGCATTTCTTGTTCCATAGGGGTGAATTTCTTCATTAGTGTTAAATTTATGAATATTTTCTTTCACCAAAATTGCTACACAATATATATACATAGATGCAATAGTTAACAGTCTTAGTTCTCTCATTAGTGGTTTACACGAAGTCCTTTGTGAAACACCCATTATACATCTAATAACTTTTTTTTTAACTAAAAAAATTTTTTGGAGTAGGCTAGAGGAGGATCCCCAAATATGGACTATTCCATAAGAAGCTCTAGAGTAAAAATTTGAAAAATAAACAGTTTTCAAAACATCTTGAGATACAGTGTTATAAAGAAACCTGATTTGATAGAGAACAGAATTTAGAGTAGAGCACAACTCTGAAACATGTATGCTCCAGCTTCCATTATTTTGCACATACAAGCCTAGAAATTTCACTTCCCTGGCAAGTGAGATAATGTTATCTTTAAGAGTTAATTCTGGCATATTATTTATACCAATATGGTTGAACAGCAGAACTTGTGTTTAACTGGTATTAAGTTTTATTTTATTGTTTTGACACCATTTGCAAATCCTCTCTAGCAGCTGCTGAGTCTCTTTAAATAGCCCCTCAATAGATTTACCAGCGACTACAAAGCTAGTGTCATCTGCAAATAACACTGTTTTCACATTACATGAATTTGGTATTTTGGGCAAATCATTTACATAGAGTAAGAAGGGATGGGCCCTAAAACAGATCCCTGAGGAACACCTGCAGTAATTTCATAAGGATCAGACAAGCATTTCCCAGTTTTTGTAGTTACTTCAACTTTTTGTACTCTATCAGACAAGTATGAGGATAGCCATTTCAATGCTACTCCTCTGATACCTAATTTTTGACACTTACTTACGAGTATTGCATGGTCTACTATATTGAATGCCTTGGAGAAGTCTAGGAATAAAGTTAACACTTTTTGATTATTGTCCAGAGAGCTAGACACAAAGTTCATGGTGTTGAGGAAAGCTTTCTCTGTTGATCTGTCTTTTCTATATCCTCATTGACAGCCAGATAATATATTAAATTTATCCAAGAAGGCTATTAGTCTATTAATATTACAATTGTAATAAACTATTACTAATTACAATTGTAATAAATAAGCTCAAATAATTTGGAAAATACAGACAACAACGATATGGGTCTGTAGTTAGTTACATCATCACTTGTGCCTTTTTTTTGTAAATAGGTATTACTTTACTTTGTTTCAACTCACTAGGGAAAACTCCAGTATCAAGAGACTTGTTAATTAAAAGTACTAATGGCTGAAATCATTGAAAAAGCGACCAGCATCGGTCGGGAAATGTTGGAGCCACCCAAGAATTGACGTGGCGACATAGCCCAAAAGTTTTTAATCATAATGTCGAGCACCCGCGAAAGTTTTAACTAAGTCATTACTTAGTATCCTGCTTTTCAAAAAATTTCCCCCCCCCCCCCCCTTTGGTTTTGACTCCCGCGGATGAAATTCCTGGCTATGCCACTGGGATATGGAAAACCACTCTGTTAATTAGTTAAACAATTTTGTATTGTCCATATAGATTAATTTATGTTTCACAGTTTTTTGCTATCTTCTGAGTGGAATCAATTTTGCTGTTTTTCAAGAGAACAGAAATTGAATACACTCACGCAAACGCATTGAGGCCTGTGGCATAATTTGCTTTTGCTACTTTGGGACAGTTTTTAATATTTTTCAGCATTTCTGAAAAATCTTAGCATGTACAACAGACAAATGCTAGTGATTTTGATAGCTTTAACCTTCCTCTTTCTAAATACGAAGTGTATTTTATTCTATGACTGTTACCTGCCTAGTGATCCCCCTATTTTAACCCCTAAGTTGGGTTATATTTTAACCCCTAAGTTGGGGTAACTTTGGGACAAATCATTTTTCAGTCTAAAACCAATGGAAAAAAATAGTTGTCCCAATGTTTGAACGGTAACGCCTTATGTAAACCAGTATTGCCTCCACTGCAGTGATTTAATGGTGAATCTAATATATAAAATTCTAGTGTCACGTTATTGTTTCCAAACTCCTCCGTAACTGGCTGGGCCGATTCCTCTGAAATTTGGTGTGTACGTTCAGTGGGACTGAGAGTATGTTGTAAACTATTTTTCATTCTTCTCCAGGGCCCATGAAGCCCTGGAATGGGCCCTGAGTCATTTCCATAAGAAAAACATGTAAAGTTCGTTTTTAGTGACTGGAGACCTTTTTCCTTTTGCATATTTAAATTAGAGATAATGGTCACATTAAGTTGAGACATATACCATTCGAAAGAAAAATAAATGCAAATTCTTATTATTGCAATCGAATTTCATTTTCCACGTGATTTACGGTGAATTTAGAAAAACACATCCAAAAAATAGCTGAAATTTTAGCGCTTTTGGCTTACTGTCACCTTGGCGACCGTCAGTATTGTTTATGTCGTTTGACATCTCTTTCTATTACCATAAATTATGCCAGGATTTTTTGGTATAAGAACAAAGCAGGTCTGATGATGGTGCACATATACAACTGCAAATATATACAACTGCAAACAATGGAAACAATTATCTGTATATTGAGCACAGGATGAACTCACGCATACCCTAAAAAAAGTTTTGCACCAAGAGTATTAATAGGTACAAGTGAAATCCTTTTAGTTCTGTTTTACCAGACCATGTCAAGGGTTTTGTCTACCCAGCAGGATTAGCACCAACAGGAGATGCATAATGTGACATAACTAATGGTAATGAAATAAGTACGCAAAGGATGCATCAGACCTGATCAGACAAAACCAAAAGTAGCACTATGTGATTTTGGAGCATGATATGGACCTACAAGCTAACTTTGGTTGACAAACAGACATCCTCCTTTATATACATATACATATATAAAAGATAATAGAAGTAAATTGAATTTTACAAAAATGAATGTTTACTGTTTTGCACTGGTTAACATTGCTCACAGCATCTTCCTCTTTCAGCCATGTACCACATCCCCACACACAATAAGTTAGTTATTTTTATTTGACCACCAAAATATTTACCAGAAATAATTTATAAGGCAAAACAACGTTTGTCTGGTAAGCTAGTAGTTACATAAAATGAGAGAAATATGGCCTTCTCAGTTTGGCACACAATATTTATTCACCATGAATGTGATACCCCTCGAGGGGTATCACATTCATGGTGAATAAATAGAGCTCTATCCCTGATATTATTCTTGCATCTATGATATGATATGATTCTATCTTTGAGCAGTACCAAATATTTCCTGTTTGTGATCAATAATTTACGATGAATTATTGTGTATCCATATAATGTGAGTGCTCATATTTAGTGGGTTTCTTCAGGATTTAGATATATTTTTATAGCATGGAGATTTTTTAGATAATATTCTGGTGTGCCCATATTTATTAAAAAATTTGGTTTCATCTTAAAGTAATAAATTAAATTACCATATTCCTCTGAATATAGTCCCCTCTGAATATAGTCCCCCCCTTAATTTTGAGGCTTGAGTTTCTGGAGAGAAAATTTTAAAATTGGGTTTGAATATATTCCCCCCCTTAACTTTTATCACGGGCATTTTTGGAAGAAAAGGGGGGACTACATTCAGGCATGCACGGTATGCTCTGTAACGAGAAGGCTGATTTTCTGTTTTTATACATTTGCAAGAGGTATTTTAATACTGAAAGAAAAATCCAATAACTATCATTTTTACGATTTAAGCATAACTGTAATAGTTACAGGTGAAAATCATCCAAAAAAATTGGGTTAAAATCCCTAATAGCTGACAAATACAAGCAAGGCACAAAAAAGAGAAAAAAATAAAAATGATCGAATTATCCAAATGAGTAGGGGAAGGTCACATAGGAGACTGTTCATGGCCTTCAAAGAAATGTATTTAAAAAATCTGTGTCCAACCCAAAATTTTGCCAACCTTTCCTTATAAAGGTACATCTCCACAAAGCAAAATCATTGCACACCTGTAGTATGGATCCCTAGAATAGCGACAAAATCAATTTCCGGGGCTTGAAAATTCCTAACATTTCCAGGGGAGGACCCAGGAATACCCTGGTAGGGTATTCATCATGAGCTCCAGCAGAAGACCCCCAACTACTCCAGAACACCCCTTGGAAGAACATTCGGCAAGTAAGGAAGGGAAGGAAGAGAATAGGAATTGTGAGTGGAATGAAAGGGAACAGGCCAAATAGGGTAGTTTCCTTCATCAAAGAAAACAAAATGCATTGATTGCGATTCGATACCCACCATTAGCATACTCATAATATACTAATTATTTGGCTTTAGAATTCCCAGTTTAGACGAATGGCAATGGTCAATTTTATCCTCATTTGAAAAAGGCCAGATTGGCACCCATGCGATGCCACTCCATGTGACGTCAGAGGGACCTAGTTTCTATTCGAGTAGATAGGAGTTTTACATCGTCTGAGGTTACCAATGCATGCATGAGGCACAGAGCTCAGGGAAAATGCCTTAACAATCACCTATTATAACTGGCTAAGGTCGGAAAGTTTCCTTCGTTTGATAGGGGAATAATAATCCTTATTTAAGCCAAGCGCTATCAGCTAGCAGGGTACTCAGCTATCTGTTAGCAGCCTGCATCGTATCAGCGCTCAGAGCCTCGCCCCAAGGTCACCTCACTTGCGGCAGCGGGAACCAGAACGACGTCACACGGAGTTTTCCCGGCATTCATACTTACCTGTGGCATTTTCGCTCGCTTGAAAATTTTCACTTTTCATTTAACCGCAAAATATCGTCATTTAAATATCTAAAAGCATGAAATACGTACTCCAGGAGTAATAATCTTTCGATTTAGGCAATAAAAAAAAATAGGAAACCACCCTATTGTGAACTATTGGCTCCATGTAGATATACTCAAAGGGAAAAAATCCTATGCTTGTGCCATCAATATCAGCCTGTGAGAAAATTTGATACCTTTCTGGTAGTATAATAGTCTTAGAGTCACGTTGTAGAGATAATATTCATTTGGCTAATAAGTCACTGAATACGAGGTGCATTTAAGTTCTAAGGCTTCTGATTTTTTTTCCACCAGACTGGAAACAAATAAGAACATACAGGCATATTGTTTTAATATGAGCGCACACTCTTTATTAACACATGACAGAGATGGCTGAACTGTAGGACAGATAGAACCCTTTCGGCAGCATATAGAATGAGAACTGTTTTAGACATTTGAAATGACAATGTTTCCCTTGCACAAATAGCGTGCAAGCATTTATTTTCTGCATTTGCATGGTGAGACACAAATTGAAATTCAACAATAGTTGAAAGAGACATATGGTGCTGGAGTTATGTATGTGTAAAAAGTACATTCGTGAGTGCGACAGTTTAATGAAAGTAGAATATTCAGTGACAACAAACCAAAGCAATCTAGGCAATCTTCCAATGGTCTAAACAAATCCCTTAAGAAGCCTTTGACGTGGCCATGAAATCTTGGTGTTGACCTGGTGAAAAATGCTTACGTCAGCAGCAGAAGTAGCGTAGCAAAGGGGGAGATCTGGGCACCCCACTTTCCGCGAAATATGATTACACAATTACTTTCCTTCATAAATGAAAACAAAATATTGAAAAATCATGCGTAGTTTTCCGCGGCGTTGTCTAGATGATGTCTCCATGTTCCTGGGTTTCACCGCGTGGATTTTCTTTGTGACGACAGTTTCGCCAGTATTCCAACCGGCGTCTTCAGGTCGATCAAACAAAATCGAAAAATCAGGTCGAAACTGTCGTCACAAAGAAAATCCACGCGGTGAAACCCAGGAACATGGAGACATCATTGAAAAATCATGCATTTACAAAAGATTTCTTTAACACTAGAATGCCGAAGGGTGTCATTTTGACACCCTACGCGTACATTTTTTACGGAGCTGGCCCTCAGAGAGTGTTTTAGAAAAAAATCTTTCGTGACTTTTATTCATTTTTAGATCTTAACAAAACGACAGTAAAATGGATACCCCCCCTAATTTTTTTCGTCTCAAAAATTCAAATTTACCATGAATGCCGGAGGGTGTCATTTTGACACCCAGTATATTATATCATTTCTTCCTTCGGTTTAAGTGTCTCGTGGGATGCGGGTTGATAATTATTTGTCAAATTAGTATAGTGTAGTACATTATCTTCCTGTGTAGTACCTTAATGTATAGTATAGTATATTTTAGTATAGTATATTGCCTTCATGATTGTTTGTTTTACATAATTTCAATGAGCATCGGCTGTATACTACTTTTTTCAAAAGTTTAGCAGCTCGTAAGGTAAGTATATTCCGCTGCCTTTTGCAAATGATTCGCCCTGAAACCAGCTAATTTTTTTTACCGCGGTGACACTTATTTGCCCTGAAATATTGCAGTGAAGTGACTCGCGCGACAATGCAGTTAGCTGCTGCCGAGCCTCTGTGTTCGGCTGCCTGGACTGGGTCGCTTGTATGTCGCGACATGCTGCTTGACTTGCTTCGGCAGTTCTGTCTTGATAATGGCACTGCATAGACGTGTTACGGCGGAGCAAATTATTGCAATACTAACAATAAACGATATTTCTGGAGACGTGTCGGAGAAATGGTCTGATGCAGATCTTGAGTCGGACAACGATTGGGTTGCACAGGATCATCCAAATGATTAAAATCAGAATATCATCCAAATCATCCAAATCATTAGATCATCCAAAAATGATTAAAATAGTGAGCACGGTCAGTTTCAGTGTTTTTTATATTTAGTTTAGTAATTTAATCACGAAATATGCACATATTTATTTTACAAAACGCATATACACATAATTGAGTTACTGGATCTACACTGGTTATCGGACAGAAAAGAAATTGTGCGTGGTCGTGACATGGTGTGCCGACGTGGAAGGGGCGCTGGGTAGACTTCAAGGTGACGTCAACTCCTTGTTCAAGGTCCTAAGAAGGAGATGGCCATGCTAAGGAATCATAGCCTGGGCCTAACATAACCATTGACGAACAGCTGTGTCTAAGCAAAGCTAGATGTCCATTCAAGCAATTCATGGCACCAAAGCCTGATAAGTATGGGTATAAATACTGGTTTGCAGTATATAAAGACAGTAAGTATTTGGTAAACTCATTCCATGAACTTCCAGGTTGACCAGAGGCGTCAGGGCCGGCTCTTGTCAAACTGACGATCGCGTTTCAGATCATGTTGTATTGAAACGTGATTCTATGATCTCTTCGCCCTCATATTGACATTAGTAACGACTCTAACAAATCGCCCGAAACTGTAAGGTGTTGTAATGAGATAAACTTTGAAGTAGATATTGTTGATCATATGGGGCGGAAATATTTGGTCAGAACTAGAACTAGGCGATTGCCTGTTTTTTCTTTCCAGAATACTTTTGACTTGGTCACTATAAATTCCTGGATAATAAATATAAGGAAATAACTTCATAAAAGATGTTCCGAATTATTTTTACAAAATTTATCAGAATAGCTTGCTTTTCCTTACATTGCGTCAACGAATATCTGGCAAACAAATCCAGAACTGACTAGGGATTGTCAAGTATAGATAAAATGCAATGAAAACAGAACTGTTGCTTTTTGTAAGCTTAGTGAAAAGTCAGTAAACCTACGGCCAAAACAGACCAAAAGTGCCAGAATGTAGAGAATCTACTATTTAGATGAAGCTTTTTGTAAGTCAGTATGAAAAAGTATTCGATTTATTTTTGGGTTCATACGAAGTTTTAGTATTTTATTTTTAAAAATTTCGTAGTTTTGTGGCCGCAACGGTTTTATTTTAATTTTCGTCTTTTGAAGCACACTTCTACATTCTATGACGAAAAAAGTAACGATAATAATAAAAAGAAAAACAATCCTGTCATATTCATTTTAATTGTTTTATGCACATAAAATTTAACCAATTACAGTGAACAATAAATACTTATAAAAAAGTATTCAATGATTATATATAGGTATTATTGCACTTTCATGCATCCTCCGACGTTTCAGAGCAATCTTTTCGATGGATGCCGCATTCCAGGAGATTATTTTTTTGCAAAAATTTTTTTACTTCAATGGTACTCTATTAAAACATTAAGTTTTTTTTTAATATTAGGGCACAAAATCAGTATCAAACAAAAGTTGACACTATCGACTCCGAAATAAAACTAATCTGCAACGTAACATGCTTATAAAAACATGGGTGTCAAAATGACACCCTCCCGGCATTCTAGGGGATACAAATTTCCCGGCATTCTAGTGTTAAGGAATGAAGTTTTTTTAGATAGCGAAAAGAGTTACAAATAGATTTAACCTTTTCCTGTCGGCGCCCACAGTTGGAAAACCTTTTCTGTGCTACGACTAGCATCAGAATATTTTTAATCTCCCTTTACAGAGCTCTTTTTTGGGGTGGAGTTAGCCAGGTATTTTCGTCTCTCAGGGACCCAGCCCGTCCCTTACCCCGGCCACTGGACTACACCCTCTAACCCTATCATAGCACGTATCCACAGTCAACTTATTGTCCTACCAGTGTTTTTTTCAACCAAACATTGTATTTGATTTTCAATAATTTACTCTATCATTTTTTTAAGCATTGTGGAATTTTAAACGGGTTTCTAGCATTGATAACAACAAAGTTAGTAAATACAAGGTAATGAGTTTATATGTGCGAAAGTCCATCATTTTTAATGCTGAAAAACCATTTCCAAATTGCTTACGTACAGATAAAAAGCGAAGAATTTATTTCAAAGTATTAAAAATTGTAGTATGCAACATAATATATGTAATGTTGAAAAAAATTATTGACAATATGGCCACTTCACAATGGATTACTTCAGCGAGGATAATGAGAAAATGAGAGGGAGGGTCGGGCTTAATTGCTGAGGAGTGGCCCTAAGAACTCGCCAAGCTGGGTCTCCGGCCCAAATGCATCCGGCAATTGCAACCTCAGCGGTCACTTCCCTTCCCTCGCTGGAGCCGAAGTCCAGTCATTCAGCGGCACAGCAAGGGGGGCTTTTGGGGGATATAAACTCCCCCCCCCCCCCAGAGCTCAGAGAAATTTTAAAGTTTAATCCATTTTACTTAATTGGATTGATATTCCTAATGGAATAATGTAAGGATTAATAAAATATCCCTCATAAAGCCGTAAAACTCCCACCTAACACTTATCCTGGTGGATTTACCATACCTTCACACACCCTGGTATTAGTTGTACCTAAACCCCCCCAGCCTTGATTCCTAGCTGCACCCTGCGGCCATTTACATTGAAAAATCGATAACAACTATACCCGACATCAGGTGTTCTGCATATGAAAATGCCTGTCAGCTCCACCCAATGTCCGGCATGAAAGGATTAAACCCTCTACTTAGTACCCTGTTTATCAAATAATTTCCCCCCTGGTTTTGGACCCCCCCTTCCACAGCTACCCCACTGGTCTGCAGGGAGATAATGTCAAGAAGTAACTCCAGTTTTATAGTTTTTGGGAGAGTAGCTAATAGGAAAAAATATCAGAGGCCTTAGAGCTTGAATGCACCTCGTATATGCAAGAAGGGATGTCACCATTCAGCCTCTATACAATATGGTTCAAATTTCAATTAAATGTTTAGTATAAAAAATATCTTTAAAAATATAAGTTAATAAAGTGTTTTATAAATGTTACTAAAGCATTGATGAGTTTCTGAATGAAGAAAATTTTGTAATTTGTCTGTGTTTAACTGCTTGTCTCTTCTTTGTACGCAATTTTTGTATTTTTTTCAAAGACAAAATCCTATGTTATACTCGTATAACCAACAGGACATTAAAAGAGTATTATTATTAGGACAAATTCTGATAAGGGTAATGCAAAAATCCAATCATTCTACTCTACCAAACCATATGAGCTGGAGGCCAAGTACACACAGCTTATGTGTTCCAAGTGTATTTCCTGTAGGTTCTTGAATGGTAGTGCATTACATAATCCTCAGTCAATGCCTTCAAAACATTCAAAGTCACTTTCTTGCAGAAAAGCACCCACTATTCACTAGCATTTAACCCTCCAGCAACCACTGCAAAATATAATTGGGGCAAGCAAGTTGGGTGTAATCAGTCTCTGACTGGTATGGCTTCATGAATATTTGGCAATGTGTTCAAAGACACTTTCAATAAGTGATAATGTATGCAATCCTAAAAAAAGAGATAAACTTTAGAAGCGTTATAAAAGTTATGATTCATTTCATGTCAAATTATGTGAATATATTATTAATCATGCACCCCATTAGAGTAACAACACAAATTGCTGAAAGTTATTTCTTGCCAACTAAGAGCCCAATGGGTGATTGATCAAGCAGCCGTCGCCCACAAAAGGAAGCATCCGACATCAAAATCAAAGCAACATCAAAATACATAGTCCAGAAAAGTCACTCAACACAGCCCAAGAGTAAATTATAACACCTGTAATACACTTCAGATGAAATTTGTATGACACAACTCTTTTTACAAGCATTTCTCTAGTGTTAAGTTGCTCATCCTTAGTTTTGACACCCATACCTCACAATTTTACACACCCCATGAGGCGATATGTGGGACAGCATGCAAACGCATCTGAATAATGGCCTTAATATTGCAGGAACTGGATTTGCTAGAAGCAATCAAAGTAATGCTGACTGGGAGATGCCAAGAAGCATGGCAACAAGACTGTCGAATCGGAGAGGAATTACATGCGTTGAGAGTAAACTTGGGGGACAAAAACGCTGTTCTCAAGATAGAACAAGAGGTTTTAGAGTTGACGCCGGAGAGTCCCGGCGTGAGTTTCAAGCCAGATCCCTTGAGAGTATCTAAAAAGTAAGACTTAATCTAATGCCTGAATGCATGTTTAGATCATCATCACCTTTCTATTTTCATTATTATTATATTCCTTGATTTCCAGTACAATTTTGTGATATTTCCTTGACTGTACATCAACAGCAAGTCTTATTGAGCGTACTTTAAAATTGGCATAAATTTGAATTCCAACTCAACTTCAGTTCCAAGGTTCAGCCAAGCTGAACTTTTTATGGTAACAGGTAGTCGGTAATGTAGGTTAGATCAACAAATGAAATAAGTTTCAGTCATACGTAGTTTCACGTCTGGAACTTAAGTGAACTGAAGCCTTTATTTTATTTCTGCAAGGAAATTGTTTAGTTTGCCGAGAGCTTCCAGATTTTGGTAACGTGGCCAAACCCAGAACTTTTCTTCGGAAACTGCGCAGAACAAATTACAGGCAGCAAAGGTTATCATAGTCAAAACTATGTGATAACAACCCGGACCTATGGTTCCCTACTCAATAATCAAATACTCAGGCTTATAAACTCAATCACACACAAGATCATCCCTAATCTCTAGGTAAACGTCAGCCAAAGGCAACAATAGAAAAGCATTCCTGTTGACGGCAATCACATATAGCCTATCAAAACTTGAACAATAACATGTTAATGTGTAATGGTGACGAATGTGACTAAAAAAACAACTGAATCACGAAAATTCGGAAAAACGGTGGGAAGCCAACTCCATGGGGACTGAGGGGGCCCGAGCCCCCTCAAAAATTCGTTATGGGTGTGAGGAAAAAATGTGTCAGGCCTGTCGATTTTCCCTGGAGTGTCCAGATATCGAGATTCGAGTTATCAGGGTTCTAATGTTGATCATATGACTCTTAAAAATGCTTAAAAAACTTAAAACTCACTACTTATAAAATTTCCCGGGGCAATATCCCCGGTTTGGGCCCCCCTGATATTTTTTGTAAGTCGGCACCCCTGCAGGCACGACCAATTCCTCAATCGCCGAGGCCAATGTGTCAAAATGTGGACACCGCAAGTGTGCTCAATATTTAGCACTAATTTCAGTTAATTTTAGAATAATTTTTAATCAATCACTTCGTCTTCTGTTCATAACCCTGCGGAGGTTGAAAAAAAACCGCCCTCGCATCAATTAGCTCGCACTATTTGCATGCATAGGCGGATTTAGGGGCACGGGGGCACGTGGACCCTCCCCAGACCCTTAAAAATAGGCAAGATTTTTAACACGTTCACATTATCATTGCATTCGCCAATCGGAAAGCGTTCTGCTTTTGGTATGACGTCAGTAGTCATCCCAAACGTGAAAAGATAAAATGTCACAATTTTCAAGAGACAAGTGAGGAGTGAAAACAACCTCTCGCTAGGTTTGACACAATGGAGGCAAAAGGTATTTACGGGCCTACCTAAGTGCTGATTGATACATTGCGTTCATATGCTCAGGTGGCATGGAGCGATGCACACATGATAGCCAGCTCGCACCACCCGCATGAATGTGTACGTATTATATTTGTTATTATGAGTGTTACATATTATTTCAGTGTGGTGCGTAGGTGCTGGGCAAAATACTGGCCGAGGAGTATTTGAAATACAAAATATTGCTCCAAATATATTTCAAATGAAAAATACAAAATATTTGGGTATTTGAAAAACAAACTACAAAATATTATTTTAAATACCTTATAAAATTAAAAAAAAATATATTAGCATGTACACTAAGAGGTCTTAAACAAATATTTCCTGGCACGTTATGTCTAATTGCAAACATGAAAAAACGATTCTTACGAAAACTATGTAAACCCTGAATTATAATCTTATTCAAAAGTATTTTTTTCATTTTAGAATGGAAAAAAACCGAAAATTTGTATTTGAAATGCAAGATATTATCAGTGCGTGTATTTGAAATACAAAAATACAAATTACAAATGTATTTCAAAAACGTATTAGAAAATACAGTAGATTCCGGTTAATTGGGACATTTCGGGACTTGTGGACTTTGCCCCAATTAAGCGGCTGCCCGAATTGGGCGAACTATCCTGTACATGCCCAGCTAAAAATTTCAACCGGGTTCGGTTAATGTTTTCAACCGAACACAACATACCTCCAGCCGAAATGAACTGTACCTTACTGTATACATACTTGTCCAACTGAACTCTACTGTACACTGTTCGGTTGCCCAAATACATTTAAAGGCACTTTCATCACTGATAAGGTATAGGCTGCAGCATAGCAACACATTATGAATGAACTAATTCTTAATGTGTCACAGCAGTTTTTCATGTGTTACACGAGTCACCATTAAGGAGTGTTGAGAGGGTTTTTCACTCTTTGAATTGAAAATTCACTTCACACTTAGAAATGGTACGAGTTCCATCAAACATGTACTAAAGTAAAGCATGCAAGGAAGACTGAAAATGATATGATCAAGTGAAGAATACATAATTGAAAATTGCTGCATAAACTTTAATGATAAATTTTCTACATAGTATCATTATAAAACCTCGCCCTCTCCTTTATTATCTTTGGAAAGTAATAGTCTTGTTCACTGAAAAATTAAGTAATGTGAGGCTACACTATATAAAAGTATAAATTTTACAACAGTGTCATATCGATAAATTTAAAATGAATTTATCACCAAAGTTCATATTAATCATTCTATTTATTATTCATTTTCATAATTGTTAGGCAAACTGGAAATGTAAAAACAGTTTTCATTTTTAATTAAAATGCATTTTCCCTCAATTTCATTCAGCGAAAATGCTACCACACTATCATCATAGACATACTGTCTCATATAAGGCACGCACATCACCATGCTACCCTCCATCTCCTCTCCAATAATTTTGAAAGGGCAACCTATTGCCAAGCAAATGCCTTTAATTTCATCATGACATAAATGCAATATCCTCATGATTCTTCTGTCTATTAAGTGCACAACACCATTATTTCTTCTTTTGGGCCTGCTGTATTGGGCACTTTCAACTATCAGGTCTCCGACCACAGCTCTTTTAAACTCAGTCAAATTAGATAGATTCTCTAAAGCCCTTTTTATACCCTCGTCTTGACATTGAAAAGGTTTGCCACAACCAAGAAAATGTGCACTACCAACCTGAACACATGTTTTTACCAAGGGGTAACCAATTACTTCCTTGTGGAACTTTTCTACTGTGGGTGAAACACATGGCATGGTTTTCAATACTGCCACAGACTGTTGGAGCAAAAAGCGCTTTGCAATTTGTGAAGCAACTCCTTTAGGTCCCTTTACGTATTTAAGGAGTTGCCCATTTGCACTCTCAAATGCAAATCCAGAGTGTGCCCAGAGTGGACCCCAGTCCCTTACACTGGGTGCTAGGTGAAGCACTTGATGAACATTGAATGTCATCTTTGACTTCCCGTATAGGATTTGCACATTATACACAAACTCCGTTAAATTAATATGAGCTCAATTGATATCTTCGGGCATCAATGACTGACATAATAGTTTAAACACACCTTGAGCCAGCAATACCGAGTGGTTTAGATAGATGGCAGGCAAGATGTCTCGCAGGCATGGTAGACTATAAAACAAAAGCCAATTTTTCCATTCATTAGCCTTCCAAAATTTTCTTTCTCCTATTGACCTCGGCAATCTTGCAATGCCATTAGGTGGTGTCACTGCCATCAACTTCTGATTTATTAAGTCTAGAAGACCTGGTCGACCTATGCAATAGGCTTTCCCTACATCTTCAAACGATAAATTGGTCAATTGGCATACCACACCAAGGCATATTGAATGCATATAGTCCGGCACAAAGCCACGCACTATTTTAAAAAGGGGCAAATTGATGAGAGGTGATGGCCCCTTGACACCTTTCACTTTACTCTTGGAATGAAAAGCAATGCTCATATGCTTTTCCAGCTGCCTATCCGTCCTGGCTTTGACCTCTCCCTCAATCACGGGGTACTTCACTTGACCCTCCACAAGCTCCCCTTTGTGAAGGCACCAACTGCAGCCATAATAGCCATTGAATTGAGTAGTGCCCTGTAATAATGGCCTAGCAACAGAATCAACACAGCAACACAAGCATACAAATTTGCTGCATATATTTTTTGAATCCCTTCTCCAAGTTATTCCTTCATTAAATAACTTTTTACCCTGCTTAACAAACTCCTGTAGGAATATGTTCATTTTTGGATCACTAGTGCCCACCCATACACCACACAAAACAAGATTTTTGTACCTTTCTCCTGGTGGAAGTTTATTTACTTGCATGTAAATTGGCCACACTGAGCATTTTGAGCTCTTAAAAATAGGGCAACCATCGGTATTAAAGATGTAGGAGTAATTGTTAGTGTCGTGTAAGAACTGTCCCGGTTCCATTAGCTCCTTATAAAGATGACCATCAAATATGTCCTCAAACGCTTCCGGATGTTTCTTTACACGAGAATTGCGGAAGTTACTACCAGATACATCCTGTCTCTCAAGAATAAGTCTTAGCTGCTCTTCAATGGGTAGCGTTAGAAAAAAGTCTGTTTGCTGTTTTACAAGACTTCTTTTGCAAGTAGGGCATGTAATGAATCCACTTTCAAAATTTAGACTTTCACCAAAGTATGTGAAGCAGAACTTGCAATAGTAATTTTGCACCATTCCACCCATCAACTAATAACAAATCTTATCAAACAAGAACTTAGAGCCTGGTACTACTGCTTCTCCAAAAATGGTGTCCACTAACTTCAGCAGATCAATTATGGCCAGATATGGCAATGAATGTCTAACGGAAAACACAATTGCCATCAAAAAAATTTCACCAGCAGATACAACTGAGAGTAACTGTTTCCTTGACTTCCACAATATGAAGTCATAGAAGTCACCACTTCAATCTTGGTCACCTGTTTCAGATTTGCTGCTGTCGTCACTCCCATCTTCGGAATCGCAGCTCGCTGATAACAGATGATCATAATAGGTGTCATCACTGAAGGAAGAGTTTTCAACACTCTCAGAGAATTCACTGGGAGCCTTACTATCCTGAAAATAGAAAGTATTTATCACATTAAACCCAATTTGGAACTGCATCAAACCCTTCAAAATTCACTTTACAATTTGCCTTTGCACTCGTGACTCTTCCATACTTTTAATAAAAAGGCATCATAACCATTTAAAGCTTCAAAATTCAATGCTAAAATATACTATTGTTCAAATTTTATGAAGGACATAATTCAGTAATGCCAAGTACATGAAATCACGAAAATTGTGATTCAATTGACAATTAAAATGAAAATTGAAATTTACATTGAAAATTACTATGGGCCATGGTTCCTTAGTAAGTATCAGCATTTATCTGATTTTTCAGTTTTTACTCAGAGACCTGACTCAGCAATGCTTAAGGACAATAACTTTAAACGGCTCACTTTTGAGCTGAGATAAAGTGATAATTATTCGTAATAAGCATATTGCTTTCACATGTATAACTTTCAAAGAAATCGGTGATGATCATCAGACACCCCTCAGCCTGATTTGAGATGAAATCCCCCTTCCACCAATATTTTTACGAGGTTAGATTATAATTTACAGTCCACCAAGTACCTCTTAAATACTTACATATACTTCAGCAGAGTTCACAGTTAAAGATGGAACATCATCCTTCTCTACTTCACAACCAACAGGGTTGACACTGACATCCACCTCTTCCAGATCGTCAACATCTTGACCACGAACCTAAATACAATTCGACCAAATAATTATTAGAAATATTAATCTCAAATTTTCGATAGATGACCCATCAAAATCATGCAACCATCTCCACTCTTGTCCATTGATATAGGAATAAGCCCTCATCTCATAAATATCTTCCATCTAGACTGAATGCACCTACAATAATACTCTATGGAAGTTCGATTATAATATAGTTTACCAAGAATCTCTCAAATACTTACATGTACTTCAGCAAAATTCAAGGTGAAAGATGGAACATCATCTTTCTCTACTTCACAACCAACAAGGTTGACATTGACATCCACCTCTTCCAGATCGTCAACATCTTGACCACGAACCTAAATAAAATTCGATGAAATAATTATTAGAAATATTAACCTCGAATTTTCTATAGATTAACCATCAAAATCATGCAACCATTTTCCGTTTTGAACAGATGAAAATAGTGAAATCGCCAGAACGTATAATGAGTAGAAATTGGGTATGGATAAAGATGTACCGATGGGGATAGATAAAGAGCCGATCTGTAAAAATTTTCTCAGACATTTATGCATTGAAGAACTTACGTTATGGTCCGCAGGATTAGCGGGGAAAACTTCTCCGTCTTCAACTGTAGCTTTGAACTGCACACCAGCATGATTGCCTTTTGTTTTCCTCCAACGAGTGCATCGAGGAACTTGTGCGCTGTTGGAATCTAGCGAGTCAGGCTCAAGATAAGCCTTGTAATTTTCTCGCACTCTTACCCTCGGCATGCTGATTGAATTTCGCAAAGCAGTGGGCTATTCGAGTAACAATCGGTTTTTTCATGCGTTCACATTCCGTTTCACGATATCCGAGCACAAGATCACACAAGAACGAATTCTGATATTCATATGTTTCTGTTCTTTCAGTTCAACCACTCTGGGACTCTGGGTAATTTCGCCGCAATTGCTTCTTCTAAACATTTTATGTGTAGCTGCGTGGAAAGTTTCGTAGGAATACTCACACTATGTTTGCATACGTGAAGTACGTTCAGGACGATGTGCGGGCAATCGTCCATTCCTCGCAAATTTTAAATTTCGCTCCAAAGTCAACGGACGACTTCCTGAAACATAATTTACTTGGTCTTCTGGAGTCCGAGCGAGGAGGAAAGAATGAGGGAACGGCAGGTTGGAGACACGGATGGTGATTTTTACAAGTCCCAAATTCTGATTTTAGCTGGTAAGTACTTAGGATTAGTATATCGGTATATTCTCAGAGAAATTATATGGCTCATACATCTTTTTTACCATTCATCTATACACGTATAAACATTGAACCTTTAATCCATCACTTTTCTGCCGACGTTAATCCAAAAGGCTTTCAGATATAAATGCGAAAGTTGCATATCGATTGTTACCACTAATAGTGGATGTAGTCACTGTGATCGCACTGCAATTTTTTGCGTAGCATGTGTAAGTCCATAGCCTTTGCTTCTTCACAGAGACTGAAGAGAAGCTACAGAAGCTGATATCCACATCAAGGGTTCCTGTCACCAAAATTAGGGGCATGGATGAAGAATCGGATGAGGGGAGAAAGGCGTATTTTAACGAAGAAGCGAAAGGCGATACATGCTGAGAAGGTTAATTAGTTATAATTTATGTTTATTGCTGAAGGATCATGGCCACTTTATCACACCTTTACATGAGTATTTGTGCTTCTCTCTCTTGTTCCATCTGTCTTACCTTGACTTCTTCATCCGTCTAGGTGGAGAAGAAATTAAAGTGCCAGCAATCAGCGGAGGAAAATTGTAGGGCAATTCTTGCCGAGAAGAAGAAGTCTTTGTTAAAGTCTCCCCTCGTCCATCTAAGTCCGGGGATACAGCGCGAATCCGACTTAGATTACGGTTCGGACTCGAGCTCTGACGGCGGCGATGTCGTCCCCAAAAAATTACTATTGGAACTGGAGGCGAGATATACCCGTCTCAAGAAAAGTATGGTGGTGTTGAAAAAAAGAGAAGGAGAGTTTTCAGTGGCTAGCGAGGAGATGCAGTTATTGAAGAAGAATCTCTGTGAGGTCGAGGAGGAGATTAAAATTTTGAAGAAGCTAAATTATGAACTTCAAGAGAAGGTTATCAACAGATTTTCGTCCGGTATGTATTTTATTTGTATATGAATCATTTGTCAGGAACAAATATTAAAAAATAGTATGTGCTCATGTCCTTAATTTTTCTCTGTGTTTAATCAAAGCCTCCCCTGGAGCTCCACAAGAGGCAGCTGGTGGGCAGATGCTGAAAAATAATCAACACGATGTCGAAGATAGAAATGTAAGTATGTCGTTATAGTAATGTATTGCTTATGTTAGTGGTGATTTACTAGGTAGAGTTTTGACGGAACACTCCTATGCAACTAATTTACCCAGTGGTGCTGCGAGGTTGGGTTTTGGAAATAACCTCCTCAGAGCTCATAGAATTTCCATTTCACTTAAGGGTCATTCCATTTCACTTAAGGGTCATTCCATTTCAAATCAACCAGGCCATGACACCCACCGACTCGGATTTTCATAAAACTTACCATGGTCAAACATTTTGGTATGATCAGAAATTGTGTGCAATTTTAGCCTCCAGTTGTCATTTGTTAATGAAATATGAGCAATTGAAATTTGGGCGTGACCCCTAAAGTGCCGCAACGTGCAACACATGGTGATTTTTATTTTCATCCATAACTCCATTCCTGTGACATGAAAAGTCATGATTTTTTTTTCTAATGCTAAGTGGTCCATAATGATCCCACTATTATCATTAAATATTCACTGCATGAAGTAATTCAGCTGCAAAAAATAAAGTTTACAAAAAAAATCTCCCTTGCACTATTTTTCATTATCAGCATCCACAGGGAAAGGCCATGCGAGTACAGACTCCTGGTTTAGTTTAAAGTAATCACTAATGTATGAGCAAAGATCCTGATGAAAAAAAATCGTGAGTCCAGCGTTCCTTTTAGTAAAAAAAAATACTCGTTCATGTTCACGGGGAAAAAATTGCTCTTTTTCAAGGCACCTAGAAATTACACAATTTAGAGGAGATATAAGCTAATACTCATGATTAAACAATATTGGATCATGCATTATCTCACTATAGTGTATGCTACTGGTTCTTAGAGTAGGAAACACAAAGGCAATCATGTGAATGTACTCCCCAACGTACTGCTAATTTCGTGCTTTCAGGACTATTCCTATTAAGCTGTATCTTCCATGAGTAATGGGTAACTGAATAGTATGGTATAAAATGTAAAGCCAGAAGAGAGCCATCAGAAAGTTTTCAAATTTCAGTCTAGGTGAAGTTAATTAATTTCTCATTCATATGGTGCTGTCTTAGTGATATCCTGGTTGAATTTCAGACTAAGTAACTCATATTAGTGTGACTGATAGCTAGGCTTACATTGTAGCATCTCTTTTTCACATTGAGGTCTGTCATGCCATGTCAGAGATAGCATTGTGTAGTGTTGGCAAAGAACACAGTTCTGAATGTCACAAAAAGAACCCAAACTTTTTATTTCAAGGAACTACCAGAAGTGGACAGAGAATCAATTGCCCTGCTGTGCAATATTCCTTTTTCATCACTGTTGACTTGTGTGATAATAATGAAGAAGCAGTTCATCATTATGTCTCGTTTCCACTCCATCTCGCCTGAAACCTCAGATTACATTTACTTGTGTGCTCTCATCATCTTCATTGCTACTTAAAGAAATGCGAGTGTTACCAGCTTAAATGCTGTACCCCTTTGCCATACATAAAGGTCCTGTGAGGACCATACCTCTAAAAAAAGTCTAAGCCTATGTGAGCAGCGGGCATCCTGGTGAAGCCTGGAGAAAAATTTTGCTGTAGGTGTGACAAGAGGATTTCCAAAATTTGTAAAAGTGAAGTTGTTTCCAATGGCAGTGAGGAAAGCGAGAGAGAACTTACACCAGTTAAGTCTGTGGTGGAAAGTGATAGAAAATAAGAAGAAGCCAACTGCAGATTGGAGGCTTTAGACTGCTCTCCTTTGAAATTACATTCTTTGTCTTCTCACAGTAGACACTCATATGGAAAAGGAAAGATAACACAGGCTAAGCATTACCTTGTTTCTAAAGTGTCTGGTGCATTGAAATTAGTGAATCCATCCCTGGAAAATATAAGTAGTAATGAAGATGAGAGTGACAGTCAACTCATCAAGCGAAAGGCAGTAACTTGGATGGCCTTCTGACTAAAATTAAGACTAATTGCCAACAGTTAGTTGGCAGGGTAAAATTCAAATGCTGACCCTGGCCCCTTTATCTTGGTCTAGGAAAAGGATTATGAGTGAATTTCATGTTTCAGACTACACTGTGAGACAGTCAAAAAAGTTACTTGATGAGAAGGGAATTTCTGCTATGCCATCACCATGTACTGGGAAACCACGTCTAAACTCCACAGAAGAGCTGAAGGAAAATTTTTACCAGCTTGACAAGAATCCTAGACAGATTCCTGGAGTCAAAGATAAAGTCAGTGTGAGTAAGAATGAGTAGATATATGGAGAAGAGGATGATTTTATATAACCTGAAGAAACCTTATGTGCTCTTCTAAGAGCAATATCCACAAGAAAAAATTGGGTTCTCCAAATTTTGTTCACTTCAGCCAAAATGGTGTGTGATGGCTGGTGCTTCTAGGACTCATTCAGTTTGTGTTTGTGTCATACATCAAAATGTGAAACTGCTAATTAGTGCCTTGCAATTGAAGGAAGCATAAGAAGTTGATTGCTATCATCATCTGTGACAAAAACAATGCAGATTGTATGCTCAGAAAATGTTTTTACTGTCCAGATCCTTCCAGGCTAAAGGATATCATCATTTCTAAATTTTGTGAATATGACCCTTCTGACACAGTGAAATATAGGCAGTGGGTTTCCACTGATAGAACAGAACTACAGTTGTATATATCATCCATTGATGAACTCTTGGACATTCTATGCCTCAAAATGAATAAACTGATACCACATAATTACGTCACCTAAGAACAATCCTCGTTTTTTAAAAGAAGAAAAGAAAAACAATTCCAGGAACAAGAAATTTACATCACTTTTGTGCCTTTATCAGATAGAAAAGTCGCTGCAAAGTTCACTGGCCTGGATGATGAGTACAGCATTATATTTGATTTTTGTTCTGAAACAGTGGATTTCCCAGATAATTTGGCTGTTGGTTCACATGCAGTGTGTATTTATAGCAAGCAGTGGTACATTGGAGCAATGAAAGCTTTCAACCATGAAGATGGTGATATTTCAGTTAAATTCATGACACCTAAAGGGCCCTCAACTTCATTCTCTTGGCCAGAGAGATATGATGTTTGCTGTGTGCCACAACGGTACTTATTGTGTGTGCTTTATTCTCATGCAACCACAAGCTCTAGGAGGTCATACTACTTCTTGAGGGAGGAAGTGGACAACATTAAAAAAAAAATATTTATACTTTGTGAAAAACAATGAGTCATCTTAGAATGTGGTCAGCCAGTTAAAAAGAGAAGGCTCACTTTCAAATCAATTGGTAAGGTCATTAATTTAATTTTACTGTTTTTGCCAAAATTTCCAATGATATACAATGACTAAATGAAACATTGAAAATAAGCATTAGGATAAAGTACCTGAGAAATTTCTCAATTCAAATGATTTGATGACGGTTACCTTTGACATTTGATAATGTACATTCCTGTGATGTAAATACATCTGGAAATGAAATGTATTTGGTCTTAGGACACAGATTAAAAGATATGTAGAATGTAATAGTGTACAATGGATCATGCAGTTTTTTTATTAATACTCCCTCTGCTCTAATAGTTCTGATAGCACGAAATTAGCAGTACGTTGGGGAGTACATTCACATGATTGCCTTTGTGTTTCCTACTCTAAGAACCAGTAGCATACACTATAGTGAGATAATGCATGATCCAATATTGTTTAATCATGAGTATTAGCTTATATCTCCTCTAAATTGTGTAATTTCTAGGTGCCTTGAAAAAGAGCCATTTTTTCCCCGTGAACATGAACGAGTATTTTTTTTTTACTAAAAGGAACGCTGGACTCACGATTTTTTTTCATCAGGATCTTTGCTCATACATTAGTGATTACTTTAAACTAAACCAGGAGTCTGTACTCGCATGGCCTTTCCCTGTGGATGCTGATAATGAAAAATAGTGCAAGGGAGATTTTTTTGTAAACTTTATTTTTTTGCAGCTGAATTACTTCATGCAGTGAATATTTAATGATAATAGTGGGATCATTATGGACCACTTAGCATTAGAAAAAAAAATCATGACTTTTCATGTCACAGGAATGGAGTTATGGATGAAAATAAAAATCACCATGTGTTGCACGTTGCGGCACTTTAGGGGTCACGCCCAAATTTCAATTGCTCATATTTCATTAACAAATGACAATTGGAAGCTAAAATTGCACACAACTTCTAATAATACCAAAATTTATGACCATGGTAAGTTTCATGAAAATCCGAGTCGGTGGGTGTCATTTGGTCAAAATATTGGTTGATTTGACATGGAATGACCCTTAATTGGATTGATACTAATAATAGAATAGTTTTAAGGATGAATAATATATCCCTTAGAAAGCCATAAAACTTGCCATTTTGAACCTAAAAATTCTGTAATTTATTAATCTCACACCTACTGCTTATCCTGGTGGGTATACCAAACCCCCACATGCCCCTGTATTAGTTGCACCTAAATCCCTCCCAGCCTTAATTCCTAGCTGTACCCCTGAATTTACCTACTTCACCTTGTTTCCTTTCCTTTGTAAAATTATTTCCTCTCAGAACTTCATGTACCTTTACTAATAGACGCATTCCAAGGATTTCATTGTTCCATATGTGGTTAATGGTGATTATTTCTCAAACCTTAGGTACATAGTTGGAAGGGAAGGGAATCTTTATTGCATGAGAAGTTAGATTAATCCTATTTTTTCTTTAGGTCACCCTTGGAAAGGTTATTTCCCTTCCCAAAGAAAAGTGGGATATGGTAATGAGGAATACAAAGGATTCCATTTTCATAAAAGACCTCGCAGTGGCAGTGTGGGGAAGTGAAGCGTTGAAAGGAAGGATTGTAGATGGAATTCCTTGCCGGCGGTTAATGTCAAAAGGTGCTGTCAGCAAGCCACCTCTGACTCCAGCAAAACTGAATGATATTAGAGGTGAGCATGATGATTGATTTCCAGTTCGAAAATTAGTGGCTTTAAAATTGCATTTCAATTAATATAGACCAGTAATTGTAAGGCTTAAATGTTTCATGTCTTATGTAGCATGTGTCCAACATTTTTGTTTAACTCTGTCTGTAGCAACTTTTGAAGATTGGCTGGAGAAGCAAGGAGTGGAAGGTGCGGAGTTAATGGCACGATCCAAGAAATACAAGTCGTATATATCAGATAAGATTATGTATCTTAATCGGAAGGACCGGTCCTTGAATGAAAGAGAAGGCAACAATTTGGAAGTAACGTGAGTATTTACGAAAATGTTGAATATTACATTGAAGATATTCATTGGCATAAACAATTGCTACTCCTGGTACATACATCCTTTGCCAAAGTTTGCTCCTTTAAAAAAGGGTTAGTAAGCTGTTATGAATAATAAGTATCACATGAGTTTATAACTACATGGTAATAATTCAGCTAGAGATTTTTTATTATTTTTAATAATAAGTTGATTAAAATGCTTACCACAGGTAATTTATTGAGCTAATTTATTCTTTTCAGGGACTTGCAGGATTAAACTTATTGTAGGATTAAAATTATTTGCAGTTATTATGTTCACCATATGTTTAAAACCATGTAAGTATATGATCATGAACGGTCCAGGAAATTTGTCAGAGTGAGCAGTTAATTTTCACCTGGGGTACTGTATAATTTTCTGATAAATATATTTTGATGTTTACTTTTGAAGCTTTTATTTGTTTAAACAGTGGTATTTTACCCATTCATTAAGTGTATTGCACGTAAGTGTGCAAATTTTTAAAGGGAGTTGCATGGGGAAATAGTAAGGGATTGATTTGATGTCGAACTCTATTCGAAGGGACATGATCCCAATTGGAAACAGAGAGTGTTTGTTTCAGCTACTGAATCCGCTACGATACATTGTATGAATGGTTCAGCTGTTAAACTGGTAGAGTTCAGTAGATGTTCAGTCCAGCTACCGTACCCGGTTATGTACAGTATGTTTTCGGTTCAGTTATGAAATACAGTGTATTTTCAGTTCAGCTACCGAACCCGGTTAAATCCAGTATGTTTTCGGTACATCAACCGAACCCGGTTAAATCCAGTATGTTTTCGGTACATCAACCGAACCCGGTTAAATCCCGTATGTATTCAGTTCAGCTACTGAACCCGGTTAAATCCAGTATTTATTCGGTTCAGCTACCGAACCCGGTTAAGTGTTTCAAAAAGCAGCTTAGTAACCGAAACCGGTTGGACAAATTTTCAGCTGGGTGGGCATAAACAAACGTTGAAATGATAGAAAGAAGACTAAAGAATGTTTATGATGCAATTTAAGTTTATTAAACTATTAATTTGACTAATAAATCAGCGAGTTCAGTTATTTTATTATCATTTTTAAGAATTATAACATTTTGGTTAAAAATATTTTTCGCAGCCTCGGTCGACGCTGAATGAATATCTTTTACTAAGTCCTATTAAAGAAAGGTCCTATCCTGTTGCGGATAGTATAACAACAAGAGCTTTCAAAATAGGGCAAAAATGGGGACATTTGTGAAAAATTATAGTAAATCAAAGGAGGAAAATATAGAAAAATTGTATTCTGAAAACAAAAAATTTTTATTTCGTCGCGAGTAGGAATAGAGTCTATGTCGCCGACTCATGGCCCAATAAAGCGGCATGCTGTTCCAAGTAAGCGGAGAATGCTCTGGGATATTCCTCTATTGGGTTCTGTTCCTCAAGATCTCCCCCAATTAAGCGGCGGAATCTACTGTACTTGTACATATTTGAAATATTGATCAGCCATGGTGGTGTGCAGGCACATGGGGATCCTGCTGTATGCTGCATGCTGGTGATTGGTCACCCCCTGCCAAAACCCTGGGGGTGGCTCGCAGGGCATTTTTGGTAAATGTAGATCCGTGATCATCACACAGGAGCGTGTCGCCAGTTTGCTGGGAAGAGGCGTCCAGAGTGAACAAGGAAAGGATTGACACGGAGGCAGCGGCTTCCGAAAGACTTCGAAACGTGCTGGATCTGGCGAGGGAGAAGGCTATTAACGACCTCAGAGCGCAAGCCGAAGCCGTCAACTACAGCCTGCGAGTGTGCATCCATGAAACCCAAAAGGCAAGGAACGAGATGCAATGGCAGAGAAAGAAGGTAAGTAATAAATTTCTCTTTACTTGTACTACGAGGGGAGTTCAACAAGTAGTGAGTAGTGCAACACAGTGGCGCAGCGAGGGGGGGGATGGTTTGGGGGATAAACCCCCCCCCCCCCCCCCAGAGCTCAGAGAAATCTTTAAGTTTAATCCATTTTACTTCTTTTGATCAGTATTACTTATAGAATAGTGTTAGGATTAATCAAATATCCCCCAGGAAGCCGTAAAACTCGCCATTTTGAACCATTATTCTTAAAAATTTTCTGGAGGAGGGCCCCCGCAACTCCTGCTTACCCTGGTGGGTATGCAATACCCCCACACCCGTGAGTATTAGTTGCGCCTAAAACCCTCCCTAGCCTTAATTTCTGGCTGCGCCCCCGATGCAACACCACTTTTTTCTGAAACAGGGATTGCTTTATTCAGTGTTCAAAACACGCCATGTTATTCCCCAATCTTTGAGCTAAACAGCGCTAGTTTTCAACGTAATCCCCATTCAATGGTACGGAATTACGCCACCTTGAAGGGAGGGCCTGTCTCGATTCCTCCACTGCATAAACGCTCAACAATCGCCCAACGAATCAAAACCTGTCACTAACTGTCAGCGTCGAAGGCACGTATACTAAGCTTTACCGGTGAGTCAAATCTCACCACAACCAGCCAGTTTGCAAAAGAATTTAAATAATTGGCGCATGTGTATCGTTGGCTGTGTTATGCGTTGTTTGTGTGAAAAGGGAAAAATTAAAACCTGGCATATTTAATAATATATTTTTTTTTAATATCTGAGATATCCAGGTTTCCCGCCAAAAGAAACAATCACTGCCTGCACGCCCTCCGCCTCCCAGCCAACTACCGCGCTGCCAATAGGGTGGTTTCCCACTATTTTTTTATTGACTGAATCGAATGATTATTACTCCTGGAATACGCATTTCATGCTTTTAGATTTTTCAATGACGATATCTATTTTTTGCAATTAAATGAAAAGTGAAAATGTTCAAGCGCGCGAAAACGCGACGGTTAAGTATGAATGCTGAGAAAAACCCCTGTTACGTCATTCTGATTCCCGCTGTCGCCGTGTGAGGTGACCTTGGGGCGAGACTTTGAGCGCTCATACGATGCAGGCTGCTAGCAGGTAGCAGAGTACCCTGCTAGCAGATAGCGCTTGGCATAAATAAGGATTATTAATACCCTATCAAGCGAAGGAAACTTTCCGACCTTAGGCAGTTTTAATAGGTGATTATTAAGAGATGTTTCCCTGAAGTCTGTGCCTCCCGCATGCATTGGTAATCTCAGGCGATGTAAAACTCCGACTACTCGTATAGCATCTAGGTCCCTGTGACGTCACATGGAGTGGCATCACATGAGCGCCAATCTGGCCTTTTTCAAATGCGGTTAAAATTGACCATTAACATTCGTCTAAACCCATATTTCTAAAACCAAATAGGTAATTTTGTGTATTATGAATACACTAATGGTGGGTAACGAATCGCAATCAATGCCTTTCGTTTTCTTTGATGAAGGAAACTAACCTATTGTTGGCATCCTCCAGTCGCCAAGTTACGATATCTTCACAGGTTTCGATATCATTTACATGGCCTACCTTACTAAAGGCTAAACCAATAGCTCCACATAACGCCGTTGCTTTTTGTCCACGGCTGCTTACTCTACGAATGAACTCGCTTATCTCGCAGCTAACCTCTATTCCTAGAGGTCGACCTACCATCCGCGACTAGGTGGACGCATTCGGTGGCTTTAAGGACTGATTAAACCGTACGAGTTCATGTCTGTTTACCTGAATGACTTTTGTGGACCAGAGCGGAACATGTACGAATGTATGAACCAAATTAGAACAGATTCTATTTTCTGTTCGTGCATTCGCAAAAGTTGGCTGGTCACACAGTGCATTTTCGTGTTCATCCAGGCGTTCATACATTTAGTCATTAACTCGTACGGGTTAATGTACCTTGTAAACAGGCCTTTAAGTTCAGCCGCGAGAAGGTTGATCTCTACGGCCTTTCCATGCGCAATATGAAACCATCATCATTATATTACAATCTCAATATTGGCATGCTGCAGCCATCCAGTTCTCCTTAACCCAAGATGCAAAGAGCGGCAAATCAAGCGGTGCACTTTTTAAAGTCAGTAAAAAGATGACGTAACTTACAAGAATGAGGTTCATTTCATTTTCTTCAGTACATCATTCCGTTTTATGCATTAAGTTTTAAAAATGGCATCAGAAAAGTAGAAGCATATAAATAGAACTGGAATAAAATGGAAAAATTAAACATATAAGTTAGCAATCAGCTTATCAGGATTTACATTTGGAGAATGCTTCTTTAATGAAGTGAGGCATGGACAATGACAGCCGTGGATAATTCAAGGGTGAGGACCTTTGAAATTTGGTGCTGCAGAAAAATGAAGAGGATCACACAAATCGACCGATTTAGTAATGGCTAAATCCTATGAGGAGTAAGGGAGGAGAAAAACCTGATGCATAAAAATTACCTCATTTCCAATTGGCATCCTTTTCTTTTATAAACTTTCAAAACTGACTAGTCTGACACTGCCTAAAGAGAATGAAATGTATGGAAAAGGTAAGGAAGGAATGTGTTAGAGAAGAAAAATGTAGTTGTGAAAAATATCACTTGTTAAGATGATTTTTATTTATTTATTTCCAATCCACCGAAAACAGCACACATTGAGTGGAGAGCTGCGCTATACCAATCTTAAGGCGGTTTCACACTGTCAAATTCCGTTCAAGGCTCGTTGAACAAACTTCTTCAAATGGATATGATGTCATGTCAATCGTCACGACTGCGGACATTACTTCCGGAATGCTCTTGAATCCCTTCTTTTCCATTGTATTCGTGTTGTCTTTAATGCTTATTATTTCTACTGAATTTCGAATGGTGCTGAAGCGTTTCGACCAATCAATGATGGATTACTAGCCTTCCGAGTACTCTCTTGGAGATAGGATGAATATTGGCATTATGGCCGCCCTCGTTGAATTTTAGGTGGAGCAAATTCGTTTCTATTGAGTGAACTACCACATGAAGAGAAGTTCGGCATTCAAGAAATTAATACAAATTTGTTGACAGTATATAAAATAATGATTATAATTCTCTCTCGTTCTCGCTTTACGTTATGCCTTTGTCGATCATGTTTTGTGAGCCGTTATGCGTATAGTCGTTTTGTGCGTTTCGTGTCGTTATTTCAAGCTTTTTACAACCGTGTGAAAGGCTTTTTACATTTGGAGTATGCTCCTATACGGAAGTGAGGCGTGGACAATGACCGCAGTGGAGAAAGCAAGGATAGAGGCCTTCGAAATGTGGTGCTACAGAAGAATGATGAAAATCAAATGGATCGACCGAGTAAGTAACGAGGAAGTCCTAAGAAGAATAGGAGAGAAGAGAAGCCTCATGAAAACCTTAATAAGAAGACGGAACAACCTTATAGGCCACATCTTGAGACATGATGACCTAATGAGGACAATCGTCGAGGGACAAGTGGAAGGCAAGAACGGAAAAGGAAGACCTCGAACAAAATATATGGAAAAAGTAAAGAAATATGTATATGAAAGAGAAGAAATACGTAGGTGTGGAAAGATTAGCTGATAGGAGAACTGAGTGGAGAGCTGCGTCAAACCAATCCTAGGATTGTTAACCAGTGATGATGATGAATGATGATGAAGGCTTTTCAACTCGATCCAAGATGTATTGAACAATCATTCTTGAAAGACACAGAATTCGAAGAACCAGGAATTTATGGGAATTCGTTTTTCCCCAAATCAATAAAGGACAAAAATTCTACTCGTAATTTCATAAGAGTCGCAATTTCATAATACATTTTTATTTGGAAATGGTTGGTGGCCTAACATCACCTGCCACACGCCTTTCAAGCGGCATTCTGGGTAGTACGTAGATGTAGACCGTCTCGAATGGTCTTGACTTCCATTTTAGCGTTCAAGACGACTTGTTCCACGTACCTTGTCCAAGACATCTAGAGTAATGAGAAAGATGCTTTAGGATTGTTGGCCAGTGACGATGATCAGAAAAGTCCCTGTTGGAAATATTCAATTGAAAAATATTCAATTTTACCACTCAATTGAAAAATTTTCAATTAAATTCAAATGAAAATTTTTACAAGTGTACAAATTCATCCAAAATGGTAAATTTATAACGTAGGATATACTTAAAATCTAAATTTCACGAATCCCAAATTCTAAATAAATAAAATATGTAAACAGATATTACAGTTGAAATCTTTTTTTGAAGCAGAGTTATAAAAAAATATATATAGTGATTTTCCACTTCTAACAATCTGGAATAGTTATCGGAAAGCCATGATTATCAGAGCAACGAATATACCAGAGTCACATCTTTTATCAGTTCTAATAATCTTGAATAGTCATATTAAAGCGAAACCTTTGCCATGATTAACAGAACCACAGCTTTCACTAGATCCAACAATGTTAAATAGTTATCGAAAAGCAAAAGTTCTGCCGTGATTAGCGATAACACCTTCACCAACAAATATCTCACACGTCTTCACCTAAGAAAGACTTCTTTGAATTACTAATGAATGTAATTCTGGTTGTGCGTTAAGCCAACAAAAAACTTGTTTTACAACAGAAACATGTCTCTTACGTTTATACAAGAATACGGGGATTTCAATTCACACAAATAAAACCTGCATGATAGTACACAGTATTCCGACAATGCTTGTAGTTTCTTGTCGGCGACGTAGCGCACGTACACATTATTATGTTAAATGAAAATGCTTACATGTTAAATATTAGTAATCGCTCAAAACACTGAATATAAACAATAAACTACTACATGAACACACTAAAACACAGCAATCACAAAAAATCTTTCTCAATGAAGAGATACACGAATGACCTCACTTAACGCTGCGGGGATTTTGCACAGGTTAAATAATACTGATATTTATAAATGTTTTCCCCACAAGCAAAAACTTAATAACCACAATTCAGTCAACCACGTGCTCGTAAACATGAATAACGGGATACCGGTATCGGCGTCGTTGTCGTCAGCTATCTTCCGTCGGCAGGAGCTGGCACTGTGCCCACTATCTTTTTATTGGAGAACTAATGATTTAACGCACATGAAAGTCGTGATAGCAGTTTTAATTTGCGTGATCACTTCATTAGCGGTCATTGGTGGTTTGTGACAATCGTGATAATAAATAAAAAAGTGGAGACCTCGCGGGTGAATTCAATTGAATATTTGGAAATTCAATTGAATTTTTGGATATTCAATTGAATATGAGGAAATTCAATCAACTAATGCCTATTTTTTCTAATAGGGGTGAGATAGATGTTTCATGTGCGACTCAACAATCTTGGGGAGCCCTGATAACTCGAATATCGATATCTGGACACTCAGTGGAAAATCGACAAGCCTGACATTTCTTCCTCGCTCCCATAACGAATTTTTGAGGGGGCTCGGGCCCCCTCTGGCCCCATGGAGTCGGCGCCATTGTCGCCGCTGGCGGCCATCATCCCCCTAACGTAATTTTTAAAAATAAAAACATAAAACTGCATGAGCTGCTGAAGAATATAAAAATAATCTCATTCCTCTAAGTGGCATTGTTCTAAGTGGCAGTGTCCTTGGGGCACGGGAGCACGTCCCCCAGACCCTTAAAAAATATGCAAGATTTTTAATACGGTCACATTATCATTGCGTACGTTTTGTATTACGAGGTATCCTTGTGCCCCCCCAGAACAAAATCCTGGATACGACCTCGCTTGTGCCCCCCCCCCCCCCCAAAATAGGGTCGTGTAATACGTCGTTTTGCTAGTTGTGTATTCACCTACAAATATGAGTCACTAAACAATATTTTAACCCTTAGGCGGCGGGAGCGTGAATGATATAAAGAACTGATTCATTGCCGCGAATCAATTCCCATGAGCCAAATACACCAAATGAACCGAAATCCCTGCCTCTACTGCCGACCACTATCCGCTATCGCCCTCAGACGGAAACCCGTGGAACTACTTGCTGCGTCTCAACCACAGATATATACACGTATATATATAGAGCCCAAGTGAAATAAGCCAAGATGGCCGATACACTACTTCATACTTCGCTAAGGGAGTTTTCTGTGTATAAACCCCCGCCGAAATCATGGTAAATCTAAGCGTCCTGGTAGCGCAACTGGTAGAGCACCTGGCCGGCAACCAGGAGGTTCTGGGTTCGAGTCCCAGTCAGGCCGCATTTTTACCCTCTGATTTCTGGCTTTTTTCCACCTACCACAGCACCGTTGTCCTCGTCCATTTTCTATTCCATGTTCCTATCCCTTTCTTTCCTTACCTCTGAATTTATATGTATATATATAGAAGTATATATCTGTGGTCTCGACCATGGTCTCAACTCTCAATACGTGGAAGTTGATAGTGAATTATTTGAAAGTTTTCCCGAAACATCGTTTCCTGAAATGGTAATTCAGTGCGGCTGTTTAGTGTTTTACCGTGTGTTACGTGAAAGTGATAGCTAATAGTTTGAGTGCATGTATATTTTTAGTGTGAATATGCATTTTGTTGTAATGATTCACACCGGATGAAAGTGAAAATTACAGAGGAGTGAGCGAGAGGAAAACTAATTGGTGTTCATCGACTTTCTCCAATGGAAGAGGATTCGCCATTTTTCAGGTAGCATTTAATTTTAATCCAGCACAATTGATTTTCAAAGATACTGCATACGACCCTCTGCATAGCAACTGTGAGACTCAAACTTCTAAAAATAGAATCGGCGAAGGAAAACTAAGATATTTCTATGGAATAGCGTATTTCAAAGGTCCTCGTTGGAGACATGATTCTGCCAAGTGCGAATAAAATTTTCAGAGACCTATTCCATGGCTTCAACTACAATTAGCCAATGTGTATACATAAACGTTGTCATTTTTTGTGAGATTTTTGAACGGTAGCCTTCAGCCTATTAATGGCATGAACGATTCTTTTGGTGAGCTGCATTCACCGGTCACAGAACACTTCGGAGAGACGCTCTCACAGTGCGACTCAGCTGAGCATTTCTGCGTTGTGGGGAGGGGAAAGAGAGGAGTGGAAGAATGGGAGAGGAAGGTAGTGAGAGGGGGGGGATTCCTTAGCGAATATTTACACTGAAATATTTCCAAGATCTATATTTGAAATATTTATTGGAATCCAAAGGTTGTATACATTTCATTTATGGTCACTAACTCACGAAAAAAAATGTAGGGTATGTAGGACCTACATTGTAGGTATCCACCAGCTAAAAGGGGACTAGCCTGAATTTTTTTATTCAACAGGCGGGTAGAAAATATTTTCTGAATTAAAAAAAGAAAATCACATGTAAATCTAAGGCCCCTATTAGCCTAGGCAACCAGACGCGCAACCGGTGGCGCGTCCGGTGGAACTGGTCAGTCGTGGGGCATAGAATCAAATGAGTCCTATTAGCCGAGGCAACCAGACGCGCCACCAGACTTTCCAGTCGCCTGAGCCCCGCAACCGCGCCTTCCACCTAGGGTTGCTCAGGCCCCTATTAGCCGAGGCAACCAGACGCGCCACCGGTCGCGCGTCTGGTTGCCTCGGCTAATAGGGGCCTAAGTTTTCCTTCGCGAGATATTGAATGATTACTATAATTAATTTAAAAGCGCGCAAACAATGTTTACAGCATGCGTTCAGTGTATTTACCGACTCCCGACGAAAGTTTATGAACAGATGATGTCACCCTTTGGGCTGTATTCAGAAACCTCATTACTGCTAGATACGTCGTTAGATGATGACGTAGCTGCTAAAGGGCTATAAGCTCATGATAACCATTTATTATTACATTAAAATATAGTAGCAATCCTTCAATAACCGGCTTTTATGCTAATGAGTAAATGTTTTACATAATTTTACTACCGATAAATACTGCCAACAATACCGTGATGAAACCTCTTCTGCTTCACCGTTTTAATTGCAATTACTTAACTTCTGAACGGGTCCTGTCATGCCTTGAAAACCATTTATAATTAAAGAAAAACAAATTAAGGACATATTAATGTCGCGCCTTGATGCTTGTGAAATACTTTTTTACGTAAAATAACTACTGTCAACACAACTATGCTGAAACCTCTTCGGCTTTGCCATTCTAATAGCTATTAAGTTTGGTATAGACCGTGGTTTGCCTTTAAAACCATTATTATTATATATATAAGTGCCCAAATAAAGTTGCAATCATCAGCTTTGTGCCTCTGATATCCAAAATTTGCGTAAAATACTCAAAGCAGCGAAGCCGTCTTCCAGTCAGCTACATTCATACTCACAAGCGCAGGTTTGAGGCTCTCAACCGGTTGTGGCTTCTTGGAAGTCCTTTCTCCCTCGCGTTGCCATCCTTGATGGACCGCGAGGGCCTAACACCTAGTACGATGAGGCTCGGTATAATTGCCATTAGAAGTAAAGCCCGGAAAGCCAAAGGTCCGTGGTTCGATTCCCGGTCCAGAGGAATTTTTTGTCGTAGCAATTCTAGTATATTTCACCGCCGTTCACGTGGCAGGTTTATAAATATTACACATACAAAACATGCCGTTGGAATTATGTAGTAGGAAAATTCAGAAACATGCATTAAGTTAGGATACATAAGTTAGTAAGCTACACTACCAATCAACTAACCAATACATGAACGCATCCACTACATCTCTTCCGCTAATGGCTTCAGTTTCCTCTAGATAGTTTTCCCCGTCAGCTGATGTTCGTCCTTGACCTACACCGCCGTTGCTTCCCCCTCGACCACAATCTGCTTTACGTTGGGGTCTAGGGAGTCACGTAATCTCTGGCTTTCAGTCGTCGTCCTTCCCCCCACTCTCTCCCCTCCCATTCATACTCGACGGGTTCAATGGCCGACTGACAGCGCGCTGCGGGCTCTCCAGTGGCGGGATATCTTCAAACCATGGAGGGGGCGCGCCCTATCCTCTCCAATAGCGGGAAGCCAGGGGGGCGTGGCCAAATTGCGCATTTAGCCATGATGCCGGGCCCCGCTATATATAAAGAATGTGAGTTACAACCATGTAAAAAAGAAAACTGGTACAACTACCATTATACCCCATTGTGACATACAAGTCACAAAGCTATATATATATATATCATTCAAATATACTGACAAGGGGAGACCACGAAAGTTGCTCCGCCTTTTTCGATGCCGTATTTTTTATGGCCTTCGGAATGGTGAACACATCCCTGAACTAGTAGTGGTTCCGTTGAATGGGCCTTAGTTTGGCTGTAATTAATTAATTTTTATGCGGTACTTTTCACAATCCGCATATAGTCCCATGATATCACGCTAATCTCAAACGGGTCGGGTGGGTTAGTGGTTAGCGTTTACGGCTGCCACCCGGGAGACCAGGGTTCAAGGCTCCATGACGGCTTTAAATTTTCTTGCCTCCATTGTGATCATACGGCGTCAACTTTTTTATTAATTTTAATTGCGACAAGCATAGACATGAGACAATTTTTTTTATCACCATAATGACGTTTAGGTATTTAAGCAGTGTCATTTTCAACGCGGAGAAGTGGAGGCTCCACTTTCTACTCAAAAACATAACGAAAGATTAACGGGGGGCTAAAACAGTGGCTTTTTTTGGTAGAAATGACATTTGTTGGTGCATATCTTGTTATTATATTGGAAGGGCTACGGAAGATTTTGGGAAGCGGCGAGCACAAGACACATTTGGTGTAATTGTTGCTTTTAACCCTCTAGCGGGCGCGATTGCTATTGCTTCACAACCGGGCGAATGGCGTACTTTGCCTATGTTATGTGCATATATGATAATACTCGATTTTTGTTAAAATTAATCTTTACTTGTAGAAATTAGTAAAATCTTATACATTTATAGGTGATACAGATATAAAGGTACAGAGGTGGTATACGGCCGGTCTCCCGGCGTAATTTATACTCCACGTGTGACGGGTTCCTCTTGCTGATCTAAAAAAAATTAGCTACAGTACCTCGAACTTTGAAAACTCGCAATATAGACAGTCAAAGTACATTGTAGGAATACACGAGACCATTCTGGCCCAGAATGTACGCACGATGTTGAAATCCTTGGTTTTCGAAGAATGACGTATTTTATACGCCAGCACGTTCGGTCCAGGGTCATAAACTTTTATTTCATCCTATTTATTAATGGAAATTATATTTCGGAATGGTTATTTTAGCACATAGGTACTGTGTAAGTAAATTCCCTTTGGAGTAAAGTGAATTACAAGTGTTCGAGAAATATGGCATTTCATAATCGTTTTTTGTTCTTATTAATGATGTCTGTACGGATGTTGTTGGTCGCCGCGAGCCTTTAATGGCATGTGCTCTAGCAAGAGTGGTTTCCATTATTAATGTGGAAGTTGATCAGTATAACCAATGAAAAAATTAACAATTTGGCGCACACCAACCCCATGCTAGTGTAGTCGTCGTATCTCCGTGTTTGAAATGACACTGCTTAAATACCTAACGCCATTATGGTGATAAAAAAATAGTCTCATGTCTATGCTTGTCGCAATTAAAATTAATAAAAATGTTGACGCCGTATGATCATAATGGAGGCAAGAAAATTAAAAGCCGTCACGGAGCCTTGAACCCTGGTCTCCCGGGTGGCAGCCGTAAACGCTAACCACTAACCCACCCGACCCGCGCGAAATTTGCGCGATATCATGGGACTATATGCGGATTGTGAAAAGTACCGCATAAAAATTAATTAATTACAGCCAAACTAAGGCCCATTCAACGGAACCACTACTATTTCAGGGATGTGTTCACCATTCCGAAGGCCATAAAAAATACGGCATCGAAAAAGGCGGAGCAACTTTCGTGGTCTCCCCTTGTGAGAGAAATTATCAAGAATCGACAAAATAAAAAGGATAATGATGTACTTACCTCAATTATTATGCAAAAAAATTATCCAAATTGATGTGTTGGAGCAAAATTATAAAATAAAACAAAATGAACTCGGCACTGAAAGATTGAAGTCAACCATGCGCAGAGACCTGACAGAGGTCGCCCTCGGGAGGGGAAAAAGCAAACTAAAAGTACTACATGAGAGGTGATTGGGTAGACTAACTGTTACTTTGAAGTCACAATGTTATGATGTGACCCCTCGTGCCGGGGCACATTCGGGAAAAGGGGAATTGGAGGGCAAAAGGGGAGGGCAGAGGTGTAGCGTGGATATCCCATGCACCTCGGGCGAGGGAATGGGGTTTGGGAAGAAAAGGGGAAGGGGTTTTTTTTCTTTGGGAGAGGAATGGGAAGGGGTGCGCGGTAAGGGAATGGAACGTATGAGCGATCTCTTGGTGATCGGTGCGCTTGAAAGAACGAGAGCCTTCTACAAATCCTTCGTTTAACACAAATTTAATGAAAGTAATAAATAATCGAAGTACAAAATCATACATCAAACTTCTGCTTCCTTGCGGGCGTATGCTAGAGTTCGACTGAATATAACATTAAATGAAAATTGAACAAACAAGTGAAATAACTAATTCTCGCCTGATTGATTTCATCAGTCAGGCGAGAATCATCTTGCACCATCTGATCACCAAGTTAAATACAGTATAATCACAAGAAAAACGTACCCTGTCCTTACAAACTAATACACACATACACACTCGCACACCTGGGGGGAATTTGGGGGAATCGGAACACAGTAAAGATGGGGGGGGGGTTCTTCTACACTGAATGGGGGGACAACTTGGGGATCAGTTAGGGGTTCATAGACGACACTGGTCCGGGATCTTCTTAAATCTTGGGGAAGGGGAATTGTCTTATTTCGTGGTAGGGATTCGGGATTATGGTACTTATCGGATCCGGGTCGCGTCAACGCCGAGGGCCGAGTTCCTGCTTTCGTAGCGGCTCCTGGTGAGGGATGTTGCCTTCCGCCGTGTCTCCTTGGTGGGATGGCGCGTGACGGCTTTTCTTTGGCGACGGAAAATTATCGGCCCGTCTCCTTTTTTCACGCCGCGCCTCAACTTCCGGTCCGGTCCACCCGAGCCACGTCCCGACGAATCTCCTCCGGCTGCGTACGTCGCTGGCAACACTTCAATAACGAAAAACCAGGCCGACTTCTTCCTTCAGCTTCGCACACTCACGCCCCGCGTGACCCGTCTCTTTTCCTTATTCTCCTCTCGGCGGCCAAAAACGCAGGGTTTATATCCCCCGAAATTCGGGGTGGCATACCTGGGGTGGGGCCGTGGGAGGGTCCTTAGATGGACGCCCCCGAGTCATACCACACTGGGGAGGAGGGGGGGATTTCTTCGTCGTTGCACAATGCAGGGACTCGGATAAGAGGGAATTGAAGGGGGAGGGGGGGGAATGAATCACGTCCACACCGCTCACTCGCATAGCGGGGCAATCCACACACGCACACACAAATACAAAGGAAAATGAACCTCCACTTGACTACGAGGTAAGGCTCTCCCTTTTTCAAAACGTCCGTTCGACCCTCAATGCGGCCGGCCAAACGGCGTCGGTTACAATACAGAGGCCAAGAACTGAAAACAAAATATCAAAAAGTGCATAAATGTGGTATGCTACCTCAAAGTCTCCCTGGGGCATAGAGGGAGGACACCTCTATGTAAAGGCCGTTTTACACGGTACACGGAATTGCGCAGAGCTGCATTAATTTCTAAAATGGCGTGGAATTGCGCGAATGCATGAACGAAATTAGAACATGGCTATTTTGCCGTCTCGCGTCCACGCATTCTCGCATGTGTTCTAACCATTCACCGCTTTACACGACGCAATTTTGATTGCGCCTTCGCACGTATGTCAGATTGCGCAAGGACTGTTGCCGCGAATCCCAGAAGACTATCGCCAACTACCGGCGAAAAATGTAAGCAGCGCGATGGTGAAGGCATGAAGTAGCGAGATATTTATGGGCATTGAGTAAAATGGCAGGCTTTTAGACCACAATGCGTCGCGAAGAAGAGTCGTAGGAAATGTTGCCCTTTTCTTAATGGGGAATACTCGCACATTAGTATTGTTCAGTGTTTTTTTTTTTTGAGAAAAATAGTACGAAAACATAAGCGTGGCATTATGGTTGTGAGGCTACCTGTTTTGGTGGTAATGGAAAAACATAATTTGCCTGCCCTTGTGAAATGAAAAATTGAGTATTTAATTATTATTAAAGGTATGCTGATAATGTTGGACTTTATGGACGATTTACGAATGCCCTGCCTGCCTGCGCCCCTCCCAACTTCTCTTTACCACTTAAATTAACAGTAACGCCCATTCGCATTAAGCCTTTTCATTCTATCCATATCCTTACTTTCATCCTTCCTCTCCCCTTTAACCTCTAATCTCTCCACTATGAATTGCACCATAGAGAGAGTATGTACTTACTCTATGATAGCACTTCATTTCTTTTCCTCTCCGTCCATCACACCTTTTCCGTTCTTTTTTATACTCTCATCTCGGATGTCTTTATTCTTTTCTTGCTCTTTCCTCGTCGTCTAAGTTTCTGCACTGTCACAGGCTACATCCTAAGCAATATATTTGGTAGATAATAAATATAGTTTGTAATAATTATGCAGAAATAATCATCAGGTACCAAACACGGTATATTTTTATTGGATGAAAATTATGCATGTGTAGTTTTGTGTTGGTAGAAATATGATGAGTTGTTGTTCACCCGTAAGACTGACTCAAGGTATTCATTACGTGAGTGTAAGTTCTATTATTGGTAGGAAACTATTATGCCTAATAATGTGGAGGACACATGCATGATATCACCAGGCGCCTATTATGATTGATTCTATCAGAACAAAATAAAAACGAAAAAGGGGAAAGACTTAGTTTGAGCTCTCAATGAAAGCGGGCAAGGATAAAAGATAACTAAATTTCCCTTAAAATATTAATAAATAAGCAAACAAGTCGTATAATTAATACTTCCGATGGTTTTTAACTATCGAAAATATATTTATGACAACTATTAAGACATTAGAACTTTCGTTGAGCATGAAGATGTGGGTTAATTACTTACTGATATCTTGAATATATCAAGCACTATTTAAATATTTGCGTAGTGAAATGTTAGTAACGACTGGAATAAATATAACACCGAAGTAAACAATAATTTCGTGCACATTAGTATTTTTGATTCCTCGTGCGATGAGACACGTAGAAAACTGTAGGATAATATGTATCCCTACAAAATGCTTAGAAATGATGAATGCGCTTACCAGAGTGCTTAAAGTACTTGAAAATAGAGCAATATACATTGATGGTGCTTGGTAATGATTAGGTGTAATGGCATATCAAGGATGTTATTTTGTAGGTAACGTTTATAATTCTCTTTAAGTCGTCAATTACAACTTTTGTTTCTTCCTTATGTGTGAGTTGTGACGCAGATACGTTTCGCTATTCTTTGGTGCAAGCCGGACTACTCAGACTATCTATCTCAGAATGCTATCAGGGTGAGAATCGCGTGACTGAGAACTTATCCTTCGCCTTGTGTTCTGGCACCAAGAGTCGGGGAGGTCGCGAAGAATTTAGGAATAGTGAAGAAAGCATCGGTAAGACTTTCGCGGGCGATGAGAGGCAAACTGGCACTTTCAAGTCACAGAAGGTATAGGAAATACCCGAAGTTCGAGATCAGCGGAAAACGTAGTTGGTCGCGCTGGCCGTGGGGACCGACTTTTGAAAGTCGGTCCCCACGGTCTCATGGTCTCTTACGACCATAAGACAGAACGTCGTACAGTGGGCTAGAATTGTAAAAAGCTGGCTAAAACCTCAAAAACGATTTTTTTTTAGCTAGGAAGCGTCTATTACTATTATATCTATTATCCACATATAAAAGTGAATGAGACCATATTGCATCCACTCGCTTGCCGCATCGCCGTACTCTCCGCCGGTCAGAACCGGAGGCGACCGCATGCTGGAAAAAGCGATTTTAAAGTCGGGGTTGCAAATTGGTGCAAGGTTTGACTTTAGATCCACAATTCAGAAGCTTCATACAACGACATGGTATCAGTCACTAGGCGGAAGTCCGAGGCAATATCTACTTTTTCTCTACGTTTATGTAAAAAAATGGGCTGAAAACAGGCTCCGCCATTTTGTTATATATCTATGGTTATTGATGAAACAAAATCTTTAAAAACCCTTCAAATGGAATAAAAAGAAGCGTCAATTAAGATGGTAAAACAGTTTTGTCCATAAAACTATTCATGAAACCACGAGGATAAAGTTGGCGATTTTCATAAAAAATCGAGGTTGGTAGTTTTTCGCTAAATTTGTGCAACTTTGACCTCACATATATTGTTAACGTGAAAACACTGGCAAGAAATAATCTGGAAAGTTATCCACAATTTATTTGAGAATATGTATGCGAAGTTTCCACTTCCTTGCTCAAAAAAATCGTTTTTGAGGTCTTGGCCAGCTTTTTACGATTCTAGCTCACTGTGCGACGCCACTCTTATCGCTCTCCTTTCGCCCGCGTGCTGCTTCGCCGATGCAAATGGAATTTTCTCCACCACCACCGACGATGACCTCACCTTTCCTGAAGGTGAGACTCCCTCCTCCTCCATTGAAAACTTTTCCGATAACCCTGAATAGACATCCCGCGAATGAGTACCCAACCTCAACCACCCCCCATTCCTACTTCTATATTTTGCCTCACTTACACCTACCTAAAATATACATATATGCCAGGCTTGCTGCTCTTAGGTTAGATAGCTCTTGAAAATGATGCGTAAGCATTGAAACCGGTATAGAAAATTTAAAAAAAGTGTGGAAAATTACTACAGCTGTTTGAATTATTACTATAAAACCATTCTCTTAGTTTTTCATCTTTTCGTACATGAAAAACGTTAACTCCAAAAGTACTCCGGTAAAGATTATGAGTTACTATTTTAAATGCTAACCTTACTCAGATGGCATAATATAAGATAGATATCTATTTCTTATGGTTTTATTACGGAAGAAAATGATAAGTAGCATATCGTACGATAAGGCACTTAAGAAAGGCAAAGATAAGAATTTAGGGTAAGATAGGTAAGGAATGCAGTAAAATATGCTCATATAAACGTAATTTGCTATTTTGTTGTTCACCTTTCCCTGGTTATAAGCGATGAGTCTAAAAGCCACTCCGGTGAAGCTTATGGGTTAGTATTTTAAATGTTAACCTAACCCAGATGGTCCATAATAAGAGAGTTATTTATTTCTTACATGGTTAAATGGCTATGGCACAAAATAAGAGAGTTATCTATCTTATCAAGAAAAGGTTTTGCATACTATGCTTTTCATCTACACCAGCAAGTTGCTTGAAGTTGTCGAAATATTTCTATCTACAGGAAAACCTCTTGTAAGTTTTTCAGCTCCTATAAAGACTCGCTGAATTTCTGGTGTGGGGTGGGAAGCTCTTTCCTCGAGAGTGGGGGATCACACAGCAGCGCCATGGAAGAAAAGATCGTAAGCGCTTGACGTTGAGAAAACATGCTCTGGAATTTGAGCTACAGCGTAGTCATTACAAAGATGAGATTCATGAAACGTATCTTATTTCCAAGAAGAAGAATGAATGTTCTCATCTACCGAAAAGAAAATTCAAATCGCGTTGTCTACGTGATAGAATTACATCGAGAAAACAGGCGTTTTATGGTATTTTTGAGCGCCAAAAACTAAATAATAAATGCTTTTCAAAATTTTCTTTTTCACTAGCCGAGAACAATAATTTTAGCTTAAACCATATCCAAAACAAGTTCTCTCCAGAGTGTATAATAAGCGAGCAAATGGCGAGCAAACTGAAGTCTGCAGAGCCGTTTTTCGCGGAGGTATAGAACACCCTTAAATTCATGTCTGGCAGAACTCTTGGTAGCATGAAGATGCAAAGCATAGAATGCTAACTTTTTTTCTTGTGGTGGAGAGAAACAAATTACTGTGGGAGGAATCGACCCTATGTCCTTCGATATAGAAGCTAGCAATGCTATCCACTACACCACTAAGTCATGTTACCTAAGAAATGCTCTCATATGACAAAACTCCTTTGAGTCTCTTTTTTTTTATTTTTTCCGATGAAACGTTCACGAGCATAGAAGTACGTGCACAACAGATGAAAATCAAACCACATTTTTTTCCGTCATTTTAACCTAAATAAGTCAAGCCATTGATAATAATCGACACCATTTAACCTAATTCAATCAATGTATTTCCTTTCAACGTACTTCCACTTTTACGGAAAATTTGCTAGATATTAATGGCACATCATAAAGTTTATGACATCTTTGAAGAAGTTCAGCATTCACATTGAAATGAAATAAGCAATGAAAATATGACAATTTGTATAAACCATTGAGTAAATAATGCTGAGTATCTGTTGCTGCAAGAAAGAATGGGTTTCGCCACTACCTGTATTTAAATTCTCATGATTCATGACCTTATCAATCAAATGTGTTCTCAAGAGAATAAACGAACGAAATCCTTAAAGATTTACCTTCATCCCCGTCATTTGCACAAAAAGACAGGACATTGCATCAAAAAACGACATAAGGACAATTCTACAATAATTTTGCTGTCGCATGATGAACCATGAATTGGAGAAAATACCTCCATAATATAAGGTACAAAAATATAAAATTGAATGATACTGAAATTGGCACTGCCTTCTCCAATTTTCCATTATTTATTAATTATTATTTCGCCCCTTTACAGGAATTTGCATGGTAATTGTCATAAAAACAAGTAAATCACACAATTGAAAATCACCATGCTCATTCTATAAAACTGTTACCTGAGCATTCGCACTTGAGTTTCTTTAAGTCTTCAGGGAAACATATTTCCCTTAATTTTTTTAAAACAATTCAATTCTCTACTAACTTCGAGGCATACCATGCATACCTCTGCTTATCATTGAACGCTGGTGGGGACAACTGATGATGCACGATTGAATGGACTTTTAATCCATCCTCACGTGAGGAAATCTCTCTTTTCCCTTGAAGGAGGAAGGTGCAGTTCTGGATTCGTGCAATAAACTGCTTTACTTTCCTGTAAAAATATACATCGCACGGTTGGCTTACGGATGTGCACTTCGGTGGTAAAGTTTTTACGCTGCATATCGGTTCTTCTTCCTCGTCTATAAATAGCTCATCATAAATGGCACTATTTGTTTGTCCCCCACGGATCAATAAGAAAAAAATTTATTGTTCTTAACACATGACTGGAGAACATTTTTTTAAACTTGAAATACAACCCAATCATAAGTTTTCCAGATTTAGAATACACAACAGAAACATTTAAAAATTCACTCTCCTGTTTCTTCACACACTCGCGGACCAAAATCACCTCCAGGTTCTGACATTTACAATAAAAACTTTAATAATCAGATTTCCTAAGGCCGTAGTAGCATACTGCGCTGTATATGAGTGTGTTACTTCGACCACACTCCCAAGAGCCACCTGAACAATAATCACTCATTTCTTGGGGAGCTTTCTCTTTATATCCACCTCTACGGACACCCGGTCTGATCTGTATTAATTACAAAATCTATTATATTTGGAGATTGGGCTTTGCTTCTGATACGTCATTGCTGATTGCAATATTTCTTCAGCACACGCCTGCTTGCTCGTTGACATATATTTTGTTACTTTTGGTCCCGCGATTCTCTTAGGTGTCTCTTATTGAAAGATGCAACCCATGAAGCCCTGGCAGAGAATTCAAATCCTGGAAATATGTGCTGAAATAGCATATTCTTGTAACGTCCGGGTCATCACCGGATCATTCCTGTTCCTGGCTTCCACAAAGCGATCGTATACCCATCTGTTGATCATTTAAAGTTTGTCGAGTTTCGTTCCCCGTGATTTTATATTTTTCTCCCGTATGGAGCCTGGGAAACTCTCCGTAGACAGTATATTTAAAATATTTTGCTTTGGAAATGAGTTCCCTGCACTTCGGTGCCAGCACCACAGTTTTATGATTCCTGCTTGGATGAACCTTGGCAACGGAAAGAATAATTTGAAGCAAGGATTAGCTTTCGACATAAATGTCAGTTTAGGGCGTATTCTCAAAAAGAAGTGAAGTAAAAAAATGTAAAACGTCTGAAATGAAGAAATCTGAAGACGATGTAACAGATAACAAAAAATGGAGGAGGTGGGAGTGTGGAAAAAATTCACAATCACCCAGTCTCGAACTCTGGTCTTTCAAAACAAACATTCGACTCGCTACCACTAGGCCAAATCGGCCTTGAACAATGCGAGAAAAATTTAATATTATATTCTAGGTAACCATATTTTTAAATTTTTAAATGCTTTTTTCTCTCAAACCCGGGCGTATTTGGACAAAACCCTTCAACAGTATTCCTATCTAAGCGTCTACTTTCAAATAAAAAAGGTTTCAACTTCTTTCTTGGAATAAGTTTGGCAAAGTCTCCTTGTAAGCTCAATAGGGTCGTGTAATAAATCGTTTTTTACTCATTGTATTCGACTGGTATTATAACTCATTAAACAGTGTTTAAACGAAGTAGTTTAGCTTCTACGAGCGAAAGAGTGCAGGACACGCCAAAAACTATGATAACGGCAAGACGATCGTCTTCTTCATCTAGTCACGGGCAAAATATTTGATTGGTGCACTTCATTGTTTTTCTATTGAGAGAAAGACATCTATGCATTACGAATAGATTCTAAAAATTAAATTTTACCCATTTATTGATTTTTTTTAAATGGTCAAAACGTAGATTTCGGTAGAGGTAGGCATGTGTCTCTTGTGTGATCTATATTTAGAGAAATTGATATTTTGATAGACGTTGCCTGCTCACATGAAAATACAGATAAAACTTTTATATTCAAGATTATCCCGGAAACATTTGCATGATTGTCTAAAATAAACACTATAAGTACGAGGTAAGTAAATTATTCAGTATCTTTAATGAATGTATCATGCACGTGAAACCTAGAACAGATGCTGATAACGGGAGATGGGAGAGAAGGAAGACGATTAATTAGTAGGCACAACATAAATGGTGGTAAAATTCTGTTTTACCTAAACAGCAATCACTGCCTTAATATTTGATCTCTCTGCCGTATATTTATATTATATCTGCCTTACTGTCCGTTGAATGTTTACGGGGTACCTTTCACTAGTAAGCTAAGCCGGCGAGCTAGAAAATATCATGAAGAGTGGCCAACTAAAGATTAAAAAATCGAAAGCAAGTTCAATTTGGGAGGATAAAACGGTAACCCGCGGAAACTTCATCGGCTGGATTGTAGATTCTTAGATTGCAAGATTACTGACCCTAAATGGGCTGGAGTACGATATGGAGTAGAATTAAGTGGACACTGAGGAATTAAAATAATTAGTTAATTAAAATTAATAGGCCATGGGCGACCAAGATGATGGAGAGCATAAAAATAGGGAAGACGTTTTAGATGAAGGAATACAGTACAACGAAGTTTGGGACGACTTGCAATGGTTTGCACCGAAGGGACACCTTTGGGAAAGATTAAAAAAATGGCAGAGGCAATAGTTGAAGTAGCATTATCAGATGCATGGGGTATCCAGGATCAAAACTGGGGGGGGGAGGGGATTTCCGTGGTCGTTCAAGTTCATCTACATCTACATAATACCCCGCAAGCCGCCTAAAGGCGTGTGGCAGGGGGTGTTAGGACACCAGCCGTTTACAGCTAAAAAATTTAAGTGCTCAAACGAAGTTGGGACTACCGTTTATTAAAGTCCTTTATGGTTCGGGGGAAAACGGATTCGCATATCTATTCGTTCGGCAAAACATCTCTCTTAATTTATCACTTCTATCGGACCTGGAAATATAATGTGGCTCTAATGTTATGTTCTCTGTATCGCTCTTAAAGATATCCATTCTCAATTGTTCAAGCAATCTAAGCTTAGTGCGCAGCCTCCGAGTCTCCAACGGCTCCCAGCCTAATTCGCTTAACATCTGGGTAACAATGTCTGTACGCCCGTAGCAGTTTTTGACGAAACGCGCAGCCTTCCTTTGAATTTTATTCAGTTCGCGGATTAAGTCTTTCTGCACCGGATCCCATATGCTCGCTGCATATTCAAGGTGCGGTCGGACGAGAGCGAAATAGCACCTTTATTTTACTTTCTCATCCGAAAATCTTCCCACAATACGCTTGACGAATCCTAATTTCTTCATGGCTATGCCGCAAATATTCTTTATATGTGTTCTCCACGTGAGGTTCGAGGTTATCGTAACTCCCAGGTACTTCACTTCGTCTGTTGCCTTTATGTTAATGCCATCCACTGCATAAACATGGTTAGAGTTGGACGAATTCCGCAAGAAATGTAACGCCATGCATTTGCTCAAATTAAGTTCGAGTCCCCACTCTTGGCTCCACAAATGAACGTTGTTTAAGTCAGATGATAGAATTTCATAGTCAGAGTGATCACTAATTTCGCGATAGATGACAGCGTCGTCAGCAAATAAACGTATTTTACTGCTAATGCGGGAACAGAGATCATTAATGTATGAACAACAGGGGGCCGATTACGCTTCCTTGTGGAACACCTGATGTAACGTTTACAACATCGGAGCTAATTTCGTCAAGAACAACTTTTTGTTTACGATCTCTGAGAAAGTCGCGTATCCAGTTTAAAACTGTATCGTTTAATCCGCATGACTGTAATTTGTACAAAAGTTTGTTGTGAGGTACAGTGTCGAAAGCTTTCTTAAAATCTAGAAATAGTGCGTCAACTTGTCTTTTCGATTCACCAGATTTTATAACGTCGTGAAGTAAGAGCGCGAGTTGTGTTTCGCATGATCTACCCTTTCGGAATCCGTGCTGACAGTCATGGAGGAAGTTACGTCTGTCCAAGAAAGTCATGATATTGCTAACGACGATATGCTCAAGTATCTTGCCTATAATCGATGTTAATGAAATCGGACGGTAGTTGCCTGGGTCATGTCTGTTTCCCTTTTTGAATATGGGTGTAACGCTTGCAATTTTCCAGTCTGGCGGTAACTTCCCTTCGGAGAGTGACTTCTTGAAAATGATCTCTAAGTAAGGTGCGATCTGTGGAGCTAACTCTTTGAGAACACGCGCGGGTATTCCCTCCGGACCCGGAGATTTACTATTCTTAATCGATAGCAGTTGTTTAGTTATGCCATCACGTTGTATAGATATCTCTTCCATCGATTCCTTAGTATATGTAATGTCTAAATTGAACTGAGTATCGTCAGTAGTGTATACACTTTCGAAGTGGGAATTTAAAGTGTTAGCTTTGTTAATATTTTCGGTGACAAGTTTACCATCTTTATCAAATAACGAATCTACGGTTGAATGTTTTCCCTGAAGCTCTCTCGCGTACGACCAAAAGTATTTAGGATTTTCTTCGAGTAATTCTCCGAGTACTTTTTTCTTAAACTTTCGCATTGCAGTTCGCATTGATTTCTTAGTCATTGAGCGTTGTGCAGCGTAACTTTCTTTAGCTTCAAGTTCCTTCGATTTATTACGTGTCGTGATGGATTTTCTGTACAAGTTGTATAGTTTTCTCTGTTTCCTAAGTTCCCTTCTGACATCGTTATTGTACCAGCGAGGTTCTTTATTATCACATTTCAGTTTTTGCGGAATATGTTCGTTGATGCCTTGGCGCAGAATTTCTAGGAAGTGTTTCCATATCACATCTGTGCTTTGGTCCTTTGATGTAACTACGAATTTTTTGTAGTAGTCATTAAGCATCTCGCCAAATTTAGTGAAGTTGCATTTATCAAATAAGTAAATTTTACGTTTTGGTTTTACGGCTGACACTACATCAATTTTTAATGTTGCAAATATTACTCTGTGATCGCTTATACCGTCAATAATATCGACTTGTTTTATCAACTTAGGATCGCTCACTGCTAAAAGGTCTAATATCTTATTTCCTCTCGTAGGTTTGTCAACTACTTGGGCTAGAGATTGATTTGCAAGTATGTTGAGTAATACCTCGCTGATTTCTCTATTCCTTGAATTCGTTTTTACGGTGTAAGTATCCCAGTGTATGGATGGAAGATTAAAATCACCCCCGATTACTATTACACTATTACTGTCTCTCTGAGTAAATGCAGATATTTGATTTTCTAGAAGGTACAAAATATAGACTTCGGAGTTCGGCGGTCTATAAAAACAGCAAACATGAATACTCCTTTTGTTTCGTTGTTTAATTGTACACCATACGCTTTCTATTTCGTTGTCAATTATTTCGTGGGCGGCGCTGTGCAAATGTGATTTAACTGCTATAAAAACTCCGCCACCTGTTCTATTGCGTCGATCGTATCTGTAAATTTTATATTCTGGAGGAGGAGGAGTTGTAACATTTTAGCGCAGTAAAGGTTAATGAAACCCAAATTTTAAGAAAATTATGACAGTCCCATATTTCGTTTCAGGCTTGATTTTGTGGGAGTTCGCTATACCCATGGTAAAAACACAAATGGTAATTTCCACCCTTTAAATTCAAAACTCAACAAAATGATCCAATCGTTGCCAGGTGATGGCCGGTGACTCCGCGTAGTTGTGTCAAAAGGGGGCGATGGGGATGGTGGGGACTTCTTCTCTAATGAGGGACGGCGTGGCTCCCGTGTCGATGAGGATGGTCGCCCGGCCTCGCCTCGCCGGAATTTCTGTTTTTATTTGCCTCCTACCTCGGCGGATGCGGCATAGCTCGTCCCGTCTGCTCGGCTGGTCGACGTCGTCAATTTCTCCCGCTCTTTTTCACCATCGCTGAGTCCCCTCCACGCGGCAGCGGGGCTGGTGTCCGGACGGGGTTGTGTCATAGATCTTTCATATAGTATATGAAAGATCTATGGGTTGTGTATGGAAACAATAGAGTTTATATTACTACAGCAGGCTCCACTGTGGAGTAGTTGCTGCGTTACTGTGAAACCGGTCTCCGCGCATTCATTCGCACTCCAATTAGCAAAAGAATTGGTAGGTGTCAATTTATTTGGCTTTGGATTCCCTTCAGAATCCTCTATATTATTTCTACTGTATAGATACCTTTTTCTCAACTTATACGCAACCAAATTCTACAAATGAGGTACCAAAATGCACAGAATTTATCAGAGAACATGCGACGGCATATATTACGCCCTAAATATTACTATTGTTTCCAAAAATTGGTTTTAAAAAATAATAATTGATTCCGGAGAGATTGTCCTCATCCCAAGAATACAGTTAACGCCTTCGGATCCCACCATGTCTTTTAATTTGACTCGAAGACAATTTCCCATTAAGGTTTCCTATGCGATGACTATTAACAAGGCTCAGGGTCAGACTTTGCAAAGAGCTGGCTTATTCCTGCCTGACCCTGTATTCTCTCTTGGCCAACTTTATGTAGCATTCTCTAGGGTAAGATCACGCTCGTTCTACTAAAAAGGGAAACTGTCATGGCCCAGTGGCTACGATGTTTGACTATCAATTTTGTTTGTTCATCAAAGTTTGATCATCAATTTTAATCATTTAAAAAATATAGCTCTTCCGTTTATGTTTTTTCCTACTCTGCAGTGCGCTAAAAGTTCAACTAATAACGAAATCCGATTGGAAAACTAGGCATGAACGGTAAGAATGATTTAACAATATCGTATTGCAACATAAAAGGAAACCAAATATATGTGCATCTTAATAATGCGCCTTGTTGTGACACAAAAATGAAATAATTCATTGGCAGATTCCATGCGAAAAAATGGGAAAACATCAGGTGTCGCAAGTGTACAAAATCATTTTCTCGCACAGAATTAAAATTTTCAGTGAAAATCATTGATATCATTGCTAATTGCAGGTTTGTGCAATATCATAATGCATTGTTGATTTTTATTAGCTGTGAAATTTTCACTTTTCATGGTATTTGTCTGGCGAAATTGCTGCTTTTTAAAACTTTTATACAGTTTTTAAGTGCTATTATTGAATCGGAATCCAATGCCGGGCTAGCAATTTCCTAAAATTTCCCGGTGGAGTACTATCACCGGGTAAGAAATGCCCCATCATGAGCCCCAGCCCTGTGCCCCCTAATCACCCTGTTTCTGTTATAAATACTCTGTTCTCTGGAAGGCATTATTGTGAGATTCATCAATAGTACTTGCGCGTCGTGCCCTCAGCAAGGAGCGCGACGTGCCGTTCGGCACACGCGTCTAGACGTCTCGGTGTCCCGGTAGACGTCTTGTTCCACCGCCTGGGAGAGGGGATGGAATAAGACGTCTGCCGAATTCACCTCCATTTCGTCTGCCTGTTGATACTTGTCTGTCACTCACTAGTCAGTAAACTTGCGCAGTCTCTCTGTTTCGCGATTTTTCCTATTAACCTTTGAAAACATAATAAGGTATGTGCACCTATATGATATGTGCGCCACGTCGATTATAATCGACGTGGTGCATCATTAATGGTGGCAATCATTTCGTCACTTTCCGAGGATTACCTACGTTTGAAATAAGTTAAAAACATGATCTTTGGTTGAATATTGAAAAATTGGCGGGATTTATTTTATTGAAGCGTATATTCCATCTTTGTCTCTGGTCGTTTATAATTGTTTATGTCTATCATGTTTGTTTCCATCGCTATATTTATTTAAAATAAGGCTTGCTGCGTTATTTGCATTAAAACACTAAATTACTGAAAAGGTAACCTTATAAGGTTTTATTCTTGAATTTATTGTACATTTTGTTATTGTGACGAATTGGCGAAAATTCAGGCAACCAAAACGCATAATACGGAATTAAATCTTGGTGACAGGTAAAATGCTCACGATGTCTGGGGGATCTAACGGAATGAACTAAGCAACGAGTTAGCTTGATTGTACTTAGTTAATAGCATTTGGAATTTTATATTGTAAGGCTATGATAAATATTATTTTACTGCTAAAATTGTTTAAAAAATATAATAACTAATTCTAATAAAGTAGAAGCAGTCAATTTTATAGTTCCTTGAAATGGGCCAATGGATTTGGAAGCAATTTTAAACTGAGTCCTTTCTTTCACAATTTTTAGTGAAGGCATTCATACAAGCATTGAGATGTCGTAAACAATATTTCATAACACCCGTGAACTCAAGTTAAACGCCAAATTTAATATCCCCATTGAAATAAGCTCTTTTGCGTTGGGCGATATAAGTACCGGTCAAATCAATTGGTACGATAATTTTAATGACATTTTCCATTCAATTGGGCTTATTTAACCGTCAAAGAAATTTATCAACATTTTTCCTAATCTTTCACAGTTACTGTAAAGAAATAACTCTATTTATACTCATAATTATTATCTGACAAACCCTCGCCTTCATTGCTTCCTCGGACAAGTGGCCGAAAGAAAGGGCATCTTCTTTGGCGATGGCTTATCCATGTATCAGTTTTCCTTCAATGAACTCCTCAAATAGTTAACTTGTTGCTACGACGTAGATCCTTTTCCGCCTTCAAGAATTTTTTCTAAAAACGCTTGAAATTTCTCATATCACCTGAACTCTTAGCCGTGTGGTTTTAAGGTAAAAACAGCGGCAACTTAATCAAATGACATAATTGGACCAAAAATAATCTCAAAATTGTAAATGGATATTCAACTACGCTACACCAAAAAAAACACACTCTATGGCCTCTCTTCTTCAATTTTGCAGTCTTCTTCTCAAAACGTCACGAATACTCGACGTCATCCATGCTTGAAGTAACTCCTTTCACGTCTTTCTTTGGGCAAACAGAGTGAAAGTGAAGTTTAGCGCAAAATTTTCGGACAAACGATGTCTAAAAGTAATTTGGGTTTCCCACAGTGTGAGTTTCATAATGCATTTATCTTCATTCTCTAACAAAATTTGCATGTGGTGAGTGAAAAGGCTTACTCCTTCCTCCTCGGTGGTCAAAGTGCAGTTTAATATTGCTATCTAGATAGCTGTGGTTGAGTTTTCCCGGTGGGCGCCATAAATAGCTTAAGCCTTTTCGGCAGTTGTTTGCCCGGCATGTGGTTGAGGAGGCCGCCACGGAGGCGGCAGAGGGTCGCCTCGCATCGCCGGAATTTCTGTTTTGATTTTGGCCACTAGTCCCAGCCTACTGGCTGTCTCCAGTGAGTTTCAATAAGGTTAGTTTCCAAGGTGCTGCATAACGACGAAAACTAATCGGTCTTACTATTGGCAAGAGCGGCAAGAGGAATCAAAGTAGCTGATATGTGGTGGCCAATTTCAGAAATGAGACGGAGATGATCGCCCGGTTAGTTAACTAGTGCTTAAGCCTGGCGGTAAGCGAAACGGGTGTGTTTTCAACAATTTTGTGAAGCGATTTCTGATGTATATCTTAGTTGTAAATAATGGATGAGGTAATTTTCTCCACATCCGACATTTTGGAGTTCAAGAGAGACTTCAAGAGGCCCTTCGTTGAGGGTTATGAAGTGGAACGCTGTGATCACATATTGGAAGTTGTCGTGGTTGAAGCACTACAGTATTTGGTTCTTGTAATGGGCTTTTACATACAAACAAACATTATTAATGGCATGCCACCCGAGATACACGCTTTTAAGGAGAAAATTGGCACTTCTTTTTCCGTTTTCGTGTATAATGTTTGACGATTTTATTAACCATTTATTACAATAGATCATTATCAGAATCATAAAACAACATGATAGGCATCTCCACATATATGCCATCCGTCCTCAATAAGCTAATATCTTTTGTTTTAAGGTTGTGAATAGTGATCCGGCCTGTATCCCTGAGGTTAAGGGAATTCCCTCTCAGAAACCCTCATTGACGTAATAATTAACCAAGCTCCCTTTGTCCTGTTTCTTCTGTTCTACTTTTGATTCCTTAAGCCAGACTATCTTGCTATTAGTGTTAGAATAAAAATTTAAATCTCCATAAAAAAGTTCTGTTACTTAGCCTAAATTAAATATACAGATACGTAGCATAGTATGCATGCTGGATTTTGGATTACTACTACGAGTTATTTCTTGCTCCTAGCCGCTTCACATCTTTCTCAGTTGTCACGATTCTAATTATTTCCCTAACCCTATCTTTTCTGGCTTATTGGATAGCTGCAAATTCATTGATAGTTATTACAAATTTGATCAGCCTTCCTTCTGTCTGCATCCCCTCCTCTGACACTCCCATACTTATGCAAACATCTTTGAGGGAGGTATTAAATAATACATTGCCGTTTTCATGCCCTTCGTATATTTCTGTATGACTCATTCTATTTTTTTCTAAAGTGAGCTAGCTAACTCTTGCCCATTCTCAAGACGTGCTCCCACTTATATCTCAAATTTGGGGTTTTGGGGAATTTATGCAGAAAGATAGCTTTAGTCTCACACCGGTTGATGCAATCATAAACGCCGCACATTTTGTTGCTCATGAATTTCTCCTTCTATATTTTTCACCATAATGCCATTGATATTCAGCTAAGAGAGTATACTGGCACAGTGCTGGCTAGCTATCGTTTCCCATGAACAAACTTACTAACGCAACCGATCACGTCTATTCGGCCATGACACCTAATTTAGTGCTGCCACCTGAATTTCTTTCCAGATGCCAGTAGGACAGAATGGAGTAGTGTTTTCAGGGATTTTTTTTTGTTCTGAATGCATTCAAGTTTTTGTAGATTACTATATACTCAGCTGCTTACTTACGTTCCGAAATTTCCCGAATTTCCGAAGCGTAGAGGGAGCGTGGGGTCAATGAATAGGTATCATAAGAGCGTTTTCTATCTCAATCAGGCGTGCAAATGCACGGATATTTGAATGAAATTAGAACAGGGGCCATATTGTCACCGCCATACACGATGTTATTTTGACTGCGCCTTCGTTCATTTCTTCAAGATTGTACAATTACGTGCGCCGTGTAAAATGGCCGTTAAAGGGAGAATGCTTTTTTTATGTCCCTATATGTTTATCAAACTGCCGCCGCGTTCGATCAAAGAATTTAATCAGCAAAATTCCGCGAGTTAGGATAAACCCTAATGCAGAGTAAACTTCTTATTACTCCGGCTTGACTAGGTCTCATTTACTCGCCGAAAGTATAAAATTAGTGATTTATAGCCCAGCATTTATAGAGCATTTCCATGATGAAATTATTCAGTTTATCTAATAGTTTCTCTTATAAATCGTCCAAATACAGACTCCTCATTCCCGACCCGATATGCTTTCGAACCGCCACCGACACCGCGGTGAGTTCCACATTTGCCGTAGTGGCGACGCATCAGTGATGACGCAATTTCCAGACAACACACAGCGGACCCGAACTGGAGATGAGCAACCAACATGGTCGCATTTCTCGATGTTACACGTGCCACGAGTAGGAGAGAGAGGAGAGATGGGATAGTGAGAGAGAGGGGCAGGTGTGAGCGAGCTCGAGTCGCGGGCGGGACCTGAGAAGACATTCAAGAGAGTAGAGAAAGGAAGGAGAGGCTGGGAGGGGGAGGAGGTGGGTCGTGTGGAGGGGAGGAGGGTGGAGGGAGAAAGAGGGAGAGGAAAGGGAGAGTGCTATGGCGTGACCAGGGAACGATGGGAAGGAAAACGAGGATATATCCAAGGGCGTACCCAAGATCATAACTAGCCCTTTCGAGACCTCGGAGTTTTCGTCTTAGCTTGACTGCTGTACCGAGCCCCAAGAGAGACTTCTTTCTCGTGGTACGGAGCATTTTTGGAGGGCATTCGTTAAGAAGGGTCTCGCTGAACCTTTTTAGACCCCTCCACGGTGGGACTCCGCATTATCTCGGACTCCGAGAGTAGTTGTGCTCCCTCCTTTCCGGGTTTACGACCATACCTGCGGCATTGGTTCGCGGTCAACTTATGTATTGCTTATATGTATTTAGCAAATGGATAATTGTTGCTTGCACGTACATTACAGACATAGAATATAATTCCTCATTTTTATCTGAGCATTGTCAAATTTTAAACGAAGTTCTAAGGCCATTATCAAAGCATTTAACGCAGCAACAATTTCCATGTTGATGTTTATACATAACTCGAGATATGAGTTAATATTTGTCGTAGAATTTCGTTTAAAAATTGTAAACGCTGCTCAAAAGACAAACAATTCAATTCTTAGTTTATATTTCTTGAGAAATGAACAAATATTTATTTCGAAAATTGACTCTATAAAGAATTGTATGACCGCTGTCCCTTACCCTCTCCCCCTTACCCCCCTCTCCCCATTCCATTCCGTGCTTAACCCTCATCTACATCTACATCTACATAATACCCTGCGAGCCACCTCTAGGGTGTTTGGCTCTTCCACCCTCATGCTTACGTGCGCGTCGCTATCATCAGGATGAGTCGCTGAAACGCGTCGTACTCGAATAAATACTGTGGACATTCACAAAGTTTTTTCACTTTCATTTATAACTTAGATCATCGAGCTATTCATGAAATGTCACCAAGGCATATTTTTTGCCAGCAAATGCATTGTATTTATATAAGTTCAATCATCAGCTTTAGAAGGGGTAATTTGAGGAAAATGGACTGTACACATTGGAATCGTGGACAAGCATTCTCATTGTGTACAGAATGCATGTGGTGAATATTTTGTACGATAAAACACTACGGCTTAGGAAATGATAAAAGTATGATGCTGCTTAGACCTCGTTTTAAATCGCAAAAATACTATCCAGCGGGGGGGTGGCAATAAGTTAGGCTGTTAACATGTATGCAAGTGATACGCAAAGTGTCTGGCGATTTTCCATATCTCTATCCGCAGCGCTGGTCTCCATTGGCTCCGACAAGGAGCTTAGAAGAACAGCTTCTATTCTTCTAAGCTCCATTGGCTGCGACCATGAAACCCGCCTAGGAACAATAATTGTCTTCGTCCCCTGCAGTCAGTGCGGTGGCCACCACAGCGACGCGTTTTGAGGTCTAGAGGGATATTTTCAAATAAATTTCTCTCGTCTTACGACTTTGATGACGATAATGGCTCTTTCCGTGACCTCACTTGCGCAGGCGCACGACTGGCGTGATGCCGTGCTCGCGCGTTCACGTGTGCACGCGCTGACTGCGGAGCGGCTTTCGTGTTTCACTTTTTTTTGCTCCTTTGTGATTACGGTTGGCGGGAAAATTTTCCTCCTCCCAGGAGTCGGGGGAGACGTGCGGTTGAGTGCGGAGAGAAGGTTGGGGTTTTTGAGACCGAGAGGAATAAAAATGGGGAGGGGGTTACGACGCGGGTATATCTAGTCTTTTGTTCTTCCCTTTTTCGTATTCCTTTCTCCCCCCCCCTCTCCGTACTTGTCTTGCATATGCAGGAAGCTTGTAGTATTTCTTTTTTTTTGCCATATTCCAGTTGAGTCTTATTTATCTCCTTCGCGGGTTAAGTCTTCTCTATTTTGCTGTCTCTTTCCTCGCACCCGTCGTTACCATCACCAACTGCTTCACTCGTTTTGCTCCATTGTAATGCCAGTGCATAATTTTCTGTCGAGAGAATAGTGAGCGAAGAAGTTATGCACCGAAAATACCTGCAATATTTTATAGTTACATGAGCATCCCTTATAATTGATTTCTAAGATTCCTCTAATCGTGCTGTATTTACTAGACTCTTAAATAAGGCAATATTTAATGCTCAAGTAGTAAACATAATAGGGTAGTTTCCTATACCAAAGAAAACGAAAGGCACTGATGGCGATTCATTACCCATCATTAGTGTAATCGTAATATACAAATAATTTGGTTTTACAAATACCGGTTTAGACGAATGGCAAAGGTCAATTTTATCATAATTTGAAAAAGGCCAGATTGGCGCCTATGCGATTCCACTCCACGTGACGTAACAGGGACCTAGTTTACATACGAGTAGATAGTGGTTTTAGGATAGGAGTTTTACATCGTCTGAGATTATCAATGCATGCATGAGGCACAGAGCTCAGGGAAACATGTTTTTGGAAACAGGGAAACAGGGTTTTGTTAAAAGAATATTAGGTAAATGCGACGACAAAGTGAGAGAAATTAGCTACTTTTCCCTAGTTAGACCACGTTTGGAATACGCTGCCAGTGTTTGGGACCCTCATGAAAAAGGCTTAATAACAGAGCTAGAACGCGTGCAAAGAAGAGCTGCCAGGTATGTGAAAGGTCGTTACGATAGTCTTGTTAGTGTAACTGACCTCTTCGATAAACTCGGATGGGAATCTCTGTCGGACCGTAGATTGAAAAACAGACTAAACCTTTTAGATAAATTCAAGAGCAGTGTCTTTTCTGACGAAGTTGACCATATCTTGCTGACGCCAACGTACTACGGAAGATCAGATCATATAAATAAAATAAGAGAGATAGATTGCAGAACAGACAGATTCCGAATGTCATTTTCTCCACGATCAATAAGAGATTATAACGGCAGCAATAGAACTCGTAAATAGATTGCATGACTTGTAGTGTAGCCTACTAACCTATGTAAAACTTAATGCATGTTTCTGAATTTCTATTCTATATTCTATTTCTAACAGCATATAGTAGTGTAGTTTTTTATTATACGGGACGTTTTTTGGACGGTGTGGTGTGCATGTGGGAGTCCAAATGCATGCTGCATGCTGGTGATTGATCACCCCCTGCCAAACACCCTAGAGGTGGCTCGCAGGGTATTGTGTAGATGTAGATACCGCTGAGAGGGGTTATAAAAGACGAAGGGTCCGGGTACCTGCTCCCGGATTCGGAGGGTTAATCCTAAACCCCGAAGCGTTGGGTCCCGAGACAAAGGCGACCTAAACCCACGACCGTCCTGAAAGGGGGAGAGCTAGAAAACTTATATATACGGGTTTCGTTTTCTTGACCGGGAAAATCTCACACGTACATATACGCCCGTGGTCTCCCGGGTCAGGAAACGTCCACACGTATAGATACACGTATACGTGTACGGTAGGGAAAAGGCTAGGGAGGGGGGGGGGGGGCAAGCCATGGGATTTATGAGATTGTTTCTTTAAAAAAATAATTCTATTTTACTTAAATATCTTACTATTATACAGGGTGTCCCATTTATCTTAATCACCCGAAATAACTTTTTGTCCAGATGCAAATTCAAAAATGTGTCAAGCAAATGTTCATTAGCTGTCAGGGGGACATTAATCAGCATGATTGCCTTCCTTGTAGCTTTGTCATTTACAAAGATATGAACAGGAGGAATTATAGGAGAGGAAATGAATTGCCGAATAAAAAATAGAGGGTGACATTTAAAAAAGACATACCGCTGTTTTTATCTTTGTAAATAACAAAGCTACAAGGAAGGCAATCATGCTGATTAATGTGCCTCTGACGGCACCATATTGAATTTGATTCCTATATAGTACCAGAAAGAGACTTAGAAAAAGGTATATTCCGATTATTACAAGTTGATAATCGAGTATTTTTACCTATACAAGCACAGGTCCGTATTTTAGTCACAGCAGCAGATGTATTACATTCGTGAACTGTACCTTCTTTAGGGGTCAAGGTAGATGCGACACCAGGACGTATTAACCAAACAAGTTTTTTCATAAACCGACCTGGATTATTTTATGGTCAATGTTCTGAAATTTGTGGAGCAAATCACAGATTTATACCTATTACCATTGAAAGAGCAAAAACTAAAACATTCATTGATTGAATTAAAAAAATAAGACGGCTAATGAACATTTGCTTGACACATTTTTGAATTCGAAACTGCACAAAAAGTTATTTCGGGTGGTTAAGACAAATAGGACACCCTGAATATCATTTTTCGTGGGTTTAAAGAAAATTTGTGGAATACTTTCGTTTCAATTCACAGTACTGATTTTGCTCAAAGACGTTTGCGATTTTTGCTTCTGGGAAAGGCAGCTGCCCCCCTGCCCCTCGCTGGGTACGTCCAGGGATATATCTGCTGATTGTGAGATGAAAGGGTAAGAGAGTTATGGTATGGTATTTTGAGGAGGCGACCGACAGCTCATCTACATCTACATAATACCCTATGAGCCACCACTAGGGTGTTTGGCATGGGGTGATCAATCACCAGTATGAAATAGGATTCCCACATGCACACCACACGTTCCAAACAATGTTACGCATGCTAAAAAATTATATTTACCGCCACATTCATGCAAAGACAAAACTTGCCAACTATTCATTAAGGTTTTCTGCCAATAAAGCTAGAACACACAAAAGATGCTGCTAGAAATATTAAGAAAATTATGTAATATGCATTAAGGTTAAGTAATGCATAAGTAATATGCATAAGTTAGTGGCCTATATTATAATTGCAGTTTAGTCATAATTGACTTAAGTCATCTAATCTATTTGTGAGTTCTGACGCCGTTACAGTCACTTATTGACCGTGAAAGAATGATATTACGAATCTGTTCTACAGCCTATGTAAAGTATATCTGTGCATGATGGGCATCTCCGAACCCTGAGGTCATGTTCTAAAGGGAATACGGAGAGTGTGTTCTCAGAAGTTCTCAGTCGACCAAAATTTTTATCCTCCCTTCCCTCTGCCGTCTGGTACCTGCCTAAATGAAGAGGTGGGAGGGGTTATGGAATTTTTCGCGGCGAGACAATTCTGAGGCAAATATTTTTTTTTCTTCGCCTCATTCCCTTCCCCCATAGCTTCTGAGCAAGGAGTATAAAAATTGCCCCTATTCTTTGTGCCTCCGATACATACATGTCGGAACAAAAGTCAGCTTATTAAAACAACTTGTCTGTTTCCACACACTTTTATTTTCACCGACCATGGTTTCCGCAACTTGTGCCATTTTTGCCGAATCCATAGCTGGTGCAAATAAAAGAGTGTGGAAACAGACAAGTTGTTTTAATAAGCTGAATATCAAAGATTTCCACCGCATCACGCCGGACACTGTATCTTTTATGGAACAAAAGTCGTTCGGAAACAAAAAGAACTGTCAGGTAGGTGATGGATAGCGCAGAAAAACGAAGAACTCACTGGCACAGTATACTTCAATATGTATTCACTTCCATTGAATTTCGATTGTCATCTTTTTGAAACTTTAAGGCATTTTTTAGTGTGTGTCCTTATGGGGATACTAAGCAAATTTTCACATCTATATAATTAGTGAACAACCCTAAGATTGGATCGACGTAGCTCTCCATTCCTTTCTCCTATCCTGTAGTCTTTCCATAGTGACTTATTTCTTCACCTTTTCACCCTTTATAACCTGTCCTAAGCAGTAGCGGATACAGAAAACTTTTAAAAGGGGGGAGGACGCAAAAGATATTTTGAGCCACCTATACTTTTATCGTAATGCAAAATAATCAAGTCACATGCAGAGCTTCAGAAATTTTTAATTGAGGTGATTATACACATATGCAAGACTATGCCATCTCATGATATAAAAAAGTTACAATGGTGGTTTTGTAGTAATATTAGGCAACGCGAGCGGCCCCGTAAAAGGGGGGGTCGCGCTTCCTCCCCCCCCCCCCCGTATGAATCCTTCACTGGTCCTTAGCAACTCATTCGGGGCACTACCTTGCCCTTCTTTCCTTCCAAGAAATTCTCTTTATAGGGGTTAAAGGGCAGCTCCAGCGATACTATCTCAGTCTCCGTCTTTCCCCTAGTCTCGCTCCTCCCAGGGTACGCCCCGGTCAGATTACGATTGTCTGAGCGATCGTACCGTGTCCCAATCCGCGGTTATGCGCCCTTCGTGCCCTTGCTGACGTCACGTTCAGGAAGTGACGTCAGGTAAGGGTCGTCCCAATACGCGCAGTGCAAGGGTTTGAAGGGCGTGTGGAGTGTAGGGCACGAAGGGTACGAGAAAGGCACCTACGTGCCCTTTGGCGGTCGACACGACGGAAGGATCGGAGATAACCTCGCCGGCTGAATGGATTAACCACTTACGATTGTTCATGCCTGTTTAGCTTGTTTAAGTGAATGTTGTTTAAACAAATGAACGGAAGTTTTCGTGATAATTATGTGAATGGAAGCGTAATATGTGGACAAGTGTCAGTTCCATAAAGGTTGGCGTCAAGGGAATGGTTTGTTCATTCATGTCATCTTAACTAAATAGTGCTGTTGCATAATTGAAAGGGATAATTATAATTCGTAGTATGAGTTGCACAAATAATAAATGAAGCTACAATCCTTAAATGTGTCTTACGTCCCATGTGCTCTCGCTTTCGTGCTATTGAAGGTTAGGTTAGGCTTCAAAGCATAGGTTACACGCCACTGTATATAAGGTACGTATTTGGCAAAAAATAAGCAATATTTATATAATATATATTTATATAATATTGCTCTTGTGGAACATACAAAAGTGTATTTTCATTATGTTTCCTGTGAACAAGTTCCACCAAATATCGCCTTCTAACCTTAAGCTGATAAATATTGTTATATTGGCGAGTACACAACGATAATATATATCTTTTGGATACTATAACGCTAGTCATCGTGAAAAACAACACTCTCCGAATGACCATTATATATTAATTAAAAATTAACTGTTTTTCGTGTAAATTTTAACTAAATCAGAGATAAACTTACTTATCTCCGCTTATCTCCGAGGAGATATTATCATCAACAGTTAGAGCAAGGTTAATTCTATGTAACGGAACGATAAAATCCTGCGCATACATGCAACTTTTCCACTTTTGTTGAATAATGTAAAATAGCGGAGCGGCGTCGCAGCGCACGAGACAGAGGGTGTTCTGATTGTCTAATTCTTTGGAAAACTTGGATTGTACCTAATCACACTTGCTGTTCATTTTGTATTTTCCACATATTCCCTTTATTCCTTTTTGGGCTATTCCCAGCTCCGGTGTTTTAATCCTTTCGTAGAACTCCGCAGTGTTCAAACTTTGCCCGCGGTTCACCAAGACGGCAATAAATAGCCTTTATCAATGTCCCTTGCCGTCTTTTGTCTACAGCGACAACTGGTTCCTGCATGCAAAAAATTTTAGGGGCACATGCGAGGAGTATTGGTCATAAACTGCCTTTTCCTAAAATTATTTCCTCAATTTTGGTTACTCGTGGAGGAAGACCATAGACGCCTTTTGAGAGAGCAAGTGATAGGTCCAAAAGAAGGAAAACAGAAGAATGTGAGAAGCAGCACTTCGAAAGAGGAATTGTGTGTGGCAGACTGGCAGTTACGTACCAAAGGACATGATGCTGCAGAAAAAAATGCTAAACAAGCAACAACTATTACACCAACCAGGACCAAGAGGGTACTTGACAAATGGAGAAGAAATAGCTTAAACAGAATTATCGGGGGAAGAGGTCCCTTATAGTAGCGGGCCATTTGACAAAGGCGCAGTATATATTAATTCGTGAAACGGCGATATATCATGATCACAAAACATACCCAAGTTACGACCAATTCAGTTTGGCAAAAAGTGCAGCATATCCTGAGGGAATATCGATTTCTGAGGTAAAATGTGAAGTTAACTTGCTGTCTCCATTAAATCACACAGCCTCAAGGATAATATCTTCACTTAAGTTTTTAATGAAAGACTGCCCCAACAACCCATCCTAATATGTAAATGGGGTTTTGGCGGAAGTTCTGGCCTTTCCCAGCACAAGCACACATGTGAGAAACCTATGTAAGATACGAAAGCTAGTTGGCGACCTCTCTTGTACCACTTCACTTGTTAGACACTACATCAGGTAAGCACATTTGGAAATAGTAGTATTATCACCACGCAACGTTCTCATTCTGAAACGTAAACGATAGAGTTTTTTGATACAGGTAAATCTTTATGGTCTAATCCTCGCCCATCCTCGACCAGATTTTGTAGACTAATAACTATTTAATGGATCCGAGAAACTAGAGAGGTTTCCGTGGAAGAAGAAAGGTATATTAATGAGCAGATAAAGAATCTTTGACCAATTGAGATCGACAGTATTTTGGTGACTTTAATATTTTTGCTTATAGTGATTGATGGAAAGATATGGCACATAAAGCAAATAATAAGAACCAGTTTTTATCAAGTGTTTACTCTTCAATTTATATGTAAATTCTTTCATAGCTTGGTTTTGTAGGTATGCGATACATTGACAGAAACTAGCAGCATGAAATGCTATCTGTTAGCTGCAAATAAATGAAGCTGTATTAACAAAATATTGTTGTTCCACGGCCAAAATGTATGTCAAAATTTATTCGGGTTCTGTATTTCGCCTAATGTGTATTAAGTTTTGATTCACGATGCGGCAGTTATTAAGGACGCAATTATTCGTATTGGCCAGCTATCCGAGGACGCCTTGGAAGCAAGTAATAAAGATATTCGACGATTTGGAGAGCATCACTCAGAAAAATATACAGACTAGCCACTAATCACGACCTTTTTCAAGGAATACTTCTTACATCCGACCCATGTATTTCATCTAAACCAAAAATTGGTAAAAATACAAAGAAGAAGGTATCTGACCAAGTCAGAAAACTTCTTTTGTCGGAAGAAATTGATTCAGATGCTAAAGAGGAAGATTCTGGATCATATCTAGATTTTGACTTTTCATATACCTTCTTGATGTTTTTATCGTTCATATTATGTTTATTTCATACATAAAAATAAAAACTCAAATATGATAATGCGTTTAATAACTTTAATCCTCCCCATTCTATGTAAATAGAACTAAGCTCATCCTCGAATCGAGTTTACTATATTGTTTGCATGAGAAAGTTATTGAACTTCTAATTCGTATTGCAAATAGAAGACTTATAAAGTCAATATCAAAATATTACACTGATGGAAAAATATTTGGCGTAGATTTCCAGAAATTAGACCAACCCATCGGATGACGCAAAAACGGCCTCTCCCGCCATTTTGTTTTTAGAGCGTCTTCTTGTAGAGATAAGAGTCCTAAAAACACTAAAATTGGATTCCTCAGATGAAAAACAACTAGAATCACCACTAATTCGCCATAAATTAGTCAAAAATTCTTCCACAGAGGTTTTGGCCAGCTTTTTTCGATTTCCGCCCACTGTGCGATGGTTAGGACGGTCCTACCCCCCCACCCCTCCCCTTTCGCGGAGGTGTTTGTTCTCTCCAGTTGGCGAAGACGCCGCATTCCACGCACCTCGTGCTGTTGTCTACACGCAACGTCATGGATGACGACGACTCTCTGTATCATTGGACCACGCCGAGGGCGCGAATACAGGGTTTGTGTAAAAAGTAACGGGACTGAGCTCAGAAAACATTTATTGGCAAAATTTCTTCACTTTTCCTCTATAAATTTTCGAAGAAGTCCCCAACGTAGTCAATAACCCTTTGGCACCGGATTTTCTTTTATACTTTATCTATAAAAAATAGGAAAGAAAACGGAATTAATATTTCTTTAGGCTGCCTATAGCTTTTGAAGCGTTTGAGTTGAAAAAGGTAATCCCATAGTTTTGTTGTAAGCGTGCTGTGTGGAAGGAAGCTTTGAAGGCGCAAAGCTTACGCCTTAATGAACTCGTATATTTTTTTTTTGTATTTTGTGAGATCGTCTGATTTCCACAATGAGAATGAGATGGTACACGATTTACGGATTCACATTAAACGTCGCGCCAACGATCGATCGATCCCCTCAATTTTGACGGGTTTATATACCCGATATCCGTCCAGCCTCCGGTGAGTATATATACCACCTCTTCGGCGGCCTTGATTTTTTCGCGAAGTGCGAAAAACAGGGAAAATTGACGATTCAAGTGTATAGGGACCAGTGTTACCTTTCCAGTGTTAGTGAAGGAGAATTAGAAAGACAGGCTTCTAGTGAGCATGTGCAAAAGCACTCTAAAGTTAACAAGACTACATACTAACGGCGACGGAAGCCGTGAAACGGCCCTGAGTGGCCCCAAAATGACACTTCAAAAATTTTTATGACACTTCTTTTTTTATTTTTACACAATTTTTTCATTTTTTTGTTGCATACAATGCATTTTGTTCATTTTATTATTTTTTTTTGTACATTTTATCAAGTTTTTATTATTTTTTTTGCTTGATTTTTGAACAAATTTTTATATATTTTTTTTTTTGTTTTAAGTATATTTTCTTATTTTTTCAAACAACAATACAATACTAATAATTATTTTGAAAGAAAAGACATAGGAAAGAATTCGGTATTAGCGAATTAATATTTCTTTTGGAAGTCTGTAGCTTTTGAAGCGTTTAAAATGTACTGGGTAATCCCATAGAGTTTTTGTGAGCGGGTTACGTGAAAGGGAGTTCTGAAGTCGCACAGCTTGTGACTTGATGAACTTGATGGTGTATTTTGGGTACCTTGTGAGCGCGTCTTATTTCGGTAATTGGTATGAGTCTACGTTGGTTTGTGATGTAGCGCAGAGTACGATTTTGGAATGTTTCTAAGCGTTTGATATTCGTAAGGGAAGTGCTGCCGAACACTTCGCACCCGTAAAGCAGCCGGGGTCTAATGAATGATTCATACAGCGTCACCTTATCCTTTCTCGCGATCGCAGATCGGGAGTTGAGCATACAGCTAAGAGATATCCTGGCTGCAGTGGCTGATCGTAAGGCTTGCTTTACGTGTGCGGACCAGAGTAATTTGTGATCGAAATGTAACCCTAAGAATTTGTGTGTTGAAACCATTGGTACTTTGCAGGAATTAAAGGTAAGGGAATTGGAAATAGGTTTTTTTCGCCGTTGAAAGACGACAAGACTGCTTTTGGCAGCGTTTATTGTCATCTTCGACGAAACAGTCCACTTTTCAAGAAGAGAAAGATGGGTTTGGAGTTTACGCAAAGCGTAAGTGCCGCTCCAGGATTGAGCCGCTATTGCGGTATCATCGGCAAACATGAAAGTTTGAGTTTGTGGAGAAGAAGGAAGGTCATTGACATAGAGGTTGAAAATTGTAGGTGACAAAATGGCGCCCTGGGGAACGCCACAGTTTGTTTCTCTCGCTTGCGACTTTTCACCGCTTTCGGTTACCTGGAATTTTCTCGCGTGCAGGAAACTCTGTATGAGTTTCACGAGACCGGGCGGAATATTTGCCCTGCAAAGCTTAAGAATTAGGCCCTTGTGCCACACTTGATCGAAGGCCTTGGCGACATCGAGGTAAACCACAGCCGTATACATACGGCGTTGATATCCTTGGGCAACAAATTCAGCTAGTCTTAGGACTTGGTGCAAAGTTGAGATTCCTTTACGGAATCCCATTTGCTCCGGGCGGAGAACGTCATTTGTCCGTAAGTAAATGTCGAGACGGGTTTTGATGATTTTTTCGAACATTTTTGAGATGTTCGAAAGTAAGGAAATTGGGCGGCGGTTGAGAGGAATGGAAGGATCTTTTCCGGGTTTAGAATAAGGGCTAAGCGCGCTGCTTTCCATGCAGATGGAAAATAACTGGCGGCCATGCAGTTATTAAACAACGCTAAAAGATGGAGAAGGACAGGTCTAGGAGCATTCATCAGCTGTCTGTTCGACACCTCGTCGAGTCCAGACGCTTTCCTTGGATTGAGATACTTGATGAGTAGTCTCAATTCAGTCTCAGTCGTAGGAATGAATGGAGGAGTCGGAGTATTTGCAAGTGCAGAATACTCTATTTCTGCTTCTTGGTCGTCGTCAGTCACCGACCAATCAGCTTTAAGCGTCATTGTGGCCTGAAAGGCGTCAGCTAAGATCTCTGCTTTGTCCTTAGCGTCATGGATGAACATGTCGTTTTGTCGTAAAGGAACCTCGAAAGGCCCTTTCTTTGTCAGGGAACGCGATAACTTCCAAATGGAATTATCGTCAACAGAAAGAGAATTAATTTTGTTCATCCATAATTCCCTACGATGCGTCCAATTTCTTGCTTCACTCGAGCGGCAAGAAAATTGTAAAGTCTTCTGTCAGTAACGTCATGTCTCCGAATCCATCGTCTTCGCATTCGGTTTCGTTCCTTCATGAGTTCAAGGATATGGTCAGGAAGGATATTTGGATCGGCCGGTGGCCGGAAATATGGAAGGGAGGCAAGGGCATGAGCGTCAAGGAGTTTTGATGTTATTAACTCGACATGCGCGTCAATTGCATCAGGAGTGGCTAAGGTTGGGATGGGAATTTGGGAAAAGGAATCGTTGGTATGATTGACAAAAAATTGCCAATTGGTTTTCACTGAAGGTGACGGAATGAACTCTTCAGGCGAACACCAAACATGCAATCGCCTTATTTAGGGCGTAGTCCAGTACAAGCTCCCAGTGCTCCGAAGCACTGGAAGCGAGTCTTTTCGTGGTCCAGTAGAAGCTACAAAAGCTCCCGTGGCGCTCTCGTACGTCACGCATGACGTCACTATATTCGCTTCTCTCTCGCTACAAACGCTCCCAAGAAATAGGTAGGCAGCTGGAGCGAACCGGTTTTCAGCGCGAATTTGAACGGGAAGGAAGGCAAAAGAAAATGGTGTTCATAACAATTGTGGACCTGGCCGGCAATAATATGACCATTTGGAGTTGATGGAAGAAGTCGCTAAGATAGCCTGGATAGTAAATGCTAAAACCAAATGGTTAAAGAACTATTCGGGGGATATTACGGTGAGGCAAATGGCTGTAACTCAATGGTTTCACAATTCAGAGTCGCCACGGGCCAGATCGGGGAAGAAATTGAGCGGCAAGACCAAGATATCTTATAAAATTTGTTGTGATAATTAATTATATAATATTATTTAATTATTAGTGGTTTAAGCTTGAGCTAGCGAGAAGGGGAGATGGCAGAGATGGAGAAGGAGAGAAAATGGCTATTCGAAATTAATAAGACATGTAGTGAGTGAACTTTCCGGACGAAGCATTCCGTCCGTTACATAAGAATTATGTTAATTTTGTAAGTTATATTGATTTATTTGTTATTTAGATCAATTATTAGTTATTTGAACTTGATATTGCGTGAAATTGAGATAGAATATGACTTCTTAGGTTAGGGTACGTGAACTTCTAGTTAAAGCATTCCGTTTGTTGCTTTTTGGCGGCCAACCTAGGTTTTCTTCAAGCTTTCCCCATGAAGATTGTATTCTCTGTTAAATGATGATATCTTCCTCTAATCTTCAACTGAAGTTTAATCAATTATTGATGTTCGGTTGTATTTTACTTATGTAATTTTCTTAAGGTCAGGTTGACACGCATTGCATTTATGCTTAAGGCTCGTTGTTGACGAGATTGGTTCAAGTGTAGGACTGCTTTTGAGACTGTCATACAATGTCATGAGTGCAATTGATAAATCGCATAAAGGACACTCCACTTAAGGCCTTTTTACACCTACATAAATCCGCACAAGTCTAAATGTATGAACGCGAGAAAGAACACGAAATGTACCGTACGGTTGCGTTGTTGCACGTTAAGTGGTTACACGTGTAACCACTCAACTTGTGCAAATGCATGATCGACAAATTTAACCTATTTTAGCTAGGTTCAAACATTCGTACATGTTCCGTTTCGGTTCACAAAAATAATTCACGCAAATAGGCATTAGCTTGTACTGATAATTGATATAGATAGTACGTGATAGTACGTGTATCGTTTAAACGCAGGCTTTTAGGTGAGTTAAGTTAATTAGGCTTATTTTTGGTTTCACTGAAATTTCTCTAATAAGGTATTTAATCAGTCTTATCTTCTTTCATATGTATCATATGATCTGCTCTTTATAGTTTAAGTTTATCACCTTATGTTGTTAGAGGATTTGCAAACCAGTGGGTAAAATCTTCAGGACAAGCATCGGTCTGCTGTGGTGCCCGATCATGGTATCCAATGAAGATCTAATATTAAATAGGTTTCTTGTGGTGTACCCCATGGTCATATTCTTTTTGTCATTTATATTACTGACCTCTCTAACAAGCTAAGTAAAGTACAAGGGGCTATAACAATCCCTAATTCAGACGATCTAATATCCGAGCAGACGATACTAGTAAAACAAACGACTAACAAATGCTACAATCGCTCCAGCCGTGATCCAGTAGGGTAGCACTGGGAGCGATAGGAGCGAAAGTGGACCACGAATCTGTAGCGTCTGAAGCGGGAGCACTCGGGAGCATTGGGAGCGTGTACTGGATTACGCACATAGCCGCCATTTAGCGGCGGGGAGACAGGCGGGGCGGGGAGTAAGGGGGAGGAATATGAGGGGTATCGCTTCCCTGGGCTTACGCAATTCCTCGTTGCCGATCAAAAGCCCCCCAGTCCCCTAACTTACGGTCGCACTGGACTCTGTACTCACAGAAATTACACAATCACGCCACCCTCCCCACACACACTAATACAACCCTGGACTCAACTTCCTTCCAGGAGCCACGAACAAAAAGAGGAGAAGGTACTGGAATCAAAGCATCTTCCTTTCCTCTTCTCCAAGAAATAATCCCCTCTGCCCACGAGATTCACATTATATAGCTTGGCGAGGGCGCGTTTTCGCTGTCTCGGTAAACTATGTTTAGCATAACCAGCCAGTTTACAGTTCAGCATTTCTTATGCGTAGTTGCTTGTGTTGTGAGCGGAGAAAAAAATAAGGGGTGGGAAAATGATAAGGATTGTGACGGGACTGAACCGTCTTATAGCCAGAGCTGGGCAGTATTTCAAGTACAGTCGAACCTTGATAAGTGAGAGTTCAAGGGACCGGCTTTTTTATTTCTCGCTTATAGAGGTTTCTTACTCACCCAGTTTCTCACTTGCATAAGTTCCGGAATGGTGTCTCTCGTTTATAGAGGTACAAATAAGGAAGTAGTTGGAGGAGAACGCAGGGGAGTCACAGTTACATACTTATTATAAATGTAATTACAGTGGAACCTGGATAATTCGAGCATCAAGGGACCAGTTATATACTTCGAATTATCAAAAAATTCGAAATAAACAAGTCCTATATAAATAGGTCCAAAATAATAAAATTCATATTTCCAATAAAAGCTCTTCATTAAATTGACACTCTTGAAATATAAATACTTTGATTAACGCCTATTAACAATATTAAAGTAACCTCAAAACAGGAATATTTATTTCAACAAACTACGAAGTAAAGTATGGTAACATTTTTATTCTAATCTTAAAATGTCCTCAGTAACATCTGAACTGCTGTGCACTACCAACTCGTAATCGTATACGTTTGGACAAGATGTCATAGCATAATATTCTGCAATAGAATCATAATAACCAAATAGATTAAAAACATTGAATACGTACTTTATTGACGTACAGAATATTGAAAAATAAACATAATGATCCTGGGATGGTAACCATTAAACAAAGCCTATTGTTTTTCAAAAAAGATGATATTTTTGCCTGTTTCCTCGAATTAAGTCTCTCAGCTGTTGTAAAAAAATTCTGACATATTCAAAGAGTTGAAGTACCTACTCAACGAATACAAGGATCAATAACTTTGCTATTTCCACATAATATTTTATTAGCACCGACCATGGTTTCGTTACAGAGTAACATTATCAAGGTGAAGATTTAGGTAAATTGACAGTATATATATATGGCAGGAGCCGTTGGTTAGGGGGAGGTAAGGGTTGGGGTTGGAGCTGGGTTTGGCGTCACTGTAGGTGGGGTGGGTGGAGGGGTGGATGAGTAAGGGGGAAAGTAGAGGAGGGGGGAGCGAGAAGGAAAAAGAAAAGGGTTGGAGCTGGGTTTGGCGTCACTGTAGGTGGGGTGGTTGGAGGGGTGGATGAATAAGGGGGAAAGTAGAGGAGGGGGGAGCGAGAAGCTTCTCGCTCACCCCTCCGAGAGACATCATTCCGGAACTTATGTAAGTGAGAAACTGGGTGAGTAAGAGGAATCAAAGTAGCTGACATGTGGTGGCCAATTTCAGAAATGAGACGGAGATGATCGCCCGGTTTCCCACAGTGTGAGTTTCATAATGCATTTATCTTCATTCTCTAACAAAATTTGCATGTGGTGAGTGAAAAGGCTTACTCCTTCCTCCTCGGTGGTCAAAGTGCAGTTTACTATTGCTATATAGATAGCTGTGGTTGAGTTTTCCCGGTGGGCGCCATAAATAGCTTAAGCCTTTTCGGCAGTTGTTTGCCCGGCATGTGGTTGAGGAGGCCGCCACGGAGGCGGCAGAGGGTCGCCTCGCATCGCCGGAATTTCTGTTTTGATTTTGGCCATTAGTCCCAGCCTACTGGCTGTCTCCAGTGAGTTTCAATAAGGTTAGTATCCAACGTGCTGCGTAAGGACGAAAACTAATCGGTCTTACTATTGGCAAGAGCGGCAAGAGGAATCAAAGTAGCTGACATGTGGTGGCCAATTTCAGAAATGAGACGGAGATGATCGCCCGGTTAGTTAACTAGTGCTTAAGCCTGGCGGTGAGCGAAACGGGTGTGTTTTCAACAATTTTGTGAAGCGATTTCTGATGCATATCTTAGTTGTAAATAATGGATGAGGTAATTTTCTCCACATCCGACATTTTGGAGTTCAATAGAGACTTCAAGAGGCCCTTCGTTGAGGGTTATGAAGTGGGACGCTGTGATCACATATTGGAAGTTGTCGTGGTTGAAGCACTACAGTATTTGGTTCTTGTAATGGGCTTTTACATACAAACAAACATTATTAATGGCATGCCACCCGAGATACACGCTTTTAAGGAGAAAATTGGCACTTCTTTTTCCGTTTTCGTGTATAATGTTTGACGATTTTATTAACCATTTATTACAATAGATCATTATCAGAATCATCAAACAACATGATAGGCATCTCCACATATATGCCATCCGTCCTCAATAAGCTAATATCTTTTGTTTTAAGGTTTTGAATAGTGATCCAACCTGTATCACTGAGGTTAAGGGAATTCCCTCTCAGAAACCCTCATTAACGTAATAATTAAACAAGCTCCCTTCGTCCTGTTTCTCCTGTCTACTTTTGATTCCATAAGCCAGACTATCTTGCTATTAGTGTTAGAATAAAAATTTAAATCTCCATAAAAAAGTTCTGTTACTTAGCCTAAATTAAATATACAGATACGAAGCATAGTATGCATGCTGGATTTTGGATTACTACTACGAGTTATTTCTTGCTCCTAGCCGCTTCACATCTTTCTCAGTTGTCACGATTCTAATTATTTCCCTAACCCTATCTTTTCTGGCTTATTGGATAGCTGCAAATTCATTGATAGTTATTACAAATTTGATCAGCCTTCCTTCTGTCTGCATCCCCTCCTCTGACACTCCCATACTTATGCAAACATCTTTGAAGTAGGCATTAAATAATACATTGATGCCATATCAAGCATTCTTTTTTTGTGACTTTTCAGCCCTATTGGATTGTTGACCAGTGATGATGATGATATTATAACGAGTCGATGGGCGCTTGAATTCATCAAGCGGGTTTTGGAGGGGGGTAGGAACATATTAGTGTCACGTGTGTTCGAGTATTGGGTCCATAAGTTGCTAAAAAAGCGAAAAAAAAAACACTCAAAATGTCATTGATATTGGCGGAATGGGCGAACAACTCGCTCATTCGCCCTCAACAATACTTAAGGTCGTCTTAGAAACCACGATGATATAAACGTTAGGAGAACGCTTTGAACTGAATATTTACGTAATGGAGAGAAATTTAAGTAGAAATAGTTATAAATTGTTTTTATTGTTACCGTATACACGGTGCCACGAACGCAAATCAGGGTTAGGCGGTTTTCTCAAACGGAAGCGCAAGATATTTTCATAATCATAACACATTCACAGCAAATTGTCATCGCAGGAGAAATTCAGTTTTGGGCTATGGTATTCATTTATTGTGACGCCTTACACGGCCTTCATTAAATATCGATTTACGAATATTTGAATCCCATACAATTCCCGTGTAAAACATTTTTAAACCATGAATTACGTGAAGAAATAGTATCATTTACTACAAACGGTCAGCGGTTAACCAAATTAAAAGCAGCACTAGGCGAATTGGAGTTGGATAACCAGGCTTCAACAATCACATCCTACTATAAATACAATTTCCTTAGCCACTATAGTGATGCTTCTGTGTGTAACAATCAAGTGTACCATTTTATCACCCATAAATTTAATTGCATCAACAGTAATTGCAAGATTTAGCAGTAATTTGATTGGGTAGCCTATTATTTACAATTTTAGTGAGTTTCATCCTTGTATCTCTTTATATGAAAACATTATTATCAAAAAGAAAAATCGAATTTCAGGATTTTCGATGTAATTTTTCTTGCTGGTTAATGGATAAATCGGAAGATCCATCTCGTAAGCGGGGAACCTTGTATAAAACGATTTGAATGTATCCCCATTTATTTTACATTGAAATTAAATGTCAATATAAAATGAAAACTATGGTTGCCAAGGAGCCCTTATTATAACGAAACATCTATATTGCTGATCAGGTACTACCCTGAAAATATCGGAGAGGTACAGTCAATAGGAAAGGAGAAAATGAGTCCTATCGATATAAATTTATATCGATATATTTTCATTAGGAATTGTTACCCATCAAAATTATTTACATGTGTGCATAGAGCTTTTCTTTCTCACTAAATTGTGAAAATTTATATCCCCGTAACTATTGTAGCGCCGGTTCGCTGGAGAAGGATATTCAAAATAACATTCGCTCACTTCGAGGTCCAAAACACAACTTTATTCTCTCTCTTTTACAACGGGCCCAAAAGCCCTTTTCCCGTTGAGGGCTTCACGTCCCCACCTCTTGGGTTTCCCCCAAGAGTCCATGCCCTGAGCAGCCAACCGTGCGCTCCTACACTGTCCCCTTCGTTCTTTTTGCAGGAGGTGGGCCGACCCAAGCCTCTGCCGTGTGAGATCATGGGCTCTCTCGAGGCTCTCTCGCAAGCGTCTCACGAAGTCGCCTTCTTTCCGCCGCGCCATCCCCCTCTGCACCTCAGGGATCCCCCACTCCAACTCAATTGGGAGGCGCACTTCCCTCCCAAACATAAGGAAATAGGGGGTGAAACCTGTACTACTATGTATGGCCGAGCGGTAAGCCAGCATGACGGAGTCTAAATGTTCGTCCCATTCGGCTTCATTCTCCGTCCACTGGCTCAACATGGCTAATAGTGTTCTATTAAACCGCTCGACCTGGCCGTCCGACTGCGGATGGTAGGGGGATGTTGGGATCGATCGGGCGAGGATGAAGGGCGCTTGCCCTTCACAGCGCAGAGCTGTGAAGGGCAAGCGCACTTCACAGCTCTGCGCTGTGATCCTCCTTGCCCTCCTCATCCCACTCGGCTGATCCCGCCCTCCGCCGACGGCCACGCGCAGACGACGCCCCTAGCCTCCGCCTGGCCTCCCCCTACCGCCTTCCACCAGCTCCTCCTCCACCGCCTTTTCTTCCTCCTCCTCCTCGTACGCGTGCGAGTGGGATGCGGAGGGCAAGGAGGACGAGGAGGAAGAGGAGGTGGTGGTGGGCGGGGGGCGCTGGAGGGCGTCTGGGGGGCGGCGGGACCCCTCCTGGGACGGTGCGTGGGGCGGGGAGGGCGGTCGGGGTGCCGTGGTTCGGTGGAGAGGCAGCCGCTCCTCCTATCGCTCCTGGGATGAGGAGGACGAGGCGGAGGAGGACTACGGGCGCGGAGACGCCGCGGGGGCGGATGCGCTGCCGCCGCGGTGGGCCTCGGAGGCGGAGGGCGGCGTACTTGTCCACCTGCTCCTGCGCCGCCGCCGCGCCAAACAAACATTCCAATCAGACCCGTAGTCTCAAGTGTTGCTGCAACATCAAGAAAACTAGCCTCCCACCTCAATTCAATCTTCAGAGAATTCACCGGATTCAAGCCAAGATACGGGGTGAAGAACTCAACTGCACTGTGCCGTCTTCTCACCCAAAGAGAACCCCCGCCATCCAAACATACGTTAGTATCCTTCGACGTGAAAGATTTATTCACTAACATTCCAATTTCCGAGGCTGTTAAAATAGCAGAAGAAACACTGAGGAAAGCCGGAGCAGATCCACCCTTCCTCGACGATTTTGTGAAATTGCTGACGGTGTGTGTGGAAGAGAATTATTTTAAATTTAATAACAAATTCTACAGACAGAAAGAAGGTTTGGCAATGGGGTCTCCGCTATCGCCGCTTTTAGCGGAACTATATATGGACAAGTTTGAAGAAAAAATTTTCAGTGAAGATTCAGTGAACACCAATTTTATCCATTGCTGGTACAGGTACGTTGACGATGTGTTTGCCATATGGTCTGGTACTATGAGGCAACTGGACATATTTTTGATTAAACTGAGTACACAAGCCAAAAACATAAAGTTCTCATGTGAAAAAGAATCCAACCATAGTATCAACTTTCTCGATATCACTATTTCAACCTCGGAAAAAGGCTACGACTTCAAAATCTACAGGAAAGAAACTACCACCGACCATGTCATCCCCTCCGACTCCCGCCACCACCCCTCTCATAAGCTAGCCGCCTTTCATGCCATGTTAAACAGAGCACTCAACATCCCCCTCTCTGCCGAGAACCTCGCCATGGAAATCAAAAACATTGCAGTTAAAAACAGATACGAAGAAAGTGTCATAGATAAATTGTTAAGGAAGAAATACTCTCTCCGGGCACAGAAAATGATATACCATTCATCCATTCATAATGAGCATAAGAAACGCTGAGTGCAAACTGAGTTATTATGGAAATATTTCACAGGCAACCGCAAACCTTTTTCCCAGAGAAGACTTTAAAAAAAGCATATTATAACACATCTAACTTAAGGGCGTTATTATGCAATACAAAAGATAAAATTGACTTAAATGATAGAAGTGGAATTTACAGACTTAAGTGCAGTGACTGTGAGACCTGTTACATAGGCCAGACTGGACGTTCGTTCCGAGTAAGAGCAGAGGAACACGGAAGGCATTTGAGAAACGGGGAGTTAGAAAAATCGCATTTTGCGAAACATCTATGGGAGAGTGACCACAGGAGCAATTTTGTTCCGGAAATTCTCCACCTTGAGGGAAAGGGAAGAAGGATGGACTGCTTGGAGGAGTTGGAGATAAGGAAGCATATAAAAAATGGAATTTTAGCAAATGAAAATATTTTTGTAAACTATTCCCCGCTCTTGGAGATTCCCCTGAAGCTGAGTGACGCTCCAACCCCAACGCAACCCTCCCCTACCAACGTAATAGCAACCAGATAAACAAGAACAAAATAACTGTTATTATAACGGTTTCTGTACCTGATGATGTCGCCTCTGCGACGAAACCGGTCGTATTAATTAAATCGTGTGGAAAAGTACAATAACGTTTTATTATTAAGAATGGATTTTCACAAAGTAAAGCCAGAAACAATCAAGTTTATAGAAGATATTGATAATCCCATAAGAGTCAATGATAATAATTTGGTGAAATATTCGGTCATGATCTTTGTTACATTATAATAAGCTATCGCAAACGAACACAGTAAACCTTTTTTCTTTCATTTCTTTTTTTCTATCATTATGGGAAGGCTTCGTGAAAATATATCTCGAATATCTTTTCCCAAAGCAAAATTGTTATCTATCACCAAGGTTCCGCTGTGTAACTAGCTTAGCCGAAAATAACATTTTACAAGTGAAAAATATACATTCCTCTGCACTGCTACTGGTAATTAATAAGATTACAGCCAATGGAAATCTTATCGTTAGCGGACCGGTCGCAATAATAGTACGAAAGTATGTTCACGACGATATATTATCACCGCGATATGACTATATGGACAGTTAAATATACACAGTAGTATGACGAACGATCGGTAAACTCCGACGAAAATGAAGAAGTAACTGTTGCATTTTCATTTTATAAATCAGAGGCGACATAAGGAATGGAATACTTGATTATGGGCCGTATTCTTAGTCGACCCTGTGGGGCCAACCGACCCTGGATACGTCATCAGCCCCTACATAAACCGATCTCGCCCTACATACGCCCAATCAAGCCCTGCATAAGGCCGTTTTTGGAACTAAACGGGGCCTACTTGATGTAGGGTACCCGAACCAACCCTGCACCCTACAAAAACATGGCGGCCAAATATCGTCTGCTGATCACTCCGATTAAATAATCTACGTTACAATGGATATTAAGGGAGACGACCTCACACAAACCATTTTAAAATGTACAGTAACACAGCGGAAATGTAATAATACTACCACTTTATAACCACCAAGTTAAATATATTATAAAATTGACTAAAATAATAAGAACAATATAGCGGTATACATCACCTTGTTTCTACGAATATATAATAATATTTTTCACGTTTGGCACTTGGTATACTTTTGGGAAACTAATACTTCATTTACGTATAACCATATAAAACGTATTTTCATGCCACTATTTGCCACATAATAAACTTAACTGCGGAAGGTGAAAGCGAATGCTGAACCTTGATGCTGCAACGTAAGTTCCCACGTCAATGCTTATACAATTTGGTCCGTACTTATTACTATCTTGTACAGACCGCTTTTGAAGTAATTTAAAGACAATTAGGTTCTACTTTTGGCTCAATATGAGAGTATTTGTAGCGATAATTAAGGTACCGACACGACTTGGTGGACGACTCCGATTGTTTATTTACCTTGAGCCGTTACCCTATCAATACGCCCGAAAATTATCGGACGTCTTTTCAGTTTCATAGTTAGTTCCCATTACGCCACCAGAGTGGAAAATTGGCGTTGCGCCATCATGTAAGTACGTCATTTCAGAGAACTTGACGACTGAATTACCCCCCACCACTCATGTAGGGTCGACTGAGAAACGCATGTAGGGGCCTTTTGTTATGTAGGGACGGATATGTAGGGTCGACTGGCAGATCATTATTGGTCGCGCCTTGGATCATTATTGGTCGCGTTAATTTGCTGTACCGGTGAGAGCAAACTCACCACAACCAGCCAGTTAACAAAATAAATTAATAACTGGCGCATTTGTATCGTTGTGAGTGTAAATGTTTGTACTGTGAAAACGGAAAGAATAAAAACATTGCAAATTTTTGATTTATGGAAACATTCTCATTTTTGGCTTTCTTTTGCATAGAGACAGCAAAAGAATTCACATTTTTATTTTAATTGAACCATTTTTTTCCTCTTTTTTCCATTTTTGTCAATTGAGTATTAGTTTAAATCCATAAAATATTGCATTCCTGTGCAGGTACCATAAATAAAATTAAACCTGCGATTGGAAGGAGGTAAGACATAGAAAAGGCACGTAGACGTGATAATTTTAAGGCAGTGTGAATTGTAACTTTTGAATAGATGTCTGTAAAGTTTACATTTGGGCCTTGTAGCCTGGACAAATTATTGGGAATGGATGATTAGCAGTTGAGTGAGTAAAAATGATTTTTTCTCGGCTATTGTAATTAACGATGACAGGTTTGAATTAATTCCTAGGAACCATGAAAGCAGACCTTGAATAGCGGACGTTGAAGGAGTAGAGGAGTTATTTTGGGTAGGCAGGGAAGGAAAGGAATCTGGGTTAATGGCTTGGGCAAATGATTTTGTAAGGGGAAGAATACGGCCATATATATGTACACTGTTTGATACTGATTGTGAGTCCAAAAATTGCTAAACCAAGATGGCGGATTTCTTATCACGCTTAAAACTCGAATCCAGCGCCTCCAGATATTTGCAACCTCCTTGGTTTCTCGTCACTCAGTACTGAGTCCGACAGCGTGCACACATTTCCCCATCTGAAGTCGGCCAAATTCGCCCCACCGCGAGCGGCATGTCCTTCATTTGACCGAGACGGCCGACAAGCGTCCGCCTATCGCCCCGCTTCCCAGGGATGTCAAATGAAACGAAACGAAAATGTTTCCCCAAACCCGGGTTTCCCGGCGGCAAACGAAAATTCGAGGGCTAGGTTTAGTTTCCTTCCTGCGCGAAATTAAAATCACCAAGGAGTTAAGTTTCGTCCCGGGTCGAAACTTTACTCCCATGAACGAAGCTGAATTAATCGCAACTCCGCTGCTCATAGCTAAGTTTCGATCCCAGAAGTTGAGTGGAGGGGGATAAGAGGAAATAGTTTCGACCCATTAAGTTTGACATATGTGGAGGGGTTCAAACATTGAGCTTAAAAATCGAATGACCAGATTGTAATTCTTCGTTGCAACTTTCGCGGGTGCTCGTCATTATGAATAATAACTTTTGGGCTATGTCGCCGCGTCAATTCGTGGGTGGCCCCAACGTTTCCCGACCGATGTTAGTCGCTTTCTCAAATGATTCTTAGAATCTTCAGATTGAGATGCACGGTTGACTCCCTTCAATTGCTGTAAATGGCACATGATAATACCTATCCCACCCCTGACTCATCCCGTTGATTATGTTCTAAGTTGTGCTGTATTCCACGATGTGGTTATTGCCAGTTCTATTTCCTTAGTTAACTTTCTTGTGTTGTGGTTATTAAATCGACGAATTCATTTTTTGGAGTTTCTCATCTTATGGTTGGTTTTATTTCCTTGAAAAATAATTCCTATGCCTGTTGCTCTCGGTGAAACTGTAACGCCATAATGTAACCCTCTTACAACTACCAATGCTAGATCTCAGAACCCAAAAGACGAGGGTAGCACCGCGTTACATAAATTTGCTCGCGACTAGCTAACAGTGGAGAAATCATTTAATTAAAACTAAAAGAACCACGAGGATTCGTCCGGGACACCTCACGCAAGGGATCAATAAACCAAAAGAAAAGAGAATCACTTCTATAAAACAAATCGTACCACAACTTGGGCATTTATTTGACAATTGCACCTTTTGAGTTTTCTACAAAATGACAGTTCCATTAAACAAAATAAGATTTTCCCTGATCCACACTAACGACTCCAATCCACTGACATCACAATTACCCCTGCACTCGACGAACCTCACACACATGAATAAATAAATTGGAGACAAATGTCCACTGAATAGTCCCAAATATGGGTTCCCCCAAAATTACAACAATAAATTGATCTTTCCCCTTAAACCAAAATGAAACCAACAGCCACATACCTTACGCTAACACACACACAATCATACAACCCACATACTCCGAAGTCCATGCTTCATCACTGAGAATTACTTCAAGTCAGGAGAGTTCAAGTTAGGTGCGTCCAGCGGGAAGGTTGCAGAGCGAGAGAGCTGTTTCCTTCGCCACGCTGACTACCTAGCACCCACAGTGTTGCCGTTTTTCCCAACACCGCGTAGCAGACGACACAATTTGTCATCTGTTCCGCCCGCGCGCACTCTTCTCCTTACGCGCGGGTCTTTAAACTGGCATCGCAGTTGGACCGCTGGCCGCCTGTCGCCCAAGTTACTCCGCCGTGGTCAGCCGCGGAAGTAAAGTGGCGATCTTCCTTAAAACTGCCCTCAGAGAGGACCAATCTCTTCGCTGCAGTCCTGCGGCATGCCTGTAAACTTCCAATTTATCTCCCTCTCCTCTCAACATTCATGCTCCACAAACACATAAAAGAAAACACATTAACACACATCACACACGTAACGTAAGTGGCTATCTGGCCTCAATGCTCCCCCCTTTTGGGACACGCGAGACGATACTGAAGAACAAAAGAAACAAGTGTAATGATTAATTACATAATGAAAGTAAAGTGGATTGAAGTCCCATAAAGAACATACATATTCATAGTTTCAATTAATAATCTCTTTACATTATTTCCATACATAATATATACATATTTTTTTTTTTATACATTAACTTCTCCCACCTGCTCTTCGACCTCCAACCTTCCCGGACGCACTTTACACATTACAAATCCCCCCCTTACTTAACAAAAAAAGATTGTGTGAGGGCTCAGGTATGGCTTCAAATCTTTCACATGCCATTTTCCAATACTTTGACTTTGATCTGTCTCCAATTCATACACATTGCGAGAGATTGATCGTAAAATGCGATAGGGTCCTACAAACTTAGGCGACAATTTAGACGAAAAGTTTTGTGCGGCTGAAGACAAAACGAAGTTTCGCTTCAGTACCAAATCACCAGGGAAATATTCGCGATCTCTACGGCGTAAATTATAATATTTACCCTGCCGACAGTAGGCCTCCGTTAGATTACTCTGCACCAAATCGTGCAACTCCTTTAAATTCCTTAAACGCCCAACCCACTCTTTAACTGGACGTACTACAACAGCATCCGTTACTTCTCGGGTACTCCTTTCCGACCTGCAAATGTGCAATTCTCGCCCAAAATTTAATAATGCGGGGGAATATCCTGTGGAAGAATGAACCGCCGAATTCATTGCATAGCAAAAATCATTCAAATGTATATCCCACTTCTTATGATTTTCTTTAACAAAAGACGATATCATCGTTTTTAAAACTCTATTAACCCGCTCAACGGGGTTGGCTTGCGGGTGATATGGGGGAGTAAATGATAATAAAATGCCATGATCTTCCGCCAGCTGCGACATAATACGATTAACATATTGCGGACCATTGTCCGAAACTAAAAATTTGGGTGCTCCCCAACGCAAAATCACTAACTCTCGAAACGCAGCCTTGACTGTTTCAGCCGTAGCATGCCTAACTGCCCTTAACTCCACCCACTTAGTAAATAAATCCTGAAAAACGATAATATACTGATTTCCCTTTGACGAACGAACTAAAGGCCCCATAATATCTGTAGCTACCACTAGCCAAGGTTCCTGAACCTCTCTGGTTCCCATCTTACCCGCGGGTCTTCGTTGTTCCACCTTGTATCTTTGACATATGTCACACCTACGGACATAACGAGCAACATCCAACACCAACCCGGGCCAGTAATAAAGTTGTTTTATCCGTGAACAAGTCTTTTCTACCCCTTGATGACCTGCTTGCGTTGTATCGTGATTTTCTTTCAATACTCCTCCGACTCTCTCTTTTGGAATACACAATTTCCACGGACAACTACTTCCCTCTAACAAATGATCTATAGCCTGTGCACGGTGGACATATAACTCCCCGTTTTCAATTTTCCAGTCAGGATAATTGGCTGGATTATTCTGCACTTGCCTAAAACGCTTATTATACCATGGGTCCGCACTAAGTGACTCCACAGCCCCTGAATTAACTAAATCGATACACTCCGGTATGCGCGATAACGCATCCGGTACCACATGCTCGGATCCTTTTCTATGTCGGACCTCAAAGTCATACCCCTGAAGAGATAATGACCAGCGCGCAAGACGGCCATTGGGATTATTCAACTTATGTAGCCACCTTAAGCTACTATGATCCGTTATAACCACAAAATGATAGCCTTCCAGATACACACGAAATTTTTCTATGCTCCATAGAACGCTTAAACATTCTTTCTCTGTCACCGAATATTTTTGCTCTTGCGCTGACGCACTTTACACATTACAAAACCCGTTTTATAAAACTTAGAAACGTTTTAAGGAATTTTAAGACTGAGACGACGGCAGAGGATCCGGTGAAACAGCTCAGTTTCCACAGTGTCATAATCGAAAATAACGTAAACGAATGCTCTTAGTAAAATCCCACACACTGCTATAGAAACCATTGCATAATGCGTAGAGCTTCCATTTTAGTCCTGGGGATGCCGAGGGGGATAAGACATGGCGAATTAATTGGACGTGGGAAGAATTGAAGGTTAAAATTTAACATCAATGGTTTTAATAAAGGAGTGGAATTTGACTAAGTGTTTTCGTTTACGTTATGAATATTTCATTCCACGAAGTCAAGCTTAGTAATTTTAAATTCCTATGGCTCCATCACCTCCCACCAAATAGCATTTTCTCAGGGACTGAAATCGGTCTTTCCTTTTAACCTTCTAAATCCAAAATGGTTAATTCACGAAGTTTGGAAGTTTATTTCAAATATCCGTGGCTTAGGATCACAGAATCACTAATTGTTCTCCTAGATCTTCATCTGTCAATATAACTGTTTCCCGATATAGACAGTCACGGCGCTGAAGTCGACATAAAGCTCAAGTGTAGCTACCGCACCACACTTAAGATTAGACTTAAGTGAAGTCACTCAAGTTGAGTTTGCAGTGTAGACAAGGCAGTAGCGGATTGGAATCACACTACGTGACGTAACTTCCGATGTGTGACAATGGAAAAGTGCTGGTAAGAGCGCAAGAGTGCATTTAGGGTGGAATAAAACACGGCCACACGGCCGTGTGTGGGTCATTGTGGGTCAAAATGAACTATTTGAAGGTGAAGAACGTGGTCCCTCCGGTACGAAACATTATCTACGTTTCGTTTCGTCCCAAAGTTTTAGTTTAGTTTCAACCCGACATAGTTTTGACTCCGATTTCGTTTCGACCCTGAGTTCAGCTCCCCGGGTGTAAGTACTTATCGTTTCGTTTCTGCATTTCGGTCCTGGAAACAAGGACGCACCCAGGATCAAAACTAGGGGCGGGGACAAGCCATGGTTTTTCAAGTTACAGGTAAGAATTAAGCATGGAAAATGCGAATGAAACCAACATTTTAAGGAAACTGTAACAGCTCTTTACTTGTTTTTTTAATTTATTTGCTGGTACAAATATTATTTTCCTAAAATAAATTTGCGATTTTTGCTTGTAGGGGGCGGCGGGGGGGGGCAGCAACCCCCTCCTGCCCCTTTCCGGGTACGCCCATGCCTGAAAACGAAACTATTAAAATTTTACTGGTTTTGAATCTCGTTTAACTTCTATCGCCATCCCTACTGCTTCCTCCTACTCGCTTCTTGTAAGTTTCCGTTTCCATATCCGGCCTACCTTCCCACTCATTGCTCGCAGATCCGCCACGAAGCGGGGCTTGTTTCGCAATCACTTCCTTGTGCTGCGTATTTGCTGGCCTGTCCACGTCTGATTGAAATCAGCTCCCTTTCTTTTCCGTTGGATTTGAATTACCGCGAGAAGACCAAATTCCCATATTCCTTCGCCCGACTTCAGCCTTGTTTGTTTTCTCGATAGTGCATTTTTTTTAAATACGCACAATAGGGTAGTTTCCTTCAACAAAGAAAACGAAAGGCATTGATTGCGATTCGTTACCCACCATTAGTGTATTCATAATATATAAATTATTTGGTTTTAGAAATACCGGTTTAGACCAATAGCAATGGTCAATTTTAACCTCATTTCAAAAAGGCCAGAATAGCGCCCATGCGATGCCAATCCACGTGACGTCACAGGGACCTAGTTTATATACGAGTAGATAGGAGTTCTACATCGTCTAAGATTACCAATGCATGCATGTGGCACAGAGCTCAGGGAAACATGTCTTAATAATCACCTATTAAAACTGCCTAAGGTAGGAAAGTTTCCTTCGCTTGATAGGGGAATAATAATCCTTATTTAAGCCAAGCGCTATACCAGCTAGCAGGGTACTCTGCTATCTGCTAGCATCCTGCGTCGTATCAGCGCTCAAAGCCTCGCCCCAAGGTCACCTCACTTGCGGCAGCGGATACCAGAACGACGTCACATGGGGTTTTCCCAGCATTCATACTCAGACGTCGCGTTTTCGCGCGCTTGAAAATTTTCACTTTTTATTTAATCGCGAAAAATAGATATCGTAATTTAAAAATCTAAAAGCGTGAAATGCGTACTCCAGGAGTAATAATCTTTCGATTTAGGCAATAAAATAATAATTGGAAACCACCCTATTGATCCATCGTCAACTTCCCTACTGAAATTAACCCCTAACTACTGGCGCGGTTTTTTGAGACGTTAGTACTTGCACGCCATGGCGTGGGGACATATCATATCAATTTTAATATTTTCAATATTTAATATTTTTTTTCATATTTTTGGAAAAAACCTTGCATATTTTGTGAAAACGTAAAATCATATTTAATTTTTTCTTCATTCAGGTCCTGGGAACTGAAAATTCAATCATTATAACAGAATGCAAAATGAAGTTATATACACCACTTCACACTTCACAATGGTAATTACTTCAATGCACAAAAATCAATGGCGGAGCGAGGAGGGTTTTGAAGGACAAAACCCCCCCAGAGATAATGACGTTGTAACGTTGAAACTAGTAGACTGCAAAAATATAAGGTTGTGGAATAGTACTGTGTTTTTATTTAACCATGAACCCCCTACACTTAATTCCTATCCCAGTGGGGAAAAGATAGTTCAAAAGATATGCAAAGAATATTCTCCAGCGAAGCAACTTTAGTGCAAAGAATGTTCTTCATGAACATCCAAAGAATCAACAAATGGCGCACTATCCGAGTTCAAAGAACATTCTCCTGTAGTAGTGCAAAGGTTGTTCTTCGGTTATTCATTTTGCACTACCTATGGCCAGATCGTGCGGTAAGAAGGTTCAAAGTTGCCTCTTAGGATATTCATCGTCGAAGGTTTAAAGTTGCTTCATAGAACATGAAAATTGCACTACCCCTGGCTAGATCCTACATTGAGGAGGTTCAAAGTTGCTTCATAGGATATGCATCGTGCACTACCCCTAGCTTGATGCTACATTGAGATGGTTCAAAGTTATTCATGGGACATTCATCATGCACTACCCCTAGCGAGATACTACATCGAGAAGGTTCAAAGTTGCTTCATAGGACATGTAAATTGCACTACCCCTGGCTAGATGCTATCATTGAAAAGGTTCAAAGTTCCTTCATAGGACATGCATTGTGCACTAACCCTTACCAGATCCAACATTGAGAAGGTTCAAATTTGCTTCATAGGATATGCATGATGCACTGCTTCTGGCTATATGAATCCGCAAGAATGATCAAAGCTGCTTCAAATTCAGTGCGCCACCAATTATAGGGACAGGCAAAGGAGGAATCTCAGGCAATCATTTTGGAAATAAATCCAAGAGGAAGGGATGTAGGGTATAAAATAATATATATATAGGCATACAATGTAACAATTTATATTCATTAAAAATGGCATTCATATTGTCGTGTCCTCCCGTGGACAGCTCGTCTAGGGGCGACTCAAAATTGGGATCTTGGACTAACGCTGAGGGATTCCGAGCAGCGAAGCTCTAGGAGGAACGGTATCGGGTGGAAATGAAAGATCCCGGGTTTGCCTCACGAAATGTATTTGATTCCGTTGATTCTTGTGCGAGAGTTCCTCCCTCGGCTTCCCCGGGTCAATCGTTGAACTTCCCCTCCACGGACCTTCGGGCGCCCGACACGCGCACTACAACTCTTGACGAAAACGAATGACGAATCACGAAATGACCTCTAGTCAATGATGGGTGCCGTTTTTAAGGCATCCCCACATCCGACCACCCCTCCCCCTCCGGTATGTATGCACGTGCGATATCATTGTGAGAGTGGAAGGTTTGGTTTTTCCACGTAGTTTACCCGAGACATCGTCAGTCAGCTGAGCACATGTTCCACCCAAAATGAGTAGCTAACAATAGGGCATACAACGCAATACGAAGTTGGATGTACAAGTTACATTACTTTAGAATACCGGCGTATTAGTAATTTCTCGGGGGAAAATGAATGGATCAGAAAATAAAGGGTATGTAATGTAGGAAGTTATTTGGATTGTAACATTCATGAGCGATAAAAGAATAGCATCTCCCCATTACATATTTTTCATCCCGTAAGATGAAAGAACAAGGTATTAAAGCATTCACATGATAAGTTCGGTAAAAATAACACTACAATTTCATTTAAAATTTGCCTATGCACAGAACAAAACGAAGAAGTCATTACAATAAATAAAAAATTTGAGTTTTGCAACAAATTATTCTTTGCTAGAACAATTGCCGTTTCAACCACTTCACCGCAAGTTTCTGCTGTGGGAAGGATCATAAATGAGTGGGAGGGTCGGGTTTAATTGCCTAAGGGGAGGCACAAGGGTCTCGCTAAGCTGGGTATCGGGCCGGGCCTGAATACCACCGACCATAGCTGCTACCGCTGGGGTCGCTTCCCATCCCCCGCGACATCTATACCCGACATCAGGTATAGTCTGTGTAGAAAAGTTTGAGACAGCTATACCCGACGTCAGGTGTTCTGCATATAAAATGCCCGTCGGCTCCACCCGACGTCCGGCGCGAAAGGGTTAAGTGGAGTATCACAAAAGTTCATACATCTAATCTGAGAACCAAAAATTCTAATAATAATATTATTAACTAATGAAAAAAATTTAGTAATATGGTAAATACTACGCACTCACCTAGAATAAATCGGTGTTAGTGGTCGCAATTGACCCAAATTAATCAGTCGCTGCCTCTTCCACTCCAGTTCCTAGGGTCCCTTCTCAGCTCACAACTGCATTCACCACGAGTTCACGAAAGACTGACGGAGTTGCAATTCAGAGTAGGTGGTGTCAGTTGAAACCGCTAAAACAACTCCGGGTCGCAGCTCAGTGTCTTGGGCATAGAGGTCTTGAGTATGCTTCCGCGAACATTATTATTTCTTAACAAACTTGAGATTCTCCCATCTTCGCTCTCTTACCCTCCTTCCCCCCTCCCCTAACTCCTGTTACTTTCACCCGTAAGCTCTGCATAGTCGTTAAATCTCAACATATACATTTTGGCTCTTATTAGACGAGGTAGTCAGGCGACGTAGCCAGCGACATTAGCTGGCGTCGCAATGGCTACCAAGTGGCAACGTGAGACTGGCGACCTAGTGTAATAAGCTCCGTATGCTACAACGTAGCGTTACCAGTATGAGTAGCCAGTGGCAATCGGAGTGGCGACGGGGCTGTGAGCCACCTCTAGGGTGTTTGGCAGGGGGTGATCAATCATCAACAAGCAAGGGGATTCCCACATGCTAACCACACCGCCATAAAAATGTTACACATTCTTACGAACTATACTTCCTCATTCATTCAAAGGTACAACCTGCCAACTACTAATTAAGGCAATCTGCTTATGAAGCTAGATCGTGCAAAACATGCTGTTAGAAATACTAGGAAAATTCAGAAACATGCATTAAGGAATACACAAATAGTTGGCTACATTACAAGTCAACTAACCAATTCGTAAGTCCTAACGCTGCCCTTATAGCCTCTTGTCGACTCGATACAGAAGGGCGAGTATCTACCCCAACGCCATATGTTTCGTTCCATCAGCCTCGCCTGGAATGTACTCAACAGAATTTTTCGATTATTGTGATAAGCAAGAAGACATATTTTTCCCCAATTATAAAACTTAGCTTATAGCATTGCGTGCCAAACTTTTAAATTCAGAATTTCCGTGAACTTTAAATTATGTATAGGCTTTAGTATTCAAGTGATCATCGCTCGCGCGTTATGTAGACATTTGGGGGGAAAATAAGAAAAAATTTCGAACTTCATGTGAATTGGGAGGTGTTCTCCATAATCCGTTGGCATCTCAGATCGTACAACCCGCGGAAATCAGTGAAATAATGTACAAAATGAACAATCTTAGAATTAGTTCCATAATTTAGTTCATAGAATGTGCTGAGAACGTTCACCTTGCACATGTTCAAAGTTAGTGCAGCGGGAAACGACCTCTGCATATTGTAAGCACGTTCTATGCACATTCATTCTGAATTAAGTCAACTCTGCACATACTTTGAAGTAATTCAAACTTAATTCTGCACAAACTTTCCCCACTGGGTAGCTGCGCCCCTGCAAAAAAACGAGGTATATATAACGCAGCTAGTGGCGCAGGGACATATCGAGTCCCTAGATCACTCTGCTCAATGTTTACACTTCACAAGGGTGAAGTGTAAACATGTAGTATATGAGTGGGTGAGAAGTCTATTGGTACAAATGCTTATTTTTTTATACAGAGTTAAGTACAGAATTTATCTATGGAAAACAAACGAGATCAACTAGCTAATTAGTAGTGCATGTGATTTTCCACTCGATATCAGCACAGAACAGAGACTTACTCGTATCCCTTTGCCACCAAGTTTTTGTGTATTTCTTCTAATGATTAACTTTACCTAGCTCTGTTGAGAAAATAATCACTTGGCCTCCCACAAATTTGCTTACCATCCCCATTAGGAAGCACACAAATATATGCCTACCAATTTAAAACAGTTAACAATCGAAATTCGAATGTTCCGACCTGTTCATGTCGAAGGAAAAAAGAATCGAGACTATTTTTATACTCCTTGCTCAGAGGGTATGGGTAAGGGAGCCAGACGACCCGCTGAATGACCTGTATCCCTCCGCGCGATAATTTTCAGGCAGAATTCTGGCGGAGGAATCCACTTCGAGCCCGAGTATTATCTGCCGTTCGGTGTTTGCTGTGTGTTCTGAATGGGAAATACGAGAGTTCTTTAAGCCGTCCAAAGTTCTTCCTGTGGATTTCTTAGTGGTTTGTCTCATTTTCATTGAACGCACTTCACAGCTGGCGGGATTCACGACTATCGCGAACATACATAGTTGTTTGCATGCACGGGCAAGAAAACGACTTCTGTAACAACACATGCTGATATACCTTCTCAATGAATAAGTAGATGGCGCCTCAGGTGTGAAACTGTGTTCTGAAGCGCCAATATTTAAATATAAACAAACGGCCCATGCTTTATGAATATGCCTCGTATATCTGTATACTCGCACCCTCCGCGCGCTCGTTAAGGGGCTCCGCCCCTTAAAAACCCCGGTTCCGGCTTCGCCGTCTACATTTGTGGTCGCTCGAAGACTTTTAAAGTTCGAATAATCTCACCTCAGCTAGGGGCCGGCTTCGCCGGCCAGGGGGTAGGGAGGCGCCCCACTCATTCCTCGAAACAGCTTCGCCGTTCCTCGCTGGAGGGCGACTTCGCCGCCCAGGGGTTGAGTGTGAGTTGAGATGGGTGGAGTCTACAGCGGCTGCGCCGCTTGAACGGCAGGGCGGCTTCGCCGCCCGAGGGTTACTGAAGCTCCCCCTCGCCTACGCCAGTCACTCCTCGGAACGGCTTCGCCGTTAATCGTTGTGGGGCGGCTTCGCCGCCTTGGGGTCGAGTAGGCCCCCCGCGGCTGCTCCGCTTAGTCCTCATTAATGCTCTTCTCCACCGAGAGGGGTGCCCAAGGGGATTCGGGGGTTTTAATGTGTCATGCATGCGGTCACTAATCGTCCACAGTGATCACGTAGCGATGATTGTAAAGGGTAGTGCAATGCGGAGTAATAGTGGCGACAAGTACCCATAAAAGAAGACTTAATGGCACGTTTTTCATTTTTTGCGGGGGTTCCAACGGAATACCGGGGGGTTTATACTTGTGTTAAACCAGTGGTTACAAATCGTTCTCATAAATTCCGTGCCGATAAGTCGTAGGGGTCCGGAACAGTGGTCTGACGATTCTTTTACCTGGAGAGGCGATTTGTTAGAAATTTTTTGGGAGGTTTCACGGGGTTTTCGGGGGTTTTAATAAGTGGTAGGGGCACCGGTTAAATTGTGACGAAAACTACTCGGAAAGGCGACTTTAAAATTCATTAATTTTTTTAGCGATGTTCCAGGAGGTGATCGGGGGTTTCTGGTATTTTTTCCCGTATGGTTTACGGTTGCTCGCCCTCACCTAATATTCCGGACCTAGACCTCAGAGGGGACGGGTAGTGTGGCGTAATGTTTGCGAGAAGTACCCAAATAGGAGACTAAATGACACATTTTACGTTTGGGAGGGATTTCAGGGGGATACCGGGGGTTTAAATGTGTGTACTCCTGGAGGTCACCATCCATTTACATAAATTCCGTGGGGATGAGTCGTTGGGGGCGGTGGAATAGTCACGTAAAGTACCCAAAAAGTAGACTTATATGCAAAATTTTATTTTTTGGGGGGGTGTATGAGGGTTTACCAGGGGTTTATAGGTTTTTACTGCCAGCGGTCATCAATCGTCCACATCAATTCCGTAGCGATGAGTGGTAAGGATTGGAGAAGCGGCGGAATTGTGACGATAAGCACCCGAAAAGGCTACTTATATGAAAATTTTAATTTTTTAGGGGGTTTCGGGGGGTTTAAAGTTGACGATACTATATGGTCACATTCATTTACTGTCATTTCTAACAGAAGTGTGCCTTATGACATCCATATTTCGAGAGTAATACAATAAAAAGCAAACCAGTCCCCAAAAAAAGTGAGTAGTGCCCGCCATTTTTATTTTTTCGCGGTTAAATATATTGAATCATTTATTAAACGTTCATGTTTTCTGAAAGACAATAAAGAAGTGTATGTAACTACAAAGTTTGAAAGAAATCGGTCAGGTTGAAATTGACATAATCTTCTATTAGTCTGTTGGAAATCGTAATTTTCGGTGATTTTCGGAATATTTTAATTTTTTTCTGAGTAACCAAGGACGACGAAAGAAAATTGTTACCTTCATTTCGTAGACGATGTTATTAGCATATATAATAATCATTTTCGTTATCCTATACCTTAAATTAAGTCGAAGGGAGCGGAAGTTATGGAATTTTATTCGAAAAACGAATTTTTGGACGCCATTTTGGCTGCAATTTTCTTAAAAAGAAATTAACAACATTACGTAATTACGTGCCCACGTTCGTCAGCTTTCAGGAAATGCATTAGTGATCCGTGTGGCACACACCATTCGCGCGCAGTAAAATAAAAACCGAACGACTGTCCCCGAAAAAAGCCCGATTTCGGCCATTTTGTCGTCCTAGCGACGACACGTGGCGGAAACTTCCGGTTTTCGGATTTTTCCTCCGGATCATTTCGGGTTCCCCGCACGCGTGCCAAATTTCAGCTCTCCAGCACTTCTAGAAG